>NC_070603.1:17580000-18205000 GCF_027172205.1 Podarcis raffonei
GGCTGTTTTGCTGTTTGAGGAAAAACACAAAATGGCACCCCCTGCCTCCAGCTCCTCCTCTACCACTGAAGTCCCCTCCCTTTGTCCCCAATTGTCCCCCAGCCTGCTGCCTGAGCTGGCTGCCCCACCGAGCCCTGTAACAGACATTTTAACTGCAATGGGGAAGGGGAACTAGGCAATTTTCAAATAAGACTTGTCAATAGGACTAAGGTAGTTCTTCAAAAACATGCCACTTTATCAGCCAAAATAATCTTTTATGAGGCTGTGGTTCAGGTGCAAAGTATGTTTCTATTTTTTCTTTCATTTTTTAAAGTCAGGGCATTTATTACTATTATTACTACAGGCGGGGATAAATTGTGACTTTTTTTAAACATTAAGCTAGAGACTGAGAAAGGATCCTGGTCTTTTTAAAAAAGCTTATAAAATTATCTATAACCTTTCTCTGATACCTTGTAGGGGGATTATTTAAAAGAGCTAGGGAATAAGATTTGAGGAATCTCCACTGCAGGAGGAGTGTATATCTTCCAACTTTAAGAATAATCATTAAAACATTATGTGTAAGTGGCATCTGATACCTACGAAACCTTATTATGTTTCACACTGTTGCATGAAGTGTGGTCAGCGGCGGAAGTTTTCATTTTCTTGCCATTGAGTGTGACGTGCACATGTTCTGGAATTAAGTTATACAAATGAGACCAAAGAACTGCGTGCTTTCAATTGCCTGTGGGTCCATTGTTAATACTTCTTGGATATTATAAATAAGACGTTAGAAAATGAAAGGCGGAAATGGTTTCTAATCTAATTATCGCTGCAAAGACTAAAATAACTAAGATACAGAAAACCCAGAATATGGTGTCTTTAGAGGACTGGACTTTAAGAGTTGGGAATCAGTTAATTAAACTACAAACCCGGGATGAAGCTGGGAAGATTTACAATATGTTTCAATACAGATGGAACAACTTTATACAGTTTCTACATTCCCCCGGCTGCCTTGAATACTATGTGATTTATATGAAATGAACTTTAGTTGTACACAATGTCACTTTACTGGTACTTTATGTTTCACCGTTTCAACAATAAAGGTCATGATCCAGCAAATGGAAATCACTTCTAAGATCTGTTGTTTTAGTGGGAGAAATAAGAATATCCTTGACTGTCTCCCATGGGAATCAAGGGTTATGCAACCTACTCAGGTTTGGCTGGATCATTACCAAAGTGTATCATTAAACAAATAACAATTGCAGCATTATCTCAAACATGACAAGTGAAAGGTCAGATTTGTAGCAAAATAAAAACAGACTAATTTACCTTTGATTGTTAGCTGTTCTTGCTTTTTTTTGTTGCCTTACAATTAACACTGTTAAAGTCAGATTTGTTACTTTGTCTCACTAGCAAATGAATTGGATTTACCACTTAACCAAGCATGAAATGATCTTTTCAATACTAATTCAATAAGCGCTGAATAAGCTGGAAGCAATTACGCCACACATAGGAAGGACGGGCTTTCAAACGATTTTATGTTTTCAGTCACTAAATACGGCATAATTGCCCAAGCGTAGCGTCCAAAGACAAGAGAGTTGATGGCTAAGTCATCTGCAGCCGACCACCAGAGAATTGGGAGTCATAAAACTTATTGATTAAGGGTAAAATTAATACTCTCAGAAGTTAATGAAATGGATATGCATCTTGGAATGCTCAACTACTAAATACAATAACTTATGCCACTCCCTTCATACCCTTGTTAGAATGACAAAACATGATGGAAAGGTCATTAAAACCCCATGAGTCTCTTGTATGGAGAAGTATGTTTGTTCAAGGAGAAACAATGTCCTTCAGAGAATCTTGCACAATTGCATGATTGGAGTGGGACACAATGGCTTAATTGGCTTGAAGTGGTGTAGCGTGTGGTTGCCACAGGGGCAGTTGCCCCGGGCGCAAAATTGTTAGGGGGAGCAAACTTTCAGCACCCAGGGCTGCTCCATGCAAACCAGGAAGACAACAGAACGACTCTTCTTATCTCTGTGGCTGTGGTCTCCTGGGTGACACAAGCACTGTTAGGCAGTTGAATGTGCATGTGTACTCTGTCCATTTCCATTCCTTCCACTCACCCCTCTGCACAGCCCTGGACACTGGCAACCCACGCTACACCACTGCTGGCTTGCCTCTCTGCACTTGCACTAGCAGAGAGGAGCATGGAAGCAACCACTCTATTCTGAACTTTAAAATGGAAAGCGTAATGCTGGTGGTCAACAAAAGAGGTCTAAAGACTCTCTCAAGGCAAATCTAAAAAAAAATGTAGTATAAACACCAACAACTGGGAAACACTGGCCTGCGAGCGCTCCAATTGCAGAACAGCCTTTACCAAAGTGTCATGGAATTTGAAGATGCTCGAACTCAGGACGAAAGGGAGAAACATGCCAAAAGAAAGGCACACTTGGCAAACCCTCACCGTGATCAACTCCCATCTGGCAACCTATGTTCCCACTGTGGAAGGACGTGTGGATCCAGAATTGGCTTCCACTATCACTTACGAACTCACGGTTAAGACCATGTTCATGGAAGGCAATCTTACTAGGCTATGAGTGATCGTCAGAGGAGGAGGAGGAGGAGGAGAAGAAGAAGAAGGAGGAAGAGGAGGAGGACGAGGAGGTTCAGATCTTGGTATCTTTCAATGATGGTTGGCCACAATGCTGAATGCTATTGACATATTATTTGCATGCACAAGCATTTCTCTCTTAAGATCATCACCTACCTCCCCGCCTTCTCTTTGAAGAACATAAAAGAGCCTGCTGGATCAGGCCAGGGGCCCATTTAGTCCACCATCCTGTTCTCAAAGTGGGAATCTCTCAGGTAGGACCATAGCCCAAGAGCGGTCTCCCTTCCTGTGGTACCCAGCAACTTGTTTTTTAAAAGCATTGCTGCCTCCAACCTGCCCCACCACTGGCAGTTCACACTGCTTCTGCGCTGGGAGGGTAGAAAGAGAAGCATGGAAGCCCAGTGATCTGGCAGTGAGCTTCAGCTCTAGCAGGAAAAGGAAGAGGGTGGGATCAGGAAGGAGAGGAAGGGGACAAAAGGAGAGGGCCCAGGCTGGCATTTCCCTAGTTTAGCACCACATGCAAACTCAGCCACAATACACAAACATATAAACAGATTCCTTCTTTCTATAGCACCTACATGTGATGCCAAATATTCTCTGACAAGTGGCAGGAAGGACATCAATTATACCTCATGAAGCTAAGTGGCTCTTTTTGTCTAATGAAGGACCCATGTACTGTAAACATTTTCCCCATTATCAAGCCCTTGAGCGTAATTGAAAAAGAATCAGACAGAACAAGCAACTGATTTTTGCTGATGCCAAAAAGACAAAGGCATGGACTTCTAATGAGATTCCCCCTGCCTGCCACATCCCCTTGGGGCAGGACAGAATTGCAATGGGCGAGATTTGCAGAAGAGTGGGCTGTTTCATTTCTCTCATTTAAATAATGTGATAGTATACCTCCATGCAACCTTTTTTTATTGTGTTTTTCTATTGCATCTTTAGCATGCCTTAGATCAATGCTGCTAACGTCAATGCAGCTAACAAGTAAAATCAAATATAAGAGTCCACCTAAATGAATAATAAAATGTATTAAAAATTAAAATATCATTGCCTGTCCCATAAGAGCCAGTGCACTGCAATGGATATATGGCTGTGTTTAGAACAGAGAGAAGTGGTTTCAAAACAATGAAGGTCATTTGGTCACCTTGGGCCAGTTACTATCTCCCAGACGAATCTACCTTTGACAATGCTCTAGGATGCTATGTTGAACTCTGTCCTTCAGCTAGTCACAGACGCCATGAAAAAAATCCCAAACAAGGTAATGTGAAATTCAGTGAGAAAACTATCTCAACACCACAAAATGGTACACTGAGAGATAAGAGCATCAAGTAGTAAACTGTTGGTTAACCAGACATCTGACTAGTAACTCTTAAGACAAACGACAGAATTGACCCAGGGGCTTTACAACAGGTATTGATTTTCCGACAATGTTATCTGTGATCCTGGATAAAGTTTCGTCTTAGCTTCTGGACAGACCGCTTTACTTTTGTCATCTTAGGAGTCGGAAACCATTATGCCTACAGATTTTGCAGTGTGAAATATTGTTTGTTTCTCTCCCCACCCCCCTCTGCCCTGGTATGTAAACTGATATTAAAGACTAGTCTATTTGTCATTCTGACAGCTCCTGGCTGCTAGAAGAGATTTCGTTATGAAATTTCTGGTCTCCTCCGAGGCTGTTAAACTTCAGAGGTCTTTATCCTTGATTTGTATTTCAGGCATTTTTCAATATTCTCCACCACATGGAACTGGCTCCTACTCACCCAACTGCTCTATTCCTATTCCATATTTACAGCTCAAATATGCACAGGGAAGGCAAAGAAAGTGGCATGCCACAGGAACTCATGAGGAGAAAGAATTAGAACTGGGAAAGGTTCAAAAATAAGCAGAACAGCAAGTATTAGACATCACCCCAGAATTGGCCCTACTAAACATCTTCCAAGACAACAATGCCCATTTACACCACAAAGAACTCATAACCCACCTACTTTCAGCAGCCAGAAACACCATAACCAGAAACTGGAGAGACCTGTCAGGAGTAAGCATGGACCAATGGTACCAAATAGTATGGGAAACAGACCTGCTAGAAAAATTAACCAATAAACTGAAACTGACACTGGGACAAACAGAAGAAGACGCCTTCACCCCGGTATGGCTCCCCTTTATCACATACACAACCCAACAAGACAACGACAATAATCCACCAACAGCATACAAATCAATATGGCTCACCTGATCCAAAACACCCACCCACCCCACACAAACACGAAAACAAAGATCACCACAGCCAATCACAAACAAACAACCACACCCTAGGCCAACCCCAACCTCTCTCACCACAAAAGGAACACAAGTGAATAGCACAAGCAACGCTGACACCAAACCCTACATACATTAAGCATAACAGAAACATCGCCACCCAACCCCACCCTCACCCATCTTCCCTCCCTCCACCCCCTTTTCTTCTTCTTCTCCCCCTAATGTCTCAACAAATGAAACGGATTTGTACATGGAAAAAATATGAGAGACATTATACTTACTTCTGTAAAACAAGAAAATCTTTAATTAAAAAAAATAGAAGCAAAAAAAAAAAAGCAGAACATCTGTGGTTGCATGCTGCAGTCCCACAAGAAGAGGACTTTCTGACCATCTCTGGACATTCTGTTTGTTGTTGTTGTTATCTGTGAAGGCTTCTCTGTTAGGGCAAATGGGGCACTTTCCCACCAACCTCATCCAGCCCCACCTTCCTGCCTTGTTACAATCAGCCTGTTCCTCTTCCTTAAATCCCAGTGTTGCCCCTTGTAGAACTCAGCAAGAAGCAGTAAGATGGGTAATGGGTGGGTGGAATAGAATGAGTTGGCCCTGCCTTACATTGGCTTGGGTTTCACATGCTGGTGGTCTACTTAACCTTCTGCCCAGCCGGTTGTTAAGTGCCAGTTTTGCTGCAGAAAGAAATATCACCATGGTAACTTGAAATATGGATGACTGACTGGAAGCAAGCTTTGAGGGTCTTGCTTCAAATCAGAGACCATCAAGTTAAAACTGCAACGACAGATTGTTGTTAAGACCCTGGTTAATAAGCCAACATTAAACCATAGAGACTTTCTGGCCAACTGAATTCTTTATGGACAAAGATATGTAGGGAAGATTGTTATAATGAAGCCACGTGATAGGCAGGAGGACTGACAAGTTTCTTTTTAACCCTATCTTTATCAGAAGCTTCTTTTTCCCCAAAAGTAACAGAGGAGCTGAGAAGTCTTCCACACGAAAATTCAGCACTGTGTATAGTATTAAGTATTAATTAGACACTGGAAGGAATCAAATCTTAATTTCACAGAACCACAGCTTTCCAGCGGAATAGAACATTTTAAATTGGATACTATTCCACAGCTTCCCCAAAGCACACACACATCTTGGCGTCCCTTCCAAAGTTTATGTTCTGTGACAGCTTTGGCTTCGTTTCATGTACCGTTACTGGCAGAACATGATGCTTTTACATATCCAACACCACACAATACAGACATCAATATGCACTATGGGTAAGCAGTGTTAACGTTCAGCTAGGTTATCTTGTGGGTATACATAAGATGTAGCTATGCCCAAGCTATGTCAAATCTTGGATTGATAGCTCACTCGACACGGGGCTATGTCTGCAAGCTTCAGCTAATGCAGAATCCCACAGCTCAACTCTAGCTCATTTGCCCTGGTTTCCTGTGAGCTTCAGTAATCAAAATATTGTAATTATTATGAGGAGAGGTTGAAGGAGCTAGATATGTTGAGCTTGGAAAAGGGGAGATTGAAAGGAAGTATGATAACCGTCTTCAAAAATCTCAAGGGCTGTCACATGGGAGCAAGCTTGTTTTCTCCTGCTCTGGAGGACAGGACCTGAACCAATGGCTTCAAATTTCAAGAAAGGAGATTCTGATTAAACATCAGGGAGGACTTTCTGACAGAAAGAGCTGTTCAACAGTGCAAGGGTTTTCCTCGGGAGGTTGCGGACTCTCCATCAGAGTTTTTAAGCAGAGGTTGGATGGCTGTCTATCATGGGTGCTTTGGTTGAGATTCCTGCATTGCAGGGGGTTGACCTAGATGACTCCATCATTTTATGACTCTATGACTGTCCTAGAGTCTGTGCTGATGTGCTCTCCTGAAGCTATGCTTTGATATAACCTGGTGAAGTAACCAAGATGAATTAAACTGATTTAAAAAGAAAACTCGATTTAGAATTATTGGAACTCGATTTAGAATTATTAGAAAGATTTAGATTATTGGAATGGCATAATGAAGATGAAAAGGTAAAATCGGTAATAATACACTGGGCTAAAGACATTGGTTATAATATACGGTTAGAAGAGGTTATGGAAGGAAGGTATCAATTTTACTGCATGCAGTCTGCTTAAAGAAAATGTCATGAAAATGATGTATAAGCTGTATTTAACACCATTTAAACTGGCCAAAATGCATAGAACAAAAAATGACTGTTGGAAATGTAAGGAAAAGGAGGGTACTTTTTGCCACATGTGGTGGCCATGTAAAGAGGTAAAAGCTTTCTGGGAGATGATATATAATGAGTTAAAGAAAATGTTTAAAAACACTTTTGTTAAAAAAACCCAGAAGCTTTCTTACTGCATATACTGTAGTGGGGAAAGAGATACTGAGACAAGATTAAAAATTGTTCTTATATGCAACGTCTGCAGCAAGAAGTTTATTAGCTCAGAAATGGAAACAGCATGAAGTACCAACAAAAGAAGACTGGCAGATGAAAATGATGGACTTTGCAGAACTGGCAAAACTGACGGGGAGAATCCGGAACCAGCGAGATCAAGTACTGTCTTCCAAAAAGATTGGAAAAAAATTATATTATATTTGAAAGACAACGGTAAGCAATTAACACCATTAGCAGCGTTATCTGAAGATTTGTAAGATGAATTAGTTACCGGTACCTATTCTGTTTGAGTAATTTAATATTTTAAGTAATGATACAACAAGAATAGGAAAGTAAGTGAAATGCAAAAATGGAAAATTTAATTTTGTAAACCATTAGGTGGGAAGGAGGGAAGTCGTTTAGGCTCGGTTGAGCCAAGAGATTTAATAAGAGGATACGATGTTACGTATTGTGATTATATGTAAAATTAATAAAAATCATTTAAAAAGAAGATTTAGATTACACGATGAAAAAGATCTGTCTATTGTTTATATCTGTCCTCATTGTAAACCATTACAAACAAGAGGGATTTTACAAAATCTACAGTATCACTGTTTGTTAAACAAAGTGACAAAGAAAACCAAGCAGCAAAGCCGACAGCGGTACACATACAGGGATGAATAAATGATAGGCACTCATGCACTTTACACACCATGGGCAAATTTCAGATTGCAAAGGATGCCGTCTAGATTATGCACCCATCCCACTGGAAGCAAAGGGGCCTGAGTGCTTTTCTGTACGCTCCTCCCATTGATATCAATAGAATTTAAGCAGGCGTGACTTTCTCTAGATTATGTCAAAGATGGGAGGAAGCCTTATTAGGGAACATCTGTTCTCTCCCTGCAGTTATTCACATCTTGTTAGGCCTACCAAGAAGCTACCATGGTTTGACAGGAAAATCCTCTCCAAAGTTAGACCCATTGCACTAAGTGATGCTTATGTCCAAATAGGATTGCAGCACAATATTATTTAAGCATCGATTGAAAGTCACTTGAGTGATAAGCAATCATTATTGCACATACCACTTTGGTGTTCCCCAAAGACTGGATTAGGAGGATAAGACTTAAGTTTTAAAAAGTACTGTATTTTTCCGTGTATAAGACTATATTCCCCCCATATTTTTAAAGTTTAAAATTGGGGGTTGTCTTATACATGGAATGTTGCCATTATTTATTTCTTAATTTTGGGCTCAAAAAAGAGGGGCCATCTTATACATGGGGGCATCTTATACATGGAAAAATGTGGTAATTATTAAAACATGTCCACTTCCTGTGTCTGTAGATGGAATATTTGGAGAAAGAGGAGTCACAGTACTGTATAGAATTGTACTGACCTGTTGGGTGCCGAGTTATAGTTATTAGTGATGTTCTAGCTCAGGGTTTCCTAAACTTGGATCTCCAGCTGTTTTTGCACTACAACTCCCATCATCCCTAGCAGGCAGGACCAATGGTCAAGGATGATAAGAATTGTAGTCCAAAACCAGCTATAGATCAAAGTTTGGTTTGGGAAATGCTGTTTTAGCTGAAGGTATAGAAGAAGAAGAAGAAGAAGAAGAAGAAGAAGAAGAAGAAGAAGAAGAGTAGTAGTAGTAGTAGTAGTAGTAGTAGTAGTAGTAGTATGGATTTGATATCCCGCTTTATCACTACCCAAAAGAGTCTCAAAGCAACTAACAATCTCCTTTCCCTTCCTCCTCCACAACAAACACTCTGTGAGGTGAGTGGGGCTGAGAGACTTCAGAGAAGTATGACTAGCCCAAGGTCACCCAGCAGCTGCAAGCTGCATGTGGAGGAGCAGGGAATCGAACCCGATTCACCAGATTACGAGACTACCGCTGTTAACCACTACACCACACTGGCTCTCAACCAGCTTTCCCCAACCTCTAACCAACTGAGCTGGTACCTTCCAAATGTTTTGGATTACAACTCCCATCATTCCTAGCTGGGGTTGATGGGAACTGTAGTACAAAACATCTGGAAGGCATCAGGTTGGGGAAGACCGACTTAAAAATAATAATTTAAACAAAACTTTATTTTCCAATAGACATGCTATTAGCAAAAGGTTGATTGCCTGGAGCCCCTATGAATAATAGTTAAGTTGCAGCATGAATTTATTATTTGCATCTTTATTTGTTAAACTTTCAGACGTTTGTATCAAACTTAATAACTTTCCAAACACTATACATCAAAGCTTCAGATTATTAAGCCCTCTGAAAATCAATCACAAATCAGTTTTCAGATGACACTGATGTCTTATTGCTGGACCATTTCTAGCAGTTCATTTTATATTCCCGCAGTGTTGAAATATGGCTCGTGCCAGTATCTGTCCTTTTAGTAATCACCAAAGCATAGCTTGGCAGTTGTCATAAATTACACTCTCGAAGAAAAAAAAATGCCAGTAATACTCTGAATTGATTGAACAGCATGGAATCAAAACTAGCTGTCAGAGAATCCATTTGACCGATCTCTCCCTCTATCCTTATCCCTTCTTTTAAGTCAGAAGACTTCTAGTATTGCAATTATTTTGTGCCAACATATGCTGGATGAACCAATTATTTATAAAAGCATTATTTTAAATGACTCTGCAATTGCAATATTTTGAATGTGCTCTTTCAAAAGAAAGCTATAAAGGATACAATTGAATAATTTTCATTTACCCACACAGCATTACGGAGTTTAAATAATAGCCTGTGGCCAGTGCAAACTGATTTATTCAGCCTCAAAACATCCACATCAAGTGGAATGGCTCTTTGTGATGGCAGAAAAAGAAGACACCATTTCAATCAAACTGCAGGTGCCTTCCAAACATACGTGAAGCCAAAGGCTGGATTATTCATTATGCTAAGAAAGGCTCACAGCAATGGCTGGGAGCTTAGGCCCATTTGGCTCCTTGGGTCTCATTAAAATAGTCTCTACTCAAGACTGTTCTCTTGTCCCACGAGTGGGAAGCAGTGGTCATTTTCCCAGCTGGAGGGGGAAATAATGGTATGGTTAGTAGAATGGGCAGCAGAACTAGTAAAGACTGTTCTGTAGAGCAGAAGGTTTCGGGAACGGGGCAGACTGTGGGAAGAAGAGTAAGAATAAAAGCAACATGCAGGTGCAGCCAAGCCCACTCTCATATAAGGATACTAGTGGATGAGACAGCAGTCCTTGAGGGACAGAAACACCGGGTCCAAAGGTGAAGACCTAAAGCCCTAGTGGGTGACGCTGGCATGGGCATCCTAGAATACGCTCAGACTCCTCTGCTGTAAACTCAGGTCAACGACATGCCCAAGTTTCATGACAGTTAGGCTGATGTAGAAATAATTCCCAGAGCAGGGATGGCGAACCAGGGACTGGACTGCACCATCATTGCTTATTGGCTGTGATAACTGGGGCTATTAAGAGAAAGTACTCCTTCTAATGAAATGAAAAAAAAAATGTTTAAAGTAACTTTTGTAAAAGAACGAAAAGCCTTTTTTATCAGGAATTATAGGTACTGACATTCCAAAGGAACGGAAAAGACTTTTCATGTATGTGAGAACAGCAGCAAGGATGCTACTAGCCCAGAGATGGAAAGAAGAAAGAGTCCCGACCAGAGACGAATGGCAAACTAAGCTGTTAAACTACGCCGAAACAGCAAAAGTGAACCGGAAAATCCAAAACACTAAATGCATTAATTGACTTTTATTCCCATTGCCACATTGTGCTATCACTTCAACTGGAAGTGTACCGGTGCAGTTGCAACTCCAGGAAAACTTATAGGTTAAATATTATGTGATATAAGGCATTTTGAAAAAGTGGATAATGCTAAATTACCCAGAAATATGACTTCGGGAATCAGTTAGGAACATTGATCCATCTAGTTCGATATTATCTGTGCTGACTAGCCAAGGCTCTCCAGGGTTTCAGGAAGTCTTTCCCAGTTATACCTGGAGTTGTCGGGGTCTGAATTGGAGAAATTTTGCATGCAATGTGCTCAGACCAATGATCTGACTTGCTATACAGTATGTTTCTAAGCCTAATGCACAATTAAAGCATATAATAAACACACCTAATGCTATAGTAAAGTAGAGACACCACCTTGCCAACAAAGGTCCGTATAGTAAAAGCTATGGTTTTCCCAGTAGTGATGTATGGAAGTGAGAGCTGGACCATAAAGAAGGCTGATCGCCAAAGAATTGATGCTTTTGAATTATGGTGCTGGAGGAGACTCTTGAGAATCCCATGGACTGCAAGAAGATCAAACCTATCCATTCTTAAGGAAATCAGCCCTGAGCACTCACTGGAAGGACAGATCCTGAAGCTGAGGCTCCAATACTTTGGCCACCTCATGAGAAGAGAAGACTCCCTGGAAAAGACCCTGAAGTTGGGAAAGATGGAGGGCACAAGGAGAAGGGGACGACAGAGGACAAGATGGTTGGATAGTGTTCTCGAAGCTACCAGCATGAGTTTGACCAAACTGCGGGAGGCAGTGGAAGACAGAAGTGCCTGGCATGCTCTGGTCCATGGGGTCATGAAGAGTCGGACACAACTAAACAACTAAACAACAAACAACAATGCTATAGGTACTGTCCCTGAGCAAGGGCCCAGCAATATGAGCAATAGGATTCAAACTGCAAAGGGCATATCTAGTAATCCAGAAGTAGGCTTTGTGTCTTCTATAGGACACCAGGCTGACAACTTTTCCTTAATGCAATTTTCACTCCCTATGAGTGAACTAAATGAGCAAATTGGCAGCAATTTTAGTGTTTTTAAAAGAAAGTGCTATCTCAGGCACTTAAGTCATTTTGGGCATAAGGAGCTGCGGTGTTCGTTGTCTGATTGACATGGGCCTGTACTCGCCTCTTAATAAATTCTTTTGTTTTGCTCCAGTGGTGCTTGTGTGTTGTGAGCATCAAGGGGGAAATGCAAAAAGCAGGATTATTTTTCTTTTGCTTGTTTGTGAAGAACAAGAGGATGCACTGCGTAAATTAATGAGAGCCTGAATTTTCGATTAGAAGGGAGAGTTTATCTGCAAATGGGCTTCTTGTTGATTTCTTTTTAAATACATATAATCAAAAGACAAAGGCAGCCTTATTATGAGAAAATTGCAGCATGTGGGGTTTCTTCCGATACTTGCATTCCTTCTGGGGCAATTCATCTGCATGTAAACTCATTAAGTATCTCAAGCTGATATTTCAGGTTTTGGAATCCAATTAGGTGCTCTAGTGACACACTGTCTTGAGGAGCTGGAGAGGTTCTTTGTAATAAAAAGGAAGCTATAGAGTAAATAATGGAGGGATGATTCCATGACATCATCTGAAAGGCTTGCAGGTTGATGGCACAAGGGGGAAAATCCCACACGCTGCACCTGTTTTCTCATTCCCCACTCCCTATTGTTGTGTATTAAAGCATTCCACCAGCTCAGAGACTGGGGACCTTGCCCAGGGACATCGTGGTGCCTGTGGGCACTGGGTGGTAACTCCTACTATAAGTTATATCAGTGGTTTTCAACTAGTGCACCATGGCAGCCTGTGGCACCTTGAATGATAATCAGGTAAGCTGCAGGCAACACCAACTGCCCGCCTTCCTTCCTTCCTTCCTTCCTTCCTTCCTTCCCTCCTTTCTTGCCCTCTTGCATCTCTGCCTATTGGAGGCTCACAAACCTATTTGTTGCAGCGGCCCTGGCTACAACCTCCCCAGGTGAACAGTGCCTCTGCGGTTGGCCAGGGGCATAAGAGCCAACTCCTAGGCGCCAAGGGGTCTTTGCCCCCCAGTAAAGTATTTGAGGGGGGTGCCCCCAAGTTGATGGGCAATGCCATTCCAATGGTGTGCATGCACCTCATCATGCGATCAATTATGTGGGTGGGGCTTACCTGCGCCCCCTATTTTATTCAGGTTGGCACCCCTGGCCAGGGGGCTTTGATTGCCAGGAGCTAAGGTGGCCTCAGAGAAAGCAAGCACTCAAGCAAACAAGCTAGCAAGCAAGTGGTTGAGGTAGCCCAGCCCTTGCTGTTGGGAACAGGCAGACAAGTGGGAGGCCGGGCAGTGAGCTGTCTTGTGCTCACTGCATACAAGGCCTGCCTGGGAGCTGAGCGCCTGGCACCAAAGGGGAGTCTCTCTGCCATGCAGGCCCAGCAGCGCCCTCTGCTGCTGCCTCCTGAGGCGAGTAAGCTGATGGCCTCACGTTCAGCCCACTTTGTCCAGTTTCTGTTGGGCCACTAAGACCGGGGGCATCATCTTCCTAGGCCCCCGTGGGACCACATGAGGAGGCAACTTTCTTTGGGGCAGAGGGTGGCGGCTCAGAGACTAGCAGCTGCTGCAGCGTCCACCTCAATGAGAGGGGAGAAGAGGCTGGGGGAACCCTCCACAAGGGAGGGTATCCAAAAAGGGGTGAGGAGCTGCTGGCTTGGGCAGGCAAGGAGCGACATAACTGGGCTTCTGAGACACTGTAGCCTTTCAGACCTTTCCCATTGGTTGGGTGCGCTTTGCTCCCGGGAGGGAGGAAGGAGTCAATAGATACCGAGGGTTGGTTCAGAGAAAGAGTTTATTTCTGCTTTCCGGATAGCAGAAAGGCACTGCGTGATCAGTCACAGCCAGCACACTTAAAGAGCAGTTACATACAGCTTATATCCCCTTCAGGTCCCCTTTCCCCCTCCCCAGGAATCCAGCCTCATGAGTTTGTACACATAAGTTTACATCCTTGAGCATGAACAGAAATTCCTGTTTCTGTACTCTTATCTTGGGGTATAAAATTAATTAATTTTATAATGAATGATTTTAGAGTGTTGTTTGTGTTGTACTTTTGTATTGTTTTATTGTTGTTAGCCGCCCTGAGCCCAGCTTCGGCTGGGGAGGGCGGGATATAAATAAAATTTATTATTATTTATTATTAAAAAGGTCACCCAACTATAGGAGTACTCCTGGCGCCATCCCCGGGCGCGGGGGCTGACAGGCCTGTTTTGCAAGGTCTGTGCGTCAGCGTGGTCAGGATACTTATAACCGATAAGATAAGACCCAGATCCGCCATCCCGTCTCCACTTGGAACTGACAAGGCCATCCATTAAGCCTTCATGGACTGATAAAGGAGAAGGCTTTGTTTATACAGCTGGGTTTGTGTTATATAGCTCAAGCTAATGGATTTTAGCCAATGGATCCTTGAAGAAAGAATTTGGGAATTTTGGGGCCCAGTTTGGGTGACTGCACAGTCAGGTTTGGGTAACCTGTTCCTTCAACACAAAGCACATTTCCCATAGGGGAGCTGCAGAAACAATGAAGTTGGTCAAGAGAGCCATGGACTTAGAAATGTTGAAAACCTTCAGGCTATAGCTTTTGCTAAGACACTGCATTAAGCCTCTCTTGATGTTAAACAGAAAAGCCATTTCTTCTAATCAGCAAGTTCCATTCACCTGGAGGTATGAAATGGGGTAGTTGATGATGCAGAATAAAGCAGAGGTGTGTCCTACCCATAGAGTTCGGACAATACTTAAAGAGCCACTTCAGCTTGGCCATTGACTTTCCTACAATATGTGAAAGACATGCTCGACTTGCTTCTAAGAGCGCAAGAAGTGACCTTCCAAGCGACCTTAGCTACCTCATCTTAAGCACGCAGCAGCAGCAAAGTGAAAACCCCTTCCACAACATGAGGAATTCAAGTCTCCTTGGGGTGCCCCATTATAGGACGCAACAAAGCCAATGCTTAAAAACTGATCCACGCAGAGATATTCATTGCTCTGGGTCCAACCACTCAATGACTTGCCACCAAACGGAATACATGAAGTGCTTTAATTGAAAAGCATGAGGCAAAAGGTGTTGTCAGGCGATGTGAGAGTGATGCATGGTGCTGTTCGTTGGAACTGTGGTGATCGTTGCACAAGTAGAAGTTATTACTCGATGATACAGCAATGATGTAAAAATGTAAAAGCTTCCCTTAAGTCAGTGATGGCCAAACTTGGCCCTCCAGCTGTTTTGGGACTACAGTTCCCACCATCCCTGACCACTGGTCCTGTGAGCTAGGGATGATGGGAGTTGTAGTCCCAAAACAGCTGGAGGGCCAAGTTTGACCATCACTGCCTTAAGTTCTTCTTAAATAGGATCAAGAACTTTCGAGGCAGAAATGGGGAACTTTCCTCAGTCCTCCCAAATATACTGGTGTGTTGCTGCTTTTTTATGGCTATCCATAGGCACAATGAGATACTAGCTAATCAGGGATCATATAACAAGCAAAAGCACGCCACACCACTATAAAGGCAGTCAGACTGGCTGCACACTTGTGGGGGAGAGGGAATGTTGCCTGTTGCCAAGTGAATGCAGGGGTTCCTACCTCTCTGAGAGTAAGCAATGAAACCAATATAGTATGATTCAGAGTGGGAGAGGTTCAGTTACCCCCAAGGTAACTGAACGCATACCAACTATCTTTCTGCAATTGCTGCAAAGCCCACCCTTTCAGCGCAGCAAATGAAAAGAGAGAGCATCACCTGGTGGCCTAGGCGATATATGAAGCGCTTCCTCTCATGCCACACACACACACACACACACACACACAGACAACGCATGCACACACACACACACACACACACACACACACACACACACACAATGTCTACTGCACTTTGCTCCTCACTGCTGTCCCCCTGTGCAACCACCACTGGTAGTGGAGCTCCTTTGGCCACAAAGAGGCAACAAACTCAGCGAGGGGACTTCAGTTCAGAGCTATCCCCAATTCATTAAAGATTTTAGAGCATTTTAGAAAAATGCAAGGGTCAGAATTCTCTGATAGTAGCCCACACTGTTAAAACTTTATGAAGCATACCAACAAGACCAGGCACCTCTGAGTACAACACTTAAACAACATTAATAAGACTAAAGTTAGAACTCATCTTATGCAGAAGTCTCCAGATATTAAGAACAATTTCCCTGTATTAAGAACAGTACACAAGGCACATTAAAGCACGTAATCAGAAAGATATATGCAGCACAACATATGTGTGGTTTTGAAAACGGGAAGGATAAAATGTACAGTAGCTACAAGAGTGTGAGGGTTCTTCCAGGCTTGCTATTGCTCTGCTGCTTCCCTCTGGGAAAACCCAATATTAACCGCTGAATCAGCGCAAATGTCAACCGGGTTTTCTCTGGAATGACGTTTGCTCCAATTTATCACTAAAGAGCAGGATTTCTGGGGGACAGCAGCGGGGCAAAGGCAAAACTGCTTGACCCCACACTTTGCAGGTATGGGATAAGCACAGGTCTGGCTGAGCCCTGAGTTCGAGATCCCATCTGATGGCGAAAGCATTGTCATACATATGGAAAGATGCCAATGTGAAACAGCTGTTGCAATTTTTTTCAAGAGCGGAAGCCATGGCTGGAATCTTACCTTTCTGCTCCCTGTGTTTATGCGAAGAGGGGTGAGGAAGGGGTCGAAGATCATATGGCTGGTTTCTATGTTGACCGGTGATTGCCTTTTCCCAACAGAACAAAGATTCCAGGCGGAATTCACCAAGCCCCAAAATGAAGGAACTGTAACGAAAGAACAGGGAAGGAAGTTTAAAGAGGAGGTTCTGGGAAGAGGACAGAGGAAGTCAATATAAGCACAACTGATATTGTGCATCCCTTACAAACAATCACTGTGAAAAGTTAAAATAAGGAAGGATCAAAAATTAATACAGTGGTACCTCGGGTTACAGACGCTTCAGGTTACAGATGCTTCAGGTTTCAGACTCTGGTAACCCAGAAATAGTACCTCGGGTTAAGAACTTTGCTTCAGGATGAGAGCTGAAATCGTGTGGCAGCGGCGCCGCGGCAGCCGGAGGCCCCATTAGCTAAAGTGGTACCTCAGATTAAGAACACTTTCAGGTTAAGAACGGACCTCCAGAATGAATTAAGTTCTTAACCCGAGGTACCACTGTAGAATCTTTTAAAGAAGCCAAGAGGTGCAATCCGAACCTCCAATCCTCCACACTAGAGGGTGCTTGGATGGGGTGGGCCTCTCCCACTGAGGAAGCTCCACTGTCAGTGGAAAAGTCTGGCCTGTGAGGAGCACACCAATGTACCCAAGCAATTATTGGGCAGGCAGAAGTTATCACTGGTGCCATCACCACTGGGTTGAACTAGATGTTTCAGGGGAAGGGATATTCAGCACATTCTCCTGGGCATGGTCGGCCAATTGGTGTCAAAGAAGGATAGAACGTTTTTTATGTATGCTACAACAGCAGCAAGAATACTCATCGCAAAGTATTGGAAGACGCAAGATTTACCCACTCTGGAAGAATGGCAGATGAAACTGATTGACTGTATAGGATTGGCAGAAATGACTGGCAGAATCCGTGACCAGGGAGAAGAGTCGGCAGAAGAAGATTGGAAAAAATTTAAGGACTACTTACAGAAATATTGTAAAATTAAGGAATGTTGAATGATGCTGGATTGAAATTGAGTGGTTTCTGGCTGTAATGGTATAAAGGAACATGAAAAAATGGTTGGATAGAAAGTAAGGTGTTTTTATAAGCTGTAATGCTTTGAGTTAAGGATTTGCTGAACAAATAATTTGAAATAGAATACAAGAAGGGGAGGTATGAGGAGGTCAGAGAAATATGTTACTGAAAACTACGTATTATGAACTATATGTTTTTTTTAATTTTTTTGATTGTTTTTTGTTTGCATAAAAAAATTGAAAACTTTAATAAATATCTTTTTTAAAAAAGGGGGTTGTTCAGCACAGAATCTGCTAAAGTGGCAATGGCTATACTGCTCCATCAAATCCCTCTGCCGCCAGCCAAGGGTCTGGCTGGCTCCCAATACTCAAGGTCCTGCATTGTTTTCTCGAGTGGTGGTTGTTTCTCTCGCTTTCCTTTCCCAGGGTGCCTGTAACTACTACAGACACTGTGGCTATTTGCACTTTAGAAAGCAGGGAACTGCAGAGAACTCTCAGATAATCCCACGCGATTTTGCAGAATGTATTTCCCCTCCCCTAAAGAAAAAGGAACCAGTCCTTTTTGAAGGCAGCTCTGTTTAGGGAAGTTTTAATGTTTGATCTTTTATTGTGTTTTTAATATCCTGTTGGAAGCCGCCCAGAGTGGCTGGGGAGACCCGGCCTGATGGGTAGGGTATAAATATATTATTATTATTATTATTATTATTATTATTATTATTATTATTATTATTATTATTATTATTATTCCAATGCAGACAGTAGACAGTACAGAAGGCACACCCTGAAATAAAAAAAAAATACTTAATGCTGTTTTGTTAGCTACTAAGTAACAGGTTGCCTTGTCCACTTTGCACACCAGCCAGTGAAACAGCCATTACATGAAGCCTGGATAGCTTAGCTGGTTAGAGTGTGGTGCTGATAACACCAAGGTTGCAGGTCCCATATGGGACAAGCTGCATATTCCTGCATTGCAGGGGCTGGACTAGATGATCCTCTGGGTCCCTTCCAACCCTACAATTCTATGACTCTGTGTTCAGAAAGAGGTCTCCTAATGACTGTAGCTGTAACAATCAGCCCTGACACGTAACATGCACGTGCATTCAGCATTCTCAATGTTGCCATGATGACACTGAGGGGCTGGAAGGGGGCTGGTCGCTATTATTTATTTCATAGATTTCTCTCTCTTTTCCAACTGTAGGCATCATAGGGCAGGCTTCCTCAGCCTCGGCCCTCCCAATGTGTTGAGACTACAACTCCCAGCATCCCTGACCACTGGTCCTGCTAGGTAGGGATCATGGGAGTTGTAGGCCAAAAACATCTGGAGGGCCGAGGCTGAGGAAGCCTGTCATAGGGGCTCACATTGATAAACATTCAGTGCTACACCTTTAAAAACACAAAAATGGGGGAAAGGGGGGGCAGGGAGATCAGTTCGACTTGTGTAAGAACTTGCAGTTGATGCTTATTTCCACTGGACAATTGGTCTTACAAAGGTCCTGGTGGAAGAGGAGACTGTCTGGCTGAAATATTCATTTATTAGATTTGACAGCTGCCCTGACAGTCACCCTGGAGCTCTGTATAAGGTGGTTCCTGGTTACAGGACCTATTATGCCCAGTCTCTGCAATAACCTCTTGAGGCTGCCATGTTGATTATTTGTATCTCCTCCTTAACTGTCATCTATGTGATCAGTGCCTGTGGTTGTAGAAGGGGCCTGAAGCTAACATTTCAGCTACAGAAGGCTACTTTCAAGCAAGAGCTTTGGCATACTAGGCACAAACAACTTAGGACACGTTATGTCAAGCTAACCTTTGACATAGTCAAACGATAAATCCAACGGGGGATTTTCAAAGGACAAGGGGCGGGAGGAAGGGTATTCTGCTGAGCCTTCAGTTTGCTGTGTGCATCTCCCCCACAGATAAATTCATCTGCTCCGTTCTTCCACTTGCACTCATAATGCCTGAAAATTTAATTTCCAGCTTCACTTCCTTTCCCTTGTGTTGCTGCGCTGAGCCTTCTGTCTCTCTCTCTTCCCTCCCGATGACAGGAGCAGCAGGTGAGCAGAGGGATTGTCGCGGTGTTTGCTGAAGCAGCAGAGATCCAACAAAGGTGGATGTGTCACTAGCGCTGAACATCAGTCTGTGGCTTAAAGGATATCATTGATCTCATGGAAAAAGCTGGAGGTGTTAAAAATGACCGCGCAGATTTGCCACTCCCATGTCCTCAGACACACTTCAAGTTGTTCATAAACTAATGAAAAATGAAAGGAATGCTGTGATCACCAATAGTCAGCATGGATTTCTGAAAAATAAGTCATGTCAGACTAACCTGATCTCGTTTTTTGACAGAATTACAAGCCTGGTAGATGAAGGGAACGCAGTGGATGTAGCCTACCTTGATTTCAGCAAGGAATTCGACAAGGTGCCCCATGATATTCTTGTAAAGAAGCTGGTAAAATGCGGACTTGACTATGCTACCATTCAGTGGATTTGTAACTGGCTGACTGACCGAACCCAAAGGGTGCTTATCAATGGTTCCTCTTCATCCTGGAGAAGAGTGACTAGTGGGGTGCCACAGGGTTCTGTCTTGGGCCCGGTCTTATTCAACATCTTTATCAATGACTTGGATGATGGACTCAAGGGCATCCTCATCAAATTTGCAGATGACACCAAACTGGGGGAGTGGGGGTGGCTAACACCACAGAGGACAGGATCACACTTCAAAACGACCTTGACAGATTAGAGAACTGGGCCAAAACAAACAAGATGAATTTTAACAGGGAGAAATGTAAAGTATTGCACTTGGGCAAAAAAAATATGAGAGGCACAAATACAAGATGGGTGACACCTGGCTTGAGAGCAGTACATGTGAAAAGGATCTAGGAGTCTTGGTTGACCACAAACTTGACATGAGCCAACAGTGTGACGCGGCAGCTAAAAAAGCCAATGCAATTCTGGGCTGCATCAAAAGGAGTATAGCATCTAGATCAAGGGAAGTAATAGTGCCACTGTATTCTGCTCTGGTCAGACCTCACCTGGAGTACTGTGTCCAGTTCTGGGCACCACAGTTCAAGAAGGACACTGACAAACTGGAATGTGTCCAGAGGAGGGCAACCAAAATGGTCAAAGGCCTGGAAACGATGCCTTATGAGGAACGGCTAAGGGAGCTGGGCATGTTTAGCCTGGAGAAGAGGCGGTTAAGGGGTGATATGATAGCCATGTTCAAATATATAAAAGGATGTCATATAGAGGAGGGAGAAAGGTTGTTTTCTGCTGCTCCAGAGAAGCGGACACAGAGCAATGGATCCAAACTACAAGAAAGAAGATTCCACCTAAACATTAGGAAGAACTTCCTGACAGTAAGAGCTGTTTGACAGTGGAATTTGCTGCCAAGGAGTGTGGTGGAGTCTCCTTCTTTGGAGGTCTTTAAGCAGAGGCTTGACAACCATATGTCAGGAGTGCTCTGATGGTGTTTCCTGCTTGGCAGGGGGTTGGACTCGATGGCCCTTGTGGTCTCTTCCAACTCTATGATTCTATGATTCTATGATTCTATTCTATGTCTGATCATCATAGCTCAGGTCGAGTCCCCATCATCTTCAGTTAAAACGATTTCAAGCTGGCTTCTTAGATTTATGGATTACCATAGTTTTCTAATTGTGTGTTGAAAGCTGCCCTAATTTTACAAATGGAGGCAGAATATGCATTTTTAGACAAAGAGGTGGGTTGCTCTACCAGGTGCTTTATTTATATTCACACACTTAAACTTTTGCAATCCTAAGCAGGTAAGCAAAACAGGAGGTTGAATGGTGGCTGGGGATAGAGAAATCTGTCAGAGTTTCTATTTTTTCCCAAGCTCAAGTTGAGTTCTCCACATTTCCACATCAGTTTGCAACTTATTTTTTATTTTTTTAAAGAAGTCTGCATTTAAAAAAATGCATTTTAGTGTGAAGTTCTCCTAATATAGGCATTTTTGCATAGCGATTTCCCCTAATATAATGCATTCTCAGTAACATGCACATTTCCTCCCTCACACTTTAGGCCAGCATATGCATTTTTTGGTACACTTTGCTTGGTTGGAAAATGGCCCTGCAATATTTGGGGAATTTGGCAGGTGTGGTGGCAGAGCCATCTGAGCTTTGCCCCTCCCACACTACCCATTACTGGTTGGATTCCCCCCCCTTCCTCCCGGAGCAGGAAGTAGAGTGGGCAAGAAACAAGAAAATTGCTTATTTAGTTTATCATGCTAATGTTCAACACAGGAAATGGTAGCCCAGCAAATAATGTGACTGGATAGCAGATCATACATTATTACAATGGTGCCTTGGTTCTCAAATGCCTTGGTACACAAAGAACTTGGAACCCAAACACTGCAAACCCGGAAGTAAGTGTTCCAGTTTGCGAACCTTTTTCAGAAGCCGAATGTCCTCCATTTTGAGTGATACGCTTCTGATTTGATTGCCACACTTCCATTTTGAGTGTTATGCTGAGGTCTGTTTTTGCTATTTATGTTGTGTTTTTGTTTTTGTGGCTCTTTTTGTTTTGTTTTTGTGATTGTGTGGAAACCAGTTCAGCTACTGCTTGCTTGATTGTGTGACTGTGGTACATTGTTTATTGCTTTCATTTTATGGCTCAGTGGTCTTGTCAGATAGTAAAATTCATGTTAGATTGCAGTTCTGGAGGTTGTTTTTAAAAGTCTGAAACGGGTTAATCCATTTTGTATTACTTTCTATGGGAAAACATGCCTTGGTTTTGGAACGCTTTGGTTTTGGAACGGACTTCTGGAACGGATTAAGTTTGAGAACCAAGGCACCATGGTAAAGGCAAAAGGTAAAGGACCCCTGGACGGTTAAGTCCAGTCAAAGGTGATTATGGGGTGCGATGCTCATCTCGCTTTCAGGCCAAGGGAGCTGGCGTTTGTCCACAGACAGTTTTCGGGTCACGTGGCCAGCATGACTGAACCGCTTCTGGCACAACAGAACACCGTGATGTAAGACAGAGCACACGGAAACACCGTTTATCTTCCTGTCGCATTGGTACCTATTTATCTACTTGTACTGGCATGCTTTCGAACTGCTAGGTTGGCAGGAGCTGGGACAGAACAACGGGAGCTCACCCCAGCGCTGGGATTCGAACCGCCAACCTTCTGATTGGCAAGTCCAAGAGGTTCAGTGGTTTAGACCACAGCGCCACAGATACAGACAAGTTTTCTTCCACATGAATGTGAATCTTCCACACAAAAAACCAGCTGCAGGCCATCAGGCTAGATATTACTTATTCTACATGGCTTAAATCCCAGGCCCACTCAATGCTTCTCATGCACTAACAAGCATATTCAGTCTAGACAGAGGCCCTCTGTAGACTATGAGTGGTTGGGATGCATTATGGATGCTTAGTATGATCTAGGCAGTCCGATTAAAAGCAATGTGACTTACGTTAGATGCAATGAAATTGTTTCATCAGCTCCAATGGGCTGTGAAGTTGTTTACTCATAAATAACTCTTACTGATTTCATTGGGTTTTCCTCCCAAGTAGCTGTTCAGAGGCTTGCAGCTGAGGCCACAACTAGCCTTCAGCTGCATTTCAGTCAGCAAATTCCACCCAACGCTTTCAACACGCAGGTGACAGAGACAGGACCTTTCCCACTATATAGCACTAATGCAAAACACATTAGCGTGAATAGCTGGGAAAGGGGATGTGTAACATCAAAGAGGTGAGTGAAGCATTCACATTTGAAAGGCCTTCACTGTTTCCATCTCTCTACAAACACCGGAGAAATGCGTATGGTAGTAAGATTAAAGAACAGGAAATTTGACATTTTGTACAGTCCACTCGCCAACAGAAGATATTCAGTTCTGATCACTATTAATATAAGACAGAGGTGAAGGAGGAAAAGAAAACCTTTCAAGAATGCTCGGATTGGCACAGAATAACCAAACCACACACCTCAGCTCATTACAAACTTGCACCAATCGTGTGGTGGTTGCTTCTTCACTGGGCATTCAAACTGTAA
Organism: Podarcis raffonei; assembly: GCF_027172205.1. Lineage (NCBI taxonomy): Eukaryota > Metazoa > Chordata > Lepidosauria > Squamata > Lacertidae > Podarcis > Podarcis raffonei. Next base: position 17,603,689 of record NC_070603.1, read on the forward strand.
TCTTCCAGACCTCCTGGATAAAATTCAGAATGGGTCTTGATAACGTCAGAGGGAGTATGGCAAAGATCAAGTCATCTCCAACCCTGCACTTAGCAGAGGACAGTACAGTGTAGAAAGTTCACTCATGCCCTTAAGAGAGAATATTATAAGCTTGCAAAAATCTATCATTTGCCCGACAATAAATGTTGGAAATGTAAGGAAAATGAGGGTACATTCTTTCACCTTTGGTGGACGTGTCCCAGGATTAAGGCGTTCTGGGAAATGATATATAATGAATTGAAAAAGGTATTTAAATATACCTTCTTGAAGAAACCAGAGGCCTTTCTCTTGGGCATGGTCGGCCAAGTGGTGCCAAAGAAGGACAGAACTTTTTTTATGTATGCTACAACAGCAGCAAGGATACTCATCGCAAAGTATTGGAAGACGCAAGATCTACCCACTCTGGAAGAATGGCAGATGAAATTGATTGACTGTATGGGACTGGCAGAATTGACGAGCAGAATCCGTGACCAGGGAGAAGAGTCGGCTGAAGAAGATTGGAAAAAATTCAAGGACTATTTACAGAAATATTGTAAAATTTAAGAAAGTTAGATGGTGTTGGATTGAAATTGAGAGGTTTCTAGCTGCAATGATATATAAGAACATAGATGGGGGGAAAAGGGTTTGTAAAATAAGGTAATGTTACAAGCTGTAATGCTTGAAATGAAGGATTTGCTGAACAAATAATCTTAATTGGGATACAAGAAGGAGAAGTATGAGGAGGTCTGAGAAATTTGTTATTTAAAAGTATGGTTTATGAATTTAATGCTTTTGTTTAATGTTTCTGTTTGTTTTGTTTGTTTGTTTTGTTTAAAAAATTGGAAAACTTAATAAATATTCTTTAAAAAAAAAAGAAAGTTCACTCATGCCCTAAAGAGCCAGGCCTCACAGAAACTGTTGTGCAAGTCTCATTATGCCTTAGTATCTTGGGTGCATCATGAACTTTGAGCAGCGTATATGGCCTCCAAACAACAGACCCTCACCACTCCCCTACTCCCGCCCCGATCAGCTAGAGGTAGTGGGAATGGCTGGGAGCATCCTTTTTCCATGTCTAAGGTCTCAGGCTCTACAGTTGCTATGGCAAAATGTATGGTATATAGCAGCTATATTCTCTATGTTCTTGAAGAAGCGCACAGTGTTTTTTTCCTAAAAAAATGTTTAGGACTATTTTCATCTTGAGTCAAGAAAACCACCATTTTATAGTTCAAATCAAATACAGTAAATGGACAAAAGTACAAAGATTCACAAAATGTTTAGGGGTATGCGTACCCCTACGTACCCCCAGAAGAAAGCAACAACTGAAAAATTGTGAGTTTAGCCACCTCTGGTAATCCATTTTCTCTCTGTCGATTTATAAAGGCAAATTATTGCTTTAAGACTTTATATTCCCCCCCTCTCTCTGCTCTTAAATACAACGAGGGGGTGTTTTGTTTGAAGTGCCATCTTCTGCTGTTATTCCTATGTTTTTAAAACATATTTATTTTCTTTCTATATTTCCCTCCTGTTCCAAATGGCAAGCAGACAATCTGAAAGCAGAGTTCCACATTTACAAAATAAACTTTTACCAGAACCCATTTTGTTGTCCTTCCTCATTATTGCATTCTGAGGAATTAATGATTTCTTAGAAAGATCGGAACAGCATATATCCAATTTGGATTTAGCACACACACACGTGCGCGCGCGCACACACACACACACACGCTCTCACTCATTTACCAATAACAGACAGGAGTGGGGGCATTGCAAGCCAATTAAACAATGAATGCCATTAAAGAAAACAATTTGTTCACAGTGCATAACAATGCGAAAGAAAAGAAGAAAACTTTAGTTAAACCAAGAAGGTTTATCCCTTTTTCCTCTAAGAAATTAAAAGCTGAAATCTTATACACATACGAGCTTGGGTGTGACTGAATGCAGTGGGGCTTACTTCTGAGTAGGAAGGTATAGAATTGTGCTATAATAGTATTTTAGGAAAATGTTAAGCCTATTCATCATTTTACTTACGACTGTATAGTACAAGAAGCATTTAACTACTCTGTAGAGAATAGTATGCATATAACTTTCAGATATGTATTTGAATCTTAAAAGAAATAATGATAAAAAATAGGCAGGGATGTCAGCAGTATTTCCTGAAACCATATGCAAATTGTATCCTTTTTGTGGGTGGGGTGGAGGGCTCAGCAATAAATCGGGTACCACACGCAAGTAATAAAACTGCCTGGCAGTCAGAATGTCAACTGGTGAAGCTTTCCCATATCTGTATTTCCATAGTAGGAAAGGCTTGGCCTATTGACTTCTCCTGCACGTTCCCGCCCTGGCAGGCCTGATGCCAGGCAGTGCCATCACTGAGCACCTTCTGGGATCCACACTGGTGATTCAAACAGCCTCCTGGTCCTGCTATCTTCTTGTAAAGGTAAAGGTAAAGGGACCCCTGACCATTAGGCTCAGTCACGGATGACTCTGGGGTTGCGGCGCTCATCTCACTTTACTGGCCGAGGGAGCTGGCATACAGCTTCCGGGTCATGTGGCCAGCATGACTAAGCCGCTTCTGCCGAACCAGAGCAGCGCACAGAAATGCCGTTTACATTCCCGCCGGAGTGGTACCTATTTTCCTACTTGCACTCGATGTGCTTTCGAACTGCTAGGTTGGCAGGAGCAGGGACCGAGCAATGGGAGCTCACCCCGTCGCGGGGATTCAAACCGCCGACCTTCTGATCAGCAAGCCCTAGGCTCAGTGGTTTAGACCACAGCGCCACCCACGTCCCTAGTTGCTGCTTATTCATGGCCCCTCTCCAAGTGTGCAAACATGACTATGGCAGGAGATAGTTGTGTTGACTGATCTCAGAGGAAGAGAGGGAGTACACGGGCAGAGATGAGTCCATTTATGCAAGGAAGAGCTTCCTGAGACAATTATGACTCAGAGCCCCCTCAAAATGTAGAGTTGGCACCGCTTCCCGTCCCTGTCATTCATCTTCCCCTCTGGCTTGCTGCCTGGCATATCTGGGCTCTGATCGGTTGCCCACAGTTGCTGGCTAGAGCAGAACTGGCACAGGAACAGCCGTGCAGCCGGAAGGAAATCTGAATGCTACAGGGAGACCACAAAACCTGCTGGCTGCTGATTTCGGCTGGCCAGCCTCCTTTTAAAAAATTCAAAAACAAAATGAGGGGGGCAGGCAACCTGACCTCGATCACCTCACCTGCAAGTAAGGTAAGCCCAACCTCACCACCTTGAAACCCTTAAGAAATTTCTACTGGCCCATCTTCAGCATGTTTTCTTTTAACGAAAAGAAACAATCGGTAAAATTGAGCATCCAGTGAAATATTGGCCCTGTATTGCTTCAGAACAGCCCACCGAAAGATACATGGGCAAATGCATCCAATGTCTTGTTTAAAGAGATGGTTTAATATATTTGCTTGCTTATTATTAGCTACCACAATAGACTGCTGGTATGATATTGGGGGGGGGATCGGGGTGCCATCTCGTTCTCAGGATTGTGGGTGCCCACTGCCGCAATGCAGATGTGCAACGTCACACCCACCGACCCACACACCTGCACATAGTGTGTGTGACATCACATGCACTAGGTGCAGGTGTGTGTGTGATAACCTGGGACTCGGGCTAGGGCTTGGAACCAGAGGAGTCTTAGTCTGCACCGGATCCTTTGCCTCAGGCGTAATCTGAACCAAGTCTGGAGCCTGATCCTGAAGAGTCCCAGTCTGCACAGGTTCCCCTGCAACAAACACCAGCTGGGCCGAGTCAGGGGCCTGAGCCTGCCCTGGCTCTAGATGCAGGGATTACCTCGTTGCCTTCAGCTGGGCCATCACTCACAGCTGCTCCACTACCGGTTGGGTCAGGGGAGGCTGAGGCGGCCCCTGGGTCTAGTAACCCACTGACGTCTCCCGAGATGCAAAGACTAGGGTCTGAGAGAAGGAGAGACCTGAATATTCACAGGAGGAGTGCTCACCTTCCGGCAAAACAGGGAGGTGAGTTGCTGGGGGATCAGGACAGGCCCCTACCCCGACAAAGATAAAAGGCTGTCGGACCCTGCCCCAGGTTTCGTGAGCAACATTGCTGTATGCTAGATCCTGCCTGAGATCCTCTACCTGTCCTTGCCTGGTTTCCTGCCTCGTGTTCTGCCTTGACCCTGTTGGACTGACTCCTAGCGGAACCTTCCGATTCTGGACTGGTCCTGGACTGTGTTTCACGGGTTACCCCCAGGCCCAGCACAGTGTGCTTGTGATGTCACACGTCTGTGTTGTTGTGGCCAGAGAGGCACCCTTTTCTGTGGGGATGGTCTCGCACCAGGAGACAGAGAGACTGCCTCCGCATCAAAGCCACAATCCTGGAAAAGAATGGCTCGCTGGCTCGTTATGGAGGATGAAGCTTTTTTCATTGACTTTGTGGGTGCCTGGCTCCCACAATTTTATTATTGATGGTGCCCAAGCACCTACGGCCTCCTGGAATTGGCTCCTAAAGGTAAAGGGACCCCTGACCATTAGGTCCAGTCGTGGCCGACTCTGGGGTTGCAGCGCTCATCTCGCTTTATTGGTCAAGGGAGCCGGAGTATAGCTTCCGGGTCATGTGGCCAGCATGACTAAGCCCCTTCTGGCAAACCAGAGCAGTGCACGGAAACACTGTTTACCTTCCTGCCAGAGCGGTACCTATTGATCTACTTGCACTTTGACGTGCTTTCGAACTGCTAGGTGGGCAGGAGCAGGGACCGAGCAACGGAAGCTCACCCTGTTGTGGGGATTCGAACCGCCGACCTTCTGATCAGCAAGTCCTAGGCTCTGTGGTTTAACCCACAGCGCCACCCGCATCCCACCTATGGGGGGAGAGGGATATAAATAATATTGATAAGGAATATAGAACTAAAAGGGACTGGGCTAATAGAAATCCTCCTCCTCCTCCTCCTCCTCCTCCTCCTCCTCCTCCTCCTCCTTTTAAAAGAATCCTTTATGAAGAGTTTCACCATGAGTAAACAAACCTCTCTATCTCACTTCAAAATCTCTCTGGTGGTCAGATGAGATCTGCAATACATTCTCCTTCATTCCACACGATGTTATTATGGTATTTATCCTCTTTTTTTTTTAAAGAAGAAGACAGTTTTTCGCCGTGTCTACTGATAATAGCAGAAGAAGCAATATTGCAGTATGGCAGATGTAGATTTAAGTACTTAGAGGGGAGGGGGACTTCTTAAATATGAGAGCTGCTCAACAATGGAATTGCCAGGGGAAGCTGCTGAATATTTTCTTGGAGATTTTGAAGAAAAGGTTAAGATCGCGATAACCCCGCCTTATGATGGGGATTTAAGTCTGTGCGGTCTGCTGGGCTTGATTTGATTTTATGATTCATGGGAAGGCACAATGATGCAAAGGAAACTAGTAAATTTTTGCTGTGATAAGCCCATGGGTCTCAGCTGTAAAGGCAACAAGTTGCTGGAAAGAAACTTTAGCATGCTACCCTAATACACAAGCTCTGCCAGTTGAGGGGCTATCAGTGTTTCCCAAATACGGGTCTGTCGCATAACCATAGTTGGTTGCACAGTCGTGACTGGTGGGTTTTGGTGGTGCTTCCATGGATGCTGGACACATGCATACCATTTCTCAAGAATCACAAGACAGAGAAACCAGTAGGAGAACACTTCAATCTCCCAGGACATTCTATACAAGATCTCAAAGTAGCTGTTTTACTACAAAGGAATTTCAGAAATAGACTGGAAAGAGAAGCTGCTGAATTGCAACTCATTACCAAACTTAAAACCATGGAGAGACCTGGTCTGAACAAAGACATTGGATTCTTATCTCATTATACACGACAAAGCCATTTTTCACCTTCTCACCCCTTGCTTTTTCCTGTAAGACCTATTGCAGTCGTTGAGTCGTCAACAGGCTCATCACAGCTATCTGCCAATCACCCATTCCCACCACCCTTCTGAGTAATACCCCTCCCCACCTTCTCACTATATAGAAGGATCTGGCAACTTCTGTTTCAGTGTATCTGAAGAAGTGTGCATGCACACGAAAGCTCATACCAAGAACTAACTTAGTTGGTCTTTAAGGTGCTACTGGAAGGAAAAAAAATTCTCCTTCAGTTTGAGTTTTCCTGATCACTCTGCTTTCCCCTTCCCTTCTGAGCTGAGAAGGGATAGGATACAATGGCCATTTTGCCAGGCTACTAGCAGTGTATCAAACTTCTCATTTTTTAATTCCTGTGATGCTGGCTCATATCCACCCCAGATCAGGAGTGTTCCTTGCCCTGTGGCCAGTTGCACAGCTGAACGCCATTCTGTCATGTCTTTTGGTGTCCAAGATTTATGCCTCTCAAGCATTTATGGCATTACATTTAGCTTTTATGTAGAAGTCGAGAAGGTCATGTGGCTATCTGGAGGCATTAGCATCATGGTTTCCTTCAAGCAGAGTAGGTGGAAGTAATGAATGGACTGCTTTTAATGATGTACACTGAGCTCTTTTCTCTCTCTGTGGTTTCAATTCCCAATTTCAATAAACTAGCTTGAGATTTTATCTTTGGCACCGGTAATTATATAAGCCAAGAATAATTGCTGGGTAAATACAACCTGATTGGCTTTTATTTTACGACTGGGTTTCATTTCAAGCTTAAATTATGAAAATAATGAACTCAATGAATAAACTGAAGTAGAGATCTTATCAACTCTTACCTCCAACTTTAGAACTTGGACTGATTTTTAGAACTAATTTACATAATCCTTTTAGCTTGGAAAAAATGTGGGGCATTTTGAACGACTACGCATTTCGTGCAGAGTACAGGCTACTTAGTCTATGTGCCACCATGACAGTTTGAAAGCCATGGGATCCTAGGACTGGATTATGCAGTGCTTTTTTTCTTAAAAAATGTTTAGGGGTACTCTCATTTTTCTACTCATACTGATATACAGTCATACCTCATGTTACATCCGCTTCAGGTTGCGTGTTTTTGTCTTGCGTCCCGCGGCAACCCGGAAGTACTCGAATGGGTTACTTCCAGGTTTCGCTGCTTGCGCATGCGTGCCAAATTGCGCCGTGCACCTGCGCAGATGTGGCGCTTCGAGTTGCGGGCTTTTCACGTTACAAGCGGGCCTCCAGAATGGATCCCGTCCGTAACACGAGATACCACTGTGCTGCCCCTCAATGAGGCAAAACTTAGACTCACAAAATGTTTAGGGGTATGCGTGCCCCTGCGTCCCCCCAGAAAAAAGCACTGGGATTATTGCAGGTGGCCAAAGGGTATACTGCACCCAATCCATTTGTGACCATATGATACAAGAGGCCCCTGGCCCAATAAACTGATCTAGTTCCTCAAAAGCAGTTTTGCTCAGGTGCTGCCTATGCTGTTCACAGGCTACCTTTCTATGCTAGAGTATGTCTCTCCCCCACATAGCACCTGCCCTTCAACTAGGTGAATCACATGCTGCTGGGGAGTCTGTGAATCCATAAATCTTAGAGGCAGGGCCAATTGTGCAAGGATTTCCCCACCCAACTCATCACCCTACCAGGAAGAAGGATAGCAAATAGATAGATATGGCTCACTCCAGTGGCCATACCCAAACTGTGCATTAGCATGGGGCCATACCACACATGTGTGTGTGTGTGTGCATGCATGTGAGGGAAGGAGGGGAATGAAAGAATGAAAGAATGGGAGTAGTAAAATATTGTGTATTCACAATAAGTGCCTTGTTGAATAAGAACAGATGCCCATCTATTCAAGCATCCTGTTCTTATAACGGCCAATCAGTTGCCAAAGCTGTTCCACTTCCGGGTGGGAAGGTGTTATCGTCAGGCCACATGGCCTCCACACACAGCAGGGGCTGGGGAAGCCCTGCGTCATGGCCCCTGGCCAGCCAATCCAGTCAGCTGGGATCGTGGCCTATCCCTTTAAAACAGCCGCACGGCCAAGGGGATTTCCCTTGTTCTGGCTTCTGTGGAAAGTTGCCAATAGGAAATCTGCAAACAGGACCTGAGCACAAGAGCACTCTCCTCATTTGTGATACCCAGTAATTGATATCCATAGGCATAATTCCTCTGGGAGTGGAGAGAGAACATACCCATCTTAAGTAGCACTCAGTGATAGCCTTATCTTCTTTCATAAGTTATGAATTTCTCTAATTCTTCCTTAGAGCCAGGTTAGTGGCTCTATCCACTTCTACCCAACCACTAGACAGAGAACAGACTGAGAGATGCCAAGGGCAGCAAATTTTCAGGGGCTTCTAAAATACCTCCAAAGAGATGCATTTACACCTTTCACCTGTACTATATACAGTGTTTTAATTCCTGAAATAGTATTTATTATATTTGGAATTTCAGGTTGCTTGTAGGCAACCTGAAAAGATGTAGTGATATGTAGACTAGAATACACAAAAGGGTATATTATTAATGAAGGAATACAATGGAAAAGTACAAGATAGCCTCATAGCTGGTCTGGGATGCTAAACCCAGTTGAGACATTTGACAAGAAGCATCTTTTTTTAAAAAAAAAACAACCACAAATACTAACCAACTGCTGCAACAACAGGAAAAAATGCAATAAATACAATGAAAGAAAAATAATGTTTGAAGAAGAAATCTACTCATAATCTCTGCTAAAATCCTGAGTGGGTAAGGATCTTGTTTTTTGTTACACGCTCTTTGGTTTTTAAACAGCTGCAGACAAAAAAGATAGACAAAGGTCTATCTAGTCTAGCATCCCTGGTGAGATTCCCCTAGCCATTTTCCAGTAGTCTATCGTCATACTCTCTTCTTCATCGCTGGCATCTGATATCAGAGGTATGAAACCTTTGCACCCAAGGGGATTCCATTTAGACAGCTTTAAAAATGCTTTTATAGCCCCACACGCATCCACACATCAATCACTTACCTCTCATATACCATACTGAGGTTTCAGTCATGTATATATAATATGCTATGACAACCCACTTGCCTGAAGTCCATATACAACTCTTACATACTGATTCAGCAAGGAAACGTGTGCACAGGAGATTCCCACATAGACATCCCTAGCTGGATGGGGACTTGGATATGTGAACCCCCAGCCTGTGCTGTGTGTTTGTAGTCCTGTTGTCGTTTAGTCGTTTAGTCGTGTCCGACTCTTTGTGACCCCATGGACCAGAGCACGCCAGGCTCTCCTGTCTTCCACTGCCTTCCACAGTTTGGTCAAACTCATGTTGGTAGCTTCGAGAACACTGTCCAACCATCTCATCCTCTGTCGTCCCCTTCTCCTTGTGCCCTCCATCTTTCTCAACTTCAGGGTCTTTTTCAGGGAGTCTTCTCTTCTCATGAGGTTGCCAAAGTATTGGAGTCTCAGCTTCAGGATCTGTCCTTCCAGTGAGCACTCAGGGCTGATTTCCTTCAGAATGGATAGGTTTGATCTTCTTGCAGTCCATGGGACTTTCAAGAGTTTCCTCCAGCACCATAACTCAAAAGCATCAATTCTTCGGTGATCAGCCTTCTTTATGGTCTAGCTCTCACTTCCATACATCACTACTGGGAAAACCATAGCTTTAACTATATGGACCTTTGTTGGCAAGGTGATGTCTCTGCTTTTTAAGATGCTGTCTAGGTTTGTCATCGCTCTTCTCCCAAGAAGCAGGTGTCTTTTAATTTTGTGACTGCTGTCACCATCTGCAGTGATCATTGAACCCAAGAAAGTAAAATCTCTCACTGACTCCATTTCTTCTCCTTCTATTTGTCCTAGTTAGCTACTTTGAATATGACCCAAAAGCATTTCAGGATGAGGAGGACAGAGGGTGGGGGTATGTGGCTTCTCCCTGTTTTCCTCTTCTCAGCAAACTGCCGCCAAACATCCAAACAGGTCACACATGTGTTGGATTAGGGCCTTACCCTATTATTTTTCTATGCCATCTGCTTCTGGTAACCTTTCTGCTCTCTGTCTTTTGTAGTTCTGAACTAGGTAATAGTTAATGTAATAACTGTCACATCAACAGCTGCAGATCAGCCTCCATCATGTTCCTGCACTAAAATTATTTTGCATGCCGCTGAGCTTGAACTGTAATTAATTGCAGCCAAATAGAGACTATTTGCACCTCCTCCATAGTGATTTTTTTGGGGTTATTTACTACTTTTCTATTTACTTGCAAGTGTTAGGAAGAAAGCAGGTAAGAAAGTAATATTAGCAAAGCAAATCAGTCAAATGATGGTAGCCTCAGGACAAGACATTCTTCAGTTATAAGCTGGGTAATTACAGCTATCCATTTAATTACAAGTATCCAAATACTGGGGCAGTGATATGCAAGAGGAAAGAAATTTTCTGCTCATGGATCTCCTTGGTTGCCAGTTCCTGCACTTCATGTACTTACCAGCCTGATCTCTGACATGTCAGTTCATGACAGCAGGATTGTTCCCAGCACACAAACAGCTGTAGTTGTTTAGTGGTTAGAGTACTGGACTAGCACTCAGCTATACAACTGCAAATATAACATTTTAAATGTGTTTTAAGTGCAACATACAATGTGACACTAGATGGCAATGGTGAGCTCTATGGAAAATTCAATGTATTTTTTTAAAAAAGAAAGCATTTTCAGAGCGGTTTTTATGTGTGTCTAGATTCCATCTAGGACTGGTAAGATTCCAGATCCCACTTCACATTCCTGCTTAGCCCTGAAGCTTACTGAGTGACCTTGGGTGATTTACACTCTTTCAGCCTTTACTACCTCACTGGGTTGTTGTGGAAAAAAAGGGGATAGGGAAAACCAGTTATCTCATATTTGGTAGGATAGGAATTCAATAATATTAATAATCTGCCACTGCTGTTGAGGCAGATGATGTTTATGAGATGACAAGAATGAGTTTGTGACGCAGAAGGAGCATATTCAATTTTAAGTGGCACCTCAGTCAACCTAGAGACTGATGGAGAATGTGAACAGGTATTTTTTTAACCTTGCCATTTCTTAAGTTGGCTGCTACGAATTCTCAAGTTGTGCGAAAGTGGAGTTTATGCAGATGTGTAGATAACTCCAGGCAAAGAGGAGATTTCTGAGTCAGCCCCTCACGCTGGCATCAAGCAAGGCAGAGAACGAGTGAAGAAGCAGATGGCTCTGCAATTAATTTTCTCCTCAGTTGTACTTTAAATTTTTCAAAGTGAAAACCGGCCATTTTTGTACATTCTCGACTGAGTGGAGAATAAGCTTCCTGGGACGTTGTTGGCCACTGTGTCAAGCATATGGATTTTCCTACATCCTTATGGTTTCAGCGACTTCATTCCCTTCATTTTTCTCACTGGAAGGTTTCCACAGCGAATGCTTTGTTTGTGGACGGATGAAAAAAGGCCCCTTCCTACCTTCTAAGATGCTGTAACCCAACTGCATGGATGTTTTCTCAGAAGCCAAGAGAGTGAGCTCAGTGGTGTTTACTCTCAAGTAAGCTGCCTTTAATATCCTAGATTTTATGGACATGGCAACAGATGGGAATATTTCATCAGGAGCTCATAGGTTATTAGGAAAACAGCAGAGAGCAAAAGTATACTTTATCTTAATAGAATTGCCCCTCAATGTTTGTGGTGACGCTCTTACTGCAGTATGGCCTAGTGTTATCTCCCATCACAAAAGATCAACAGGAAAGAGGTTACAACAGCCAATATTGATTTTTTGGCTTGTATATTTGCTTGGTTTTGGTGTTTTTTTAAAACAGACTGAATCTCGGTCTTTGTGTAGAGAGTGCAACATTGATATAGCAGCCTAGCATGTTTTAGATTTCTGTTCCCAACTTTGTCCAATATTAAATTTATTAAAACACAAACACAACAACAGCCAATCTCTCATCATGTCACAAACTTCTGTATCTTTTAAGCTCCCTTTTACCATCTCTTAGAATACAGGTAACTCGCCTCTTATAAGAGGGTTGATACTTGTATCTATTTTAGAGATTATTCCAATCGGTTGGTTTTACTGATTTTACATCCTATGCCCAGAGTGGAGCAGGTGGTTCTGTAGTCTAAACCACTGAGCCTCTTGGGCTTGCCGATCAGAAGGTCGGCGGTTCAAATCCCCGCGATGGGGTGAACTCCCATTGCTCTGTCCCAGCTCCTGCCAACCTAGCAGTTCGAAAGCACACCAGCATAAGTAGATAAATAGGCATTGTTGCGGCAGGAAGGTAAACGGCGTTTCCGTGCGCTCTGGTTTCCGTCACGGTGTCCCATTGTGCCAGTTTAATCATGCTGGCCACATGACCCAGAAAGCTGTCTGTGGACAAACACCGGCTCCCTTGGCCTGAAGCAGGATGAGCATCACAACCCCATAGTCACCTTTGACTGGACTTAACCATACCTTTACCTTTTTTTACTCTATACCCAGAGCCTGTGCAAGTCATTTTGGCACCTGAAGCAAACCACAAAATGATGCTCTCCCCCACCAACAGAGAAGGCATGAGTGAAGATCTACGTCAAGGAAATAACCTGGGAAATAAAGAAGTACTCTGGGAACAAGGTGGGGGGGAAACAAATCAACCTTACCCAACATAGTTGCACAAGATGGTTCTGCATTGTGCATCCTTTGTAGGTCTGCACTATATATTGTGCTTGACATCAATATCTTTACTGCAAGGCTACCTGCTGCTGCTGCTTCTTTAGCTACTATTATTCTTCCCCTCTATGGCTATTTCCCTCACACATTCTTTCTTTCTTTTTCCCCCCTTCCAGAAAATGAGGAAGCAGCCCTGTGTGGCAAACACGATTTTTATAGAAAATACAATTGCCAATTTTCTAGAAGCAATTTTAGCTGCAGCTGCATAATTGTGTTGTGTTTGGTAATAATAGCCGCAGTAATTATAACCTTCATTACTATGCATTGCTGCATCACTTTTTTGCCGACCAAAGTGGTAAAGATGGCTGTCGGATTAGTATCTGCAATGTCTAGATGTTTCATTACATTTGAGATATGCTGATAAAATGGACAGCCTCATAAATTGCAACTGCACTTAATTACAGTTGTTTCAAAGTGGCGTACAAGTAACTCAACACAGTAAAGAGGGAAAAAATCAGAATGAACCTTGTTTTATTCACACAAAAATCCTGTAACTTAGATCCGTGTTCCAGTTTTACAGGTAAGAAAACAGAGGTTCTGATAAAAAAAAATCACATCAAATCTATTCCCTCCCTGCAACACATTTTCATTTCTAAGAGTAGCTTACATCAACAATTACCATATTTTTCGTCCCATAGGACGCTCTGTCACATAGGATGCACCTAGTTTTTTGGGGGGGAAATAAAGGAAAAAACTTTTTCCTTTATTTCCCCCCCAAAACCAGGTCGGGGAAACCAAACCAGGTCGGGGAACAGCGGGATGGCGGCGGTGCGCCTCCCCGCTGTCCCCCGAGCTTGTGGGGCTGGCGCTGGGGAGAAGCGTGCTTCTCCCCAGCGCCAGCCTCCAAACCAGGTCGAGGAATAGCGGGATGGTGGCGCTGCGCCTCCCCGCTGTCCCCCGAGCTTGTGGGGCTGGCCGATGTCTGCCCGAAGCGCGGGGTGCTCTGCTTCAGGGTGCCCGCGCACCGGGCGGCAGGCTGCTATCCGCAGCCTAGAGAGCCCTGCAGGAACTCCCGCGGGCTCCCCAGGTGCGCACCGACCCCTCTCGCTCTCCAAGCTTCAACAAAAGCCTGTGTTCGCCCCATAGGACACACACAGATTTTCCCTTCATTTTTGGAGGGGAAAAAGTGCATCCTATAGGGTGTAAAATACGGTACAATGTAAAAATTAGCATCATGTCTCCTACAATATAAGGTTTCCTAGGGCTGGTGGAGGTCTTACACATTTGTACTGTGTGAAATGTCCCCCTCTAGAGGCAATATTCAATGCTGGAACATGGTTATTAAAAGGAGGAATGCACAAGTGTTTTTCAACCTTAAAGCTATTAAGATTTCAGTGATGAAATTAAGCAGCCTTCTCTAAATAATGGAGCTGTAGATCAGCAGCTGAAAAGGGTACACAAAGATAGATGGGATTTTTATTTTGAATAAATATGGTTTATGGCTCCATACATTAAGAGCCTAAAGCAAGGATTACGCTGCTAGCATCTTGCAAGAAAAAGCACACTCCTGACTTTGTGGTTTCTCAGTTTGCCAGCCTCAGGGAACCCTTTGCACACCGACTTGTTTGCCAATGAACAAAGATTCTGGACCTGCAACAGCCTAATGTTGCCCACTGCCAGGTTTATTGGGTCTTTCTCTTGCCCCAAGCAAACGGGCTCTGTCTGTCCTGTACATTCAAAGCAGCATTATATAATTTTAAACTGTTGCAGCTTTCTCCAAAGAATCCTGGGAACTGTAGTTAGCTAAGGGTGCTGAGAGTTGTTAGGTAAAGGGACCCCTGACTGTTAGGTCCAGTTGAGGACGACTGGGGTTGCAGCGCTCATCTCGCTTTATTGGCCGAGGGAGCCGGTGTACAGCTTCCGGGTCATGACTAAGCCGCTTCTGGTGAACCAGAGCAGGGCACAAAAATGCCATTTACCTTCCCACCAGAGTGGTACCTATTTATCTACTTGCACTTTGACATGTATTCGAACTTCTAGGTTGGCAAGAGCTGGGGCAGAGCAACGGGAGCTCACCCCGTCGCAGGGATTTGAACCGCCGACCTTCTGATCTGCAAGCACTAGGCTCTGTGGTTTAGACCACAGCGCCACCCGTGTCCTTGCTGAGTTGTTAGGAGACTCCTAACTGCCACAATTCCCAAAGTTCCCAGAGAAGAGAAGCTGTTTGTTTGTTGAAAGAAAAACCTGCTCCTTTTCCTTTATGGGGTATCCAAGAGCCCATATAGAGTCCTTAAGTGGGTTCCCTGTCGGTAGGAGAAAATAACAGAGACCAACCAGAGTATATTGAGAAGCAAAGAGGATAGTAAGCCTGATCTTTATTAACTGTTGCAACAGGGTCCCCACTCACCACACGCAGGAGGGAGGAGAACCCTGAACAATGGTGCACAAGCCCTTATATAGACTTTTGGAATTGCCCACCCTGTAGCCCAAGACCACCCCCCAAAAAACATCATACAGAAGAACATACATCAAGCATCACAGAAGGAGGCATTCTACAGCAGAGGAGGCAGTCTACAGCAGAAATCCTGTTTGCCAGGATACTTGAAATGACTATGCTACAAGATCTGGACTCCCTCCATGCAGACTGAAGGTGTAAATAGGTGAATAAACCATATTTTGTAAAGCTACAGCAGTCTCTGCCATGTCTCAATTCTCCAAAGGAACACGGACCCTGGTGAGTGTCTGAAACACCCTAGAATCTTGCAGAGAGAAGGGTGGGACCCAACTTTTCTAACAGTATTTTTCATGCCAATT
The DNA here is from genome assembly GCF_027172205.1 of Podarcis raffonei. NCBI lineage: Eukaryota > Metazoa > Chordata > Lepidosauria > Squamata > Lacertidae > Podarcis > Podarcis raffonei. Next base: position 17,619,033 of record NC_070603.1, read on the forward strand.
TCTAACAGTTCTGCAGCATGTGGTGTCCTGGCTCTTTTTATCCAAACACCCAGAGCTACTTGTTCCACAAGTGCCTTTACACTGGTAGCATAATGTGGTCTGGATTAAGTTATGGAGCAATGGAGGAGAAATCCAATTCAGTTCACATTTAAAATAAATAAATAAATAAATAAATAAATAAATAAATAAATAAATAATAATAATAATTTAATATTTATACCCCACCCATCTCTGGGCAGCTTCCAACAGAACACTAAAATACAATAACCTATTAAACATTAAAAGCTTCCCTAAACAGGGCTGCCTTCAGATGTCTTCTAAAAGTTTGGTAGTTATTTTTCTCTTTGACATCTGGTGGGAGGGCGTTCCACATGGCGGGTGCCACTACCGAGAAGGCCCTCTGCCTGGTTCCCTGTAACTTGGCTTCTCGAAGCAGGGGAACTGCCAGAAGGCCCTCAGCACTGGACCTCAGTGTCCGGGCAGAAAGATGGGGCTGGAGACGGTCCTTCAGGTGTTACTTAATATGGTATTGCTTAATTTGCACTTTCCAAGATAATACACAAACTGAAATACAAGTCATCCTTCAAAATGTGAACATCTCCAGATTTTGCAAAGCAGCTGCAAGCCTGGTGATGTTTGTGAAAATTAATGTATTAGAGTGAAGTGTGTATAAGAATGTATACAATACTGAAAATAACATGCAAGAATGCATGTTGGGGAAAACTGCTTTGCAAAAATATTAACCAAAATTGCATACAAAAATGTGCATAATAAGATAAATTTGCACTAAAAGGCTAATAAACTTTCTTGAGTACTTGAGAAAAGATTGCAGTCTGATGCGGAAAGGTGGAAAACTGGACTAAAGACTGGAAAAATGAGAACTGAAAGAAACTGAAATTGCATATTCTACCATCTCTCAGCATATGTTAACCTGGTGGAAGAGGAGTAGCAGATGGTCCCATATTTCATGAGATGGTTATACTGTGTGGCTTTTCAGTACCTTCCAATTATGATCTTGTGCATGGAAAACAAAACGCTGCAAAACAAGACTATTCAGCATGTACAAAGTCTCTCCACCCAGTGGCGTAGCATGGGGGTGCAGGGGGGGGCGGCCGCACCGGGCGCAACATCTGGGGTTAGGACAAATCCACGGGTTAGGGGGCGCAAATTACTTGCCTTGCCCCGGGTGCTGACAACCCACGCTACGCCACTGTCTCCACCCCCTACCTCACCAATTCTGCTGTGTTTGGCAAACAAGAATCCCTTCAGAATGCCATTTCGTCATTAACATTTAATTATGCAAAAACTGGTAGCTATAATTTTAAAGCATTTTTTTCCCAATTAAGATTATTACCTGGGGAAAATGTGAGGAGCAATCACAATTAGCAACCTTTGGCCCTTTGCTGATCATTTGGTTATTTTCATCTAGACTACAGATATGGCGGTAGGTAACAAAAAGAAGCATTTTCTTCCATTACGCTGATTGGAGCCCTCTTAATTCCACTTTGTAAATTGTGCTACCCATAGGGAGGGGGTAAGGATTTTGAGGAAGAAGCATGTGTATAGTTTTATGTAATTAGATTGTCCTTGTCTCGGTGCAATTAGAATTAGTGTGAAATTAAATGAAGCACTAAGAATGATTTACAACAACTTTGTGAGATTGACTACGAACTATTTCTGTTTAACTTTCATGATGATAACTTGGACCACACATATATCACATCTGTCTTCTATGCATTGTAGAATTTCTTCAGCTGATTATGGTGTTTACAGTTAGAAGAGATTTCTTGTACAGTTACATACAGCAGAGGGACAAGGAACAGAACACAACACAAGTGTTTATGCATTTTCTCTTTTCTGTAGATCCAACCGGACAAAGTCAAAACAATTTTATTGCAAACTGCAGTCCTTTTGGGGGATTCTGTCAAAAGAACTTAGACCTGCCTAAGATACAGAGTGGCTTTGTGTTTTAAAAATGTTTTTTTTAATAAAAAAAATAGTAATACTGAATTGTTTGTTTTTTCTTAGTTCTTTCTGCTCTTATTGTTCATTCTTTTATTAACTGTCACAAAGCATTGTGATACAATCAAGAAATCTCAGGTATTGTGATTTTGGGTTTTGTTTATAAAACTTTACCTTCTTGGTTATATTCTTTAGGGTATGTCTATATGTAATTTTATGTGTATATGTGTGTAAGTGTATGTATGTATATATATATATATGTGTGTGTGTGTGTGTGGTTTTAATCTGTTTTGGTATTTTAACTTTATGTTTTAAAGTATGGTTGCAAATGTTATTGTTTTATCTTCTTGTAAATCACTTTCAAGATTATTGTTTTATCTTCCAGTAAACCACTTTGAGGTGTTTTTTTAATCAATGAGTATATAAAATTTATGAAACAAATAAAGATCTATAAGCTTACGTTCAATTTTAAAAAGCTATAAGGATGTGGGGATGCACACAGCACTGACAATAATTACAGTACTGGCAATAAAAAATCTTCAGTAAGTTTTGCTTCTCACATTACAAATTTGGTAGAGAGAGCTAAGTTTATATGCACAACATCCTCTTGTGGTTTGTATGTAAAGTTCACTTAAGTTCATTTTTACTGCAGACCAAAGTTCAACATTTGGAGCTATTGTTTGTGGTAGAAAGAGAAACTGCTCAATTTGAAATACTTCCAATATGTGGTTTAGTGGCTAAGAGTCCTTATGATTCCAAAGGTTATCTAGCCCAAAATGTGAGGTGCAATGTGTGAGATGGTTCATACTAGGAGTAAAACATTTCTGTCTTGATGGTAATAATAATAATAATAATAATAATAATAATAATAATAATAATTTATTTTTTTATACTGTGCCCATCTGGCTGGGTTTCCCCAGCCACTCTGGGTGGCTCCCAACAGAATATGAAAAACCCAATAAAACATCAAACTTTAAAAACTACCCTAAACAGGGTTGCCTTCAGTTGTCTTCAAAAAGTCAGATAGTTGTTTATTTCCTTGACATCTGAAGGGAGGGCGTTCCACAGGGAGGGCGCCACTACCGAGAAGGCCCTCTGCCTGGTTCCCTGCAACCTCACATCTCACAGTGAGGGAACCTGCAGAAGACTCTCAGAGCTGGACCTCAGTGCCTGGGCTGAACTTTGGGGGTGGAGACACTCCTTCAGGTTTACTGGGCCGAGGTCATGGGCTTTGAAGGTCAGCACCAATACTTTGAATTATGTTCAGAAACGTACTGGGAGCCAATAAAGGTCTGTCAGGACTGGTGTTATATGGTCTCGGCTGCCACTCCCAGTCACCAGTCTAGCTTCTGCATTCTGGATTAATTCTAGTTTACGGGTCACCTTCAAAGGTAGCCCCATGTAGAGTGCATTGCAGTAGTCCAAGCGGGAGATAACCAGAGCATGCAGCACTCTGGTGAGACAGTCTGCGTGCAGGGAGGGTCTTAGCCTGCGATCCAGATGGAGCTGGTAGACAGCTGCCCTGGACACATTGACCTGCACCTCCATGGACAGCTATGAGTCCAAAAAGACTCACAGGCTGCGCACCTGGTCCTTCAGGGACACAGTTACCCCATTCAGAACCAGGGAGTCCTCCACACCTGCCCGCCCCCTGTCCCCCCAAAACAGTACTTCTGTCTGACCAGCCTTCCATAACCTGGTCTCGAGCAGAAAGGGACAATCATATATTGGCTTGACAAGCTGAAAGATGCACCAGCCTTCTGCTTGTGCATGCACTTCCTTCTATGTCTTTCTGAAGAACATAAGAACACATGGGGAGCTGGCTGTATGCCAGATCATGCCTGAGATCCTGTATCTGGTTTCCTGCCTCGTCGGACTGACTCCTAGCGGAACCTTCGGATTCTAGACCGGACCTAGACCGTGGTTCTTGGGTTACCCCCGGGCCCAGCACATGAAGGCTATGAATAAAGAAGTGTATATATTTAAGAGCTAAAAAGGGTATCATATTGGCAGCTCCCATCTCTTTGCTGTTATTTTTGGTCAAATAACATTTTGCTGATGCACTGTTTAGAGTTTCTTGGCCTGATGTGTAGTTTCATCATAATTTTAATGCATTTAACATACTGCTGGCCTTTAGCTGACAGATGTTAATGAAAGCGTGAACATATAATCAATGAAAGAATGAGCATATAAAACAAAAAACAATGCTGGGCTTAATTCAGGTAAAATGTTGATAAATGAAATAGGCTTTCTGGGAATTTCTCAGCAGTAGGATGCTTGACAGGCAGATATGATTCCACTCCATTGGTTTTTGGAACATATTGGGCTTTTAAAAGTATGTTGAATTAGCCTCCATAAAGCAAGGCCACCTAGCAAGTTTCTAGCAGAGGCAAGATTAAAACACCGGAGTCTCCCGATTCATAGCTCACTCTCCTCAGCCTAGTGCTATTTGCTGCATACATATGCAGTTGGTGAGATTATTAGGATGAGTGCAAACCTGGACCAGGTTAATTTAAGATGTTAATTAGGGTGACCAATTTATGCAACAGGTATTTGGGTGCCAAATGTTAGTGAAGATGCTAACTGGCCACCCAAAGTGGTCTTTTGTTGGAATTATTCAGCTGTGCCATATCTGTGGGGTGTGTGAGGTCACAGTCCTGTGAGACAACGGAGTATGTAAATTGTCTATTTGCCATGAAACATCAATACATACTATGCTGATGCAAGAATAGTGAAATTGCAGCTAAGTAGCTCAAATCATATATATGCCTGACACCCTTCTTTGGAAATTAAACCAATGTCTAGACTTGAACATTCAAAAGCTTTACTTGCAGAAACTTATAGTTGTAGATGAATTAAAACATAATATTTACAGTCACATGCTTATCCAAGCATGGGTTTACAGTCTCTTCTAACTTCCAAACAACTGTATTTTACTCTCTTTCCAGAGCTCAGCACTTTCAGCCTTTAGTATCTCACTGAGGCCATGCCTTGCAGCTCCTATGAAAGATTTCCACTTTCACCTTCTTCTGCAGCTTTGCTATTTCTTTCAAGTGCAGAAGAAGCACCCCAACACTCGATTCAACTAGCAGTGTTCACAGTGGATTCCAAAACACAGTCCTCTTGCTTCACATAAAATGGAGTCTCTCCTTCACTGGATACCTCCCTTGTGACCAACGTTAGCCAAGCACATGAGAACTACTAGAGAACTCTCTAGAATTCAGTTACCAACCAATTAAATTTAAATACATAGTAATGAATACAAACATTTACAATTTCAGTGAATTAAATTACTACACTTAACATACTACTACATACAGGAAACTGCCCTACACTGAATCAGACTGTATAGTCTACTGCAACTGGCAATGGCTCTGAAGCTTTCGGACATGAGCCTTTCCCAAGCCCCACCTGGAGATGCCAGGGATTCAACTGGGAGCCTTTTGCATGCATAGTTCATGCTCTACCACTAAGCCACGTTCTTTTTCCATTATAAGGGGACTATATCATTTTCTGTGATGTGTTAACATTAACAGTGCTGATGAAGGCTTAGGAATCACAAAGAGGAGGAAGCTGTTGGGAGGAGTCACGGTATGCTGGCTGTTACTGGATTACGGAAGAGGGAACAACTTGGTTTGAACCTCTGTGCTCATGTCGGGAGGAAGCTGATTAAAAACCTGGCTTTTCACATGCAGTATCAGAGAAAGATGGCCCAGTGGAACTCCACTGAGCATTCAGTAATATTGTTATCTTCTGAGTCGCTTCTCCAGGTGACCCTCCCAAGTGAGGTGGATGAGCAAAGGAACATTTTCAGTGGTGGTACCCTAGTTATGGAATGCCCTCCCCACAGAGGCTCAACTGGCCCTTTCTTGGTGCTCATTTCAGTTCCACATGAAGGCCTTTTTATTTCACCAGACTTCTTAAAAAAGTTTTGTTGTAATGGGCCAAGAGAACATTGTATGCCAAGTGGAATACAAGTACTATAATTAAATAAATACCTAACTATTCTATTGGCATGTTATCATGCCTAAGTCAATTAAACTGAACTGAACAACTCCACTAGATGCAACCAAGAAATTGTTGCTGGAACTCCATGGCTTTACTGTTTTAAAAAGGAGACGGGTAAGATTAATTAAATGAACAGATGGAAGGAGTTGTAAGACACTGTATTTGAAAGAGATTGGCCTGGGAGGTAAAAGATGTCACTCACAAAGACCTCAATTGGTCTGTCTGCATAGCGTGCGGTCAGAATGACACTATAAGAGTTAACACAACCTGAATAAAACTCTCCTCCCAGAAAAATTTATAAGCAGGCAAAAGAAAAATGAATTTGTCTATTCCACCATATGTCAAGAGATTTTTGCATTACACATCCATCCATCAAACTATTTATGTAGGCTTTGACTTTGTACAATAACAAAAATTAATGTGCACTCTCTAATGAACGTAACACTCTTACACACCATGGATAGAATGACAATATGATGTGATAGGTTCAAAGACTAAATCTTGATGAACTCAATTACATTTTGATTAAAATGTAAAAGGTATCAATGATTATGAAAACAGCATCTCACACTTAAGTGACAACTGTCATGACAGTGATGCTATACTGCAGTGCAAAAGGTAAACAACCTAGTGTGTGCACACTCAGAGGATGACCTCCAAACCATCCTAAATATCTTTGCAGAAGCTTACAAAAAGCTTGGCCTATTGCTCAACATCCAAAAACTAAATTGCTGCACAACAAGCACAAAACAATAGCTCTGCAGCTCTACTAATCCAACTAAATGGTGTAATGTTGGAAAGTGTTGATTACTTCTCCTACCTGGGCAGTTATTTTCACAAGGGCCAACATTGATGCCAAAATCCAGTATTGCCTGATCTCTGCAAGTGCAGCTTTCTCTCGATTGAAGTGCAAAGTATTTAAAGACCGGGACATTCACGGGGAAACCAAAATTCTTGTTTACAAAGCTATTGTACTACCACTCTTACTGCATGCTTTTGAAATATGGACAGCTTATAAATGCCATCTCCAACTCCTTGAAAGATTCCATCAACTATGTCTCCGAAAAACTCTGCATATCACTTGGGAAGACAGATGAACTAATGCCAGTGTACTGGAAGAATCAAAGATCATCACTGTCAAACCAATGATTCTTCAACATCAACTTCGTTGGACTGGTCATGTTTGGATGCCAGATTATTGTCTTCCAAAGCAACTACTCTATTCCAAACTTAAAAATGGAAAGCGTAATGCTGGTGGTCAACAAGACTCTCTCAAGGCAAATCAGTGGCCTGCGAGTGCTCCAACTGGAGAACAGCCAAAGGTTTACCAAAGGTTTCATGAACCTTGAAGACGTTCAAACTCAGGACAAAAGGGAGAAACATGCTAAGAGGAAGGCACACTTGGCAAACCCTCACCGTGAAACCTATGTCCCCACTGTGGAAGGATGTGTGGATCCAGATTGGCTCCCACAGTCACTTACGGACTCACTGTTAAGACCATGTTCATGGAAGACAATCTTACTCAGCTATAAGTGATCGCCAAAGAAAGAAGAAGACTGCAGTGTGATTATAGTGAAGTAATCATGGTAAAGCACATAGCTCATCACAGAAAGGTGGTTGACAGGATAGAGTAGAACCTAATAGCACTTGATGCCATCATAAGTATTGGATGCTGCATGCATTCTTAACATGCTTAACTTGCTGGAAGGGATCTCCAGGGTCATATGGTCCAGCACCCTGCAATGCAGGAATCTTGCCCACAACCATTCCTGGGTGGGCTCGAACCACCAATCTTCTGATTATGTCTGTCCATCTAACTTAGTACTATGTCCACTCCAGGGTTTCAAGCAGAATTCTCTCCTAGCCCTATATTTGGGGATACTGGGGATTAAACCTTCTGCAGGCAAGGCATATATTTTCCCACCGAGCTATGGACCTTCCCATACAGGATGAAGTGATCTCTACAATACCACCTGTCAGCAACAAAAGACATTCATGGGTGAGCAATTAACACTGAAATGATTCAGCACCCTCACATCTACCACAGCATCTGAGAACCTCCAGCCCACAGGCATAAATAGGCCCAACAGGGGTCCTAGTTTGGTCCACAAGGCCCGTTTCCCCAAGTGATGCCCAAGTACACTGCATATCTGACATCAGGTGTGACGCAGGAAAAAATCTGTGCCTCCCTGCTGAAAGCAGGGTTTGCAGGGGCCACCAATCAACAGGCTGGTGGTGCTTGCAATACCCTGTGCCTTGGCCCACATCAGAATACTGTTGAGAATTGTTGCATGTCACATGTCTGTTTACATTCCAGCACAGCTTGCTGGGAACTTCCGTTTTGTGTATAGCTTTTGCTTTTGCTGTTTTGCTTTGGACACGAAGGAGATCAGACATGTTTCCTTTTGTCCTGATCTACACTGAATTGTAAATATGCTCACACAACCTCTCGTGCCACTTCTGTTTGCGCAGCGTTTTCTCTGCTGAATAGCGAGCACAGTCTTCTAAAGCCAGTGTCGCAGATTTATGCTGCACCAAGGACCGGAGTTTGCCCCGCACTATGGCCGGTGGCCTGCAAATTGCCCCCATTTCCTTGGGCGCATGCCAACAAATACATGGGGGAAAGGAAAATGCTTCACCTGATATCATCAGGCGATTGGCAAGTACGTGGCCCTGCCGAACTGTCAAAATAGTCCATGGGGAGTGGGGGACGTTATCATCATCATCATCATCATCACCATCATTTTATTGGTATGACGCCTTTCCATAGTTAAAACAATGCTCAAGGCGGGTTACAACATGGCAAGATTTACATAATTATCAACATAACAAAAGTCATAAACAATAAACAAAACACATCCAAAGGTGCATAACCAAATGGAAAACAATTTCCACATAAATCACAAAATCTAAAACTAAAAAAAATACAACATTAATATCAGTAACAATTTAAAATGACATAGGTAAAAAATAAAAACAGTATCAAAAAAGAGCCCTCTCTGTCAAGCAGCAGTCCTTTATGGAGCCTGTCAGGCCCTGCCCCAAGCCAGGTGAAGAGAGGTAGGGCAAGGCCCTTCAGGCTCCCAGCAGGTCAGTCAGGTTAGGATCTGCCCTGTCACCTGGATCTAGTTTGGGTCTCACAGTTCTCATCCTGGATGACACCTTTCTAATAATTCTCCCTAACTTACAAAAGCTATAGAAAACTTCATAACAAAGAGAAGATGAGCATTTTTTTTTTAAGGTTGGATATAGGAACACTGCATATGGTGCCTTTCCAAAAATGCGGAGGAGATGTACACACCCTCGAGTTTTGTTCTCAATGATAATTTGTAGGCAAAGTTAGTGGAGTTCTCCTGAGAGTGCATGCTGTTTCAATTTCCCCATCAGAGCTCTAAAAAACCTGACAGCAAGCCATGCATCAATTGCCTGACTCTGCAGACCTGCCATTTGCCTCTCAGGGGGAATTGACGGCAATAATATAGAAATGTTAGTTCATCACTTCATCCTGTATGAAGTTAACTTTTCAACTGTCGGAAGAGAAAAGTTCAGGCAAATAGGATAAAAGGTTCCGCATGAAGATTCAGATTTCCTTGGCTCTTTTCTGCTCAGTTTTAGACTTGGGTAAAAACAAACAAAACAAAAACAGCTTTGGCGTTGCCTGCTCTCGTTTGTCCACATATCAAACTTTCAACATTGGAAGGGAAAACAGAGCACCCTAATGTCTTGATCCCACTTGCTATGTTAGAAGAAGAAGAGTTTGGATTTGATATCCCGCCTTTCACTCCCTTTAAGGAATCTCAAAGCGGCTAACATTCTCCTTCCCCTTCCTCCCCCACAACAAACACTCTGTGAGGTGAGTGGGGCTGAGAGACTTCAGAGAAGTGTGACTGGCCCAAGGTCACCCAGCAGCTGCATGTGGAGGAGCGGAGACGCGAACCTGGTTCCCCAGATTACGAGACTACTGCTCTTAACCACTACACCACACTGGCTCTACACCACACAGTGTTACAAGCAACACTGTTATTTATTACACAAGTGCCTCCCCTACTCTGAAGCCTCTAGATGACAAAATGAGTAATACAATTCAAAATCCATAAATCCAGTTACAGGAGGAGATCAGCAACCCTTTATACAAAGCTATATTCAAGCTTTATACAAAGCTAGGGATGCGGGTGGCGCTGTGGGTAAAACCGGCGGTTCGAATCCCCGTGGCGGGGTGAGCTCCCGTCGTTCGGTCCCAGCTCCTGCCCACCTAGCAGTTCGAAAGCACCCCTAAGTGCAAGTAGATAAATAGGTACCGCTTTATAGCGGGAAGGTAAACGGTGTTTCCGTGTGCTGCGCTGGTGCTGGCTCACAGAGCAGCTTCGTCACGCTGGCCACGTGACCCAGAAGTGTCCTCGGACAGCGCTGGCCCCCGGCCTCTTAAGTGAGATGGGCGCACAACCCTAGAGTCGGACACGACTGGCCCGTAGGGGCAGGGATACCTTTACCTTTACCTTTATATTCATTAGATGTCTTACCCATCCTTTGCTATAAGGTCACGGGGTGGGCTACCTCGTGTAAAATAACAAAAAGCACAATCTCAATAGACAAAATGAAAAGCAGGAGGAGGATTTTAACTGTAAACCCCCTAAAAACTGGGCCATGGTTAAAACAACACGGTTAATTGCCTCCCCCTTCTTCCATTAGCAAGGGCATTCATGAGATCAAAAGCCATTTCCATAAGCGCAAGGGCAGCAATTAGATTCTATCATATGCTTTCAATAAGATTACAGATGTGGTTCTTGCTGAGAATTGGCTGCTATACGCAACAAGATGGAAAGATACAATCCTACCCACTATAGAAGAATGGCTGATAAAATTATCGGATCTGGCTGAGATGGCCATAGTCAACCAATCAATCAATCTTTATTGCGGTCAAAGACCAGAGAGATGAGATGGCAAAGTTAACATGTTTAATTAGAGAAAAATCATTACTGACATTTGTTAAGGGTTGGAAATTTCTTATGGGCAGTCGGCATGAAAGAGAAAAAGAACGGGTAATATTGGGATATGAAGATTGATATAATACTGGTTTATAGAAGATAGAATGGTTGGATTTTAAGGAATGAATATTTTATGTCGCTGCAGAACAGAGAGCTGGAAGTCCTTTTACAGTTCAAATTTTCTTTAGCTTTTCCTTTCTTTTCTCTCCCTTTCTCTCTTTTCATTTGGCCTCTCGTCTCCTTGCCTTTTATTATTTCTAACTTTTTTTTAGATTAAATAGTTATGTTATCTTAGTATATTATAAAAATATATACACTTTGTAATGGGTTTGTGTTTTTGTATAGCTATGAATAAGGTTTTTTTAAAAAAGAAAATTGTCAATACTGGGGTAAGGGCTCAGTAAAGTACTGCAGAATAAGGAAGATTCCCAGGAATATAATTTTGTTCAACCATAACATCTCAGATAGAGTAAGACTTGGTTTACAGTGCTGGTTCATTGATGCCTGGAGCAAACACACATCCTTGTGTTCTCTTATGCAAGAAATATGGGCCCATGTTGAGAAAAGCTTTCTGCAGTTGGTGCTGTCGAAGGCAGGAGAAACTCTACCATATGCACTTTTCTGTACACGACCCTCAGGCAGAATACTAAATTAACCCAGAAGCACAACATGTGCCCTAATCTGCTGGCTTGCTCTGCTGTTGCACTGCTGCTTTGCAGCTCCCAAACTCTTAAGCTGTCTCTTTTTCTTTTCTCCAAGACTGCTGTAGCTCATACAGAATAAGCACTAACACTTTGCAGGGGGGACTTGTAAAATATAATGCATATTTTCTTTTTGGCAGCCAAGATTTGCCAGGAGATAGTACCTCTGAGGCTTTATTACTCGTGACCTTCAAACAAAACAGAATACATCTTATTTTTGGAATTATTCTACCCCATTGCTACACCGTTTGATGGCCTCCCTCTTGTCACCAAAAATAAAATTGTTCCCTCTTGGCTTAAAAAGGATTAGGAAGAGAGAGGGGGGGGGGAAAATGGAATGATCTGGTTCAAATTGAGCAGGGAATGTATTGCAGCACATAGGGAAATAAAGTTCCACAATGTACCTATTGTGAGAAGAGTCAATAAAGCTCTGTCAACAATCTGCATACATGTCATCAAAATGACAAAAATCTGGGCTTAGCCAATGCAAAGACCTATCAGTGATTGTAATATTCATGAGCTTTTTCTCATGAAACCTGCTTTAAGAGCATCCATACTGAATGGCCCATAGTAAACCTGAAGGAGCATGTCCACCTCCATCATTCAGAATGGACACTGAAGTCCAGCTCCAAAGGCCTTTTGGCAGTTCCCACACTGTGAGAAGTGAGGCTACAGGGAACCAGGCTAAGGGCCTTCTTGGTAGTGGCGCCCGCCCTGTGGAACTCCCTCCCGTCAGATGTCAGAGAAATAAACAACTAACTGACTTTTAGCAGACATCTGAAGGCAGCCCTGTTTAGGGAAATTTTGAATGTTTGATGTTTTATTGTGTTTCTAATATTCTGTTGGGAGCCGCCAAGAGTGTCTGGGGAAACCAGGCCAGATAGGCAGGGTATAAATAATAAATAATAATAATTAATTATTGTAGTTGCCATAAACTGATACCGTTATTAAGCAAACTAAGATATAACCCATGGACTGCAAGAAGATCAAACCTATCAGCCCTGAGTGCTCACTGGAAGGACAGATCGTGAAGCTGAGGCTCCAATACTTTGGCCACCTCATGAGAAGAGAAGACTCCCTGGAAAAGACCCTGATGCTGGGAAAGATGGAGGGCACAAGGAGAAGGGGACGACAGAGGACGAGATGGTTGGATAGTGTTCTCGAAGCTACCAGCATGAGTTTGACCAAACTGTGGGAGGCAGTGGAAGACAGAAGTGCCTGGCGTGCTCTGGTCCCTGTGGGCAGTCCCTGTGGGGGTCACCCTATTTGATGTAAGTCTTAGGAAACCCCGCCTGGATTAACCGCACATCACTTTCGGCGGGCGGGCCGGAAGTATTTTGATTGCCCCATGCCCAAGCCAAACCTCTTACATCTGTTTTCAATAATTTTGTGGCCTGTTTTGACCCCAAACTAGTCTTGTTGGTCTCTTATTTATATAGGTTGGGATATGGGGAGCCCGACGCCTGGTCCTGCAAGTCTCTGCAAATTGAGAAGAAGCCAATGACTGAGAAGTAGACAGAAACTGGCAAGATGAAGAACTTAGGGATAGGGCTTCCATCCTGACTACCTTAGCCCAGTGTATCAGGTTCTGCCAGTTAATCCAAAGTGGGATGTTAAAGTGAAAAAGCAGGCGGTAGTCCAAGAAAAACTGCAAAATGTGATTCTAAGCAACCCGCTGTACAGACTTGTACCTTGAACAATTACAGACTATTAGGTTTACTACAACTAACAGGTCTCCCAGAAAAGCCTCCAATTGATCTCAATTACAAAATTGATCTCTATTATATAAAAGAAACACACACTATCAACAGAGCATTTTATAGAAATGCTGATAGCTGCGTGGTGCCAGAATCAAGCTGGAGTCTAATAAATAATAACGCTCCGGTGCTTTTACAGCATTATTTCATGTGCAAAGCTCTTTGCAAACATTAGAGTAATTAGTTTAATTGAACTTAATCCTGGCCTATTCAGAGCTGAACAAGTTTTGTTCCCATTTGATAAGGATTCTGCAGAGGTGGCTAGTAAACATGGGATGTTATCAAGTATAGTGTTACAAAACTGTGGCTGGAATGCTGTTGTTTCTCATTGTCCCAGCATCCCCTACAAGCCACAGACCTGCAGAGACTATCAACCTTCCTTTAATTAAGTGAACAAAATTGATTGGAGCAAACAAAGGATTTGAATGAGAGTTGAATTATTATTGATCTGGAGCTGTTTCTTTCCAGGCTCAGGGCCACATTACCCCCATATAAAAGTGCACCCCTTCAAGTGTCCCTATTTTCCAGGAACAGTCCCAGATTTACATCCCTGTTTCTAATTTGATCTCCGAATGTCCCACTTTTCCTTAGGACATCCCTATTTTCATCGGAGAAATGTTGGAGGGTACGGAGTTATGTGATTCCCAAGCCAAGGAGATAAGTAACTATACAACCTTTAGAAGACATCTGAAGGAAGCCTTGTATATGGAAGTTTTTTGTTTTTTAATTTTTAAAAATGTTTTTTAATGGGGCCACCCAGTCAGATGGGTGGAGTATAAAGAAAAAAATGATTGTGGAATAGGACATCCCTAGGACATTCATCAGAGAAATGTTGGGTGGTATGAAAGTGTTGGTGGGCACATACCCAGAGTGGGCAGGGCCAGACCCACACACAACCACAAAGCCATTTCCTATGGAAACAGAGGCATATATTTCATAGAATGGTAGGGTTCCTGGAAGAGACCCCAAGAGCCATCTAATTAAGTCTACTCAAGTTTCATCTTGCAGTTTCTTCATTGGACGTTTTAAAATATATATATTTTTTATTACAAAGCTCTCCTTTATCTTTCCTGACTGTGCAAAAGGCAACTAGATCCAAGTTATCCCCACAGTAGAGGCAAAATGAGGCCAATTGTCTGCTACACTACAAGCTCAATTTCCCCCCAATATTTAAACTTCAAAATGGCATTGCATTCCCAAAATTGCATGCATGAAATTTAAAAATCTATTGACACCCCCACCCACCCCCACTTATATACACATACAGTGGTACCTTGGGTAACAGACGCTTCAGGTTACAGACGCTTCAGGTTACACACTCCGCTAACCCAGAAATAGTACTTCGGATTAAGAACTTTGCTTCAGGATGAGAACAGAAATTGTGCTGCGGCGGCAGAAGGAGGCCCCATTAGCTAAAGCGGTACCTTAAGAACAGTTTCAGGTTAAGAATGGACCTCCAGAACGAATTAAGTTCTTAACCTGAGGTACCACTGTACATATGAATTAAATGGTAGGGGAAGAGAGAGAAATATGATAGTTGTGTATATTGAATCTGGGTTTTGTCATGGATATGAAAAGCTGGAAGCCAGTGTGGTCCCTATGTTTGCAGAGTGGTAATGTCACAATGCTGAACAACTCTAAGATAGGTGGGGGCTGAGAGCTTGAATGGTCACAGGCCAATGCTGACCACCCCAGTAACTGAATGGTTAAATGTGCTCCCTCAAACATCAAGAAGCACAAGTCCTGTCCTGACAGAAACCCTGAGTGAGTGAGGATTCCATACCACAGGTCCACCCCACACGAGCATTGCCTCAATGGGGCAGAGCTGATGTGGGGATACTCTCAGATCCCTCAGGGCTTCTAACATCACATTTGCTTCATTTTCTGCAGTAGCCACTCGCATACCTCCAAACTAGTGTTATAAGCTCATATCCTCCAACATTTCTCCAATAAAAATAGGGATACTTTATTCCATGGGCAGGCAAACTAAGGCCCAGGGGCCGGATCCAGCCCAATCGCCTTCTCAATCCGGCCCACAGACGGTCCAGGAATCAGCGTGTTTTTACATGAGTAGAATGTGTCTTTTTATTTAAAATGCATCTCTGGGTTATTTGTGGGGCTTGCCTGGTGTTTTTGCATGAGTAGAATGTGTCCTTTTATTTAAAATGCATCTCTGGGTTATTTGTGGGCATAGGAATTTGTTCACCCCCCCCCCAAATATAGTCTGTCCCCCCACAAGGTCTGAGTGACAGTGGACCGGCCCCCTGCTGAAAAAGTCTGCTGACCCCTGCTATTCCATCACAATCACCATCATTTTATTACAGTATTTATAGCCTACCTATCTGACTGGATTGCCCCAGCCACTTTGGGCAGCTTCCAACATATATAAAAACTTAATAAAACAAACATTAAACAACTTCCCTACACAGGGCTGACTTCAGATGTCTTCTATAGCTTGCTTAGTTACTTAGCTTCTCAGCCTGTGGGGGTCACAGAACTCCATACCCTCCAACATTTCTCTGATGAAAATAAGGATGTCCTAAGGAAAAGTGGTACATTCCGGGATCAAATCAGAAACCGGGACGGCTTCTGTAAATCTGGTACTGTTGCTGGAAAACAGGGACACTTGAAGGGTCTGTAAACTGCCTCAAATCCTTCTGTTTAAATGTGCAAAAGGTGTCTGAGCAGGTATGCTTAGTATCTTGAGATGCAGCCAAACAAACAAAACAAAACAAAACACCAGATGTGTACGTCACCTGCATATATGAATATCTTTATTCAATATGAGTGTGAAATGCCTTTTATCTGGTACCCAATAGCTTATACTCTTACTATCAAATTCTCATTCTATATTCAGTATGCCTTTAAGCTTGATTAAAAAGAATGGTGTAATTATCATTGGCTTTAATGGTGCGATTTTATTGTCCTTTGAGCTTGTGGACTCTGTTCTACAGACCTATCTGTGAAACCCAGAATTAGCCCATCAATGCACATTTGATTCTTCCACTTACAGACACATATACCCATTACCCATTTTCATTCAGCGGTGAAAACACACTTAAAAATAATGGTCACGTCAATGCCAAGAGCAACGGTCTAGATTTTATTTCTTTTCCCACCATCGTTTAGATCAGGATTGGGTGTGTTATAAGCTGTGTGCAGCAGCAGTTGAAAGAACATATTCCAAATACATAGTGATTTGCCTCAGTTATGGAGTGTTTTGTAAGGGTAGTTTGAAGAAGATTTACTCAGTAAAGATTAACTATCTTTAGTGCTCTTTTCTCTGTTTAAACGTCCTCTAATGCAAAGCTACCAAAAGCCAAATCAGCAATCATATTTAGGCCACAAATTCCTCTTCAACATATCTAGAGTGTTTCCCCACCCCAATTGGATTTGACAGTATTCGAGAGGACTAAATATGGAAAAGGCAATGCCAGTTTTACAATCACTTTTATTCCTCCCTACTTTTCTCTACAGAAAGAGGATTGACCGCCCCCCCCCCGCACTCCAATACACACCAAACGGAATGAACTTTTATGACTCAGCAGGGAAAATACAAAGCTATTTAGGTGGGGTGGGGTGGAGAGAACAAAAAGTTTTCTCTTGAGTTATCACAATACACCCAATGACTTTGTATCTGGCTTTAAGAAAGGCAATTGAGCAATCAAAACAATTCAGTCTTTTAGCCTGGCCTGTGAAAGCACCGTGGAAAATTGTTTGTACTTAAGCTGTGTGCTGTGAATGGAAAACCCCACTTGTTTCTTAAAATCACTTTTTCATTTAACTTCAGAGAAAGTGCCAGGAATAGCTTAGTAATATAAGCCGTGGGCAAAAGGCTACATTCACCTTAAGTACGTATGGCTTTAAAAAGAAAGAAAGAAAAAGAATAAAGTATTTAAAAGGAAAGCAATATCTCATTTTTAAACCACTTAAATTTAATAAATAAATAAATAAATAATTCATTGGCACAGGGTAGCATGGGCATCCTTTGGCTACTTCCACAAGCTATGGGTGTCACCCTCATTTTAAATTATACTCTCTAGGGTCATAAGACCCAATACTCTAAGTCCAACAGCTCTTGATTAGACCGTTGGATTGTATTCCAAAAGAGAAAGCCCTGTCTCTGCGTTCCCAAGGCATTTTGACCAGTAATGGCATTGAAATTTGTAATTATGTGGTTCAATATACCAGTCTCTCCAGCTCACAATGCTTAGCTATATTATGAATTGAGCAACAATTCTCCCCAGAAGTTATTTCCCGGCTCTCAGCTATGGAGGTAGGCCGACAATGTCTCCTGAGGAGATTCCTCTATTTGAACAGCACAGTTTCCTATATGAAGGAGTTTTCTATTCCAAGAGTCATGTGATCTATGGCTGACCCCTGCAAGATCCAGAACCATAAGAAAGTTGGAAGGGGCCTTGAAGTGGGGCTACCTTTGAAGGTGACCCAGAAACTACAACTAATCCAGAATGCTGCAGCTAGACTGGTGACTGAGAGTGGCCACCCAGACCATATATGTTTCTGAGCACAATTCAAAGTGTTGGTGCTGACCTTTAAAGCCCTAATGGCCTCGGCCCAGTATACCTGAAGGAACATCTCCACCCCCATCATTCAGCCCGGACACTGAGGTCCAGCGCCGAGGGCCTTCTGGCGGTTCCCTCCCTGTGAGAAGTGAGGTTACAGGGAAGCAGGCAGAGGGCCTTCTCGGTAGTGGCACCCACCCTGTGGACCGCCCTCCCATCAGATGTCAAGGAAATAAACCACTATCTGACTCTTAGAAAGATATCTGAAGGCAGCCCTGTTTAGGGAAGTTTTTAATGTTGGATGTTTTATCATGTTTTTAATAATCTGTTGGGAGCCGCCCAGAGTGGCTGGGGAGGCCTGGCCAGATGGGCAGGGTATAAGTTATTTTATTATTATTATTATTATTATTATTATTATTATTATTATTATTACCCAGCCACAATCAGCATTATCCCAGGCAGCTGACAGAGCAGGTCACATGGCCACACTCATGCCCACTGTGGTGAAATGTATTGCATTTCCATTTAAACTGCAGCAAGTATTTCTAATTTTGCATCTATACATATAAATTAGCAAATGCTAATTTGGTGAGGGGGAAAATAATGTGAAAATGGCCACCCCAAACAAGGGAGGATGCTTGCGTAATCGTTGCACATCAGCCTCACTTTTCCAAGTCTTCATGAGACTGGTGGTAAAGTTGGTGAGTCAATGTCCAGGAGATTGTACAAAACAACCCAAAAAGTGCCTTAGGTTTTCCGAGCTGGGATGAGAGGCAGGCGGCCTTGAGGGGGAGATTTTTTTTCATGTCACTGGCCCCTATAAGCTGCTAGTTTGTGGGGAAAAGAGGAAGGGAGGAAGAAGACCTTGTAAGGAGTGATGGTCATTCAATGTCAAAGGAGCTTCTCTCTCAAAATCTTCTTTTGCTCCCAACCCGAAGGCCTTTCCCAGGCTACAGTGAATGAAAATATAGCAAGTAAAACAAAAAAAGATCTACTGAAAATAAGAGGTCGGAAAAAACCTATTTTCTGCCCAAACGAGAGGGAGGAAAGCTCAAAAGATTGATCCTGCCTTCCAATCCAGGAGGTCACTCTTATCCCTGATATTAAGGTTAAGGCCCTCTTGTGCAGCTGAGCTATGTTCAGTGAAAACACTATTATTGCCTTTTATGCATTGTTAAGTTGTGGGTGAACATATCAGACGACACAGCGATTCTTCAAACAGCTCTTGTTTATTCACAGGCCAGAACAGAACTGAACTGAAGGGTTCAGCCAGCCTGCTTATATAGAGCTCCACTACAACGCAACTGTAACACTTTCTGTAACTATCCAATCACTGAACGTCACTTTCAATCCTTTATTTGCATATGTGGACCTGAGTGAAAACTATCTACAGTATCCCCCTGCTGGCCCAGGGTGAGAACTTCAGTACATAACATGCATCAACAACCAAAGCACCCCAGAATATTCTCTGGGGACAAAGTGCATGAAGAGCCCTAAAGTTTTCTAAAGTACAGTGGGCACTCGGATTGCGAATGTGATCCATGCAGGATGCACGTTCGCAACCCGCAGCGTCCACAACCTGCGTCTGCGCACGTGCGGGTTGCAATTTGGCGCTTCTGCACATGCGTGACTGCCAAAACCCGGAAGTAACCCATTCTGGTACTTCTGGGTTTCAGCAGTCCGCAACCCGAAAAAATGCAACCTGAAGTGGCTGTAACCCGAGGTATGACTGTATAATTTCCCCCTTATAAGAGAAGGGCTCCTGGAAGCTCTTCAGTGAGTGAAAATGAAAATGGCAATGCAGAATGTAACACCAGTGTGTGTTCAAGATTCACCAACAACAGTGCATTCTGCTTTCTAAAAAAATAAGGGGGGGGGGTTTCAGCTCATTGCCGCCATGTTAGAACGTAATTGTGACAGCGCATCAGTTCAGCCATTTTGTGGTGTTAGGTTCCAGGAAACTGACACCAATAAACAGCTTATAAACTTCATGACTACGGTATTCTTGGTGGTTCGATGCCCATCTCTGACCTTTCCCAGAGCAGTTTTGTATAAGGCGTCTCAGAATAAATAAACCAAACCGTTCTGTTTCCACTGAAAGATAGAGCATCAGCAGAAAACGTGCAGCTTTTCTTCTGGTAAGGTTTAATTCATGAAACATATAAAAAAAACCCGAGAGGGAAGTCATCATTCGTTAATGCATTTTCTTTTGCCTTTTTCTCAGTCCTTGTTCTATTTCACTGAACAGTCCCTTTTCACCAGTAACACAAATGCCATGAGGGATAGGAATCAGACAGATGCCCAGCCAGGCACACAACTGATGGGAGCAGGTGGCAATGGGTATAATAACTGGGACCAGAATTTTGCAGTCTCCATTTAATGTGTGTGTTATATGAGAATATTAACACTTCTGTTTTAGACAGGAGATTTTACTCAACAGAATCCAAGATACCTTCTGTTTGACTGCTAAACTGCATTATTTCAATTGTAGCAAAATATTTTGTAAGCTAAATGTAGCTACCTAGACTTCGTTTTCGTTTCAGATATTAACATATTTTGACAACCCTAGTTCAGAAGGAAAGTTCTCTGAGGTCTTATCACAAAATATGTATTGTATACTTATTCTACCTCAATGCACACATTTCCAAATGTATTTTACCTTAAGATATACAGCTGTATCTATTTTGGATCTTTTTTTGAGATGGGAATTAAAAAACCCCACACAAAAGTAGGAAAACTGTGAAATCCAAAGGAAATTTAAATTCCAATCCATGTATGAATCCAGGTGGTGTGAGTTAGATCAGCTCACTTCCAAATGCACCAGACGAGATTATGGTTTAATGTTATGTCTTTACCAGGTCACTGAGCCACTGATTGCTTTTCTGTGTAAAATACAAACATACCAGATGCAAAATATATCTGGTGTTTGAAGTCTGGAGTGGTAAATATGACACATCAGATGCATTTTGTTAATAATCATGCAAATTATGAATATTTAGACCATTATATTGCTTTTTTCTAGTAACTACAGTCCTTGCAAGTTGAAAATTCTGGCCACTTAAACTTTAGGTAAGTGAATTTGCTCAGGGTCCTTGCATGTGTTTAGAGACAGTCAACAGAAATAATTAATTTCACAAATGCCCTCTGTTGCTAAGCAGATATGACTTCTGCAGTAGAAAAACCCATGAACTTAATGTCCAGACATTTTGGATTATGTTCCCAGATAGCTGCGAGCCAAATTTAGTTATAGGCCTAATTGCAACTGCAACTAAACATGCATGCTTCCTTATATATTGGAAATTTGATTCAAATCCACTTGGTTTAAATCAATCCAACAAGCTGAGAGTGTACTAACCATCTGATTTACAAAATCAAAGAACAGCGAGTTTTGGCCTCTCCAAGGAGCAATGGATCGACCATAATTCCCAAGCAAATCCCAATATGGGCTTCCTGCTTTCCAACCGAGAGAGCAGCCATTAATAGGATGCTGTACATTTCATATGAAGATGTGCACCCCAACAAACCCTAGTCCATTTTTAGGCAAGATGTGATCCTCGCACATCATTTGCTTCTTCAACCTTTACCTTATTGGTTAGAAAGCATCCAATCTGAAGTATAAATATTGTGTGCCTTATCAGAACGCATTGCACATAATTAAAAAAGCAACTGACTCTTTGGCATGCTTGCTCCATTTCCCAGATTCCCAAGTGTCCCTGTTTTCCAGGGATAGTCTCGAATTTACAGAAGCCATTTGAGTTTCTGATTTGATCCTGGAATGTCCTTACGATGCCCCTATTTTCACCAGAGAAATGTTGGAGGATATGGAGTTATGCATCCCCCGAGCCAAGGAGATGAGTAACCACACAACCTTTAGAAGACATCTGAAGGCAATCCTGTATAGGGAAGTTCTTTGAATGTTTAATTACCGTATTTTTCCATGTATAAGACTAGGTTTTCCCCCTAAAAAATAATGTCAAAAATTAGGGGGCGTCTTATACACAGATAAATCTCCCCCCCCATTTTCTTAAATCTGAGTCCCCCAAAATAGGGGGCATCTTATACATAGGGGCGTCTTATAGACTGAAAAATACGATATGTTTTTATATATGTCGGAAGCCGCCCAGAGTGGGTGGGGCAACCCAGTCAGATGGGCAGGCTATAAATAAACAAATTCTTATTATTATGGAATAGGAGGTCCCTAGTTTCATTTGAGAAAATGTTGGAGGGTATGCATTTCCTACCAACCAGACCTTTAAAGCCCTAAACGGCCTTGGTCCTGTATACCTGAAAGAGCATCTCCACCCCCATCGTTCAGCCCAGAACTGAGATCCAGCGCCGAGGGCCTTCTGGCGGTTCCCTCATTGCGAGAAGTGAGGTTACAAGGAACCAGACAGAGGGCCTTCTCGGTAGTGGCACCCGCCCTGTGGAACGCCCTCCCATCAGATGTGAAGTAAATAAGCAGCTATCTTATCTTTAAAAGACATCTGAAGGCAGCCCTGTTTAGGGAGGTTTTAATATTTTATGCTGTATTGTTTTTAACACTCGATTGGGAGCCACCTAGAGTGGCTGAGATGGGCGGGGTATAAATAATAAATTATTATTATTATTATTATTATTATTATTATTATTATTATTATTATTATTATTACAATTAAAGCTCTCCCTGAGTAGCATGGATGGGCAGCCCATGCGGTTCTCCAAACTTCAGAGGCGCTTCCAAGCAAAATCAGTTGACATCGATTCCACCATTGTATACATTTCCTCCCTTTTGCTATTTCTCTTTTTTTTAAAAAAAAAATATTTATTAAGATTTTCGAATTTAATACAATACAAAAAAAACAAAAGGTCAAAAAGAAAAAAAGAAAAACAAAAAGCAGAAAAAATTAAAAACACATAAAGTTCACAATATCTATTTTTCAATAACATATTTCCCTGACCTCCTCATACCCCCCCTTTCTTGTATTCCAATTCAGATTGTTAATTCAGCAAATCCTTATCCATAATTTTTAACCTATTTCTATGCTTAATTTAACATATTATTATTTTACTTTTTCTCTTTCATTCATTTCCTCAATTTATTTTTGCTAGCCTTATTTTCCTTTAATTTAGTCCGTTTTAAAACAAACCAATTTTACCTTATCCAAACTTCAACAACAACACTTGTACCTCAATACACATTCTTAAAACATTCTTTCTAAAGTCGACCCAGGTTCCCTTCCACGAATTTCCCAAATTTCATACACATTACCAAAACAAAATGAAAGTAAAAACACATTATAATTATGTACCCTTTGGATTCCCAAGCCCCACACCCCCCTTTCCCGGTTTCAGTCCCCCACAAATATTCACCAGTCTTAATCTAGTATTTTGCTATTTCTCAAAACCAATATCTTTTTTGGGGAGGGGGGCATAGCTGAGTGGTAGACCTTGCATGCAGAAGGTCCCCAGCTTCAGTCCCTGGCATTTCCTGGTAGAGCTGGGAGAAAATCCTGCCACAAATCCTGGGGGCGCTGCTGCCAGTCTGTGTAAATATCATTGATCTAGATCAGGCATAGGCAAACTCCAGCCCTCCATATGTTTGGGACTACAATTGCCATCATTCCTGACCACTGGTCCTGTTAGCTAGGGATGATGGGAATTGTAGTCCCAAACATCTGGAGGGCCAGAGTTTGCCTATGCCTGAGCTGGATGGATTAATGGGGTGACTCTGCGTTGTGGACGCGGAGAAAGCCTTTGGCAACATTTCCTGGAGTTTTATGAAAAAAAATCTACAAGGGATGGGGGTTGGTCAAGGGTTTGAAAATGGTATAGGTGCAATTTACTCAGAACAAAAGGCTAAGTTAATTGTGAATAACGTAGTGACAGAAGAATTTAAGATAGAGAAAGGAACACGACAAGGTTGCCCAATTTCTCCATTGCTTTTTATATCGGTCCTGGAGTTGCTTTTAAACATGATTAGAAGGGACCAATTGGTTAAAGGTATACAAGTTGGAGCTAAACAATATAAATTGAAAGCATTTGCTGATGATTTGGTACTGACACTGCAGGAGCCAGAGCCCAGTACTAAAAGAGTATTGGAATTAATCCAAGAATTTGGTCAGGTAGCAGGTTTTAAGCTGAACAAAATGAAAACTAAGGTCCTTGAGAAAAACCTAACAGAGATTGAGAAAGAGAGGTTCCAGAAGGAGACAGGATTAACGTTGGTTAAAAAAGTGAAGTATTTAGGGGTTAATATGACAGCAAAAAATGTGAATTTATTTAAAGATAATTATGAAAAATGTTGGATGGAGGTGAAAAAAGATCTAGAAATTTGGTCAAATCTGAAGTTATCACTGCTGGGCCGAATTGCTGCTATAAAAATGAATGTATTGTCTAGAATGTTGTTTCTGTTTCAAGCATTGCAAATTATAGATAAAATGGATTGTTTCAAGAAGTGGCAGAGAGATATATCAAGATTTGTCTGGCAGGGCAAGAAGCCTCGAATAAAATTTAAGATATTAACAGATGCTAAAGAAAGAGGGGGATTTGCCCTGCCAGACTTTAAACTTTATTATGAATCAGCCGCTTTTTGCTGGTTGAGAGAATGGCTGCTTCTTGAAAACATTGATGTGTTGGACTTAGAAGGTTTTAACAATGTATTTGGATGGCATGCATATCTGTGGTATGACAAGGTCAAAGCGCACAAAGCATTTAAAAATCATATTGTCAGGAAATCTCTGTTTAACATATGGACAAGGTATAAGGATTTGCTTGAAAATAAAACCCCAAGGTGGCTGTCTCCAATGGAAGCGAAAGCTCAGAAAAAGCTCAATATGGAGGTTAAATGGCCGAAATATTGGGAAATTTTGGAACAAGAGGGAGATAGGTTGAAACTACAGAGTTTTGAAAAATTAAAAAGCAAAGTGCGTGATTGGCTCCATTATTATCAAATAATGGAGGCATACAATTCGGATAAGAAAATTGGATTTCAGGTGGAAAAATCAAAATTGGAAACATTGTTGTTAGATTCCAAAAGTAAGAATTTGTCAAAAATGTATAACTTGCTGTTGAAATGGAATACTCAGGATGAAACTGTGAAATCAGCCATGATTAAATGGGCACAAGATGTTGGACATAATATTATGATGGCTGACTGGGAACAGTTATGGACCACAGGTATTAAATTTACGGAATGTAATGCCTTAAGAGAATATAATGAAAATGATTTATAGGTGGTACATGACACCAGTCAAGCTTGCAAAAATTTACCATCTGCCCGATAATAAATGTTGGAAATGTAAAGAGTCTGAAGGTACATTCTTTCACCTTTGGTGGACATGCCCAAAGATCAACCTTCTGGGAAATGATTTATAATGAAATAAAAAAGGTATTTAAATATACCTTTCTGAAGAAACCAGAGGCCTTCCTCTTGGGCATGGTCGGCCAATTGGTGCCAAAAAAGGATAGAACTTTCTTTATGTATGCCACAACAGCAGCAAGAATATTGATTGCAAAATATTGGAAGACACAAGATCTACCCACCCGGGAAGAGTGGCAGATGAAGGTGATGGACTTTATGGAAATGCCCGAAATGACAGGCAGAATCCGGGACCAGGAAGAAGAGTTGGTGGAAGAAGATTGGAAGAAAGTTAAGGCTTATTTACAAAAATATAGCAAAATTGAGGAAGTTTAGAAGGAGTCTGGAAAGAAACTATGTGACTTTTGTATAAATACTATAAAGGACTTAAGTTAAATAGACTGTTGAAGGAAATGAGGGAAAGTAAAAGTATACTAGGTTAAGATAAATTATTGGTTAACAATTTGGGAAAGATGGAAAGAATTTGCTGAAATAATTAATTGAAGCAGAATACAAAAAAGGGAGGCGAGAGGAGGTCAAAGAAACAAGCTAATGAAGTTAAGTTAATAAGGTTTATTCTATTTTCTTGTTTTTTCTTCTCTGTTGTTTGATTGTTTTTGTTTTTCTTGATTTTTGTTGTTGTTACTTCTTTTTTCTGTTTTGTTGTATTTTTAAACTTTAATAAATATTATTTAAAAAAAAATAATGGGGTGACTCTGTCGCAGGAAACCCCCCCCCATCATTCAGTTTGTACAAACTTCACACACACACACTACATACACTACGCTTCTGTTATAAATTCATAGAAAATCAACCATACATCGGGTCTGCACTGTTCCACTTTTATTTTACTCCATGAAGGAAGGACTACAAAATGGGGAAGGTTTGATACAGGGCAGCCATAATCCATTGAGCATACCAGCACATACACAGGAGGCCCTGCCCAGTTGCTATGCTAACCCTGATGGTCCTAGACAGAAGACCATCAAGATCACAAAGAACTTGCATATGGGAGTGGATTCAGCACAGACTGGAACAAAGGACAATGATCAGCTCTTCCCTCTGGGGGCAGGAAACTGCAAGCTCCCCTTTGTCACCTGGAAAGTACTCATAGGGAGGGGGGAAAGGAGGAACCAGCCAGGTGACAGGACACTCAGGTTACCACCACAACTCCTCCCTCAACCCCTCCTTTTCGTGATGTAGTTGTGATGTAGTCTTAGGAGTGTAGTTTGGGGATTAGTAACTAATTAAAGTCGGGGTCTTCTTTTGTTCTGGGCTTCCATTTTGCTTCATCTTGTTGTGGGTGGGAGTCCTGTCGCGACAGTATTCAATAAAGGCCAAGCCTACAGGCTGCTGTTTTGCTCCAAGTTATCCTGGTTGGTATGTAGTGATGTATGGAAGTGAGAGCTGGACCATAAAGAAGGCTGATCGCCGAAGAATTGATGCTTTTGAATTATGGTGCTGGAGGAGACTCTTGAGAGTCCCATGGACTGCAAGAAGATCAAACCTCTCCATTCTGAAGGAAATCAGCCCTGAGTGCTCACTGGAAGGACAGATTGTGAAGCTGAGGCTCCAGTACTTTGGCCACCTCATGAGAAGAGAAGACTCCCTGGAGAAGACCCTGATGTTGGGAAAGATGGAGGGCACAAGGAGAAGGGGGCGACAGAGAACGAGATGGTTGGATAGTGTTTTCGAGGTTACCAGCATGAGTTTGACCAAACTGCGGGAGGCAGTGGAGGACAGAGGTGCCTGGCGTGCTCTGGTCCATGGGGTCACGAAGAGTCGGACACGACTAAACGACTAAACAACAACAACAACATCCTGGTTGGTGTCTTTGTTTTTGTCCAAGGGAGCCCTCAGATTTTTCTGTTAACAACTCAGTAGAAGGCAACTTCCAGTATTCCTATGTTTGCTCCTACTCTCATCCATTCCTAGATTGACAGAATCCTACTACATATGTTCTCCAATATTTTTGGTGCTCAATTTCTTTGCAAGCACCACTTTCCATTCTGTTACCCAGTTGGAAGATCCTTTTTATCAACTGCCCATAACTAAATATATCTCGATTGTTTGTAACTTGAGCTAAATTGCTCTTGAGCTTCCTGTGCTGCCAGCACATTTTAAAAATGTGCCAGTGAGCAGTGTAGTCAAAAAAAATCTTCTTGTTCTACTCCTTCCTCACTCTCATCTTACACCACATTGCAGTGACAGCTTCACTTTTGCCTTTTACAGAAATTTTGAATTAAACATGCCATGCTCATATTTCCGGACTATACTTTTAGATAATGGTGATTGATCTTTTACAGCGTTGCATCGTTACATCATTTTCGAAGCTCAACCAACTTAGAATGACTGGGAAAGGCTGGGAAGCATTGCTGCGTATTGAATTTGTAAATGCATGCACACCTTAAATAACTCAAAAATGAATTTGAAAGGTGCTTTTGCACAGAACAGCAGCCCTGCAGATTAGTATACCATACATTTTCTTCCATCTATTTACATTCAATCTATTTTAAACCTCAAGGCAAAATATTCAAAGATAGGATTAATCATCCAGTTATAAATCACAACGGAGAAATGAGGGTCTGGGTTTCTGAGCAAGAGTGCTGAACAGCAAAACTTTGCCTATGCATGTTGACTAATTCAAAGGCAGTTATCACCCAAGTGCAACAGAAAGAATATAAGTGACTTATTCCCCAACATATTCATCATGATCCAAAGCTTCATGGATGAACTAACACA
This sequence comes from Podarcis raffonei, assembly GCF_027172205.1. Taxonomy (NCBI): domain Eukaryota; kingdom Metazoa; phylum Chordata; class Lepidosauria; order Squamata; family Lacertidae; genus Podarcis; species Podarcis raffonei. The sequence goes on from NC_070603.1 coordinate 17,647,047, forward strand.
CATAAATAGCTCCTGAAAAGTCTATTCACTACAGTAGGGATGGGGAGACACAAGCTTTATTCATTTACGCAAGGGACAGGAAACTTTGCCTCTCAATTTGGTGGGACTACAATTCCCATCATTCCTGACCATTGGCCATGTTGGCTGGGGCCGCTAGAAGACAGAGTCCAACAACATCTGCAAGGTCAAAGGTTATGCCAGATTTAAGTAGTATCATTTAGGGTGGCTGGTAGTGGTGAGGAGTCATTTTGTCGCTGCTACTGTGAAACGTTTAAACCAGCTCCAAGTGCTCTTGGAGGAAACTGATTTTCTAGACCCATTTCAATCAGGGTTTAGGCCCAGTTTTGGCACAGAAACTGCTTTGGTTGCCCTGGATGAAGACTTCTGTTGGAAGAGAAAGAGGGGAAATGTGTTTATGTTAATTCTCCTCGACTACTCAGCGGCTTTTGATACCACCAACCATTATATCCTTCTGGAGCGTCTGTCGAAGTTGTGGGTGGTACTGCTTTGCAGTGGTTCTGGTCCTACTTGGATGGTCATTTCCAGAGGGTTATGTTTGGTGACTGCTCTTTTGACCCCTGGCTGCTGTTCTGGGGAAGGGGCATGGGGCAGCTTTGGACTTGTTGGAAACATGGCTCCTTCAGAGGCTCCAGAATGGTGGCCTTCTTCTATTCTAGCCTGACACTGCAATAACCGACCCCTCCCCACTGCAATCAAAGGGAAGGGGATTTACGTAAAACAAATATATCAAGGTTAGATTACTGCGATGCCTTATACATAGGGCTGCCTCTGAAGTTCGGAAACACCAGCTAGTGTAGAATTCAGCGGCCAGGTTGCTCACTGGAGCAAGGCTATTACACTGATCCTGGTCTGACTGCACTGGCTACCAGTGAGTTTCCAGGCCAAATTCTAAGTGCTGGTTTTGACCTATAAAAGCTTAAAGGGCTTAGGACTGCAATACCTCAAGGACTGCCTCTTTCCATATGAACCTACCCAGACCCTGAGATCACCTTCTGAGGCCCTTCTTCATATACCTCCTCCACGAGAGGTCCGGAGGGTGGCAACACAAGAACGGGGCCTTCTCTGCAGTGGCTCCCCATCTGTGAAATGCTCTCCCCAAGGAAGTTCGCCTGGTGCCTTCATTATACACCTTTAGGCGCCAGGCAAAAATGTTCCTTTTTAACCAGTCCTTTGGTTGGCCTGATGGACATCCTATACCCTTTTAAAATGTGTTTCTTTTTGGAGGGGGTGATATTTGGGTTATTGTTCTTATTTTGATTTTATATATTGTGATTTTTTCCTGTGAACTGCCCTCTGGGTATAGGGCGGTATATAAATTCAATGAATGAATAAATAAATAAAAAAAATATCCATGCATTAAAACATAAGGAGATAAATTTGACCACACAGGCACACACACACCTCTCACCCTAGCAGGCATGACCTGCAAGGGCTTTAGGAGTTCTTGTGAATCCACAACTTTGCATCTCCACCATGCACGGCTTAGAATTGTATTCTAAATACTGCCCTGAGTGAAGTGCTGGAAGATAGCTAAGATATAAAGCAATAAAATAAAATAAAATAAATAAAATAAAATAAAATAAAAAAGTACTGGATGCCTGGCCACCTTCCTTTCCAGGAAGACAGTATGATACCAAAGCTCCTGTTTTGCCACAGAACATTAAAACAGTTTCAGCATTAAGTTTCATCAAGCTTCTCTGTCCTCTTTTAATGGGGGGCGGGGAGTAATGCTCATGTTTTTATTGGTTTTCATTATTACAACAATAAACAACAGAAAGTGGGAGGGAAAGGAACAAACTCTTCTTTTGCAGAAACAAATTAAACAATAATCCCAGCCAAGTCCCTCTGCCTCTGTGCTACAGCACTCTGCAGCAACAGATTAATAAACAAATGACAAAGCGGAAAGTCTCCGGAAATAGTTAAAAAAACAGAGAGAGAGAGGCAGAAGAAAGAGTGAGCAGCAAGGGACAGAACTGGCAGCAGAGAAGATCCATCATGCAGAATTATAGATTAGTGTGTGCCTTTTCTTCGAGTAAATGCCAAATGCCTTGCCAAGTGGATGCAAAGGTTTCTGGAGTGCCAGGTCTGTTAACAGGCACAGTTCTGGGTCGTTTTTACACCCTTTGGTTTCCCGTTTGTGCTGAAGTTCAGCATATCCACTGTTCTGCTGAGCGATGGCAAGGTCTTCCAGTGCTTCAGAACAACCCCTTTAACCAAGGGAGCAGCTGCTCTATATATCCAAAGGGATTGCCCAAAAATCAGGCTTCGTTTATTCGTTGATTTGTGTGATATTTTTTAGGCTGCCCTACCATGAACATCCCCTGAAATGCAAATGGAATGCATAGTACAAATAATAACAGATTACAACCAATCCAAAATCAATCAGAAGTGAAAAGGATACTTCTTAAAAGGAAGATGAAAGCAATAAGCAGGATGAATTTTTTTTTTGGACTAGAAGCCTAGGAACAGGCACACACACACACAGAGGGAGTGTGGACCTGAGCAAGACTTAGGGCAGGAATTAGTCTGTGCTGGATGGCAAACTTCTGCTGGGAAAATCCTGGAGAGAACCGTACGCCATGTTTTTCTCAATGAATATTCTCCAATAGGGACAGAAGGATCTATCAATTTTGATTCTCTCCATTTCCACCCCCCCCCTAGTCTTAAGTTCAGTTCTCCATGTTTCTCCTGCAATTTGTGAATTTTTGTTTAGAAAATCTTCCTGAGAATTTTTAGCATTTTGTATGATTTTTTTTTTTGCTAACAAACACATTTTTGTATGCAGCTTTGATGAACATACATTTTTCACAAGCATTTCCTACATTTTGCATGTCACTTTCAATAATGTGTTCATTTGGGGGTACACTTTCAGCTAATATATGCATTTTTTGTAACCATTCCTTGGTTGGGGGAACTGCATGGGAAATTTCAGATAAGTGTGAATTTCAAGGGATGGTTGCTTGTCACTTCTCATATTGTTTCAGAAAGTGCAAACACAATCAGATTTATCCCCAGTTCCTATTCACCAATGTCCTTGGCTCTCGTTTCACTTCATGCTTGCTCACACCTTGCTCACAATTACATTCCCATCCTCTTATCGCTTTAAGATAAGGTTAGGTTCTCAACCTGTGGGTCCCCAGATGTTGTTGGACTACAACTCCCATCATCCCTGAGCTCTGGCCTTGCTAGCTACGGGTGATGGAAGTTGTAGTTCAACAACATCTGGGGACCCACAGGTTGAGAAAGGCTGCTTTAAGAGATCATCCTTACCAAGTAAATGGGAGATGCCCACTCACGAGTTCCCAGTCCCAGAGACACACTAAGTGCAACAAGAGAAAAGGAGTTTTGCCCCTTGAGCTGAATAGATAAGTGGATAAGCCAGTGGGTACCATTTAACTTGACATGATGATTCTAGTCTGGGGTAGGCAACCTAAGGCCCAGGGGCCGGATGCAGCCCAATCGCCTTCTCAATCCAGCCTGTGGACGGTCTGGGAACCAGCGTGATTTTACATGAGTAGAATGTGTGCTTTTATTTAAAATGCATCTCTGGGTTATTTGTGGGGCCTGCCTGGTGTTTTTACATGAGTAGAATGTGTGCTTTTATTTAAAATCATCTCTGGGTTATTTGTGGGGCATAGGAATTCATTCATCCCCCCCCCAAAAAAAAATAGTCTGGCCCACCACATGGTCTGAGGGACAGTGGACCGGTCCATGGCTGAAAAAGGTTGCTGACCCCTGTTCTAGTCCCTGATGAGTAAGGTCTACAACCAGCTGTGTGTACTGATTTGAAGAGTGGGTGCCATGTGCAATCAACGTGTGCCAGAGAATCAATAGCATTCTCTCTGGCAGAAGCCTAGCAGTGGATGATTTTTGCTCGTCTCCTCTTTGAAAGTCAAGCCAGTACTCCTTTGGGCAAGCAAAAACAAAACAAAAAACACCAAAGGAGGTGTTTGTCTATTGCCCTATCCCTGGTTCTCTTGCTTGAAGCATCTGGAGTCTTCTGCTCTGGAGAAAGTTGACCACTATGCACTAATTAGTTTTTACTGCAGAGAGTGGCATAATTAGAGAATTAGCAAACAATGATGAGAGCATAGGATGATTTGTGGTATCGGGGTGTAAAAGCATCGGACGCAGACTGGAATTTGATTGGCACTACTTTATTAAGTTTTGGCAGAATTTAGGGAGGCTGGGAGCCCTTTTATGAAGCTCTTGCACATTAATCCAAGCTCCAGATCTCGTTAATACTGATGAGTGAAAGCAGTTAATTGAATTATGTATGAAGTACTGCTGATTAAATAATATTTCACTCCCTGCTGTAGAATTAGCTCTGGTATATTAATGGCTACTGTTGTCTCTAACTCTGAATGTCAGAGGGACCTTTTTCTTCAACCATGTCCTTTAATTTTTTAACCATCTGTTCTACCTTGCTGGTTGCACTCAAACCACTGGCAGTGCTTTTATAGCATACTGGTCCTCTCAGGTCCTCATTAGCTGTCTCATGTTAGGCAATTAAAAACACTCTCCACAAAATACACTGCGACACACGTTCTCAAACTTTTGACCTCCAGGGCCCACTTGAGATGTCTTAAAGTTGTTGACAAAATGCAATTTCAGGGGCACAGACAGTGGCAAAATGGTGGTATATAGAGACATAATCTGCTGGAAGCAGATTTTTTTAACCCAGCTGGAAGTTCACTCAGATTCAAGACCAGCAATTCATACTACCCATATAGGCCATGATCTCATAATTGTCCCAATGATTGTTGTCAGTTTTCGTATTTCAATTTCATTCTTCAATATTTTGCAGTTATTATTTTTGTAGCACTATTCTGAAGTAGAAGGTAATAGGTTGAAAGGAGGTAAACTAGACTTGGATGTGTATGATTTTTTCCATGATCACTGCAGATGGTGACAGCAGTCACAAAATTAAAAGACGCCTGCTTCTTGGGAGAAAAGCCAACAAAGGTCCGTATAGTTAAAGCTATGGTTTTCCCAGTAGTGATGTATGGAAGTGAGAGCTGGACCATAAAGAAGGCTGATCACCGAAGAACTGATGCTTTTGAATTATGGTGCTGGAGGAGACTCTTGAGAGTCCCATGGTCTGCAAGAAGATCAAACCTATCCATTCTGAAGGAAATCAGCCCTGAGTGCTCACTGGAAGGACAGATCCTGAAGCTGAGGCTCCAATACTTTGGCCACCTCATGAGAAGAGAAGACTCCCTGGAAAAGACCCTGATGTTGGGAAAGATGGAGGGCACAAGGAGAAGGGGACGACAGAGGACGAGATGGTTGGACAGTGTTCTCAAAGCTACCAGCATGAGTTTGACCAAACTGCAGGAGGCAGTGGAAGACAGGAGTTCCTGGCGTGCTCTGGTCCATGGGGTCACGAAGAGTCGGACATGGCTAAATGACTAAATGACAACAACAACAAATGACAAATGACAACAACAAAAAGACTTAAAGTAAACACCTAGGGTGGAAGAACACATTTGGGATTCAGCCTGCAACCTCCATAGGGCTGTGATCCCATCTGGAAGAAAGTCCAACTGAATAAAGAAGAGCTTACTTCTGAGTATACCTGAATAGGATTGCACTGTAGGTCATGTAGTGACTTGCCAGTGGTTTCCATCAAACGTATCATGTCCATAACAAAATCATTCATTCCAACTGATCAATAGGTGCAGGGTATAAGAGGGAATTTAATTCTGTGACATACTGAATGCCCTCAAGAATTACCGAATTCGACTAAACATCAAGATGGTCAGCATTACGTGGAACCGGGCTGCAATTAACACATACTCTAAAAATATATCATACTTTGTTTCCACTGGCAGGTTGTCTAGTTGACCTCATGATCCTATTTCCCACAGATTTATCTAGAATCCATGTAGCATCCTTATAATTAGTTTTAAACTCTTTTATTGGCATGCTTAATGAAGAAAAGGGCACAGGTTCCTCTCCTCCAAAGCAGCTCATAAAAAAAAAAAATCATAACATTTGGGCAAATGATTCCAATGTTCCTCACTAATGAGAAAAGTCAGAATATGGATAGCAAATGTACAGCAAAATGAAAACAAGCAGAAAATGTCTCACCATCCCCACATTTTGTTGAGGAAAAGGAATCGCCCTGGAATTAAAAGGTGGGCAGTGAATATGGGGTGCTTCATCTAGTGCAAAACCATACCCTCCAACATTTCTGCAATGAAAATATACTCAATTAAGCCCATACAGTGTGTGTGTGGGGGGATGGGTGGAGGAAGGGAGGCAGGAAGGAAGAGAGAAAAGAAGCAATACACACATAAAGGTAAAGGTAAAGGACCCCTGACAGTTAAGTCCAGTCATGAACAGCTCTGGGGTTGCAGCGCTCATCTCGCTTTACTGGCCGAGAAAGCCAACGTTTGTCCACAAACTGATTTTCTGGGTCATGTGGCAAAACCAGAGCAGCACACGGAAACGCTGTTTACCTTCCCACCAGAGTGGTACCTATTTATCTACTTGTGCTTAGACATGCTTTCAAACTGATAGGTAGGCAGGAACTGAGACCGAGCAACGGGAGCTCACTCCATTGCAGGGATTCGAACCACCGACCTTCCGATCAGCAAGCCCTAGGCTCTGTGTTTTACACCACAGCGCCACATATAGACGTGTAAAAAGATGGGTGGGTGGGTGGAGGGGAAGTAATGCCAAAATCTGTGCAAAAATGCAAACAATTGGAAGATCCTGCAGTTGCAAAAAAATAAATAAAAAATGTGCACCTGGTTTTGTGGACAAACGACCTGACCACCAAGAGCCATTTTTTCAACAAAGTGGAAGCATTTGCACTGTCAATACAGAATCAATTGGACATCTCGGCTTAAAATACTGGCACAGCTTTTATCTGCAGCAAACACTTTACCGTAAAAAGTGATCCATGTCGTGTAATAACTTCACAGTTCGGCCATGACTTTATATAGAAAACAGAAATCAATTTCCACAACCACATACATTCATAACAATGCAACAAAGCAAATGTCTATTATTGTCGGCATGCTACTTTAGAAACCTTGCAACTCTAGCTAAACTAATGCTAGCGATTCCCCCCCCCCCCATGCTGTATGCGTCCAGGAAGAAGATGCACCAATGGCATGCGTTTTTTCCAGCCTCCTCTGACTTAATGAAGTGCATTTTCAGAAGCTCTGACAAAGGATATCGATGCAAATGCCAGACTATGCTAACAACACAGAAGGAACAGGAGGTGTGCATTCTCTGGTTTCTGCCCCAAGGACTACAAAATGTCTCTTATGGCATCTAGAACAGATTGCAAATGAAATGCAGGCACCCTCTGAATGTTCTGATAGATTGGCTGTGGTTTCAATCTGGCAGAACATGCAGAGGTCCTACAGTAAAGCAGTAGACCTGGGTGATGGGGTCCAAATTCCTGGCTGCACAGCTTGGCTGGCTTTCTGTGATCTGAACACTACGCTTCCAGGCCATCCAAGAGTCCCTATTTTCCATGGATATTTCCTGACTTAGAGAAGCCATCCCGGTTTCTGATTTGATCCTGGAATGTCAAGCTTTTCCTTAGGACGTGCCTATTTGATTTCCATTCTGAAGGAAATCAGCGCTGAGTGCTCACTGGAAGGACAGATCCTGAAGCTGAGGCTCCAATACTTTGACCACCTCATGAAAAAAGAAGACTCCCTGGAAAAGACCCTGATGTTGGGAAAGATGGAGGGCACAAGGAGAAGGGGACGACAGAGGACGAGATGGTTGGACAGTGTTCTCAAAGCTACCAACATGATTTTGACCAAACTGCAGGAGGCAGTGGAAGACAGGAGGGCCTGGCGTGCCCATGGGTCCATGGGGTCACGAAGAGTCGGACACGATTAAACGACTAAACAACAACAACAAAATTTGCATCAGAGAAATATTGGAGGGTATGGAGTTATGCGACCCCCGAACCAATGAGATAAGTAACTTTCCAGCCTTTAGAAGACATCTGAAGGCAGCCTTGTATACATGGAAGCCATTGGGAAGAAGAATTGAGTAGTAGTTATGTAAAGAGAGACCTGGAGTGCTGAGTAGACTTTATTTTTCAAATTAGCTATGGCTAAGAAGATGTCCTCTTGGGGATAATTGGGGATCCATAGCCAAAAAGAAATGTATTTATGGCAAGAATAAGCTTTGATTTGGGTGAAATAAGTGGATAATTCATTCATTTCATCATCATTATTTTATTTTATTTAAAAAAACACACATCAAGAAGCAGAAGAAATTTTGAACGGCCAGGAATCCTGGCAGAGGAATCTGCAAGCCATATGCCAGATATGCGTGGGCACGACATTTCCACACACTTCTAATAATATCTCTGCTTTGTGTATGTTTTCAGAAGGTGGATGCAGCCTTCTGGAGAGGTCCAAACAGTTGGAGAGAGCACCCTGAAACAGGAAGCCAGATGGTTCCAGGGTCCTATAAGGAGTCTGCTAGTAAAAATTGGCCTATATGAACTTGTTTTGCTAGGAAGATTGGATTTGTTCCCTTAGTTTTGCAGAGGACCCTGCAATGAAGCTTCAGAAGAGAAAGCAGTTTTTGTAGAGAAATTCTTGGGGCAGGGCGTGGCCAGGTGTGGGGGACTCCCTGGTCCTGAATGGAGTAACTTTGCTCTTGGAGGACCAGGTGCGCAGCCTGGGAGTCATTTTGGGCTCACAGCTGTCCATAGAGGCACAGGGAAGAGGATGGAGACAAACTCTGAATGTAAAATACCCATTTTACAGATAGGGAGCTAAAGCATGAAGAGTATAACCTCCAACATTTTTCTGACGAAAATGGGAACCTCCTATAGGATGATGATGATGATGATGATGACCCACCCACCCTCTAGGCAGCTTCCAACAAATATAAAAACATAATAAAACATTAAACATTTAAAATCTTCCCTATACAAGGCTGCCTGCAGATGTCTTCTAAAGGTTGAAAAGTTACTAAACTCCTTGGTTCGGGGATCCCATAACTCCATGCTCTCCAATATTTCTCTGATATTTCTCTGATATCCTACCATACCCTCCAACATTTATCTAAAGGAAATAGGGACATCCTAAGGAAAAGTGGGGCATTCTGGGATCAAATCATAAACCGGGATGGCTTCTGTAAATCTGGGACTGTCATTGGAAAATAAGAACACTTGGAGGGTCTGCAAAATGCAAATGAAGGGGACATTTTGCCTCACTTTCGTCCCTGAAATATGGGTCAAAGGGTGAAAGGTTCGGCTCACACATAATGACAACACCCTAGCATGATCTGTGCCTCCTGATTCACCTTTCTTTAATATGTAAGCAGTTGAAGGGTGATCACTGATGGAAGAGGTGCACCATTCTATAGAATGACCCAAGCTTTTGGGTGAAACATGCCCTCTATCCTAGATGAAGGATTAAGTTTGCACATAGCTTCAGGGTGCTCCTGAACCTGGCACTGTCCCTGGATGTTCAAATGACCCCAATAGCTGGAAGCATCTTTTAGCATCTTTTGCAGGTTTGCCACTTATGGTCTTTCTTGTCTGGAGAAATGCTCTCTATGTGAAAGATGCCATTAAAGACAGTTTGTAAATTGTTGTTGTTTAGTCATTTAGTCGTGTCCGACTCTTCGTGACCCCATGGACCAGAGCACGCCAGGCACTCCTGTCTTCCACTGCCTCCCGCAGTTTGGTCAGACTCATGCTGGTAGCTTCGAGAACACTGTCCAACCATCTCGTCCTCTGTCGTCCCCTTCTCCTTGTGCCCTCCATCTTTCCCAACATCAGGGTCTTTTCCAGGGAGTCTTCTCTTCTTATGAGGTGGCCAAAGTATTGGAGCCTCAGCTTCACGATCTGTCCTTCCAGTGAGCACTCAGGGCTGATTTCCTTAAGAATGGATAGGTTTGATCTTCTTGCAGTCCATGGGACTCTCAAGAGTCTCCTCCAGCACCATAATTCAAAAGCATCAATTCTTCGGTGACCAGCCTTCTTTATGGTCCAGCTCTCACTTCCATACATCACTACTGGGAAAACCATAGCTTTAACTATATGGACCTTTGTTGGCAAGGTGACGTCTCTGCTTTTTAAGATGCTGTCTAGGTTTGTAAATTACAATCCGTATAAAATATGGCTGCCAAAAAGCTAGTAGGACCACAGTGATCAGAGAGCATGCCATCAACAGGGACATGAGTCAACTTCTCATGTTATAAACATGACTATTCACGTATGAAAAGGTTGGCTTCTGCATTCTGAAATGCAGGCCAGATGTTACATATTGCCTCTGTTCTTTCCAAGTCTTTTCTTCTCTGCTCTGTGCTCTGCCTCCACTTTGATGCTGTGGAGTGCCAGCTTGGTTAAAAGTGAAAGATGTGAACAGCTTTTGATCCTAAGATTCTTCCTCCCCACCCCCACCGCCACCCCTGAATTATCCTCTGTAAAGTGAACACCAGGTTGATTATTTGAATAGCTCCTCTGAGAATTCCTCCCAACACAAAGCCCCAAATAAACTAACTTTCAAAATTTAAAGCATCCCCCCAGTTCTTCCCTTCCTACTGCCCAATCTTCCTCCACATTTATTTCTAGAAATTGTAAAGGCAAGGCAAGACGTCTTTTCTCTGGCATTTTCCTCTCTCCTTGGAAACCCAATCAGATGGGCAGGGTACACATAAAATATAATAATAATAATAATAATAATAATAATAATAATAATAATAATAATAATAATTCCTTCGATAACATCTCTCCCATCCTTTTCACAACAAATGCTATGAAATTGTGCCCTTTGGTTTTGACACAATCCGGCAAAGGTTAGTCCCACTAAAATCCTCTTCAGTATTCTCAAAGGGCCTTCACTGCAGCTAACATTTACTGATTTCTGTCCTCTATATTTACTTACAAAAATAATTCCCAGCTGTTTCTTATTTAAAGCATTCCCCCCCTCCCATGATCAGAAACATGGCACTTTCATTTCAGAATGATATTTTGAGCAACTTTCTTCAATTAGTGAAAGGAATTATTAAGTTTTATTATTCATGACTTGTGAGCCAGTCTAGCAATAGATAGCAACAGTGAATCGTGCTCTTTGATCTCTCCCCTCTTGGCAGAAACTTATAAAATATTTCTTCAGACTACAGACATCAAGACTTGCAAGCGTCGGATTCCTAAGGGAGCTTGCATGAACATTTCCTTTGGTTCTGATCCAAAGGGATTCAAGCTTTGCTTTGGATTTCTATTTCAAATGTGCTCCAAACTTCCATTTTTTATTTTTTATTTTTTTGCTTTACTCCAAAGGTCTTACTTATACAGTTTCAGATTATGCTCCGAGCAAGAACATTTTGGTGCACAGCTCTATTTTGCACTAAGGTTGCCTCCCTGAACTGTGGTTTTGGGTTATTAGATTATACCTGCAAATTGTTTCTGCATCTAAAAACAGCATAAAGGAGCAGTTTTGAAAACTGCCTGCCTGGCTTGTCAAACTGTTATGAGTGGATATGCCAAGAAGTGAAGAACATGCATTTCTTCAGCTTACTGGAGTTTAACAACAATCTCAAATTGACATATAAACAGATCCCTACTGTGATATTAAGTCATAAAACCATTATCTCCAAATACCGTTAAATGCTCTAGTTACAAATACCGTTAAATGCTCTAGTTCAGAGTTGTACTCTGAAGCCCAAACTTTTCTGTTTCCCTGACAGCTCTTCCAAATTCAGAAAAGATACCCCTGACATGACGCAGTTGTGTGTGTTCATCTTGTTGCTTCCCTGACTCCAAATCACCCTACCCATGATATGCACTTGAAAACCCGGGTAAGGGTGATCACTTGTACAGTGGCACCATGGGTTACAAACACTTCGGGTTACAGACTCCGCTAACCCGGAAGTAGTACCTCAGGTTAAGAACTTTACCTCAGGATGAGAACAGAAATCGTGCACCAGTGGCACAGAGGCAGCAGGAGGTCCCATTAGCTAAAGTGGTACCTCAGATTAAGAACGGTTTCACGTTAAGAACGGACCTCTGGAATGAATTAAGTTCGTAACCAGAGGTACCACTGTATATGAATTAGAATGAGAGAATGGCAGTTAGAGAACAGGTTAAACACCACCTATGCTGTCACCCTGGGACGCGGGTGGCGCTGTGGGTAAAAGCCTCAGCGCCTAGGGCTTGCCGATCGAAAGGTCGGTGGTTCGAATCCCCGCGGCGGGGTGCACTCCTGTTGTTCGGTCCCAGCGCCTGCCAACCTAGCAGTTCGAAAGCACCCCCGGGTGCAAGTAGATAAATAGGTACCGCTTACTAGCGGGAAGGTAAACGGCGTTTCCGTGTGCGGCTCTGGCTTGCCAGAGCAGCGATGTCACGCTGGCCACGTGACCCGGAAGTGTCTCCAGACAGCGCTGGCCCCCGGCCTCTTGAGTGAGATGGGCGCACAACCCTAGAGTCTGTCAAGACTGGCCCGTACGGGCAGGGGTACCTTTACCTTTTTATGCTGTCACCCTACTGCTCCCTTTAAGACCACGTGAGCACAGCTTTCCTATTTTAAAATGGCCATCAGGCTACTATCATTACATGTTCCTGCATAAAGCATGTAGTTTGAACCCTATACAGTGGTTAAGTACTTAATTCGTTCCGGAGGTCCATTCTTAACCTGAAACTGTTCTTAACCTAACTGTTCTTTAGCTAATGGGGCCTCCTGCTGCCACCGTGCCGCCAGAGTAGGATTTCTGTTCTCATCCTGAAGCAAAGTTCTTAACCCGAGTTAGCAGAGTCTGTAACCTGAAGCGTATGTAACCCGAGGTGCCACTGTATAGACCCTCCAAGTGTCCCTATTTCCCAGGGACAGTCCCAGATTTACAGAAGCCATCCTGGTTTCTGATTTAATTCTGGAATGTCCCACTTTTCCTTAGGGAGAAATGTTAGAGGGTACGGCAAGACATCCCTGTTTTCGTGGGAGAAATGTTGGAGGGTATGGAGTTCTCCTGTGTGTGTGTGTGTGAGTGAGAGAGAGAGAGAGAGAGGAGGAGGAGGAGGAGGAGGAGGAGGAGGAGGAGGAGAAGGGAGAGAACCTTAAAAAGATTGATTTTAAATTCAGTACATATCAATTACAGGGAAGGCAACTAATTCATTTAAATTAATGTTCAAATGTGGGGTAATAATAACTAAAGATCATTATAACTAAGCACTAGTAAATCATTTAAATTCATTGTTTGTCTTGTAAAAATCATTAACCTATTAATGTTTTAAAAATTAATTTGAGTTATTCATATGCATGCATAAGATTCTCTGTGTGAGTCTGGCTTCAGTCATGCTCACATTGGCACCCCCACCCCAAGAGTTTGCAAAAGTCCAGTCCTTTGGTCCAAAAAAATTAGCCACCTCTAAAGTAGAGAACCTGAGTGCTGCTGTGCAAGAGATTCCCTGTGACTTTTCAAAAGCCCCATTCAGACAACCAGTTTTGTGTGGTTCCTGCTGTGTACTAAATGCCTAAGTCTCAGGACAGGATTGCTGATTGTTATGTAGCACATGCAAGAAAATGACCCATTGTGCCAAGAACCTGGCATCTGCCCAACTGCAAGCTATGAGATGACCTGAAGTGTGTTTTGAAAAATTAAGTCCCCGTGCGCCCACTTCTTTATGCCCATTTGAGTGGGAAGAACTGGCATACACCCCTCCCAATTGCTAAAATATGTGCAGTCACCTCATCCCAAGGGAGAAAGGTAGGCTGCACCTTCAGGAAGTATGGTTCCATCTCAGAATGACTGAGATAAATGGAACAGAACATCCACTGCCCTGCCCTGCAATCTTCAAGGAAAATTACCTCTGCAAGTTATTATAAGACTGAAGAATCAGAGGCACATTCTGTGCACCCGGGGGCAGGGCTAGCCACCCGTGGGGGCGGGGCTAGCCACCTGCTAGGGTAGGGCGAGTGTCCCAGGGGGCGGGACAAGCATCCCAGGGGGGCACCACCTGCAGTGAGCAGTGAGCGTTCCAGGTGGTGGGGCGGTGATGTCACCCCCCCAGGATGACACCTGGGGCGGACCGCACCCCCCACCCCTTCCTCTGCCACTATGAAGAGTGCCTCCAATAATCCCCAAAGGGGTGGTGGCGAAGAGAAAGGATGTTCTTGGGGACCATGTAGCATTTATCAGAAAGCTTGGGAGATGCCTCTATAAGGATAGTATGAAGAGTGTTCTGTGGGAACAGAAAAGCACTTCTGAACATGTGACTTCCCAGGATTCCCCTTCCCACAGCAGTCCCCTGGTATACATCTCATAGGTAGACTGGTGATTGGGAAAGGCTGCTGGGACCATATAACACAGCTCATGAAAGACCTACATTGGCTCCCACTGCATTGGCTCCGAGGTTGTTTATGTTGGAATGTTCAGGGAGGCAGGAGAGGATATATTGTTTAATAATATCCTTCCTAACTTGAGCTAGGAAGTTCTATAGCTTAGCAGAGTTTTAACATTCCCCTTTTAAATACACAGTGGTTAGCTGGTTGCAGGCTAGTTTTAGCCTTTCAATATAAGATTCCTGGTAATCCCCTTTACTCCCCCTTAAAAAGAATAGACACGACACAGTCTTGTGCAAAAAATATAAAAGAAGTTTACTCACATTCAGTCAGTTCACAGATGGATCCCTAAAGGCAGACTTAGGTTACAAAAGTATATACACGTGGAATATATCCCATAAGGAGATAGTTCTTTTGTCCTCTGTTGGCTGAAAGCAAACAGGGCATCTCTAACTAAAGAGATATTGCTTCTTCAAGGAATGGAGTCCGGGGGGGGGGTTGTTCCTGGTCCTTTTGTCACCTGCACAGGTAAGGTCACATCCATCTCTAATCACATGCAGAGGAAGTTTGTCCCAGCCCAGGAGGAAACAGGAAGTTTTCTACTGGCTGGATCAAGCATCCCCTTGCACGTCCACTCTAGTAATGTTAAACCTGACTGCTATGTGTTTCACATCCCACAGTTTAGGTCTTTAAAGGTTAACACCAACATTTTGAATTGTGCCCGGAAACATACTGGGAGCCAATGTAGGTCTTTTCATTTGGAGAGTCACAAGTTTCCTTTCTCTCTTCTCCTAGGTTAATCCCATTATTTTAAAATACACTTCATCAGCCAGGACACTTCAAAAGAGGTTGTAGAATTCTGGAAGAGGAATGGAAGTACACACACTGAACTCCACCCTCAAAATAGCACAGGATTCTGGCCATTTTGCAGCTAATCTTTTGTTTTACGGTACATGCCATGCTGCTTAAGTTCTTTGACTTTGATCCACAAGACTCCAGTGCACACATGGAGCTCACTGTCAGCCCATCTTGCTCCATTCTCTTCAGGGCTAGGGAATATTCCTCACACGCGTTCTAAGTTTTGCGACACCTTTTCCTACATGAAAGAGGACCTGGCCACCCTGCCTACAAAAAGCTCCCCATGTGCATTAGTTCTACCCAAGTGTGTCGTTTTCCTGTGTCTTTCTTCTATAGTAACCACACTGCTATAAATCTACATCCTTTCAAGGGTACAAAAAGAAAAAAGGAAAAAACAACATTCACAATAGTTGCTCTTGGAAAAAAAAACATTAAAAAAAAATTCTGAACATAAATAAGGAAGCTGCCTCCTGCCAGAACAACAAGATGCATATCTTGAGGGTTCTTCTTCTGTCACATAAATAAATCATAACTCCTCGTGTTGATTTATTTCCACATCTTCACGGAGAAACCACCTTTATCATTCACAATGCAGGTTCCCGATCTTCTTGCATCATAAAAAGTAACTGAGTTATGCTTTCACATAAAGTGTAATTTATCTGTCTTACTTCCTCCTCCAAAAACAACAACAGAACAACCACGGTACCATGGGTACCTGATGTCCCTTGCATTTTCATTGCACCGCACGGCTCAGATAATTAACATTACTGATGAATACATTTTTTATGTATTTAGGAAGCCTGAGCGACTAAGCTGCAGAATAGCACCGGCAACATCCTTTAAGGAAAAAGTATAGTGTACTGGATGAAAGTTGTGGACTAGCACCAGGGAGATCTGGGTTAAAATCCTTACTCAGTCAAGTCCCACTCACTGAGTAACCCTCTCAAACCTAAGGGTTGGAGTGAAGGATAAAAAGGGCAGGACTAATTATGTTACTCTAAGTCAGGCATGGCCAAACTTGGCCCTCCAGCTGTTTTGGGACTACAACTCCCATCATCCCTAGCTAACAGGACCAGTGGTCAGGGATGATGGGAATTGTAGTCCCAAAACAACTGGAGGGCCAAGTTTGGTCATGACTGCTCTAAGTTCTTTGAAGAAAATACAGGTTGGAAATATAACTTGTTATCATAATCCCTGTGATCAACTTTCAACAAAAGTTGTCAGGGCAGTGAACAATTGACAATCAAATACAAAAAAAGCAATAAAACAACAACAACAAAGGCTTAAAGGCATTTTGTCTTAATATTCCAAATCTCTCAGCCTTTTCATTTTAAAAAAAAATTGACAAAAGAAAGTGGACTATTTGCTCCAGTGTATAAGACTTAATAGCTGTATCTGAACTTTCATACACAAAGCACGCTTGTATTGTATACAACTATTGGCCTGGTCTTAGAAATAATAATCTAGATACAGTGTTCTTAGTAGATGCAACAAAGTAGATCTAGGTATCGCTGTTTCCCACAAGCACAGAGGTTTTTTTTAAAAAAAGAAAGAATTGCAAGAAGCTAGGGGTTTTGAGACGTATGTATGTGTGTGTGTATCTATACAAGTATAAAAAGGTAAAGGACCCCTGGATGGTTAAGTCCAGTCAAAGGCGACTATGGGGTTGCGGCACTCATCTTGCTTTCAGGCTGAGGGAGCCGTCATTTGTCCACAGACAGCTTTCTGGGTCATATGGCCACCATGACTAAACTGCTTCTGGCACAATGGAGCACTGTGACGGAAGCCAGAGTGCACAGAAACACCGCTTACCTTCCCACCACAGCAGTACCTATTTATCTACTTGCGCTGGTGTGCTTTCAAACTGCTAAGTTGGCAGGAGCTGGGACAGAGCAATGGGAGCTCACCCTATCGCAGGTATTCGAACCACCAAACTTCCAATCGGCAAGCCCAAGAGGCTCAGTGGTTTAGACCACAGTGCCACCCATGTATAGTTACATGTGTACACACACACACACACACACACACACATACACACACACAGTGATGCTCAGCAAATTGCCCAGCAATGTGCCAATAACACACACATATAGAGAGGGTTTCTATCTCCCTGGAAACTAAAAGCTCAGAAGTCTCTCTCTCTCTCTCTCTCTCAATGTGCAATATGCATTAAGGTCTGTGAAAATTCACAAATGTGGTTATTTTTATTTGCAACCCCTTCTCTACACCAATTCCTTATCAGTCTCACACAGCCATCCATGCTCTTCACACATCCCATTCATGTACACTCTTACACTGACACACATATTCACACTAAAACTAAACCAAACACCAACCCCCCCTACATGTGCAGGGTCTTTGTCTCCACCCCCATAAATGTGGAGGGAGAATTTCTGTAGCAGGGTGGGGGGGCAGAGTATAATTTAGAACAATTTCAGTTGCGAGGGATTGCTTTTCAGCAGGCAGCAACACATTTTAATTTTTTATTTCTCACTTAAATGAAAGCTCAATCACCACTGCATATGACAGCTTGGCATGGAGACCTCTGTAGCTGGAGTTCCATCCTTCTAAAAGTGAGCCAGAATGTTTCATGGGACTGGAAAGAACGCTAACCTCTCTTTTATGTTACCAGTTTTCTAAACTCTGTTGCAAAACTCTTTCCGTATGTCAGGGACTGAAACCATGCAAAACACCACCATCCAACAAATTTACTGCCTCCACCATCTTCACTTTTAAATAGCCTCCACATTTTCCATATTGTGCAACATCTCAGTGCCGTAAGAGAAAACCAGGTGGGGAAATGTCTGGCCCAGGGTTAAGCCTTGTAAATGATACAATAGGTCATAGGAGCCAACTCCTAGGGGCCAAGGTCCCTTCGCCCCCCCTAAAATATTTGAGGGGGCCATTCCCCTCCCCCCAAAAGTTCATGGGCATTGCCATTCAAATGGTGTGTGTGCAATGCATCACGTGATTGATTATGCGGGGCAGGATTTATCTGCCCCACCCACCCAATATTTTATTTAAGTAGGCACCCCTGCAATAAGTCAAGTATTACAATTAATCCAGGAACTGGCAAGTGATCGGTCATGAGAAATTAGGATAGGCCATTCTGAATCAGACCAGGATCATCCACTGAGCCTACATACCTGAACTTTCACAATCGCTTTATGCCCTCTGATGACTTGTGTCCTAAAATGCGCTGGTCTTTACAACTAAGTACATGATTACTTTGCAACTAAGTTAAGTGATATTGCCCTGCATCTCTCAATATATGCACCATCTTTCCATATGCTCGTCAAGTTGTTTTCTAAAGAGCATGTCTGGTCTATGGATGATGTGGTCTGTATGTGTGTTGGGGCGGAATTCCTTAATTTGGGAAAGAAACAGAGTGGTAGGGGGCACGTGTGTGTGTGTGTGTGTGTGTGTGTGTGTGTGTGTGTACATGCATGTGCACACATGGCTAGCATATGGCCCATGGAGGGGTGATGGATTAAAAAATGTTAGTCCACCCTGCTCTACATAGATATAGGTGACTCTTACACTGGGGTTGTGTTCCGGCATAGCACATAAAGCCAAAACTGGATATAGTCAAAACACAATGGGTTCAATGGCAGCTAGGATTGCCAAAGTCTTCCCTACCTGGACACCTGCCCCCTTTCCACACCCTTTTAAGAAAACTCCAAGCAGGTAAAGCTAAATACGCACAAATTAAATGCACGTAAATTGTGAGTTACCTGTATAGTTGTACAATGCAAAATGCATGTGTGCTGCCTGGCCAAGGGTTTTAGATTACCTTCTTAGGATGCATAAAGGCAGCCTATTTTGTTGTCAACCAATAGTTTTTTATTTCTTATACCAATCAATTGGCCAGCACGCCTGTTCCAAAAAAATGCATCTATGATTTGCTAAACAGGAGACTTAAATCACAGATTTATATCAAATGAGCCCTTTGGTTAGTAATTAAAATGGTTTTAATCAAAGATTTAAATCATATTGATTTAAACCAATTCATCCTGATTTAAGATATCTGCCAAATCCACTCGGTATCTGTGGACAAAAGTCCATTTGATTGCAGCCATCCTTTGATTAAGCCCTTTATCCCAACCAAACTTTCCAGATTTACTGGTTTCAGCTTCCTCTGCCCACCAAAGCCATCATAAAACAGGAAAGTTAGAAGAAGCAAAAAATCTCTTCAAAAACTCTCTCCAGGGAGTCCATTTCCTTTATTACTTTATTTTAATGTATGTCCCAGTTAACCAACTTGAAGAGCAAATTAAAACACCTGGAAGCTTGACTTTCCCCTGAATTCTTAACCCTAGATGCTTCTATTGTCCAGTAGCCTGCCTGAGAGCAGACACGCTGCAGTGTTACGGGGTTCAGCCCAACTGAATTAAAAATTAAAGAGCAAAATGACAAGCGCAATGCTAAAATTAAAAAAAAGGCTCAGAGTGCTATCTGAGTCTTCTATTTCTCACAGCCGATATTTGCAAATCAGACTTCTTTCTCCCCCTCCTCAACAGCTGATGGGGAGGAGGAGAAGGAAGGTTTCACTCATCCTATGTTGGGAATTTGGGGAAGCAATGGGGATAAGGCTGGCAACACTCCCTGTGCTGTGTTTCGTAAGCCAGATGGCTGTCAAGCACTTGGGAAACCTGCGCAAGGGATTTTGACAGGTGGGAACTCACCTGTCATCCATGTGATGGCATAGTCCTATCATGTGATTGACAGGTGGGTTTGCCCTGCCTACCTGTCAAAGTTGATTCGTGGGTTCCCCATGAGTGTGAGGTACATGATGGATCACTTTGGAAATTTCCAGTAATTTGTGCTGATCAGCACTTGGGCTCTCTAAAGGCATGGCTCTGTGAATCTATAATGAACTCCTATAGGGAAGCATTGTATCAGGAAGAGATTTTTTTTAAAAAAAATGGGGATTGCAGTTGAATTCTGCCTTGTCCTCATCCCATAAAATGAGCAACAGCGTGCAATAACAATTCACTAAATCTTACATCTGATAAAACATAATTAAGGAAACACAGAGCTTTGGGTAAGCAATAAACACTATATGCCATAAAAATCCTATTATTCTGTATTTAAGTAATGAAACCGTAACAGCTTCTCTACAGTGCCTTAGCATATAGCGACTAACATTTATTTGGAGTGCACAGTGATGTGTGGGTCTCTTCATGCCACTGTCAACACACTATTCATTCCTCCACCCAAGAGGTACCATGCAACAACCAGTTAAGTGGGGTGCTTAATTAGTTCCCTTTGCTTTAGACTGGGCTAGGTTGGCATTTGTGCAAACTTCCCTAAAAATTGTGTGGCTGTGCTGAAAAATAAGAGGAAAATGGATCAATGAATTAACTCCCCCTCCCCACTATACCTGGGTGAAAGAATTGGAAACCGGAAGAATTTCAATGCATGGTAATAATAATAATAATAATAATAATAATAATAATAATAATTTATTATTTATACCCTGCCCATCTGGCTGGGCTTCCCCAGCCACTCTGGGCGGCTTCCCAAAAAAATATTAAAATACTGTACTACATCAAACATTAAGAGCCTCCCTAAACAGGGCCGCCTTCAGATGTCTTCTAAAAGTCTGGTAGTTGTTGTTCTCTTTGACATCTGGTGGGAGGGCATTCCACAGGGAGGGCACCACTACATACCAAGAAGGCCCTCTGCCTGGTTCCCTGTAACTTGGTTACAGGGTAGTTACTTGGTAGTTACACCCAGGGGTCTTTAAGAGCAGCCTTGTGACTATCTACTTTAAGGATGCCCTCACACAAAAATACATTACAATGCAACCTCAACAGAGCTGGCCGGTCCCTTTGGCTTGATGGACAAGGGTCAAGTTAGCAAGTGGAAGGCTACACCATTCAATCAACATTCAGTTATTCTAATTTATTACCTGTCCTTCACCCTAATGTCCCAGGGAGAGTTACAATATTAGAACTCAATACTAAAAACAGTTCAAAACAATTTACAAGCACAGAAACAAGGTGGATCCTAAATATATACACCTTAATCTGTCTTGTATATGAGGAAATAAGCTGTTGCCCAAGTCCACTGTGGAATCTGCTAGGCTCCTGAACAGGGTCTTGTCTTTCTTAGAAGTGGGGATGGAGGGAAGGAAAGCAAAATGAACCAGTTACTGACCTATCCTAGGCACTGATATCATATGTATGAGCCTTGCAGGAGGCTGTTGGAACGTCAATTAACATTCTGACTAAAAATACTGGTTTGCATTTTCTCAGAGTCCCTTTCCTTGGGTGGTGTTCATGCCCTGTGGCTCTGACTTTTGCAAGTAATGCAAAATTCACTATGCAAAACGGTAGATCACAGCACTGAAGGAGCAATTACTGCTACCACTGTCCATCTTGTGCAAGCCTCCAAATTGTAAGGCGAGATGTCACAGCAGCCAAGCACTGATCTGAGATAATTAATTCCAATAAAATTCCCATCCCACATGCTGAATGATGGCAGATGCCTTGACTGAAGTTCATTTTTGGGATATTAGCATAGAAAAGCTTGCTGGGGCCTCTGAGACAAGACAGCTGAATCAAAGCAAGGAGTGCTGATCCATATAGCAACCCCCTGTGAGCAGCCTGTCTATGCAAGAATGCAAGCAACAGAAGGCAAAGCCGCATGTCTCACTCAACAGCCTTCAAATTCCAGTGAAGAATGACTTCAGACAAGTTTTAAAACCGCACTCTCCATTTGCGTTTTTGGAAGAAAACACTTTATGCACAGTGGTGCTATAAATTATGCTTATCAGTTCATAGTATGGGACTGTTATAATGATACTAATATATCTGTGGCTTGCTCTTGATTCATGCACCCTTTGTAATTGAGATCAGGGTGCAAGAAGTGGCCTTAATGTTGTGTAATGTTTTGGCTGCATTTCTAAAACCACTTTATAGCAAATCTATCTAATTGGGGTGAACTGCTACTAGTAATGACTTCTGGGCAGCAACCTTTGTTTTCAAGCAAATATATCTTTAAAGTACTCAATTCCTCTTGAATATTCCTCCCTTTTTATATGTAGGATGCCCATTTGAAACACAAAGCTGCTAGCAGTCTTTTCTACTGCAATCCTTGCAGAACCAAATGCTTTCAGCACCTTGGACAGCTCTAAAGCAGCAAAGAATGGGTTTAACATAGATTATTGCAGCCTTCCCCCACCGGATGAAGCCCGGATCTTAGGGGTGGCAACTCCCTTAATCTCTTAACACCGCCTATGTCAGCTGTAGATGTAGCTGATGGGAAATGCAATCCAACAACATTTGGTTTGGGAAGGGTCAATTATTGTAATATAATATTTATTTGTTTCAGTCAATAACAAGCTAAGGAGCAAAGAAAGCAAAATACATAACACACAGTATGATACATTAAGCACAGTATTAAATATAGAATTTAAATACAATGTAAAATATAAAAATATGAGGAAACGGAACTGAAGGAGAAGCACAAGTGATACAGGAATCATAGGTATCCCCTCAGAAAGTTAGGAGAGGTGAATACCCACACTCACTTTCCTCCATATGCAAAGCTACCCCCCTAATAACTTGGTTATAACCCATTCACCCAGCACAGCCTTGTAGAATTCTGCAAAACCACCTGATTCCTGAATGTCCACATAACTAATAGTGATTAGCATGAGCTCCCCATGAGCTACACACACACACACACACACACACACACACACACACACACACACACCCTCTCCATTCTCCAGCTAGGCAACTATGTTCAATGACACATTCCATCCATGCAACTGAAGAATGTGTGGGGCAAGGGTCGTGCAACGTGTGAACTGGGGAGAGGGGTACGATATATGGAGGATCCCAAAAGCCAGGTAGAGATGCCGAGAGGACCACATCCAGCCTGCTTGCCAGAGTTTTACCATCCCTGCCTCAGCTATTAATATTTAGGTTCCTTAAAAATATGTGCATTTCAAAAATGCTCTCAGACTATTATTCACCTTACTAATTAACAATAAACATAAATATAACAATTATGCCTCAAAGAAGAGTACAGCCAGCAAGGCTCCAAAGACTTTGGTCATTAACACACTTACGTATATTTTCCCTTGGCATGGTCTAAGGCAGCGGTTCTCAACCTGTGGGTCCCCAGATGTTGTTGGACTACAACTCCCGTCATCCCTGAGCTCTGGCCTTGCTAGCTAGGGGTGATGGGAGTTGTAGTTCAACAACATCTGGGGACCTACAGGTTGAGAAAGGCTGGTCTAAGGCATGGTAGGCAAACTAAGGCCCGGGGCCGGATCCGGCCCAATCGCCTTCTCAACATTCCAGGAATCAGTGTGTTTTTACATGAGTAGAATGTGTCTTTTTATTTAAAATGCACCTCTGGGTTATTTGGGGGGCCTGCCTGGTGTTTTTACATGAGTAGAATGTGTGCTTTTATTTAAAATGCATCTCTGGGTTATTTGTGGGGCATAGGAATTCGTTCATTTTCCCCCCTTCAAAATATATTCTGGCCCCCCACAAGGTCTGAGGGACAGTGGACCAGCCCCTTGCTGAAAAAGTTTGCTGACCCCTGGAAGGGACCACATTGCTGAAGCTAAGCAGTTCTTGCTCCCTGGGTCTGGGCAGTGCCTGGATGGGCGACTGCTTGGGAACCTCAAATATGCCATCTTGGGTACCATGATGGAGGAAAATGTTTCAAAGCATCCTTGGGATGTCCCCTTTTGTTTCTTGCACTCCCCTCAACAGCAATATTGGCTAGAGCCAATGGAACTGACATGAAGAATTGTCATAGACTCCAGACATGTGGCTTGCACATGTCAAATGCTACCAGACTGGTGTGGGACCTGATCATGTAAAAACCATGCCACTTGTGAAATGTACAAATTGGCCATATATCAATGGCTCAGAGACAGTGGTGAACTCAGATCAGGTAAATCTGGATTTGAACCCCTGCGCGGGCATGAAGCTCACTAGGTGGTTTTAGGGCCAATGGCTATCACTCACAGGGTGGCTGTTGGGATATCCCATATAAGCTACCCTGAGATTCTATGGAAAAAGAGATGAAACAAATGTGATAAATAAGAAAACTCAATGATTTGCAAATTATCTTTCTCCAGCAATTATCAGAGAAGACAGAACTGATCACAAGGATTTCAAAAATACGGTGAGACTGGTTCATGATCTCCAAAGAATTATCAGGCAGGGGGTCACATTCTGGTATGTTTGCTTTCTGCTCAAGACTGCCAAAAATTCACTCTGCTACCTGGGTGCCATTGCAAATGCAGAATCTTTTCTCCCAAATTGTCAATGAGTGGCATTTACTTCTAGAAGGCATTTTGATACACTTCACAAAAGCACTTTTCAGGTCAGCTACAAGCTTTTCACAAAGAAAAGGCCAGAAGGCCAGACTTTGTGAGGCAGTGTCTTGAACAATCTGAAAACTGACTATCAGGCAAGTTACAAATAATGGGCCTCCTATGACTTCTTTTGGCCCGGGGTTATATAAACAACCTGTGTGAGGACATGCAGTACAGGGAAAAGAAAGCAATACGACACTGTACTTGCACAGAGTTCAGTATCTGCATTTCCCCCACACACTTGGAAGAAAAAAGCAATTCTTGCTTCCATATTGGAGTCTCTCGGGTGAATGCTATTCCTTAAAGCACAGCCATGCTTTGCCAACACGTATTAGCGTGCAGGATATAAAAACGCAACTGTGGAGGTATACGTCTGAACCAAGGATATGGAAGGTATAGCAAAACAATGAACAGGGACTGAAATCCATCCAATGTACAAAATGGCTGTGGCCCTTCATTTTTAATAATAAATGCACTGTATATTACAAGAATGGAGAATCTGTGGCCTTCCAAATGCTGTTTGATTACAGTTTTCATCCCCTAGACATTGGCCATCCTGGCTGAGGCTGAGGCTCCAAAGTCCCAACCCCATGGACTAGCCTGAATTGAAAACTGGGACTGGGAGAAACTCCTGACCTCCTTAGTGGCCAACACAGGGATTTCCCAACTGTCAGTCACCCAGCCCAGTATTGCTCCTGGGGGTCAGGACCAGTTGCGATGGGCCACAACCGCCACACACCCCAGGACTGGGTAAGCGGCCATTCTCATCATCCCAGACATTGGCCATGCTGATTGGCGCTGATGTGAGTTAGGGGTCAAACAACATCTGGAAGGCTCTAGGTTCCCCACCCCTAGCACTGATGCTTTTTAGATGCCTTTTTAATTGGATCAAAGACAAATGTTGTTGTTTAGTCGTTTAGTCGTGTCCGACTCTTCGTGACTCCCTGGACCAGAGCATGCCAGGCACTCCTGTCTTCCACTGCCTCCCACAGTTTGGTCAAACTCATGTTCGTAGCTTCAAGAACACTGTCCAAACATCTCGTCCTCTGTCGTCCCCTTCTCCTTGTGCCCTCAATCTTTCCCAACATCTTTTCCAGGGAGTCTTCTCTTCTCATGAGGTGGCCAAAGTATTGGAGTCTCAGCTTCAGGGTCTGTCCTTCCAGTGCGCACTCAGGGCTGATTTCCTTCAGAATGGATGCGTTTGATCTTCTTGCAGTTCATGGGACTCTCAAGAGTCTCCTCCAGCACCATAATTCAAAAGCATCAATTCTTCGGCGATCAGCCTTCTTTATGTTCCAGCTCTCACTTCCAAATACAAATACCTGAATATATATCAACTGATTATTAGTTCCTTAATGGAAGCATGCTCACTCTCAATTGTTTCAAAGCTGCCCAAATCAAGTGATATTAGACCAAGAGAAACATCTCCTTTGGATACATTACTGCAAATCTCTACATGTTCTTTGGATTTAGGAAATGGATAAACAAAAACTAAAAGGCAGTCACTGAACACATCGCTAACATGGCCTGTCAGCCTCTGGAGCAAATAACGAAAACAGAATGGAACATATGATTGCATTTTATGAAGTGCTCACCAAAGACAAATCTCTGCAGGACCTGGAGCATGAATCTGGAATTGCTTAGCATGTTCTACTTAATATTCTAGTTATACACTTGGACATTTAGGGAGTAGCTTTGAGTTTGCTGGGCATTCCAGGCAGAGGCTGACAAAATGGATTTGCAGTTGCTTTGCACTCCTGAGAAACAGTTGCGGTTCTTTTTTATTGTTTGTTAATTCAAGTGTTTCTAAGATGCATTCAGAAAGCCAATATTATGCACTGACATTTGAAAATGTGAACTAGTTAATACCATGCACACATTCTGTATAATACAGGAAAGAGGCCATAGCTCAGTGATAGAACATATGCTTTGTTTGCATGAGGTCCCACATTTAATCCCTGTAACTCTGTAGTTGAAAGAAGAATGAGATAGAAGGGAGGAATATACATTTTTCCAGGATGTTCAAACATATGCCATCAGTGAGAATAGTAGGCTACTTCTACTACTAATGAGTATCGAAATCATTTTGTTTTTCTACAAAATTCATATACCAGAGATATACAGTCTGCTACTATTTACATGATCACCAATTCCAGGATGAAAGAGCCTTTAATCTTGCTAGTCATAGTGGGCTCTCTTGCAACCCACTTCTATCTTGTTTAAATGTTCAGGGGCTGAAGCAAAATCAGAGGATTATGTCAAGTTGTGAGTTGTTATCCTAGAATAGTTGGGTACACAAGCCCTTAGTCACTGTGGGAAGAAGACATTTTTGTTTGGCATTTTTAATAATATGTGGCAAAGGTATGTGCTGTGTAATAAGCTCTCTGATCTAACGGTCAGCATGCAATTTACATAAATGTGTCATATGTAAACTGGTGTGGCAGCGCTAAAGACTGAGTATGTCCAAATCAGTTGGGGACTCATAATGGACATGCATAAAGAAATACTGGGCTTATCACAACTCTCTGACATGTGGCCACATATCCCAGACAGAAGGGAAAACTGCATCTTCCCTCTAGGTTTTATAGTACTTAGCATATACCAGTATCCATATTTCCAATTATCTCATTCCAAAATATCTAAATATCCTGAGAAATTCCTCTTGCCTGCAGAATCCTTACTGAATATATTCACCTTTCTGGGAAATTTTATTCATTTGGGTCTGAATAGAGACAATGGTTTCCTATCCCATTCAACACTGCCAAGATGATTGCGTTATCACTGTGCACTGTTTCAGTGAAAGTTCATTTTGCATGCATTCAAATACTAATAGAATTGTCAGACTGTACTTTTGTGTTCCGTTTTCACTTAATGCCAACCTTTACATCTTTCCCCCCTTGCACCCATGTATATATGTGTACACACACACGCAACCTGGCAACTGAGGATCACATTCTAGGCATCCAACAAGGAGTTCTAGTTCACAAAAGCATATGCCCAAAGAAAATCTCCTAGTCTTGGAAGGTGCCTGTTGTTTGAGCCAAAGAAAACACTCCTAGACTTTGAATCATCAACATAGCCAAGTGGAAGATAGACCAGCATTCTATTCTTTACGGAATCAGTCTCTCCCTACAATTACAACGCAGTCTCCCCTATTGTTTCATTACTTAGGATCATTTCTTTCTACTCTTGCGGCTGTCGTTCTCTGGAAAATGCTCAGAAATTTTTTTAAAGAGTCTGCCTTTCTAAGATCTCTTGAAAAGAAGGGCCCCACAGATTTCAGTGAGGACTGAATGCACACAACTGCAGCCGACGGCAACGGCAAGCTTTGTGGTTCCTCCCCGACTTCACATAAAAGAAGCTTAAGATGTACGGTTTGGGGGGAGGGAATCAAGGAAGTTAGAAAGCCACAAGGCCTTCCAAATATGTAACAATGCATCTTTGGCTGAAGTGAAAAAATATAGTGCTGATCTGATATGTTCTTCAGATTTTTGTTACAGTGCACAGGTGTACAGGTATCAGTACTTCTCAATCTGTTAAATATGATATCAAATAGTACATGCTGGTAAATATGCCAGAAAAGAGCAGCAACCCACACAACCACTGGATTGGAAACTTAGCACCTACCTGGAACAAAACTTCCCTGGACCACCTCTTTATAAGCCCACCAGCCTTCATGGATTTTTGGTGAATTTTGCTGAGCTGTAGGGGGAAAAAATGAAAACAATAAAAATAGGGCAAAATGTTTTCAAAATTTTGATAACTATAGTCTTCCATATTGCTTTCACAACATCCTGAAAATACAAAAAATGATTATGACTGTCTTGTGCAGAACCAACAAGAATTGGTAGTGGAGACCGTGCTTCAATTCTCAAATTGGATAGCAGGTCCTATTTGTGTCAATGAGGCTTACATGCAAGCATAAGCTGAGAATTGGTCTAAAAGGAGGTCTTGCACAGTTTGTTTGCATGTGAAAGGCCCTCCAAGTACGTTGCAATGCATTTGCGAAAGCACAGCAAACTTTGAACCCCCAAAACAAACACTGAGTTGCCAAACATAGAAAAATGTGTAGCTTATCTAGGAACAAGTATTGAGGAAGCCAATCAAATATTGAGATTACATGTGTTATGTGTAGATGGCAAGCATGGCGAAAGGGTCTGTAGGGTGATGAGTTCTGAGCTGCCACCACCAAAGGTGCACTGCTGCCCATCCCTTTGCCATCATCATTGTCACATTAAGCATAATAAAGTATAATGGGACGCTGGTAGCACTGTGGTCTAAACCACTGAGCCTCTTGAGATTGCTGTTCGAATCCCCACAACGGGGTGAGCTCCTGTTGCTGTGTCCCAGCTCCTGCCAACCTAGCAGTTCAAAAGCACACCAGTGCAAGTAAATAAATAGGTACCGGCAGTGCTTTTTTTCTAAAGAACTGGGTACGGCTGCAGCGGGAAGGTAAACGGCATTTCCTTGCATTCTGGTTTCCATCACAGTGTTCCGTTGTGCCAGTTGCGGTTTAGTCATGCTGGCCACATGACCCAGAAAGCTGTCTGTGGAGAAACGCCAGCTTCTTCGGCCTGAAAAGTGAGATGAGTGCTACACCTCATAGCCATCTTTACTAGACTTAACCATCCAGCAGTCCTTTACCTTTACCTTAATTCCTGCAGCAGGAAATGAAGAGGTTTCTGAACTGCATAGAGAGCCTCCATGCACAGAGAAGGCTGGGCACTGCATAAGCCATGCTTACTGTGCAGGGAAAGTTGAGGGGAAAGTTGAAAATACTCCCCCCCCCCCCCGCTCACTCTTTCCAGATGAACAAGAAACCCAGATTATCGTGGTTTTGTGCCAAATGTCTGGTTGACAATGCAACTGCACAAGAAGGGAGCCAACGACCTAGCAAACACTGTGCCAGTACTCTGTATTTACAAAATCCTTATCAGGTCAAGAAGCATCAAGTTAAACATACTAAACAGAAAGTCCTAGAGAAAAATACTAACATCCCAATCCTAAATCATGCTGTGCCAGCAACTACGTGTTACAGAAAGGCTCACGATGACTGCTAATATTCTGTTGGGCTGCAAGGAGGCGAGATGTGTTAGAGAAAATGCCCAGGATTAGGGAGCCAGTGATACCATCTGAAGGTCACTTAAAATAATGGAGGGATGATAGAAAGCACTGTCAGAACCAATCCTAAATTACAGGGACTGACAGGAAAACTAAGGCAACATCTATGCTATCAAGCAGGCAAATTGGGGAGTTCATTCCCAAAGGGATGTTCTTCTTTGAACCGTGACATCTCTACATTTGACACCAGTCCTGGGAAAACACACTGGAGAAAATTGTGCATGAAGCAAATGGCTGACATGAATTTGCCCTCTGCCATGCCATGCACTGAAGCAGATTCTGATGCCACCAAAGCAGGACTCGACATTCTCCATGGAATGAAAGAAGGCTCGATTTTGCAGGCACGCATTGAAAGGAAGGAGGGGGTAGCAGAGGCATGTGGTTTCCCTCATTCCTCCAATCAGTCTGATGCAAAAGGCCACGAGGCCTCGAAAGATGAGTAAGGAAGGCGGGTATTTGCTTCAAACCTTAATCCACACCAAAGCTGGATTAGTAACAAAAGTCGCCAAAACACAGGGCTGAGAAATCAAAATGAGATAGCCACATGAATACCCCTTGCTGAGCATCCTGCCTGGTGTACACATTTCACAGTGGGCCTCTGCTATTTAATCTCATACCCATCTGACAGGATGGCAGGATGCCTGCCTCTCTCCAAAGCAAGGCTGACCTTGCAATTGGGCTACTGGTGCCAACTACAAAGCAGAGCTTTAAAAATAGAAAACCGAAACAACACTGCCCATATCTTAATTCCCTTACGTGCCTGTCTTACAGATTTATTTGGCTCTGACAAAGCCACAAAGAATCATCTGTTTCAACAGAGAGAGCAAGCCCATCCTATGTGGTGCTATATTAGTTAAAAGGTAAAGGTAAAGGTACCCCTGCCCGTACGGGCCAGTCTTGCCAGACTCTAGGGTTGTGCGCCCATCTCACTCTATAGGCCGGGGGCCAGCGCTGTCCGCAGACACTTCCGGGTCACGTGGCCAGTGTGACAAGCTGCATCTGGCGAGCCAGCGCAGCACACGGAACGCCATTTACCTTCCCGCTAGTAAGCGGTCCCTATTTATCTACTTGCACCCGGGGGTGCTTTCGAACTGCTAGGTTGGCAGGCGCTGGGACAGAGCAACGGGAGCGCACCCCGCCGCGGGGATTCGAACCGCGACCTTTCGATCGGCGAGTCCTAGGCGCTGAGGCTTTAACCCACAGCGCCACCCGCGTCCCCCGCTATATTAGTTACAATCCCATTATAACTCCTTGGAGAAATGTATCAATCAAGTGAGGTTACACCAAGCTATGACTCCCTGACTCTAGACAAATTAATGTCAGTTGTGCTACCTGTTACAGTATGGCTTTGCCTACAAGTAGTGCTATGAATCTGGCTATTGCCAAAGCAGTAGCATTGGGCTGCCATCAGTATGCAGATGACACCCAACTCTATCTGTTGATGGATGGCCATCCTGACTCGGCCCCAGACACACTGATCAGATGTTTGGAAGCTGTGGCTGGATGGTTACGTGGGAGCCGGTTGAAGTTAAATCCTTTGAAGACAGAGGTCCTTTGGCTGGGACAGGACGATATGGGATTGGGGGGGCAACTCCCATCTCTTGCGGGGGCACAATTAGTGCCAGCACCGTCCATTAAGAGTTTGGGTGTAATCTTCGACACCTCCCTTTCCATGGAGGTGCAGATTGCAGCTATAACAAAGGCGGCATTTTTTTCATCTCCACCAAGTTAAGCAGTTGGCTCCTTACCTCTCTCGCCCTGACCTAGCCACTGTGATCCACGTGACAGTCACCTCCAGACTGGATTATTGTAACTCATTCTGTGTGGGGCTGCCCTTGAGACTGACCCAGAAACTCCAGCGGGTGCAGAATGCCACGGCGAGACTCCTTACAGGGACCTCGCTGTGAGATCACATTGACCCGCTGCTATACCAGCTGCACTGGCTCCCGGTGGAGTACAGGATCAGGTTTAAGGTGCTGGTTTTAACCTTTAAAGCCCTATACGGCCTAGGACCCTTGTACCTACGGGACTGCCTCTCCTGGTATGTCCCACTGAGGAATTTACGGTCTTCAAACGAAAACATCTTGAAGGTCCCATGCCACAGAGAGGTTAGGCTGGCCTCAACTAGAGCCAGGGCTTTTTTGGCTGTGGCTCCGATCTGGTGGAACACTCTGTCACAAGAGACTAGGGCCCTGCAGGACTTGACATCTTTCCACAGGCCTGCAAGACAGAGCTTTGGCCAGGGCACAGCTTGACTCCCTCCTTTGGCAATCTTCACAGAACTCTAGCCCAATGGTTGCCATCAATTTGATTTGAATTAATTTTATAATGAAACAATTTTAGAATGTTGTATTATTTTATTGTTGTTAGCC
Organism: Podarcis raffonei; assembly: GCF_027172205.1. Classification (NCBI taxonomy): domain Eukaryota; kingdom Metazoa; phylum Chordata; class Lepidosauria; order Squamata; family Lacertidae; genus Podarcis; species Podarcis raffonei. The sequence goes on from NC_070603.1 coordinate 17,679,041, forward strand.
GCCCTGAGCCCGGCTTCGGCTGGGGAGGGCGGAATATAAATAAAATTTATTATTATTATTTATTATTGATGCCTGCTAACCCACCCAACGTCTTGAGTTTCCTTGCATTGCAATTGTAATGCTACAGGTTGTGATAACTGACAACACAGTAGTTTTATAGCTCCTGTGCCTGATCATACACAGTTGTGTACTGGCACATCATCTCAGCAGACTTGAGTCATTCCTAGTATTCTCGTTTAAATGTTATCACTGTGGAAATTGGAACGAAACAATGTCTGGCCCCAGCTCCAGTAACTGCGTCCAACTATCTTACTGTCATTACATTTAAATCAAGGTGATGTTAATGGGCTTAAGCAGTGCTTTTTTCTGGAAAAAAGTGGGGGAACTCACCACAAAGTTCATTTGTTTGTTTGTTGCAAGATCTGGTTGCAGTGCTGCCACTCCCTCCCCCCGGGCAGTGACTAAATGTGAGATTTGATTAATCAACTCAATAAGACAATGATCTGGATTAGAAATGGCTACAACTTTGGGTGTATATCTGTTCCAACCCCCGCCCACCTGACAAAACCCCCCCAATTATTTAATTTTTTAAAGGTAAGGGAACTCAGTGTTTCCAAGTTCCCACTAAAAAAAAACCCTGGTCTTAAGAAGGGAACAAACAGCACATCAAATTCTTAAAAATAATTGTAAAACTGGTGATTTACGACACAAAATCTTCCACATAAATAGTCATGAACTTGTTGTGTTCATAAATAGTCATGAACTTGTTGTGTTTATAAATACAGTGGTACCTCGGGTTAAGTACTTAATTCATTCCGGAGGTCCGTTCTTAACCTGAAACTGTTCTTAACCTGAAGCACCACTTTAGCTAATGGGGCCTCCGGGAGACTAGGGGCAGGTGCCACGGGAGTAGGGAGAAAGGGGGAGGTAACAGAGACAAGAAAGAAAATATGCTTGCTTGCCATAAGACAAAAAAGTAAGCTTCTCTTTCCAAACTCTGAATCTTCCAAGATCATGGTGGTGCATTCACAGTTTTTATGACCATTCAAATGTGTTTCAATAAGTAATCAGAGTGGAATGAGGCAAAATATATGACATAAAAATAGTCCTGCAAAACAAGAAGCCCTTTCTCTGACTTTTGCAAACTTTGAATCAGACCTATTTCATGAAGTTCGATAAAATAATTACTTCTACTTAAGACTCTATGGCATTTTCTACACCTGCAAGGTTATTTATTTGCTATGTCAGGCTTTCCTCTCTCTTCCTGCTCTTTGGCTGTCAGTGGAAGATGGAGTATGTTATTGATCTGAGGGACCATCAGTCAAGCAGCTCTTTTATATATGCAAATCAGCAAATAAAAGTGAAACAGCTCCTCCAGTGATGGATTTTGCAATAGTCCTATATTACTTTCTTAAAGTGAAGACAGGCTCCTGTTCATATCAATGTAACCTTTGACGGGCGCCACCATATGAGACATTTATTCTTTAGTATACAGAAATGTGATATGAGGCAATCTGCCCAATAATAATAATAATAATAATAATAATAATAATAATAATAATTTAATATTTATATCCTGCCCATCTGGCTGGGCTTCCCCAGCCACTCTGGGCAGCTTCCAAAAAAATATTAAAATACTGTAATACATCAAACATTAAAAGCTTCCCTAAACAGGGCTGCCTTCAGATGTCTTCTGAAAGTCTGGTAGTTGTTGTTCTCTTTAACATCCGGTGGGAGGGCGTTCCACAGGGAGGGCGCCACTACCAAGAAGGCCCTCTGCCTGGTTCCCTGTAACTTGGCTTCTCGCAGTGAGGGAACCACCAGAAGGCCCTCGGTGCTGGATCTCGGTGTCCGGGTAGAACGATGGGGGTAGAGACGCTCCTTCAGATATACTGAACTGAGGCCGTTTAGGGCTTTAAAGGTCAGCACCAACACTTTGAATTGTGCTTGGAAACATACTGGGAGCCAATGTAGGTCTTTCAAGACCGGTGTTATGTGGTCTCGGCGGCCGCTCCCAGTCACCAGTCTAGCTGCCGCATTCTGGATTAGTTGTAGTTTTCGGGTCACCTTCAAAGGTAGCCCCACGTAGAGCGCATTGCAGCAGTCCAAGCAGGAGATAACCAGAGCATGCACCACGCTGGCGAGGCAGTCCGTAGGCAGGTAGGGTCTCAGTCTGTGTACCAGATGGAGCTGGTAAACAGCTGCCCTGGACACAGATGCCCAAATTATGCAATCTGATTACTGTGATGATGACAATTTATATACCACCCTTTATCCAAATATCCTGGGGCAGTGTGCAACATGAAGAACATAATTTACACATCATCATAAAAAACATAATACAAAGCCGAATAATAAAATAATCATAATAACAGTCCCCTCCTCATTTAACAGGCCATAGATTATATAATGGCCAAAGGCCTGGGTAAAGAGGAATATTTTCACCTGGTGCCTAAAGATATGTAATGGTAGCACCAGGCAAGCATCTTTGGGGAAAGTATTCCATAGATGGGAAGCCACCACAGAAAAGGCCCATGTTCGTATTGAACTGGATGTTCCTTTTGGATATCTGGTCTAAGAAAAGTTATTTACTACTTCTGCAGCAGAACACTACTTATAGAGTGGTACCTCCAGTTGCGAACGGAATCCGTTCCGGAGCTCCGCTCAGATTCTGAGGTTTCCGCAACTGGAGGGGCCTGTTCTACACATGCGTGCAGCATGATAGAGTGCTTCTGCGCATGCGCAAGTGGAGAAAGCCAGAAAAATACTTCCGGGTTTGCCGCTTTCGCAACCCGAAGTTTACATTACCCGAGGTTCTACTGTACTGAGATATACAGAGTTTAAACTTATTTAACCTGCCACTCTTCATTTAAAATCACAGAGTGGTTTGCAGAATAGAAGAATAATAAAAATAAAAACAACTAAACAATATACAAAACCCAATAAACCTGCCAATAATCTCCAAAACAGCAGCGAGCATCATAACTTCCACAATCACATTAGAACAAGTGGATTGGGCGTGGTATAAGTAATTATTATTATTATTATTATTTAGAGGGAAAATTGCCACGGTTTAAACAGGGGGATGAACTGATCCTCTAAAGTTGTGTCTTTAAAGATACTGTAACTTCAGAGTATAACCATTTTGAAGAAAATAAACAGTATCTAAGTTAACTTCAGCACATAGTAAGCATACAAACTAGCACCAGCATCTGTTTGAAGCAAGTGGTTTTTAAAAAATAAAAATAAAATAAAATGTATATTGTTCCATGCTTATCTATAGTCACTGGTGGGGAAAGAGGAATAGATAATTGGCTTGGTATTTAGATAAAAGGTTGCGACTTGGAAAGGGTTGAATAAATATGTAGAAGGTTGTAGCCTATAAGGAAAACAAAACAAAAGCATGATTTTTTTTATTGCTATTATTTTTTACCTATGGCATTTTAAACTGTGATATTAATGCTGCATTCTTAGTTTTAGATTTTGATTTATTTGGAAATTGTTTTCCATTTGGTTGTGTATTTTTTTGATGTGGTTTATTGTCTATGACTTTTTTAATTATGTAAATCTTGTCATGTCGTAAGCTACCTTGAGCAATGTTTTTAACTGTGGAAAGGGGGCATACAAATAAAATGATGATGATGATGATGATGATGATGATGATGATGATGAAAGTTACAGTAGGGATAGTAGCTTTCTTTATCGGCCTAACCAACCCATGCTGAGAAGGACTCATTTTCAAGTTCTCACATTACCTGAAGAAAAATGTGTCTTCGCAGCTCAATGAAGAACGAGAGAACAGAGGCTGGGTCAGTGGTAAAGTACGGTAAAGGGACCCCTGACCATTAGGTCCAGTCATGGCCGACTCTGGGGTTGCGGTGCTCATCTCGCTTTATTGGCCGAGGGAGCTGGCGTACAGCTTCCGGGTCATGTGGCCAGCATGACTAAGTGGTACCTATTTATCTACTTGCACTTTGATGTGCTTTCAAACTGGTAGGTTGGCAGGAGCAGGGACCGAGCAATGGGAGCTCACCCCGTCGCGGGGATTCGAACCGCCGACCTTCTGATTGGCAAGCCCTAGGCTCTGTGGTTTAACCCACGTGCCTGCTGCCAATCCAGGCTTCTGGGCTCAAATGCAACAATTGAAACACTTTACATTATTTAGCATCTTAAATCAGAAAACAACCTGATGAACATGATCTCTTGTTCACTTGCCTTCCCCTTGAACATTCAAATGTGAATGACAGATCAATAGTTTTACAACAAATGTAATCATGTACACCCTATTTGGCATGTTGAAAGAAATAAGATGTTCTACTCCAGAAATTAAAAACATAATGCCACTCTGCCAGGCAGAAACTGTAAGCGAGTCTGTTGGTAGTTAGGCTTGCAGAAGTCAGGAAAGTAACTTTTTAAAAATTCAACCTTGATTGATTTATATGCCGCTCTCGACAACCGTTCCTTCATTTGAGAAGCTTTATAAAGGAACAATGAGGATTGGTTTGAGAAGATATTGAATTATTTAGGTAGATTCGAACAATTTGGGGCAATTAAAATGTTAAAAGTTAAATAAACCTTGTGGAGCGAGGAGTGTTAATGTATATAGAATTGTACATATGGTCGATTTGAATATGCTATTATTGATTATGTATACTCAATGTATCAGCTACCTGGGGGTTTTCACTGTTGGGTTTTGGTTGTTGGTAAAAAAATAAAGTATATATATATATATGAAATATGGACGAATAAGATGCCATATAGCAGACATGTCCAAAGTCTGTTTCGGAGGCCTAAACCGGTCCCCATGGCAACAACTTTGGTCAGCCCTCACGCATGTTCACTTCATCAAATCTTGGCCCTCTTTGAAAAAAGTTGGGGCATCCCTGGGGTCAGAGGTTCCTAAAAGAGGATTCTGAGATCCAAGGCACTATTATTCTGAAACTGGCAAACATTTTCTTTGTCCTTTACTTTGTGCATTATTATTAATGGGTGTGACTGCCATTAATAGCACAGCTTAGAGAGCATGAAGTCAAATTCAGATTTGCCAGACCATCTTGGTCTTATACACTTCAGAACTTTCAACACAAAACACGATGCTCTTGGTTATACTTATGTAACAAGGCCTTGCCCCTCATCATAACTTGACCTGTATATTTGAGCAAATGCCTTCTCCTGAATCAGCCTGCCTGCACAGAAATAAATAATAAAGAAATATAAAGAAAGAAAGAAAGAAAGAAAGAAAGAAAGAAAGAGAGAAAGAAAAAGAAGAAGAAGAAGAAGAAGAAGAAGAAGAAGAAGAAGAAGAAGAAGAAGAAGCCGCCGCTCACCCATCTGACTGGGTTGCCCCAGCCACTCTGTGTGGCTTCCAGCATATATAAAAACAGAATAAGACATTAAACATTATGAAGGGCTGCCTTCAGATGTCTTCTAAAGGTTATATAGTTACTCATCTTCTTGACATCTGATGGGAGGACATTCCACAGGGTGGGTGCCACTACCGAGAAGGCCCTGTGCCTGGTTCCCTCATCTAAACATATTCCTCATCTAAAGTGAGGTGGGTAGCAAAAGGATCTTTTTTCCTTCCTCATCTCTTTCTCCATCAGTTTCCTTCGTCTCCTCCCGAGAACTCTTTCCAGTCAGTCCACTTCACAAAGCCATTCCTCCCTTTCCATAGGATCACTGTGAGGTTTCACTTCCACCCAAGTTGACCATTTTGCAGTCCAGCTCTCACAAGAGAAGGAAAATAGTCTGACCAGTTTGATCTACAAGGAGCTAGAACGTTTGCACACCAGCTCAGCCAAACAGTGCCAGAGACTTCACAGATGCTAGTACAACACAATGCAAGCTAGCACTGACTCCAATTGAACACAAGGCCATCTAAATAGTCATTTGTCCCACAAAAAAGCAGGGGCACAGCATCTCCCCTCAGCTATGGACCTTTCAGATGGGAACCAGAAGTGATAAGTGTGTTTCTTTCATGTCTTTGTTTGGCCCCACAGGTCACACAGTGAGAATGTGCTACAAATCAGCCCCATCGTGTACTGCCTACTCCCTACCAGAACTGCACTTCGAAGTCTCACTGAATGGACCACATGCACATAACCATAACTATGATGCTGTGAAAAAGCTAGTTTCTTCAGATTCCTCTGTTGTGCCTCCAAACCTTCCACCACCAACCATTAGGCTTTCAGCCATTTGCACTTCAGGAAGCCAAGTTACTGTTTTGAAAATATAAAATCAGTTGTGCAGCATCCCAAATAAGACTGTCAAGTGCTCTGTGCTCGTAATGCTAAGGTTTGCATCCAATATTAGCTCTACTGAAGAGCAGACCATTGAAATTAATGGAAAATACTGTCTTGGAACCAACAATTTAAATGCATCTACTCTGAGTAGAACTTAGCTGGATACAACCCCAAGCCTCTGCCAGAATGAGATTCCCTAGGCAAAGTCAGATAATGCTTTTTCCTGACACAGAATTTATATCTTGTCTTTGTAAACAAAACACCAAGTCTTTATCTCTTTAATAAAACCTCAATGTATTATTTAGAATAAAGCCGAATCTGATACACGGAAAGAAGCAGGGGCTAGGAAAAGATAAGAATCATCTGCCTTCAGTAAGTGTGATTCATCTGGTTATTTCCTTTGAGATTCTAAAGTGGTGCCATACATCAAAACTATATAATTAGTTTTGCTCCTTTAAAATGTCTTCAAACAAAAATGTATTATTTTGTTAAGCAATATATTTCAGGCTTTCCTGATAGTAAAAACAAAGGGCCCACCTAGAGCCCAGCAAATAAAGGCCTGGTTCTCAGTGAAGAGCTACATTTAATAAATAAGAGGCAACAATTCAGGCTTCGGGTGAGAGTTGGAACATCTTATGACTTGGGGTGCAGAGAAGCATCTGCTAATCCCTTTGGTCCCACAGGGTTTCCTGAATCTCTCACCAGAAACAGAAGCTGTCAGCAGCAGCAGCAGCCTAGTGAGGAAGCCTGAGGCTTTGAGCGACTCCTATCTGGTTGCTTTAAAAGCCAGTTACAGGTCAGCAGAGTCAACTGGGCCACGGGAGGGAAGACTTACACATATTAGTGCTGCCCTAGTAACCGTTATCTATTTTATTGTATTTTAAAGCTGCCTAAAGAACTCTGGTTAGTAAGCAGAGTAACACTCCCAAACATAAACTAAGCAAGCATCTGAAAAATCGGAAAGCAAGATAAACGGAACAGTGTTGTTAAGTGAAGGCAGAGCCATACTCAGAAGGCCTACTGCATGTTGGTGCAGGCACATCTACCACAGAATAATAGAATCGTAGAGAAGGAAGGAACCACGAGGGCCATCTAGTCCAACCCCCTGCAATGCAGGAATCTTTTGCCTAACATGAGGCTTGAACCCACAACCCCAAGATTAAGAGTCTCATGCATTACCGACAGACAGTTTCATTTGTGGATCTGTCCCTCATATGTTTCAAAAGCCACCACAATCAACATTGGACTTGTCCATAAGGTATCTTGAGTTACTGTGGAACTGTTTTCCATTGCTATGGCACAATATAAATGTATATTGCATCCAAGGTTATGCTGCCGTGAAACCTTATTAAATTTTGCATTAGGGGAGGGAAGAGACGAGAAGAGAAGAATAAAAAACGGCAAGGCATTATCAAGGGTTCACTAAATAAAATGCTTCCATAGACAGACCAGGTTTCTTCTTCTTGTTTTGCTCAAAATACATTCAACCACCATTTCATCATCATGCCCAGTTTCATAAATCCCATACTTTCTCCATCTCAGAATGCAAATTACTAAATTCCTGTAGGCTTACTAATTTTTAAAGTGCTGTGTTGAACCCCACCCCCTGTTTTGCAAAAGTCTTTGCTCCCCATGAAAGAGGCATCATTTTTTTGTCTGTCTGGCAAAGTGGCAGAAAATTATATGGAGGTTTTCCATTGTGGGGTCAGGGTGTTGTGCTTACACACACACACACACACACACACACACACACGAGTTTGGAAAAAGGCTAAGGAGTCTTTTCTTTCCTCCTTCTCAAAGTTCTCCCATACCCACTCTCTTTAGAGCAAAGCAAAGAGATTCCCCATAATGAATTTTTGAAATAATGATATATATGGCAAGATGGAATCACTGATAATGAAGCCAAGGGCATAAAGGGAGTCAAGTAAGAGAAAGGGATAAACAGTATCCACGCAGATGGATCAAGAAGAACAAGGGCTGAATAAAGACCTTTAGATTAGGCAGAAAATAAATAATTGGTGATTTTGTGAGGGGACTCCTGGAGGCAGAAGCCACATTGCAGTGGGTCAAGAGAAGACTAAGTTAGAGAAGACTAAGTTAAGACAAATCTCAAAACACCGGGTTGTTAATAGGCAAAAAGACAGAAATCCCCTTTCACAAATTCCCTTCCTGTGATAATGAATGGAAGAAGGACCACGTCCAATGGTCCTGACCCAAGCTTTCCACATTTAGCAGTTCTGGAAAGGATGTCTATGCACATCAGTACCACATTATGCTGATATGCAGAGGTTGGGTATAAAGCCAGAGAGGCATGATGACATCAATGGGGCCCAGTGACTGCGACTGCTGCCCTCCTCCATGTGAAGGAACGAACTTGTGCAAGGATCTGTGCATGGAGAAAATTGGGGAAGGGTATTCAAGGTTATAAAGTGGTACCTTGGTTCTTAAACGCCTTGGTGCTCAAATGCCGAAAAGCCGGAAGTGTTTCATTTTCCGAACGTATTCTGAAAGCCGAACATCTGATGCGGTTGTTGGCTATTGTTTCCAGGGCGCCTGCACCAATCAGAAACTGCGCCTTGGTTTTCAAACATTTCGGAGGTCAAAAGGACTTCTGGAATGGATTAAGTTTGGCGTTTTTGTTTTTGCTATTATTTTGCGCTTTTGTTTTTGAGGCTCTTTTTAGTTAATTTGTTTTTGTGACTGTGTGGAATTCAGTTCAGCTACTGATTGACTGTGTGACTGCGGAAATGGATAAAAGCCCCCCCTCCAAACAATGACTATCATCAGTGCAGGTAAGAATTAAAAAAAATAATAAATTATCATCTACAATACTGTCTTATTTATTTTATAGTACAGTACATTGATTATTGCTTTCATTTTATGGATCAATGGTCTCGTTAGATAGTAAAATTCATGTTTTAGTGGTTGTTTTTAAAAGTCTGGAATGGATTAATCCATTTTGCATTACTTTCTATGGGAAAGTGTGCCTTGGTTTTGCAACACTTTGGTTTAGGTATGGACTTCCAGAACGGATTAAGTTTGAGAACCAAGGTACCACTGTACTTCTAAAAAGTGAGAGTGTCTGCAATCCTTTTTTTTTTAATAAGATATTTATTAAGATTTTCAATTTTTTATACAAACAAAAAACAAACAAAAAGATTAAAAAAGACATATAGTTCATAATACAAACTTTTCAATAACATATTTCTCTGACCTCCTCATCCCTCCCCTTCTTGTATTCCCTTTCAAATTATTTGTTCAGCAAATCCTTAACTTAAAGCATTACAGCTTATAATATCGCCTTATTTTCTATCCAAACCTTTTCCCCCCCATATTCCTTTATATCATTACAGCTAGAAACCACTCAATTTCAATCCAACATCATTCAACATTCCTTAATTTTACAGTATTTCTGTAAGTAGTCCTTAAATTTTTTCCAATCTTCTTCTGCCAACTCTTCTCCCTGGTCACGGATTCTGCTAGTCATTTCTGCCAATCCCATACAGTCAATCAGTTTCATCTGCCATTCTTCCATGGGAGTGTCTGCAATCCTAACCCCACTAACTTGGGAGTGAGCCCCACTAAACTGAGTGGGACTTACTTTCAAGAAGTCATTGTTAGGGCTGCAATGCAACTTACTTAAATGGGCACTGGAGGAACAAAAACTGGATCAGGAGAAATCTTTCCAATATTTGGAAACTGGGAGTTCTCTCCTCTAGTTCTCCTTTAGCCAAGCGTAGGCAGCACAAGGAGTAAAAGGGCAACACAAGTTACACTGCAATTTCTCTACAAAGTTTTCCAGCTCTGCCTGTCTTTGAGAATTAAAAGTTCTTTCCCATAGTCTACGAAGCCAAATGCTGGGTATGGAATATGGCACAGAAGCTTGAGGCTATACAAAAGAAACTCAAGAACTCTGTAGCTCTTGCCTTTCATCTACTCCTGCAAACAGAAGTTAGGAAAGCTCCTCTGTGCCTTTGAAGGTACAGAAACAGGCCACTGTATAATGCCTTTAAAAAGGAGTACAGGTGCCAAGACAGACTGCTATCCTTCTGTTGTGGTGATCAATATAAGTAACCCTGACTTCCCAAGAAAATCCAGGGTCTCAAAGGCTGATACTCTAATCTCGCTGTGTGGCTTTTCACAAGTTGAAATGAAAACCAAAAGACCTATCACAGGCAAGAACACTAATTAACCTAAACTCAATGATATTGTTGCACAGCAAGCATGCAGTTCTGAATCTTTGTTCTACCCTCCTCCCATGGACATGTTAAAAAGGAACAGTTACATTATAAAGTTACTTTTGTGATCTATTCTATGCCTTTCTTTGAAGACCTCAAAACAATTCCATCTAAGATGCTAGAAAGATGCTATGCAAACTAACTGTGGGCTGCATCTATGTAGATGAGGAAAAACTTGAAAAACCTACCCACTGATGTTTGTTCCACTGCATTCTAAGGGTTGCATCCAACTATTTCCTACTCAGAGTAGACCCACTGAAATTAATGGGCCTAAGTTAGACATGTCCATTAATTTAAATGAGACCTCTCCTAATATGACTAATGTTAGATACAACCCTAAATATTCTGAAATCAGGCCCAAGCTGTTAAAAGTCTAATCTGGAAAAGCTAGCCTTCATATTATCAATAATTCTTTTTTTGTTATTCTTCAACAGATAAGGGTAAAAAAGGTAAAGGTAAAGGACGCCTGGACGGTTAAGTCCAGTCAAAGGCGACTCTGGGGTTACGGCGCTCATCTTGCTTTCAGGACGAGGGAGCTGGTGTCTGTCCACAGACAGGTTTCCGGTTCATGTGGCCAGCAGGACTAAACTTCTTCTGACACAACGGAACACCAGAGCACACGGAAACATTCTATCTACATAGAAAATCAGTATGTAGACCATACATTTTAACAAACCAAATACAAGCCCTCTATCACGATATGTATGCGTAGCTGGAAGCTGTAACTCACTGTGTACACGCTGCAAAATGCCCAGCTAAAATGGCAACCAGGGAAACCAGATGGAAAAGGGGGAAGTATCCTGCACACTTAAACATTTCTATAATATACAGTGGTACCTTGGGTTACAGACGCTTCAGGTTACAGACGCTTCAGGTTACAGACTCTGCTAACCCAGAAATAGTACCTTGGGTTAAGAACTTTACTTCAGGATGAGAACAGAAATCGCGTGCCGGCAGCACAGCGGCAGCAGGAGGCCCCATTAGCTAAAGTGGTGCTTCAGGTTAAGAACAGTTTCAGGTTAAGAACAGACCTCTGGAACGAATTAAGTTCTTAACCAGAGGCACCACTGTAGTATCAATAGTTATGGCTCCCTGAAGCAAAACTGATTCACCAAAATAGATATTGTAGAGAAAAGCAAAGAACCACACATCAGGCGTCATGATAAAAACCACAATGATACTGTCCCAGGAATAATCCACAAGACTTGGGCCTTTTCTTCTTCCAGCAAAGCCACAAGGAGAAAAGAAGCTTCCTGCTTCCAATTTTGATTAAACACAACAAATCACTTTGAAAACCCCCAGAAAATGTGGTAGAGTTCAGACCATGGGCGATGAAGCTGGTTTGTTTCAAGCAAACCATAGTTGATATTAACTACTGTTAAGAGTTTGGACATTACTGAGATTAATCAAAAGAAGAACCAGAAGGCTCACAGCTACTTGTTCTGATTGCAATAAACCATGGAGGGCTAGTTAACTATTGTGGACTTTTTGCAAGGCTGGGGAGAGGAAGAGAGCAATGAATACCCTCCCCATCACCCCGCACCTCCTTATTCCATTCAGACTCGACGGGCCTTTACCTAGGATTAAAATCACAACCACCATCTAGTGCACAGCTACACATTATCAAATACTTCAGAAATAGAGACTCCTGATTTCATTGATACTAACCAAAAACATTTTAAGTTCCTCATAAAATGATATAGCATCTTAGTGGAAGCTTTGTTAAAGATCCTATTTCAGAACATCCTATTTTCAGCGTATAGTCTAAGCTGGGGTGGAGTTCAGACACAAATATAAAAGCAGAAAAGTAGGCCATAAAAAAGTGGCAAAGCTGATGGAGCTATTTCTCCTTCCAGCTGTACAGTTTCTTAACGCCAGTCAGTTTCTTACGGCAAAGCCTCACAGACATACCTTTAATGGAGCAGAAAAGATAGCTTGCTGCTAAGATCTCTTTTCTTAAGACCAGACTGCAATATCCACAATTGTACTGCGTAGCAGATTATACCATGAGCAGTTTTCCTGAAATCACAGAAATTCTTTGCAGAGTAAGGAGGCGGTCCACACCAGGTCATTTTAACTCTCCTTTAAGAGCACCCATCTAGCATTTCCCTCAACTAACGTAGTTTTTTAAAAAACAAAAAGGGAAAAAAATGAATTACTAGCTCTGTTGACCCTGTTTCCATAAAAAGATTAGATTCAGGTCTTTAAGAACGTATTGGTAGACGCAGGATGTATTCTGGTGGTATACACCAACCACAAGATTTGGTTCAGATACCAGTTTGGTGTTTGGAAAACAGTCCATTTCGGTCCAAAGCATTTCATAACTTTGTAGACTGGGGGTCAATTTAGCTTGGGGTCCAAAAGAGTCTGTTTTGTCTGTCCAAAGCAGTTTGGGCCCATAAGTGTCCCCTTAGTTTCCAACCATCACCCTGTCACTATTGGGAAATCATAAAATGGTTATAACCTTTCTCTCCTTTTGACAGAAGTGAATGAAATTTCTAGGCACTTTAGATCCACTGGAGCTGATAAAGCCTGACAAATTACAGGCAAGGGGTTTTTGTGTACACATCTCATATTTTCAGATCAGACACCCACAAAACCCTAGGGAAGATAAAGTCATTTCTTTCTAACTGTTGTTAACTGACGGGGGGGGGGGGGGAGGGACCGGGGACCAGGAACCACTACAACTATCCTGAAATTTGGCAGGGTGAATTCCCTCTGAAATGATGAACTTGCCTGTAAATCTACTGCAGTTCTGGCCAAAAATGGGGGTGAGGGAATCACCTTTAAAGGTGTCCAGCTGCCATTTAGCATGCACATGCGCACATGCACACGCACACACACACACGGCCCTGGGGAATGGTCCATGAGTAATAATAATAATAATAATAATATTTATAGCCCACCCATCTGGCTAGGTTTCCCCAGCCATTCTGGGCGGCTTCCAACAAAATATTAAAATACAGTGGTACCTTGGGTTAAGTACTTAATTCATTCCGGAGGTCCGTTCTTAACCTGAAACTGTTCTTAACCTGAAGCACCACTTTAGCTAATGGGGCCTCCTGCTGCCGCCGCACCACCAGAGCACGATTTCTGTTCTCATCCTGAAGCAAAGTTCTTAATCTGAGGTAATATTTCTGGGTCAGCGGAGTCTGTAACCTGAAGCGTATGTAACCTGAAGCGTATGTAACCCGAGGTACCACTGTACAATAATTCATCAAATATTAAAAGCTTCCCTAAACAGGGCTTCCTTCAGATATCTTCTAAAAGTCAGATAGTTTATTTCCTTAACATCTGATGGGAGGGTTTCCACAGGGTAGGTGCCACTACTGACAAGGCTCTCTGCCTGGTTTCCTGGCTTCGCTTCTTGCAGTGAGGGAACTGCCAGAAGGCCCTCGGTGCTGGACCTCAGTGTCCGGGTTGAATAATGGAAGTGGAGCCTCTCCTTCAGTATACAGGGCTGAGGCCGTTTAAGGCTTTAAAGGCCAGCACCAACACTTTGAATTGTGCTCGGAAACGTACTGGGAGCCAATGTAGGTCTTTCAGGAGTGGTGTTATATGATCTCGGCGGCCACTCCCAGTCACCAGTCTGGCTGCCGCATTCTGGATTAGGCATCAGGCAGAACACAAAATGGTGGCCAGGCTGTATGTACATATGTTGCTGCAGCCACTTGCAGCAAGTGGCAGGGGAGGGGGGCTGTGCTAACGAGGAAGTGTCAAATAATTTCTTCTCCCCCAGGACAAATTGAGTGAAATGGTCCTCCTAATTTCTCAACAAACAAAAAAACCGTGGAGAATTTTGAAAGGCCATTTGCACACAGCTCTTGGTGATGTCCCAAAGCAGGGAGGTAGGATGACTTGGAGTGGAGTAACTCCCCACTTAAATCAAAATTTAACACACCAAGGGTTGGGGGGCCAATTTAAATCACTGATTTAAAGGAAACTTCTCCCTGGTAATTTGTAATTCCTAGACAGTGAAGCATAAAAATTTGCTACAGTAAAGCATGCACATTTACAAACAAATACATTTTTTTACCCTACCTACAAGGAGATACTTTGGATAATTTTACGCATTATGTAACTTGATATGTTTACTAACTCCAGGAAATGTTACATGGCACACAGCTTGCTTAGTAGATAACTTTGCTCATTATGTTTTTCCTGAGTTACTTAACTTTGCTCATTATGCGTGCAAAGCATTAGGAATGTTGGCTAAAAGGAAATTGCACACAAAATGGCAAATGTGTTTATTAAACTGAACAAACCAAACAGTTAAATAATCTTTTCACTCACCCCCAAGTCCCCATGTCTGTTCTTAAAACGTCCAAAAGGCGACGGTCATAATCTCATGAGCAAATTGCAAATAACAGCACCCATCAACAGTCACCCATGTGAACAGTTGAATCTCCTCCAGTTGCTATGCACTGGGGTGGACAGAAGGTAGATCTCAATTTACTGATAGATTTCTGAGTGATATGCAATAGATCAGCAAGGATTTCTGACCCACAGTTGTCTCTAGCAACAGCAGCAGAAAGGAGGTTTTCTTCCTCTTCCTACTTTCCAAACCTAAATTCTACGACTGAAATGAAAAATGCTTGGAGGAACAAGAAGTGGATTTTGTGTGGAAGGGCCCTGGGCTCCATTCAGTTTTGGGACCAAAAACAAATTCCTGGACCCAGAATTATATGTTGTAAAGCTCTACTCAGGCATTATTTTTTACTTGTGTGTAAGTAAAGGATGCGGGTGGCGCTGTGGGTTAAACCACTGAGCCTAGGACTTGCCGATCAGAAGATCGGTGGTTCGAATCCCCACGACGGGGTGAGTTCCCCTTGCTCGGTCCCTGCTCCTGCCAACCTAGCAGTTCGAAAGCACATCAAGGTGCAAGTAGATAGATTGGTACTGCTCCGGCGGGAAGGTAAATGGTGTTTCCGTTTGCTGCTCTGGTTCGCCAGAAGTGGCTTAGTCATGCTGGCCACATGACCCAGAAGCTGTACGCTGGCTCCCTCGGCCCATAGAACGAGATGAGCGCCACAACCCCAGAGTCGGTCACAACTGGACCTAATGGTCAGGGGTCCCTTTACCTTTACCTAAGTAAAGTTAACGTGTGAGAGTGAGCTGTCCAAGCCTGCCAACCCCAGCATGGTCAGCTTCATCCCAGTTTGCCATCCCTTCCACAAGTTTGGGGGCAAAAAACCTAAAACAGGGAGCCTACTCTACTCAGTGGCGCACGCCCTTCTGACTTTCACTCTTTATAAAGACTTGAGGAATGAGATTATCACTCCTCTTTTATTGCCCAATCCAGGTCATCCAACCACTGCCACAGTGTCTTTTCTCTTGGCAGATCAAGATGAGCAGGTGACAGCAAAGGTTGCAAGGTTTTTAGCTGGGGCAATCAGAATAAGATCCACTATTTGACTATTGATTCAAACCCCTAAAATGTATTTTATATCATTGGCTTTTTATTTCTATTCCTTGTATATCACACTGTTGTTTTATTGCTATGGCCAATGGCTGATGCAAATATTCTTTCATTCATTCATGAAGGCTCTCTCCGTGGCTTCAAATTCATGGAGGACTCTAAACTAAAACCCTCCAACATTTCTCCCATGAAAATGGAGACGCCCTATTTAATAACTAATAATAATAATAATAATAATAATAATAATAATAATAATAATAATAAATTCATTAATTATACCTTGACCATCTGGCTGGGTTTCCCCAGCCACTCTTACAGCATATATAAAAACACAACAAACATCAAACATAAAGAAACAGAATATAACTTATACAAGCAACAAACAAACCAATAAATCAATAGAAACCAATAATAACAATAAACAGTTTTCCGTTATACCCAAATTAAAATAACCTCCAACCCCAGCTAAACATTTAACCAACACCAACCTGACAAAAACAACACAGAGGAACCAAAATTAGCATCGTTTAAAACATTTTAGCCAGTTGCCCCAACCCAGGAGTTGTTCCAGCTTAATAAAACATTAAACATTAAGAAACTTCCTAAAGGCTGTATAGGTACTTATCTCCTTGACTTGGAAATCGCGTAACTCCATACTCTCCAACAATTCTCGATGAAAATAGGGATGTCCTAAGGAAAAGCGGGACATTCTAGGATCAAATCAGAAACTGGAGTGGCTTCAGTAAATCCAGGACTGTCCCTGGAAAATAGGGACACTTGGAGGGTCGGAACAAAGTAGAGCTGGAAAGCTGGAGGAAGCAGGGCTTGGCAGAGTGTCCCTGCTCACCATCATGGGACACAAGAAGCTGAAGGGCAGCGACTTTCCAGGGTTTCAGACCAAACCCTACCTAGAGATGCCAGGAATCAAACCTGGGACTTTCTACATGCGAAGTAGTCTACCACTGAGCCCTTCCTCCAGAGAAGGGTGTTTACTTAACCATGGAGTAAAGAAGTACAGTGGTACCTCAGGTTAAAGACACTTCAGGTTACATATGCTTCAGGTTACAGACTCCGCTAACACGGAAATAGTGCTTCAGGTTAAGAACTTTGCTTCAGGATGAGAACAGAAATTGGGCTCCGGTGGCGCGGCGGCAGCAGGAGGCCCCATTAGCTAAAGTGGTGCTTCAGGTTAAGAACAGACCTCCGGAACGAATTAAGTACTTAACCCGAGGTACCACTGTACAGACTCTTGAGAGTCCCATGGACTGCAAGAAGATCAAACCTATCCATTCTGAAGGAAATCAGCCCTGAGTGCTCACTGGAAGGACAGATCGTGAAGCTGAGGCTCCAGTACTTTGGCCACCTCATGAGAAGAGAAGACTCCCTGGAGAAGACACTGATGCTGGGAAAGATGGAGGGCACAAGGAGAAGGGGGCGACAGAGGACGAGATGGTTGGATAGTGTTTTCGAGGTTACCAGCATGAGTTTGACCAAACTGCAGGAGTTAGTGGAGGACAGAGGTGCCTGGCGTGCTCTGGTCCATGGGGTCACGAAGAGTCGGACACAACTAAACGACTAAACAACAACAACAACAAACCACTGTACACCCTAACAGGGCTTAACTGCATGTCTTTCTGTAGCTGATGCTGACTGACAGATGTTAGGGTTCAAGAATTAAAACAGATTCTACTCAGCCTGAAGTCTGCTCATCTCACCTGCCAGTTCATGTCTCTCTATATCAATCGCATGACAGCAAATGTAATATATGACCTTGTGATATATGTCTCTCTCTCCCTCCCTCCCTCTCTCTCCCTCTGTGTGTGTGTGTTTGTCCAACCCCATAGATTTTATTTACATATCACAGAGGCCTTTAATTTAATGTGTTTGAAAGAGGGCCACTGATCCAGTTTTAAATGATCTTTAAGTGTAGGTTTAACACGCTTGCATTCAGATTCACTCAAAGCAAACAAACAAACAACCAAACACCATGATGTTCAAAATGCATTTTTTCAAAAAATAAAAATCGTCCATCTTTCTCCACCCTGGATAGAGGTCATAGAGAGAGAAGCCGAGAGATCATTCTGTTGCCTCGTATTCTCCCTCAATTTCTCCCCGGCAATTTTGTTAACTCTTCCTTAGAGATTATTTCTCGCACCCATCTGTCCATAGTGGTGTTTATCCACTGAGCTTGGAAAATACTGATTCCTCCTCACCCACCCCCCACCGCCCCAGTCTGTATTTGCTGCTTGAAACAGTAATGTTCCTCTGTCACTGTGATGCTATACTGTTATTTGAGGAGAATGCATTTTCCATGACAAAACAATCCCATTTCTGACTGACAATGTCCCTGGCTAAGAGACTCGCTTTGTCTGCTTTGAAAAGAGAGCGCAGTGAGGAAGGAAATTCATTCAAAGTTGGCTCGTTTTCCAAACAGTTTCCCATACATGTGAATAAGTGCTCCGCATTTCTGAGACCATTACAAAAATAAGTGTGATGAGCAGGGCCAGATTTAGGTTTGATGAGGCCCTAAGCTACTGAAGGTAATGGGGCCCTTTATATGTCCAGCTGTCCTTTGTCAACAACAAATTGTTGGTGTTTTTTGTGTTGAATATATGCTATATGGTAACTTGTGGACCTAATAGGTATCTAAAGCCATTTGCACATGTTGCCATGCAACTAGTCCATGCAGAATGTAGGAACCCTATATATAGAAATGAGCAAACCAGTCATATTTTAGGGAGCAGGCTAGCAGACAGTGTCCATTCTTTACATCATAGGAACATACACAACACAAAACACTGTTGCTGCATGTAGGTTTTATTTTATTTATTTTTTATCTCATATTTTGGAAATGTACATCCAATTTTTTTCCTTTAAAATTTTTTTGGGCCCCCAAGAGAGCAGGGCCCTAAGCTATAGCTTGTTTAGCTTATATGTAAATCCTGCACTGGTGATGAGCCCCACCTCCCCAACTCAAACACAGCTGGTTTGGACTGTACTAGGAAGCACTTGAGACATGGGTGGCACTGTGGTCTAAACCACAGAGCCTAGGACTTGCCAATCGGAAGGTTGGCGGTTCGAATCCCCCCGACAGGGTGAGTTCCCGTTGCTCGGTCCCTGCTCCTGCCAACCTAGCAGTTCAAAAGCACGTCAAAGTGCAAGTAGGTACCGCTCCAGCGGGAAGGTAAATGGCATTTCCATGCGCTGCTCTGGTTCGCCAGAAGCGGCTTAGTCATGCTGGCCACATGACCTGGAAAAACTGTCTGCGGACAAATGTCGGCTCCCTCAGCCAGTAAAGCAAGATGAGCGCCACAACCCCAGAGAAGCACTTATTAAATTGTACCTCAGTTTCTTGATAATTGATTAAAAGATATGGAAGAAACTTATCCTGTACCAAAGAAGATACAGTGGTACCTCGGGTTGCATACGCTTCAGGTTACATACGCTTCAGGTTACAGACCCCGCTAACCCTCGGGTTAAGAACTTTGCTTCAGGATAAGAACAGAAATCGTGCTCTGGCGGCGCGTCGGCAACAGGAGGCCCCATTAGCTAAAGTGGTGCTTCAGGTTAAGAACAGTTTCAGGTTAAGAACAGATCTTAACCCGAGGTACCACTTTAATTAGAAGGCATCTTCTTTGGTACAGGATAAGTTTCTTCCAAGTCTTTGAATGGATTATCATAAAACTGAGGCTCCAGCTGGCTCAGTACTTTGTACAATGTCTAGTAGCAGCTCCCCAGATTTTCTATCAACTCCACCAAGAGATACAAGGGGTTGAAGCTGGAAGCCTTTGCAGGCAAAGCATATGAACTGCTAGGGAGCCACGTGTTTCTGCTCTCCAGTAAAGAGATGTGCTTACAGTAGCTTTTCAGTTTAAGCATTGTGGCAGTAGCAGATGATGATGTGGGGCATCACTGCTGCATATTGGGATCAATGTTCGAAATTAGCCAGGCACCGGGTGCATTTTGCACCTGGATTTCAGCCCCTTGTGACCAAGTGAAGATGCACAGGCGCCAGGATGGTGCCTGACATCTCCACCATCTGGAGGTGTGTGCTTGGGGATCATTGGATCTGGACTGTTTTCACACGCTAATACCCCATCCTGTAGAATTCTATCAATTCTATCTTGTCTGCACAACTGGAATTAATTTCTGAGACCAAAATGCTTTTTTTTCTGTGAAGCCTGAGCAAAGAGCAGTCACTGTTAAGAAAAAGAGGTCATAATAGGCCAATATATGTGGATCAAGAAACTTTTCTTGTTTATGTTCTCTGAGCTCTTAACCTATAGCTCAAGGTTGTCATCTGAACTAGATGAGATGTTTAACTGAGAACCAGAATCAGTCCATCCTTTGAAAAATAAGACTTTGTAAAGCCATCTTGCCCCCCAAAGGCAAGTGGACATTCCATTTTGATGACTGTAACCTTGGCTTAAGGAGCCATTTGGCACTAGAGGGGCGGGGGCTTCCTTAAACTGCTCAGCTGGGGGGCACGAAGCCTCACATCTCCCAGCTGAGTGAGCCCCCATACTGCTCTGGTTCACACAAGCCAGAGGAGCGAGGGGGGTGTCTTCTTCAAAGGCTCACTCAGGCAGGCAGATGGAACTCTCCTGGAACCTTCTCAAACTCCATTTGCCTACCTGCCAGCGCCTTTGCCATCTGCAGGTAATTTGAGCCAGGAATATACTTTGTGGCTCCCCAGCCACCACAATGTATTGCCAGCTCAAAATGTCTGAAACTGGTATCATGATCTACACGCCATACTGGTTTCAGACAATTTACCAATATATCGCCCAGCTCTGATCATTACCACAACATCATTAGGAGTGCAATATATTTTCCAAATTTAAAATTAAATTCAGAAAAACCAAGCTTTTGCTGCCCAAACTTTTGCTGCCACAGAATGTCCCTATGTGCTGCACAAAGAATACAGTTCAGCACAGCAAAAGAAAAGAAAATGGGGGGGGGGAGAGACTGCATGCAAAGCAATACATTCAGATGAGTCAGGTAAGTTAGTCAAACCATAGTCTTCGGAGGGACACAGAACTTGAACAGATCTGCTTATCAGGGTTGCATTCAGACTGCCACTAAATTTATATATATATATATATATATATATATATATATATATATATATATATATATATGTATGTATACACACACACACAGTGGTACCTTGGGTTACAGATTCTTCAGGTTACAGAAATAGTACCTCGGGTTAAGAACTTTGCTTCAGGATGAGAACAGAAATCATGTGGTGGTGGTGTGGCGGCAGCAGCAGGAGGCTCCATTAGCTAAAGTGGTACCTCAGGTTAAGAACAGTTTCAGATTAAGAACGGACCTCCAGAATGAATGAAGTTCTTAACCCGAGGTACCACTGTAACTGTGTCGTGAAAACTTGAGTTTCATGTTCAAGAAAAAAAATTGAGAAGCCCAATTGACTTCAATGGAACATATTTCTGAGTAGACATGGTTAGGAATGGACTCGATGGCCCTTGTGGTCTCTTCCAACTCTATGATTCTATGATTCTATGATTCTATGAATGGGCTGTTAAGTCCTTTGGAAAAACCCTCCATCAATCATTTCTGCATAAAATTACATCAATACAAAATATTCAAATGAATATAAAATATTCAAATCAAAACAAATTTTTGAAGATGGACACAATTAGTTCTATACTTCCAATTCTACAATTCCACAGATCATTGCAATTTCCCTCAGAAACATTTCAATGGCCTTTTTTCCCTCCCCAAATGCACATTGTATAATAGCAGTAATTTTTGACAAAGCACTACAATACCAAGATTTCTAGAGCCAATCCTCTATTGATGACTCATTCATTCTTTTCCAGCTATAATCATTTCTGCAGCTGTTAACAAATTGCCAACTATATCTCCATTATTTCCTTCCACACAGAATTTAGTGTCATTAAAGAGGACCACTTTGGGTGTTAAATTAAATTTGTCGCTTAGTTAAAATTACAAGAAAGGGGATTTCGACTAAGAGGAAGAACTTCTTGACAGTGCGAGCTATTTCAGTTGAACAGACATCCTTGGAAGGTGGTAGAAGTTTTTAAGCAGTGGCTAGATGTCTACCTCCCCTTCATGGATAACTGCCTTGCCGTGGCGAAGGGGCTTGAATAACTCAGAGAAGCTATGAGCTAGGGGACGATAGAGGACGAGATGGTTGGACAGTGTTCTCGAAGCTACCAGCATGAGTTTGACCAAACTGCGCGAGGCAGTGGAAGACAGGAGTGCCTGGCGTGCTCTGGTCCAGGGGGTCACGAAGAGTCAGACACGACTAAACGACTAAACAACAACAACAAGATGTCTACCTGTCAAAGATACAGATTGCCTGTATTGCAAGAGGTTGGAATAAATAACCCTCGATGTCCCCCCTCCCACACTAGGATTCTGTGATTCTATCTTTATCTAATAAGACTCTGAAATCCTGTCACATGTATAAGAAATACAGTGGTACCTCGGGTTACATACGCTTCAAGTTACATACGCTTCAGGTTACAGACTCCGCTAACCCAGAAATAGTGCTTCAGGTTAAGAACTTTGCTTTAGGATGAGAAGAGAATTCGTGCTCCGGTGGCAGCAGGAGGCCCCATTAGCTAAAGTGGTACTTCAGGTTAAGAACAGTTTCAGGTTAAGAACGGACCTCCGGAACGAATTAAGTACTTAACCTGAGGTACCACTGTATGTGTAAGAAGCTGGTCTCCTTTGCCACTTAGCTCCAACATTTATCTAAACCTGACTCTGCTCCTTTATTGAACACTAACTATGCGGGACTGACACTCAGAAAAAAATAGATGTCTTGGAAGAGCATTCATTTGCGTGTTCAGACCCAGAAACCTCCCCCTTAAATAAATTTACACATGACTCAAATTTTGGTTTGGTTTTTGGCAGAATTTAGACCACAACTTTACTGATTACAGAAAGTGGCTGGTTGCATAGGCTCTGGTTCAACTAGCTCCCTGCCATGCAGGTAGCGCTGACCCACGGCTCCAGCATTGGTCAGCCAAGGGTGAACACCTGAATAAGCGGAAAGCCAGGAGTGGGCTAACTCCGCCACCCAAATGTCCCCCTGGACTCAGGCACAGGCACAACCCCCTCTCAGGGGTTGACCAAACCATCGAGTCCCTGAATTCCTTTAACGGAATACCCTTCACATAGGGATGGCGAGAGTGTTCCCATCCCTTTCGCCTGAACCAGAGCCTATCCGCAACCTTACAAGTTGTGACGATTTGCTACGCGGCAGGCGAAATCCAAATGGCAACAGCCAATCAGCCAAGTGGGGAAAAATTGTGCCATGCCCCTGTCCCAACGACAGACGACACACAACGGCATAGCAAGGTCAAGTGCAAGCCCTAAAAGTATGGAGAGGTGGGCAGGTGTTCTGATTGCACACGCCGAAAGAGGAAGCTCTGGGTCACGTGCATGGGCATAAATAGGTCCCTCAAACTGTTTGCACTGCGCCCCATTGGTCAGATTGCACCCAGCTTCGAGGGACCTACCAATTGGGTGTTGTGGCTGACCAATCGTACCCACCCACAACACAGGGTGTCGGTTTTCCAGGTCTCACCGCAATACGTGCCCTCTTTAAGGGAGGACCCGATTTTTGTAACAGGGTTTCAAAAGATACTTTCCTTTTTGACTTCCAGTTCAGCTCCTGCCCTAATTTGAATAGCAATGCTTCTAGAGCTAACTAATAAGTTCTTTACATAATTAACTAATTTCACACCAGGATACTAATGCCCTTATCTTTCCATTTAGCCTTGCAAACCTTTGAAAATTACATCCTTATCCACGATATCAATATTAATTCCAAGTAATTTGGATTTAGACTGATTTAAAAGTCCTAGCAATTTCAACGGGAGAGCTGAGTATTTGCTTAAACGCTCTTACTGCAGTCAATGGGACATTTGAAGTTCTCACTTTGCCATTCTAGATTACCCTGGTAAAACAATTCATTATCTGAAAACTCGCGGAATTCAGCAGAGCCTGATCCCATGAAGAAAAATATCTCTGGGTTCAATGGGACTTATTCCAATGTAAAACATGTGCTGGCCTGCTGTTGCGGTGAGAAAATTCCCCCAACAAATTAGAGCTAACTTCTTGAATATAAAAGAAAAAATCACTTTAGAAGAAATACACAGGCTTCTTCAAGTAATCAAGATGATAAGTCTTGGAACCGCAGCACATTAAAAACCGAAGGGGGGAAAACAAACTAAGAAACATCTCTTTTTGAAGTCAAGATGGCAAACACTAGAAACTGATTAAATACTGCTCTCTCTTTTTTGTGCCTCTCCCAGCCTGCTTTCATGAAGATCCATCTGTTTCTCTCTCGAGAACTTCTACGCCACCATATGAGTGAAGCACGGAAAATGTTCCTGAATAACAAATAAGAATCTAAGTTCATTATCTCTGCCTGGGTGCCATTACAATTATACCATCAGCAATGGCCACTCGCTCCATAAACTTAATTTTGATCACTGATCCTATTACAGTGTTCAGGGTCAAAACGGAACACAGAGAAAGCCTGTGAAAGTGGCCAGGGGAAGGGTATCCTTCAGATTCTGATTTCAAATGAGAACATGGACACACACACACTGGTTGAACGCCATCTTGATGCAGAAAAAGACACCGTTAGAGGGGAAATTTAAGGCAGATAATAATAATAATAATAATAATAATAATAATAATAATAATAATTATTTATTATTTATACCCAGGGCTGCCTTCAGATGTCTTTTAAAGATAGGATAGCTGCTTATTTCCTTCACATCTGAAGGGAGGATGTTCCACAGGGTGGGCACCACTACCGAGAAGGCCCTCTGTCTGGTTCCCCGAGGGAACTGCCAGAAGGTCTTTGGCGCTGGATCTCAGTGTCCGGACTGAACGATGGGGGTGGAGACGCTCCTTCAGGTATACAGGACCGAGGCCATTTAGGGCTTTAAAGGTCAGCACCAACACTTTGAATTGTGCTTGGAAACGTACTGGGAGCCAATGTAGATCTCTCAGAACCAGTGTTATGTGGTCCCGGCGACCACACCACTCTGTTATCTGAAGGCGACTGCTAGCTACGGATGATGGGAGTTGTAGTCCAACAACAGCTCAGAGACCCAAGTTTGGGAAACTCTGATTTAGATAACATGGAGCTTTTGATAACATGGAGGTGGGCTTTTATCACGGGTGGCCCTAGTGTTTTGAACATCTGAAGAAGACATCTGATGTCTGTTTAGGGAAGTTTTTAATGTTTGGCGTTTTATTGCTTTGTTATTAATAATAATATTCTGTTGGGAGCTGCCCAGAGTGGCTGAGGTATAAATAAATTATTTATTTATTTTTTATTATTATTATTATTATTATTATTATTATTATTATTATTATTATTGGATGCCCTTCCTGCTGAAATAATAGAGGTCCCCCTCAATACCGACACTCCCTCGGCCTTTGAAGACACGCTTGTTTAGTTTTAATTGTTGTTTTGACTGTGTTCATTGTGGCGCTGTTTCTTTCACATTTCAATGGCTCGTTTTAATGTTTTGATTGAATTCTTTTTGTCATCTGAGAAGAAAACAGCAATTTCCATTGTCTTCCGACATTTTCACTTTCAGCGAAAGTGAAATTTTACAGTCATCCTTGCTTGTATATTTATTGCAATAAACAGAATAAAAAAACGAAGCTCCGCAAAGAACATAGCAAAAATCACACTTGAGAACATTATTCTTTTAGAATGTGGAGAAAGTCTTTCCCCCAGCCCCACATAAAGGCCAAATAGTATCCATCCAAATTTAGGAACAAATTATGAAAATGAATGATGAAAGACGGGGGGGGGAGCATATGCGCAATCCAGCTTGGACTCTGGAAAAGTTTGTCTTGCACCATTTCCAAATTCATCATGTCCTTGATATAAAATGGATTTGACTTCTCAGCCATCAGACCTTCAGAACGGACAGAACTGTGAAAGGGAAAGCCAGATTGACTTTTTGGCAGGCAAGCACAGTGTAAACACTAATGGAATAATCTTGGAAAATATCAAGGATTTCCCCAGAGGCCAACCACTGCGTGGTTAGATACTTCTGAGCAATTTAGACCTTAAAATATTTGTCTCATAAGCTTCGCAAGAAAGCTACCGTATTTTTCGCCCTATAGGACGCACCGTCCCATAAGGCGCACCTAGTTTTTTGGGGGGGAAATAAAGGGGAAAAAATTATTTCCCCCTCAGGCGCGGGGCTGGGGTGGGGGAAGCCCGAGCTCCCCCCGACCCCAGCCCCCAAACAAGCAGCTCTTTGCAAGCCGTGGGAGTGCTCCCGCTGCTTGCGGAGAGGTCCGCGAAGCCTGGAGAGCGAGAGGGGTCGGTGCCCACCGACCCCTCTCGCTCTCCAGGCTTCAGCGAAAGCCTGCATTCACCCCATAGGACGCACACACATTTCCCCTTCATTTTTGGAGGGGAAAAAGTGCGTCTTATAGGGCGAAAAATACGGTACCAAAGCCCAATCTCCAATTTAGGTCTCGTGCAGCATTTAAAAGCTTAGAATCATAGAATTGTAGAGTTGGTCCCTCAATGCAGGTCCCTCAAGGTTCCTCAATGCAGGAATCTCAACTAAAGCATACATGACAGATGACCGCCTAACTTCTGCTTAAAAACCTCCAAGGAAGGAGAGTCCACCACCTTCCAAGGAAGACCGTTCCACTGTCAAACAGCTCTTACTGTCAGAAAGTTCTTCCTGATGGTTAGTCGGAATATCCTTTCTTTTGAGAGCCAGTGTGGTGTAGTGGTTAAGAGCGATAGACTCATAATCTGGGGAACCGGGTTCGCGTCTCTGCTCCTCCACATGCAGCTGCTGGG
This sequence comes from Podarcis raffonei, assembly GCF_027172205.1. Lineage (NCBI taxonomy): Eukaryota > Metazoa > Chordata > Lepidosauria > Squamata > Lacertidae > Podarcis > Podarcis raffonei. The sequence goes on from NC_070603.1 coordinate 17,705,795, forward strand.
TGACCTTGGGCCAGTCACACTTCTTTGAAGTCTCTCAGCCCCACTCACCTCACAGTGTGTTTGTTGTGGGGGAGGAAGGGAAAGGAGAATGTTAGCCGCTTTGAGACTCCTTCGGGTAGTGATAAAGCGGGATATCAAATCCAAACTCTTCTTCTTCTTCTTCTTCTTTTAACTTGAAGCCACTGCCCTCTGGAGCAGGAGACAACAATCTTGCTCCATCTTTCTTCATCATCATCATCATCATCATTTATTATTTGTACCCCACCCATCCAGCTGGGTTTCCCCAGCCACTCTGGGCGGCTTCCAACAAATATTAAAAATACATTAAATTGTCACACATTAAAAACTTCCCTGAACAGGGCTGCCTTCAGATGTCTTCTAAATGTCAGGTAGTTATTTATCGCTTTGACATCTGATGGGAGGGCGTTCCACAGGGCGGGCGCCACTACAGAGAAGGCCCTCTGCCTAGTTCCCTGTAGCTTCTCGCAATGAGGGAACTGCCTGAAGGTCCTCGGTGCTGGACCTCAGCGTCCGGGCAGAATGATGGGGGTGGAGAAGCTTCTTCAGGTATACTAGGCCAACGCAGTGACAGCTTTTTCAATATGTGATGATGGCTATCATATCTCTCTTCTGTCTCCTCTTCACAAGGCTAAACATACTCAACACCTTCAAATGTTCCTCATAAGGCTTGGTTTCCAAGCCCTTGATATTCTTGGTCACCCAGCTCTGCACACACTCTAGCTTGTCAATATCCTTCTTAAACTGTGGCACCCAGAACTGGACGCAGGACTTCTGGTGTGGTTTGACCAAGGCAGAATAGAATGGATCTATTACTTCCCTTGATCTGGACACTATACTTCTGTCGATTAGGGCTGGATGATATCTGGGCTTTCAACACGGCGATATATCACCAGATAAACATCTTGATATACTGCTATATCACGATGTCTGAAACAAGGATTGAACTATGTAAAGGCAAACAATAGGGCTGCGTGATATCTGGTTTTCAACTTCGTGATATATCACCAGCTAAACATTGAAATATGTAGAGGCATTGTCTGGCTTCATGGTTTTCCCCACATTGTGATTTTTGCATAGTACACATACACACACACCATGATTCACAATATATTGCCAGGTCAAAAACTATGATACTGATACTATGATATGGACTTGAAACTGGAACATCATTCGTGATATATTGCTATGTCAAAAACTGTGAAACCAATATTTTGCTGCTGCATCACACTGTTAACTCCTCTTAAGCCTGTTGTCTACTAAGACTCCTAGATCCCTTTCACATGTACTATTAGCAAGCCAGGTGTCCCCAATCTTATTTTTGTGCAGCTGGTTCTTCTTGCCTAAGCGAAGAACCTTACATTTATCCCAACTGAAATTCATTTTGTTAGTTCTGAACTGGTTTTCCAATCTGTTGAAGTCATTTAGAATCCTGATTCTGTCCTCTAAGGCGTTAGCAAACCCTCCCAGTTTGGTGCCACCTGCAAATTTGAAGAGCATCCCCTCAATTCCTTCATCCAAGTCATTTAGAAAGACATTGAACAACAACGGGCTCAGGACAGAATCCTGCGGCACCCCACTTGTCACTTTTTCCAGGATGATGAGGAACCATTCACTTGTGTCAATTTTTTGCATACAAAGCTTCTCTAAGCAGCTACTAACTCTTTCCATTCATTATTTCTATTAGTCAGGGGTCAGCAAACTTTTTCAGCAGGGGGCCAGTCCACTGTCCCTCAGACCTTGTGGGGGGCGGCACTATATTTTGAAGAAGAAAAAATATGAATGAATTCCTGTGCCCCACAAATAACCCAGAGAGGCATTTTAAATAAGAGCACACATTCTACTCATGTAAAAATGCTGACCGTCCGTGGGCCGGATTTAGAAGGCGATTGGGCCGGATCCGGCCACTGGGCATTAGTTTGCCTATTAGTTCATCACAAGGGTGGTCAAATCAGAACCCAAGAGTCGCATGCAATTTTCAAGCCACGTGAACTGAAACGAATGAGGAAATCTGCTAAAGTGTCCTCATCATCCTGATCTCAGGGCAGGTAACAGTTCATAAAAAGAAAAGTGCAATTTATAAAATGATAATTACTCAGCAATCAACAAATTTCAGTTGACCTGGAGCCTGAGTAAGGTCTCAGCTTGGCACGAGAATGAAGTCATCATTAGTGCCACCTCAGTCTCTGATAGGATGGCATTCCATATATGACACACTACAGCAGGGAAAAACATCTGCCATATCCCAATATAATCACTAGCTCCCAGAAAGGGAATGCAGAGGAGACTCTCCCTAGCAGATCTTAATACTCAGGTCAGGAAATATATGAAGAGACGCTCCACTCAAGTAATTAGGTTACAGGCCATTTAGAGCTTTGTTAAGCCATTGCTTTTTAAATATGGAAGCCAATATCAGCATTTCTAAACTGGTAGTAATTTAGCACAGTAACCACTATGGTGCTTTATTGTCTCAAGATTGAAGACCCCCAAAGTGACATAGTGGTACCTGGGTTCTCAAACTTACCGGAATCCATTCCGGAAGTCGGTTCAATAACCAAGGTGCGCTTTCCCATAGAAAGTAATGCAAAATGGATTAATCCCTTCCAGACTTTAAAAAACAACCCCTAAAACAGCAATTTAACATGAATTTTACTATCTAACAAGAGCATTGAGCCATAAAATGAAAGCAATAAACAATGTACTGCAGTCATGCAATTGATCAATCAGTAGGTGAACTGGGTTCCACACAGTCACAAAAACGAAACAAAAAAGCCACAAAAATGCAAAATAAATAAAAAACAGACAGACCTCAGTGTAACACTCAAAACGGAAGCGTAACACTCAAAACGGAGCATGTTTGGCTTCCGAAAAAAGTTCGCAAACCGGAAAACTTACTCCCGGGTTTGCAGTGTTTGGGTTCCAAGTTGTTTGAGTACTAAGGCGTGTGAGAACCAAGGTACCACTGTACATTCATGAACACACGTGTAAGATTATGCTTTTCATGTATAGGTGTGCTGTTAACACTCCCCAAAATAACTTAATCCTATGAAACTTTACAATGCAGGAAATGTTAAAACAACTCCATGATTCATCTTTAAATGTGAGATCTTGACTTTGGCCAAAACTGCTTGTTACTCACTCTTAAGTGCAAACAGACAATAGCTACTCGCAGAGTCGTTAGAGAGGATGTATTTTCTGGAATAGTTATTGCTGCCTTTCTGAAACATGCTGGTGACTTAAACTGCTTTTCAAACCCTAATCTGAAATATTTAGATATGAAACATAATGGGACCTGCTTATGGCTCCATTTGTTTCAAAAGAGCATTTTAGCAAATGCTATATGTGATTGCTACTCTGGCTGTCCTAGTCTAAAGAAAGAAGTTACTTACTGTATATTCAACATGGGAGATGTAATTTCCTTAGCAAGTGCTAGTACATAATATCACTAATCTGTGCTTGATTCAGCTCTTAAATATCCTTGAACTCTGGGCAATGCAATAAATTCCTCAAAATACCTAGTAATTCACAGGAAAAGACATTATTTCACTTACCTGCTAACTTAAACCTAAGCACATGCAGAAACAGGAACAGTGACAGAGTCCACACAGTTGACAAACTCATGCAATTTGACCGGGTTGCCAGGAATCCTCTTTTACTACCCTTAACTCAAACGTTCAGCCTCCTATGATCCCCTTGTTATCTGGAACAAGGTAAGTTACCCCTCTGCTCTGAGGGGCTGCAGCTAATTCCATGCAGAAAGTCACAGGTTCAGTCACTGGCATCCCAAGTCTGTGGTGCTTACCTTGAAAATGAAGCATGTTTTCCTTTCTTATCTTTTGTGCTTACAATGAATGGCAACTGTGTTTGCTGAGCTGCTAACTAAGGCACCCTTATACCCAAACCCATATGTGGGCAATAGGGCTTGGCAATGTATCAATATATCATTGAAAACTGGTTCAAAGTCCATATTGCGATATCAGTTTCATAATTTTTGACCTGGCAATATATTGCAAATATGATGTGTGTGTGTGCGCGCGCATGTGCTGTGAAAAAAATCACAATGTGGGAAAAACCATGAAGCCAGCCAAAGCCTCTACATAGCTCCATCCTTATTCCAGACATTGCAATTTATCAGTATATCATGAAGTTTAGCTGGTGATATATCGCAATGCCGAAAACCAGGTGTCGTCAACGGGATGCACTTGCACATTTTTTCTTGTTTGCTTACTTCATTGAAAACTCTCATCTTTAAATCTTGAGCTTTTCTTTTGTGCCTTTTTCAATGTCTGAATTATGTTTGCAATTCACTGTGCTGATCACATAGCAAATGCAGCCTATAATCCTGTTGTACAGTGGTACCTCGGGCTACAGATGCTTCAGGTTACAGACGCTTCAGGTTACAGACTCCATTAACCCAGAAATAGTACCTTGGGTTAAGAACTTTGCTTCAGGATGAGAACAGAAATTGCGCTGCGGCGGCAGCAGGAGGCCCCATTAGCTAAAGTGGTACCTCAGGTTAAGAACAGTTTCAGGTTAAGAACAGACCTCCAGAACGAATTAAGTTCTTAACCTGAGGTACCACTGTACTAAGATCATCATCAAATCGACCAATTTACTAAGCTTGCTTTCATCTCTACACGTTTCACTCTTTTAACTCCCAAGCAGGTGATGTGATGGTGCAAGAGAACCATATTGGAAATATATTCCAGCTCAGCTCCCACATCTGCAACCACCATACCTTCAAGTTTATTGTCAGGCACATGGACCCCACGCCCAAGAAGGGTAACAGGATTGCCTCCCCCCCCAAATTCCTCTGCTTCTGTGACCTTGCAGAAATTTAATATGACATTTTTTCCCCCAGCAAAAAGTGGAAATTGCCAGGTGAGCAAACCCTTTTGCCACGGGTAGAAATGTCAATGGAGTGATCTGCAAGGTAACGTTATTCTAAAACACAGAAGTTCCAGGATGAACAAACGCAGACATGTTATTAACCGCAAGTCAGCAAAGCTATGTAGAACCTGCGTACAAACTGATCAGCCCCACTTTGGATTATAGAACATTAAAGTTCCTTAAGGTCTGTAGTGGGCAATTTGCCATTTCACAGAGTAGCAACAAGGACATTGTACAGTATATCCCTTTTAACATCATGTTCAGATTAGTCATGCTGCTAAATAAATTAATACTCCCGGCACCTGATGTCAGCATAAATTCAGCTGACATATTTATGTCTAGCGCAATCCCCTTAAACTGAACCCAAGTGACAGAAGGAAAAAAGAAGGAAAAAAATCATAAAATTGCGGCCCTCTTCACACTTACCCAAGCGTAAGCCCCTGTGAAAATATTCAGACTTTCTTCTCCACAGACACTTAGGAATTCATTGTAAAACTATTCAATGTGCTCCTTATATTATTATTATTATTATTAGTAGTAGTAGTAGTAGTATTAGTATTAGTACCCCGCCCATCTGACTGGGTTGCCCGAGCCACTCTGGGCAGCTTCTAAAATATATAAAAAATATAATTAAGCATTAAACATTAAAAAACTTCCCTATACAGGGCTACCTTCAGGTGTCTTCTAAAGGTTGCATAGTTACTTATCTCCTTGACATCTGATGGGAGGGCGTTCCACAGGGTGGGTGCCACTACTGAGAAGGCCCTTAGCACTGGCTGCAAGGACTTGATGCAGAAGTTAGAGAAATTGCCTGGTCTCTTCTACATACACCTGACTCTGAAGTCTTTGATTCTACAAACACACTTTTAATCCTAGCCTAGGTAATGCACTCTTTTCCATTTGTGTTCTTTTAAATCACCCCTTCATCAAAATTCCCCATAATGCATGGACAAAAAAACCAAAATACTACCTTGGGGAGGAAACAGAAAGTGTCACCGATTTTTTTAGAGAAAGAGAGAGAAAGAAAAAAAAAACCAGCAGCACATCACTGAATAATCTTGAAATCAATATATAGGCAGAGAAGATAAGTGGCAGCAAAAGAAGAAAGATTTTACTGTTTAAAAAACAAACAAACCCTGAAGATGGAAAAACTGGATACAAGAGTCAGGTAAGAGAAGATTTGAGATATAACTTGTTTGATTTGAGTCATCTGGTTGTACTAAATTACTATCTCTCTGAAAATGCAAGGGCTTTAAACGTGAGGGCACCTTGTTCCCTTGCATTCTCTGCCTGCAGGAAACTTTAGAGTGATGCTATCACTTTCAGCTATTTTATTTTCCTGCTTTGAGTGGAGGTTTATTACAACTGGGGGAGGCAGGGGGACACTGTGAGAGAAGTCTTAAATGAAGCAGCCCTTGATTTGGAAATGCAATCTGCAGGCTGTAGCCAGCGGTGCCAGAGTTGGAGTTAGCTGCTCTGGCACCTGGAGTGGCACACATGCTGTGCACCCAGGGACGGATCCATGGAGGCAGAGCGAACCACCCCCATGGGGCGGTTTGTGGAGCGAGCAGCCCATGGCAGGCTGCTTCCTGGGCAGGGGGGGTGGAGGGAGTCGCCCCGCTTTGCCAGCAGCCTTCCTCCCTTCCCTCTTCCTTTTGACAGCTCGGGGGAGGCTCCCCCCCCAGGAAGCAGCCCAGGAGAGGGGGGCAATTGCATGCCGCTCGCCCACTACTTCCAAGCCTCCCCCGAGCTATCAAAATGAAGGGGGAAGGCCGCTGGCAAAGTGGTGCAGCTCTGCCCCATCCCCCAACAGCTCGGGGTAGGCTTGGGAGTCGTGGGCGGGTGGCACGCCAAATGTCACCCCCCTCAGTGATGACACCCGGGGCAGACCGCCCCCCCTGCCCCCCTTCATCCACCCCTGAGCGGTGCTGTTCCAGTCATGCTGCAGCATAGCTGTCAACTTACAGATTTGAAAATAAGGGACCAGCAGCCTTGGAAATAAGGGATCAGCAGCCAAAATAAGGGATTTTCAGAGCACAGGTATGTTCGACTTCTGAGCCCCTCTGAGCCAAAGGCAGAAAGCCCAGCCAGCAGCCAAACGAAGCCTCAAGCGGTGGTTCCCACAGAGCAGCAACCCGGCAAAGGGGATGCAGCAAGGAAAACCACCGTCACCTCTCTGCTGGGAAGCGCTGAGCAAAGGCGAGTCCCCAGGCAACGCGGCCAATTTGATCGGCACAAGGCATGCAAGCTCCACCCCCCAGTCGTTCTTAGACTCCTTATTGGGTGAGCAATGCAGCCAAGCAACATAGTTGGAGCCTTCCTCCTCCCTGGCCAGCAGGGAGGGAGGGAGAGGAGCTGCTTCCTTTGAAACCCGAGAAATTTAAGGGACATCATCAATAAGGGACAGCAGCAGGACACAGCGCTGGGATAGGGACTTTACCGCCAAATAAGGGACGGTTGACAGCTATGTGCTGCAGACTTGCCCTTGCAGAAGAGAACTTCTTTCTCCTCTCCCATTCAACTCCCTAGGCACTCTGGATCAGATTCTGGGGGTATACAGGGAGAAGAGACAAAGGGAAAGCCACGTTGTGCAAGCAGAACAACTCTCACACAGAACAAGATGCAGCAGGGAAACTGGGGGCAGAATTCACCTGACCTCCCTGCTCCATAATAGGATGAGGAGGGGGCAAGGCAACAGGGTGGTTGTTGCGGTGCAAATGCACTGGCGAGAGCAGTGAATTGGTTCTGCTGGTGCATTTGCACCACACTGACTTTGCCGTTGCGTCACCCCTCCCCATCCCAATCAATGGTAGAAGCTGATTAAGGTGCCAAATGGCTACTTAAACAAAAGTTGAAGTCACCAAAATGGAATGCCGAGATGCCATTTGGGGGGCAAGACGGCTCTCAAAGTCTTATTTTTCAAACGAAGGACTGCGATTGATTCTCAGTTAAACATCTGGCTAGTTCAGATGACAACCCTGAGCTAGGTTACGAGCTTTGAGAACTTAAAGGAGAAAAGTCACTTGGTCCAGGGAAAGTCGACATACCTAATTGGCCTATTCTGACCTCTTTTTCTTAATGGTGACTGCTCCTGCAGAGGCTGCACAGAGAAAACATTTTGGTCTCGGAAATTCATTCCAATTGTGAAGATAAAGTATAACTGATAGAATTCTGCAGGGTGGGATATTAGTGTGTGAAAACAGTCCAGAACTAATGACATGAAGATGGCAGAGATGCTGTGTTTCCAGGCGAAGGCTGCAACAGGCCTGGCGGCTGCCGAAAACAATCGAAACCCGGACCTTTTGCAAAGCATTGAAATCTGCCTGGATGGGGATTTCTCCTTCGGAAAAGAGGACATGTCTATGAAAACCCAAATGTACAACAACCCTGCTCAAACCTGCAACTTTGTCAGCACCACACTTTTCTTTTTTTTTTACTTTGCGTGGCGATTCCCACCCCCCACCAGTTGGAATAATAAAGACACAGGACACCAAATTTTAGGTTAATGGGCAAAAAATGGCCACAACCTTATTGGTTACAGGTAAGAGCGGTATTGGCTTTAGGCATTGGTCCTATCAGACTATCCGGCATGAGAACCGGAAAGGGTTAACACCAGCACGGGGAGCCCCTGAGATGTACATCCCTAGGCACTCCCCGTGGGGTCACCGCTTGGGTGTGCGCTTTAGGCCCTAGCCTCCATAGGTTTCGGACGAGGCAACGCCCCCCGGAATCCTTTATCGGACTACCCTTAAATATTTGGGGGAGGTGATGGCGCTCCTCCCCCCCAACTCATCTGCATAATAATACCCCTACCAGTGCCTAACCGCCAAACCAAAGGAGTTGTGACAATTTGCGAAAAAACCAAATGGCTTTAAATCAATGCCAATTAACCAAGCGGAAAAATTCCTACCAGGCCCCTTGCGGCGACCAACCGAAGTCCATAGCAAAGTTTGGGGGAAAACTTAGAGGGAGGGTGGGTGGGAAACCGCAGCTGTGGGCGAGGACGAAAAGGGGAGATCCCGGGCTGCGCCGACCTTAAGTGACCCAGGCCCCGCCCCTGCAGCCAGCCAATTGGTTGGCCCTGGGGCTGACGTGGCCCGAGGATTCCCCACATCGCGCGGGGCCGAGACCAGCCCCGCGCAGATGTTGGTGGGCGTGAGCCCGCAACCCCCCCTCCTTATGTCAGGAGTGGCTTTTCACGGTTATTCATTTCACTAATTTTACAATTAATTTTACACTTTTACAATTAATTTTGCACTGCGGGAGGCAGTGGAAGACAGAAGTGCCTGGCATGCTCTGGTCCATGGGGTCACGAAGAGTCGGACACGACTAAGCAACAACAATTTTACAATCATTCTGACATTTCAAAACTTGACTTCCTTGCCCCTCTTTCTGGGGTTCCTTAAATTTATTTTTCATATCTTCTGCATATATCAGCACCACACTCTAACCCACTGAGCTCCGTACCATCTATTCAATTTTTGCAACTTTTCCAGCAGCCCGCCTTCAGAACCACACATTTCAAAAACAGTTGTAGCAAAAACATTAGCTGATTGTTAGCAAGCCATCTAGGAGCAATTTAGCAGTGGGCTGTCTGCTCCAGAAATAGCTATGTTTTATATTTGAAACCTACCTGAGAGAAAAATAGACAAGTGCATGAGTGTAACGCTAGGAGCTGAAGACACTTGTTACAGGTGGTAGTTTAGCAAGTCTTGTTTCCCTAACATTTCTGCAGTCTTCCAAGAGCACAGGTATAATGAGCAAAGCACACCATCTGTTATTAATGCACTTAAGAATAGCTGAACACAACACACCTGATCTGCATGGGCCTTTTAAAAACAACCCCTCTGGAGGAAGTGTTTGCAGACAGCAAAATGTGCAATGCAGATTGAGGTGAAAAGGAACCTAAGGGATTGCAGAGTCTTAAAATTTTCAGAGATATCAAAGCTTTCTCAACTCTAAGGCCAGAAGTCAAACTGCTGCACCTATTTAACAGTGATTTGTAGACAAGCAGAGGCACAGCTGAAAGCGTTTACTAATCTGTTGCCTAGCCTTGCAAGGTAGCACCTCACATTTCTACAGAAAACAAATTAACTGAACTCTCCAGAAAAATTAGTGAATCTAATTAATATTATTTTTCTTTAATGGGCAACACCTTGAAATGGGCAGTCTCTGAGTCAATTCACATGTATGAATCACTCAATAAGCATCACAGCAAAAGATAACACACATGTATAAATTAGACTCCCATCAGGAGGTATCCTGACACCAAAGGAACCTTTTTGAAGGACGAAGATTTATTATGGGTAACAAAATGTTTTTGCTAAACTACTTGAGACAGTTTATGTTGAAAGACAGTATACAAATATCGGGGAGGGAGTTGTGTGTGTTCATAAATTTAATAAATTTAAATTATGAGGTAATGATGATAAATAAATTCAGGCTCCCATCACCAACAGCTCATTGGAGGCAATCCTGCAATCACTAACCCAGAATAAAAACTCAGGCACTTCCATCATGGTACCTAGGAGTTCCAAATGCCTGCCTCAAAAGGTTTCTGTTCCCATAATGCAATGGGAATCACATCTGACAAATAAGGGCTAAAGCTGTTCACAGAAGGAGCAGCTTTAACTGGGTGCTGTGGTGTCTCACAATGCAGTGTTCCAGCGGAACTGACACTGACACACCCACACACCCACACCCACCTGCTGGATTCAAGAGTTGCAGACAGTGTTTGAAATTAGCCAGGCGCCACGCGCATTTTTACACCTGACTATAGGTCACTTTTGACCAAGTGAAGATGCCTGGGTACCAGCATGGCGCCTGATGTATCCACCATCTGAAGTTGCATGCCTGGGGATCCTTGGATCGGGACTGTTTTCACACACTAATACCACATCCTGTAGAATTCTATCAGTTATATTTTATCTGCACAAGCAAAATGCTTTTTCTGTGCAGCCTGACCAGTGAACAATGTTATAGTTAATTGTTGTAGCTTGTCTTCATTTACCCCACCCCACTGCCCTGCTCCCAGGTGTGAAGAATATTCTTAGGTTATGAGTGGTCTGTGTCATCATTTGAAAAATAAGACTTTAGAGCTGTCTTGACATTCTGTTTTGGAGACTGTAATAATAATAATAATAATAATAATAATAATAATAATAATAATAATAATAATTTTATTATTTGTACCACGCCCATCTGGCTGGGTTTCCCCAGCCACTCTGGGCGGCTCCCAATTGAATATTAAAAACACAATACAGCATTAAACATTAAAAACTTCCCTAAACAGGGCTGCCTTCAGATGTCTTTTAAAAGTAGGATAGTTGCTTATTTCCTTGACATCTGATGGGAGGGCGTTCCACAGGGCAGGTGCCACTACCGAGAAGGCCCTCTGCCTGGTTCCCTGTAACCCCACTTCTTGCAATGAGGGAACTGCAATGAGGGTAACCTTGTTTTAAGAAGCCATTGGGTGCCTAGTTTATATATCTGAGTTTCTAACACTGGACTGGCAGAGTTTCTAAATGCAGAGTGCAGGTGGCAGCTGCTAGTGAAACTGACTCAGCATCCTAGGAACCCAGAAAGCTGATAAAACGTAGGCCATCATTCCAGCTTGTTCAGGATTTTGCCTGCTCTACCATCAACCTATGGCCCTTTCTCATTTTAACTCTTACTGGGTTTCTTTCCAGATCTCTTGATCCAGGCGACTTCCACTGAAAACGCCTCAAAAGGGACTCTTTACACACCTCCTCCCATTATTCAACAAAGGTTTCTTTGTCAGTTGATTAAACCAGTGAAAGTTCACAGCCATAGTAAGTAGCAATGCACGGACCCTGAAGAACGAGAACACCTACTGGTGAATTGTCGAAGAGGAATGGTATTAGAATAAAATGCCTTCTGGCTGTTCCATAGTACAGTGCTCCCCACTTGGTCAATTACAGTTATAATCACATTTCTGGTTTCCTCGACCAGCTGAAGTTTCCTTTATCCGTCTTCAAAAATGACTCCAGGACCATACAGCAACATTAATTTCACCCCAGCCCAAATGTAGTATTTCTGAAAAACTGGCAGGAGAAACTGAAGGGAAAACCTCTTGCATATTTATGCCACAGTGGTCAATGGACTGAGTGCTCTTAATAACTCTCCTTTTCCTTGCCCTCACTTGGAAAAGCTGCCAAAGCTTTGCTCTCAATTCTGACTTTACCTCAAAGGGATATTGCTGGAAACCCACATATTGCTAGAATGCACCATTAAATCCCTTGATGAGTCTGTAATTGGACGCCACAGCATGTGCAGGAGATCCAAGTTTAAATTTATTAGGCAACAGTCAATCCCAGATGTCTCACAAGGAGAGCTCTCCTTGGGCTATTTGGATTGTTTCTCAGAGGCACTCTTGTTGAAAGAATGAGTGGAAAATGTAGCCGCCCAGTTTACTCTTCCAAGACGCAGAAAGCTACATGAAAGGCATGCGAGCTCTGGTAGTGTATGTCACTGGAACAGATTGAAACATTACCGTATGTCACCATGTTCTAGTCTAGGCAGAAGCGCAAATGTTCATGAAAGCCGGTTTGCAAAAATCACACATAATTCCAAGCCAGATTAGGGCATGCTTTCAAATCTACCATTCACCATTTAGAAATATATATACAGTGGTACCTCGGGTTACATGTGCTTCAGGTTACATACGCTTCAGGTTACACACTCCACTAACCCAGAAATAGTGCTTCAGGTTAAGAACTTTGCTTCAGGATAAGAACAGAAATCGTGCTCCGGCGGCGCGGCAGCAGCGGGAGGCCCCATTAGCTAAAGTGGTGCTTCAGGTTAAGAACAGTTTCAGGTTAAGAATGGACCTCCGGAACAAAGGTACTTAACCCGAGGTACCACTGTATATATTTCACACAGGCAATGACTTCCAGATTGCCAAACAGTTGAAAGCAAAAACACCAGCATTGTTTACATAGAGGGCCTGTCGATCAATGTATCAGTGGGTGATTTGGAAAGAAACAGTTACCTGGGTCAGGGACCTGGTTTTGAGGGCGTCTATGCTGTTATTTTGTAAAAAAAAATTGGCTTCTTTGTTTACACGAATTGGATTTTTTGCTGTGCTGCATTTTCTCTCTGTCTGGTTCTAAGTCCTTCTGATTTTCCAGGTTGGTACCACCACATTTGGTACTCCTGCTCTTTGGTAAAGATAAGTGCTTGATGCACACCTCTCTTGATATTCTTATTTCCATTCAGGCATTCCAGAGAGCCATTGGCATAGAGAGAAGAAAATAGTTTTTACTCTGGTCTGCAAGGGGGCAACTTGCCACACTCAGTACGTCCTCCACCATCATTTACCAAGAGCAAAAAGATGTTGGTGGTCACCAAAGCATGCAAGATGGAGCTCCATTCCATTAAGACCTGCTACTAATAATATCATCAAGTTGTTCTGCAGCTTTTCCTCACGTGCTGCTACCGCATTGCCATACAAGTGCCCTGCTGTCCACTTCATTGCAAACTTTTCCTCCAGGAAGGACAAATCAAATTAACTCTGCATGCGAGAAAGAGATGTGCCTGCTCTCGGGTGTGCCAGCTTTGCAAATGCAAGGGGGCTTGATGCTCCTGGAGCAAAATGTGGAGGCACATCTTGCCTCTCCAAATGTACCTCCACGCCCTCTCTAATATATACAATGAAGTGACAGAACAAGCCCACTTCCTGGATGTTAAGTTTGTTCCTTAACCAACAACCAACAGTTTGGCCACATCCAGAGAATCTCAGTTCTAAAACAGATTACTCTGCTTCCTTCTTTGCCACTCTCTTCCCTCCTCTCCCCGCCGATTCTCATCACCCTATATCCTATTTTTTTTATTGTAAGTTGCTTTTGCATTGCTGTGACGCACTACTGGAAATTAATAAAACTCTCAACTCTCCCACTCTCCCCTCCAGTATGGATCAATCTAGTTAAGTTTGCCAAAAACTAATCTGTGATTTTGGTGGTTACCATTCTTCAGGTCTATCTGTAAAGTATTATATAAAAGCAGTGCTTTTTTCTGGAGGGACTCAGGGGTATGCATACCCCTAAACATTTTGTGAATCTATGTACTTTTGTCCATTTACTGTATTTATTTCCCCCGATTTGAACTATAAAATGGTGATTTTCCTTGATTCAAAATGAGAGTACCCCTAAAAAATTTTTTTAGGAAAAAGCACTGTATAAAAGTATGCCATAGTTCAACAAAATTGTGTACATCAGGGCTGTCCAACGGGTTGATGGTGATCTACCAGTCGATCGTGGGGTGCCCCTGGTCAATCCTGATCGATCACATGATCCTGATCGATTGCCCCTCCCCCCCAAAAAAGCTCAACAACTTCGGTCAATCCATGGGTAGATCACTTCCAGTTTTTTTATATAGTGGGAGTAGATCACAGTTTCTTAAAAGCTGGACATCCCTGGTCTACATCATTTGTATTATTCAATGCATGTAACCTCTTTGTTATTTTTTCTGCTACAGCAACAGACCATACATTCTGTTTCCAACAAGAGACGCACAGATGTTGCAATCCTTTCCAATTCTGTGCCATTCCTCTGCTCCAGTTGCAACAAAACATGTCTCTCCCGCATGAGTCTCTACACCTACAGCAGGCGCTGCAACCTTCCAAAAGCTGGACTTCACCCCCAAAGGCATACTCTTCCATTGTCTCCTGAGACAGATGGATGCCAGCAATGAATAAGAAATGCTGCTGTTATGAGAACTGCTCTGTTGCAGAACCAAGCCTCCCTCCCATAGGCTGGAACTACAGAAAAGCCCTGTGTCCGTGTTTTAGCCTTCCCACAATCCATGTTTACTTTCTACATTGCAGCTGCCATTTCTAACACCGGACTATTATATACCATGCTGTAAGAAGCTACAAAGCGCTTAAGCGAGCGGAATCAGCAAATCTGTTGAATTATGGAATTGTGACATCAACTTGCCTGGTGTTTCTTAGCCATCTCAAGGCTCTGTCAATCTAAAGGAGGACTGGGAAAGAAGACTTAGTGGATTAGTCACAACAGGCCATTAATCTCTGCATCCCCTATTTTAATCCTGCCATGACCAATGCGATTGAAAAAAAGAAATTCATTGTGAGCACATGACCACAAAAGCTCCTGCACCAGGGTTCAAAGATACCTCGAAACCAGCTGAGGTCACAGTTTCTTTATTCAGTAATACTATTTCATAGGAATCCAGTAATTCCCCCAACTCTTCCTGCCTGTTATTTTATAAGGGAGCCCCATTTCTGTGCTGCAGCAAATCTTCCATTACAGCCAAAGCACTTTATGCTAGTTTCATTTGATACTTCCATTGTAATTGACACATCACAGAAGTTTCATTTGGGGAAAGTGAATCCAATTTATTCTTCTTTTTAGGTACCATGTTGTGAGTACAGCAACATATAAATAGTTTTTTACACTAGACAAAAAACAAAGGTGGGTAATTGTTTTCTGTACAAGGCAGTGACTAAGTTGTGATTCACACACCTTCTGTTTATCACAAGACTGCTGTTAAGTATTGATTGTTGGGTGGGTGAAAATTTTCTTTCTCCCAAATGAATATGTTAAAAAGAATATAAGTTGTAGAACTTGTTGTGAATATCTTTTCTGGGAGTACTTGAGACTGGTTTTTAAAAGGGGATGTTAGCAAATGTTTACCAACTTTTGTCATACAGGTATTAATAATAATAATAATAATAATAATAATAATAATAATAATAATAATAATATTTTATTTATATCCCACCCTCCCCAGCCGAAACCGGGCTCAGGGCGGCTAACAACAATAAAATAATACAACATTCTAAAATCATTTCATTAAAATTCATTCAACTCAAATTGATGGCAACCATTAGGCTAAAGTTCTGTGAAGATTGCCAAAGGAGGGAGTCAGGCTGTGCCCTGACCAAAGGTCTGGTGGAACAGCTCTTTCTTGCAGGCCCTGCGGAAAGATGTCAAGTCCCGCAGGGCCCTAGTCTCTTGTGACAGAGCGTTCCACCAGATTGGAGCCACAGCCGAAAAAGCCCTGGCTCTAGTTGAGGCCAGCCTAACCTCTCTGTGGCCTGGGACCTTCAGGATGTTTTTGCTTGAAGACTGAAAGTTCCTATGTGGGACATACCAGGAGAGGCGGTCCCGTAGGTACGAGGGTCCTAGGCCGTATAGGGCTTTAAAGGTTAAAACCAGCACCTTAAACCTGATCCTATACCCCACTGGGAGCCAGTGCAGCTGGTATATTTTTTTTTATTAATTTTTAAAAGTCTATACCGCCCTTCATGCAAAGATCACAGGGTGGCTTACAATATAAAAACACAAAAATGTGTAAAATAGTAACAAACCTGAGAGGTGCCAAAACTGAGTTCCAGTGAGTTCGGGCTGAAAAATTGCCCTGACTGAAGCCATCACAAAGCAATGCCACTCACCCGTAACTCAGACAGCAGCTCCAGAAGGATACCATGCTTGCTGGTATTGAAAGTGGCTGATAGGCTGAGGAGAATTAACAAGGACACATTCCTCTGGTCATCTTTCAGGGTGACCAAAGCAGTTCCTGTTCCACAACTGGGTCTAA
Source organism: Podarcis raffonei (assembly GCF_027172205.1). Taxonomy (NCBI): domain Eukaryota; kingdom Metazoa; phylum Chordata; class Lepidosauria; order Squamata; family Lacertidae; genus Podarcis; species Podarcis raffonei. Next base: position 17,722,283 of record NC_070603.1, read on the forward strand.
ACACCGATGGAAAAGGATCTAGAAGATCCATTTCTTCCAACAGCACCTGGATCTGGTCTGCGACCACCTGCTCAAGAACCTTGCCCAAGAAGGGGAGATTGGCAACTGGCTGGTAATTACTTAGATTTTCTGAACCCAGGGAAGGTTACTTGAGGAGTGGTTTTACCACCGCCTCCTACAAGTTGGCAGGGATCACTCCTTCTCACAGGGAATCATTCATCACCTCCCTGGACCAACCAGCTGTCCCCTCCCTGCTAATTTTTATTAGCCAAGAACACAAGGGGCTGGAGAGCAAGAAGAAGAGTTTGGATTTGATATCCTGCTTTATCACTACCCGACGGAGTCTCAAAGCGGCTAACATTCTCCTTCCCCTTCCTCCCCTACAACAAACACTCTGTGAGGTGAGTGGGGCTGAGAGACTTCAAAGAAGTGTGACTGGCCCAAGGTCACCCAGCAGCTGCATGTGGAGGAGCAGGGAAGCGAACCCGGTTCACCAGATTACGAGTCCACCGCTCTTAACCACTACACCACAAGAGGTTGCCCTAGCTGACCCAAGCACACACACACAACTTAAAAAATTAAAATACCCCCATCTTCAATCTTTATGGGATCCAGTTTTGTTCAGCTGAATGTAAGGATTAGCTAGCAGAAACAATGCTTTTCATTTCTCTTACGAACCTCGTATCACAGTGTCTTACATTTGGCTCCATCACTTCATGGGCTGCAAGAAATTGTGGCCATATTATAAAATGTTCTCTCTCACAAAACAGTGGTACCTCGGGTTATAAACGCTTTGGGTTACAAACTCTGCTAACCCGGCAGTAGTAGCTCGGGTTGAGAACTTTGCCCCAGGATGAGAATGGAAATCGCACACTGGCAGCGTGGCGGCGGCAGCGGGAGGCCCTATTAGCAAAAGCGCGCCTCAGGTTAAGAACGGTTTCGGGTTAAGAATGGACCTCTTAAGTTCGTAACCCGAGGTACCACTGTACCACTAACAATAATAAATACATTTCTATCCTAGAGTTTTCTACTAGTTCTTACTCATGTTGTCTCACTTTCATTGTCACACCTTAATGTGGGTGTTGTTATTTTTTTACAGGGTTTGTGTGTGTTTTTAACAAAAACTGCAGCCAACAATTTATGACTACTGTGCTTTTGACATTGAGAAGGTTCTGCAAGGAGGCACAGTGGCGCAGAAACAAAAGAAGGAGTTCCATTCAGACCAATGCACAGCTGAATACACCTGAAAATGCAGCTTCTGAATAAGATACAGAGTGAAGCATTTTAGCAGACACAATGGACTCTGTTCTAATCCATGAACCAGACCTCTCAATACTTTTCAGTCATAGTTTTATGTTCCATCTCAGCCTCCCAACCCTCCATCACAGTCTAGCTCAATTATTCTTAACTAGAGCCATGGGCTGCCATATATCCCCCAAGGAAAAATCAGGAGGGGATTCAGAACTTTTTTGGGGGGCAATCTGAATTTCAGGAAGCCCCTTCTCCTCTTTTGCGGTGGCTTGTGATAGCTTGAAGGGAAGAGTTGTCGTTCATTTCTACCCCAGCAATTAAATTACTAGAACAAACAGGGATGCCTCCTTCTCCTCCTCACTTGGGGGTGGGGGTGGGGGGAAGCATCGCAAACTAACACTCTACCTATTTACAATGAGACTAAGTATGTTGTGATGAGCTTGGCTCGAGCAGCTTGGGTTTCATGGCCCAAGCTGTCTGCAAATATCAAACCTAACATTAGGGAGTTGGCAAATGGCCATCAGCTGCAAAGCTTTCAATGAATGCGTGCCTGAGATTTGTGCGTTCTATGCATATATCATGGAATGCAGGTGGCATTGTGGTCTAAAACACAGAGCCTAGGGCTTGCCGATCAGAAGGTTGGTGGTTTGAATCCCCACAACAGGGTGAGCTCCCGTTGCTCGGTCCCTGCTCCTGCCAACCTAGCAGTTTGAAAGCACGTCAAAGTGCAAGCAGAGAAATAGATACCGCTCCAGTGGGAAGGTAAACGGTGTTTCCATGCACTGCTCTGGTTCGCCAGAAGCGGCTTAGTCATGCTGGCCACATGACCCGGAAGCTGTACGCCGGCTCCCTCAGCCAGTAAAGTGAGATGAGCGCCGCAACCCTAGAGTCATCCATGACTGGACCTAACGGCCAGGGGTCCCTTTATGCCTATATCATAAATATAGCCACATATCACAGACCATCCAAGTGTCCCTATTTTCCAGGGACGGTCCCAGATTTAAAGAAGTGGTTCTGGTTTCTGATTTGATCCTGGGATGTCCCACTTTTCCTTAGGACATCCCTATTTTCATCAGAGAAATGTTGGAGGGTATGCATATCAGAATAAAGTTTCCTTGCCCAAAATGCTATTTTTATGTTCTGGTTTTGTTTTTTGTTACTAAGCAAATGAGGATGGCTTGGCTCTAGAGTGGTTTTCATAGGGCTCCATGGGATGAAGTGTGGGACGAATTAAAGGGGAGGCTATTGAAGACGGTGCAGAGTGCTATTGGCATTCTCCACCCCCATCAAATCTGACCGGCCTTTACCCAATAGCAGCATCAATTACCATTGTCCAAAATGTAACATTACTGGCTCGAACATCACAGTAGCTGTTAAGGTTATTTCTAATAAAACTATTAGCATGTGATCCCCTGGGCCTAGCAGAGTACAGCTCTGATTACTGAGCAAAAGTACCAAGGCGACTTAGTGTGCAATAGCCAGAGCAGAGAATTTAGCCTCTAATGATCCTGCTGATCCCTATCAACAGAAGGATACACAGCAGATTTATTTTTTCCTCTCTGAGAAGCACTTAAAACTCTCAGGCCCACTATCTCCTTCTGAGCCATGCAAAAGACAGATCAAGGCCCAAGTCAGAGGCTGTCAAGAACTGCTCCCCACCCAAAGGTATGAAAAGGTAACCATCAGTATGATACGTTTTCAGACCCGCCAAGTGTCCCTGTTTTCCATACAGTCCTGGATTTACAGAAGCTGTCCCGGTTTCTGATTTGATCCCAAAATATCCCGCTTTTTCTTAGGGTGTCCCTATTTTCATCAGAGAAATGTTGGAGGGTATGGAGTTATATGACCCCTGAGCCAAGGAGATAAGTAACTTTCCAAGCTTTGGAAGACATCTGAAGGCAGCCCTGTATAAGGAAGTTTTTACAATGTTTAATGTTTTATTATATTTTGATATACTGTATGTTGGAAGTTAGAGAAATGTTGGAGGGTATGGGTTTTGAAGTTCTGCCTTAGAAATAAGTCATACCATCTAGCTTTGGTAGCAACCGGGCACCCAGCATATTCTACAGGACAAGCACAAACTCATCTGCCGCTAACCTTCCAAACGTGGACAAGGAAGAATAAAGATGGACTTTTCCCAGTAGTGATGTATGGAAGTGAGAGCTGGACCATAAAGAAGGCTGATCGCCGAATAATTGATGCTTTTGAGTTATGGTCTGAAGGAGACTCTTGAGAGTCCCATGGACTGCAAGAAGATCAAACCTATCCATTCTGAAGGAAATCAGCCCTGAGTGCTCACTGGAAGGACAGATCCTGAAGCTGAGGCTCCAATACTTTGGCCACCTCATGAGAAGAGAAGACTCCCTGGAAAAGACCCTGATGTTGGGAAAGATGGAGGGCACAAGGAGAAGGGGACGACAGAGGACGAGATGGTTGGATAGTGTTCTCGAAGCTACCAGCATGAGTTTGACCAAACTGTGGGAGGCAGTGGAAGACAGGAGTGCCTGGCATGCTCTGGTCCATGGGGTCACGAAGAGTCGGACATGACTAAATGACTAAACGACAACAACAAAGGGACTAGCAGTAAGCACAGAGGAAATACATTAGGACAGCAATAAAAAGCCTTACATGTAAGAATCAGGAGCAAGACACTGATGCAAAAAGCAAGGGTGTTTTGGTTTTTTTGCACATACGCTCATGGTATTTCTTTTATGCATCTGTTACATTTGTACTGGGCATCCCATCCACACAGTTCACACATGCAAAAGGTTTCTGCTTGCACTGGTCTCTCAGATGTTCAGTGCTGGTGGAAATGGCTAGGTGCCCAGCAGCCTGCATGAATATCAGAATCCCCACTACTGATATGGGGAATGTCTAAGGAACTGTCAGGAACCAATCCCCATGGCAGGTTGCCAGGAATGGACGAGACAAGGAAAAGTCCTTACCATCTGCTTTTATTCAATATTCACAGAGAGAGGCTCGGGAAAGCAGCCTCTTTGAATAATGGTGTTGTCCTGAGTGACTCTCCATCCCCTTTTTCTCCCACTTCCTCATTCATCATCTCCTCTATGGGTGGTGCTGAGGGCCCTTTGCTTCTGAGCCCTTTGCTCTCTTACTTTCAAGGTCCGCCATGTTCAGGGAGAGAAGGGTGGTGGTGGTCTGGAATGCTTTCTAAAGACATTGTGTCCATCAGCTGTTGCCCTCCTGGTGGTTCCTCTTCTTCCTCCTCCTCTCCCATTAATTCCCAGCTTTCCCCCTCATCTGCCTCTGAGCTGTGACCTCCCTCAAACCCCTGTTGTAATTCTGAACTGTCTTCTTCTTCTCTGGAAGGGTCAGGCTGGGGAGGCGGTCTCCACCATTCCTCCTCTGCCCAGTCCCTGACAGGAACACATGAACTTGCCAGTTTCAGGAAAACCACTACCCTTCCAAATAACAACTGCCAAATTCACTGTGGACATGCCCTGTGGGAGGGCAGAAAAGCTTTTAGCAATTTTTTTTAAAAAATGTTGAAGGATGGAAATCCTGCAAGCCGAAATCCTGTGCAAGAAAAAAACGTCCACTTGCCCAATGGGGCTTGATCCCCTCTCCTCCCTCCACCCCACAAGCACCCCCAAATTCATTTGTGGGGGGCGAGAGAATCCCCAGAACAGTGCACAGAGGGAGGGGAGGGGAGTGGGGATAATTCCATCTGGCAAGCTGATATGTTTGTGCAGGCAAAACATTTGCAATAGTGTGACATTGAATTCCACCCTAAGAGTTATTTATTATCAGCAGCTTGCAGAAAGCCACATCTGACTATGTGTGGTAAGCATTGCATTCAGACAGCTAGGCAAAGAAGTGTTCAAAATTCTTCTTTGGGTTCATGGTTGACACAGGCAGACAGGCAAGCTCAGACAGACAGACAGACAGACAGACAGAACTAGCTAGTAATTCCTGAAGACCCTAATGGCTCTGAGCTGTACTGTAGAATATTGAGAACCTGCTGCCCTCCCCAAAGTTGCTGGACTCCAACCCCCATAAGTCCCAGCCAACATAAACACTATCCAGGGATGATGGGAGTTACAGTCCAACAATATCCAGAGGACCATGGGTTAGCCATCCCTAATCTGGGGCAAAACTAGGAATAAATCATTTTCATTTTATTTTACTGAAAATACATGTATTCTTCTCATTAGCTGACTAAGAGAACTCTGCTACCAAGTAGTCGTCAAACCCGACTAAGGCTCTTGTAAGATAGTGTTCTTAAAATAAATTTGTCTTTAAGGTCTGAAGTGGTAATTTAATTAAGAGTATGATTATAAGACGAAACTCAAAAATAGTTAACAAGAGAAAGATCTTGTCGTCTTGCGAGACACCAGCTGAGATAGCCTTTAGCCTCTGGTTTAGCCATCTGATAAAAATAATTCCAATAGAGAATGCACACCATAATTAAACTATCCTTCTGTGACATATCCCCAACAGCTAAAAATATGGAGATTTCGGCAATTAAAGGGCTCGTTCCGCAGATGCTGTCCAGACAATGTGATACATGGATGCCCAGGTGACATGGGCGGAGCAGCTCTGAGAAACTCCCAAGCATACTTATAAGAAGCAGGATTTTGTCCGGTTACAACCCACTTTAAATACTTAGAAGCCTAAAGTGCAGCAGTCTTCTTCAGCCCCACTTCCCCCTAGCCTTGCTGTGTTGAGTACGTTTGCCTAAATGTACCTTCATGCTTCCCCACAATGCAGAATCTTAACCACACAGGTTCCCAGTCATGGGAAGAACTGCCAGATAAAAGAAGGTAAAGGCAGTGGTTTTTTCTAAATAAAAAATAAAAAATGCTTAGGGGTACCTCTCATTCCCCTGCTCATATTGAAATACCGCAATGAGGCCAAACTTAGATTTACAATATGTTTAGGGGTATGTGTACCCCTGCATCCCCCCTGAAAAAAAGCACTGGGTAAAGGACCCCTAGACAGTTAAGTCCAGTCAAAGGCGACTATGGGGTTGTGGCGCTCATCTGGCTTTCAGGCTGTGGGAGCCAGTGTTTGCCCACAGACAGGTTTCCGGGTCATGTGGCCAGCATGACCAAACCGCTTCTGGCACAACGGGACACTGTGACGGAAACCAGAGCGCACGGAAACACCGTTTACTTTCCCGCCGCAGCAGTAGTTATTTATCTACTTGCACTGGTGTGCTTTCCATCTGCTAGGTTGGCAGTAGCTGGGACAGAGCAATGGGAGCTTACCCCATCACAGGGATTCAAACTGCCAACCTTCTGATCGGCAAGCCCAAGAGGTTCAGTGGTTTAGACCACAGCACCACCCATGTCCCAGTTCCCGTCATGGGAAGAACTGCGAGTATGTTGAGGCAAACACACCCGCAATACCCTTTTTGATTTTACGACTCAATGTGGTGAGGTCAAAGGAGCAACGTGGCAAACAGGGTCCTGCACCTCCTACTGAGAGCCAGTGTGGTGTAGTGGTTAAGAGCGGTAGTCTCGTAATCTGGGGAACCGGGTTCGCGTCTCCACTCCTCCACATGCAGCTGCTGGGTGACCTTGGGCTAGTCACACTTCTGTGAAGTCTCTCAGCCCCACTCACCTCACAGAGTGTTTGTTGTGGGGGAGGAAGGGAAAGGAGAATGTTAGCCGCTTTGAGACTCCTTAAAGGGAGTGAAAGGCGGGATATCAAATCCAAACTACTCCTCCTCCTCCTCCTCCTCCTCCTCCTCCTCTTCTTCTTCTTCTTCTTCTTCTTGCTTATAACTTTAACACCCTTAGGCAACTGGTGAGACGGAGCCCTTCAGCACAGGCAACAAGCATTTTAAGCACATCCAATTGACCTGCAACCAGGCGCATTATGTTGCCCCCAGAATTAGCTGGGAAAGGGGGCGAGGCAGGGGGCCGGGCCGGGATGAAGCAGGCTTAAACATGCTCGGGCCAGGAATGCAAGCCCCATACAAAATGGTCGTTGCTTGTTATCTGGTTTTGGTAGAATGCCCCTCTCTATCTGCTCTACTGAAAGCAATGGAAGATGCAATAATTAAAGGGACCCCCCAAGGAATGGGTTTAGAGCAGGCATCCCCAACCTGCGGCCCTCCAGATGTTTTGGCCTACAACTCCCATGATCCCTAGCTAACAGGACCAGTGGTCCGGGATGATGGGAATTGTAGTCCAAAACATCTGGAGGGTCGAAGGTTGGGGGTGCCTGGTTTAGAGCTAGAGTACTAGGCACATCAAGTTGATGGATTATGCCAAAATGGCCATAATGACCAGAAGAATCAGAAATCAGAAAGACCAAAATTTTAATATGGAATGGCGAAATTTTATTACTTATCTTAAAAACCATTGTAAAATTGTTAGTAGGATTGGAATAACACTTGCAGTTTAATGGTGGATTTTGGACACAATGGAGAGGTAAAAGATTTGGATTATCATAAAAGATGCAGGAGGAAATGATTAACAATAGGACCCACAAAGGGGAGGAGGGAAGTCTAAGAGAATCCTTGGAAACTTGTTTTTATGTTGTAAGTTGGATATGTGATTGTAAAATTTTAATGTGAAAAACCAAATAATTTTTTTTAAGAGTTGGAGTACTATGCACTTTCTGAGATGTTATCGTTATGAAGAACACTTGATTTGCTGCTTTTTATTATTCTTATTGCACAAAGAGGAAGTGAAAATTATTATAATTTTAAAATGAAGTGAATGAATAGAGGTAGTCAAACGAAACCTATTCATTTTGTTGCTGTCTTTTTGCTATCGTCATTGCAATTATCAATCTCATTTTTATCCTGCCCTTCCTCTAACCAGTGATCCCAGGGTAGGTTATGTAACACAGGGAAACAAAACAATATGGCCCATCAATAAAACATTAAAAATGTAAGATTCATAAATATTTCATCCATCCCATCTCTGTAAATCCCAGTGACCTAGATATATTGAACTCCTACACCATTAAAAAGCCTGGAAGAAGAGATTCTGCAATCATAGATGCTTTCTTGATTGCCACTATAAATGCCTTATTCCCCATCCAAGGGGAATCCAAGGATTGCTGGAATGTGTAACGTGAAAACTTTGCCAAGTGTGTGAAGAGGAAAGTTCCGTATGTTTGGCTTGTAGTGTGTGCATGGAAGAAATAAACATGGGCTGGCCACACACTGAACATATTGAAAAGCAGAATGTGGTATATACTATACCTGTCAACTGTCCTGATTTGACCAGGACACCCAGGAATTACAGAAGCCATCCGGGAATCTGAATGGATCCTGGAATGCCCCGTTTTTGGCGCCACAGGAGTTTTGTGCTGTGTTTTCCTAGCTGTTTTCATGGATCATGCCACCACTGCTCAGGGGACAAAATCTGGGGCAGTGCTCTAGCCTCATGTAGGAACAGAAGCCTGAATGTGCATAAAAGGTGTCCTCTGTTGTGTCACACCACACCCACTGGTGTGAATGAAATTTAGTGCGACATGGAAGTATATCGATCAAAAAGCCACAATTCTATGACCCAAGAGGTAACAGAGCAAAAGGAATATTTAAGTCTTCAACAGGATAGCCAATACAATAGACCCCATGTCTGAATACACCCTAGGCCTCTACTGCAACCACACCATATTTCCAACATCTCTCCTCACTTACAATATGACCAGTGCTTTTTTTCCTGGGGGTACGCAGGGGTACACATACCCATAAACATTTTGCGAATCTAACGGGAGAAAAAACTATTTTATTTTATTTTTTTAAAAAATAGTTTCTTCTCTAGCACGGTGAATCATCAGTTTTGTTGCTACTCCTGATGGCAGCCTCATTTCCTGTCACGTTGTTTCCTGAGTCTCAGACGGAAGCGGGCGTTTAATGTGTGAAGCAGTGTGGAATGTGGATGTGTGTTGTTTTACTGATGAAAGTTTGGCCTCATTGAGAGGCAGTATTTCAGTATAAGTAATGCATGTTCTTTGTACCTTTTTCTATTTACTGTTTTTATTTTTCTCAATTTGAACTATAAAATGGTGATTTTATTGAGTCAAAATGAGAGTACCCCTAAACATTTTTTTAGGGGGGGGGAAGTACTGGATATGACAACAATTAAAAATCTGCTTTGGTTGTCCACAAAGAACTTCCAGTGACTAGTTTTGTTTTGCTTGTGTTTCTTTGGTATGTCTAAAAGGTAAAGGTACCCCTGCCCGTACGGGCCAGTCTTGACAGACTCTAGGGTTGTGCGCCCATCTCACTTAAGAGGCCGGGGGCCAGCGCTGTCCGGAGACACTTCCGGGTCACGTGGCCAGTGTGACATCGCTGCTCTGGCGAGCCAGAGCCGCACACGGAAACGCCGTTTACCTTCCCGCTAGTAAGCGGTCCCTATTTATCTACTTGCACCCAAGGGTGCTTTCGAACTGCTAGATTGGCAGGCGCTGGGACCGAGCAACGGGAGCGCACCCCACCGCGGGGATTCGAACTGCCGACCTTTCGATCGGCAAGCCCTAGGCGCTGAGGCTTTTACCCACAGCGCCACCCGCGTCCCCTTGGTATGTCTAGTGTTGTTGTATTATGATATACTAGTGCTGCTGTTCTTTCTACATTCTAACAATAAAAGGTATTAATCAAAACAAACAAACAGACAGAACATACAAGTTCTAATTAGAAAGGAAAGAACCCCTGCCTCCATCTTTCACTATTGTAGTACAAAACCAAATATAACATGAGTTTAAGTAGGTTGTGCATAATTTTGCTCCAAGAATTATTTTGCCATTGTGTAAACAAACTCTGCATTTTGGTACTACAATCCACAAAGCTATTTTACTCTATGACCACCATTTTGACTCAGTACATAAAAAAATGTATCATTTTCTTCTAATCCAAGAATCCAGCAATTCTTAATAACTACCCTGAACAAGGGAGCAGTAGAGATCCAGCATTATTTCCCCTATGGAGTGCAATGATCTCCAGATGAAAGATCCCAAATACCACACACCTGTGGATACAGGTGTAACATGAAAATTAACATAAAGCATGATTAGGGACACATGCAGGCTTAATAACAGAGCACTACCCATGTGTCAACAATTTCTGATTTTACTTTAATGGTCAAAAATAAATTTACCACTAGGGAGGTGACCAGGATTCAGTGTTTCTCAAATTTGGGCTTCCAGCTGTTGTTGGACTACAACTCCCATCATCCCTGACCACTCATCCTATTAGCTGGGGATGATGGGAGTTGTAGTCCAACAACAGATAGAGACCCAACACTAAATCACTGTTAAGTGCAGCATGAATGAGCTAGGATGGGCTTCAGACATGTATTCCATTCCCTTCCCTAATATAATTAGGAGGAGGAGACTAGAAGCATCTGCTTCTGGATTTAAACTAACCAACAAGGATAAACTGAAATTAATAATTATGGAAGCAAGCCATGGTGATAAGTTCATGGTTTCCAATCCTGTATTCAACTGCACATCACTTTGAATTCCACTTTGGTAGACTTAGTTGGTAGAATTAATGAACATGATTAATGGATGTGGTAAGTCAATCATGAAGCATCAGTTCATTTCTGAAATTGAGGTACTTCTGACCTGGAAGCTTCCATTTCTGAATCTCAGATACGAGTAACATCACTGTGGTTATTCAGTGGTGATAAAATACTCTGCACATGGCCAGAGCCACTCTCTCCTTTATTCACAACAGGCTTGAAGGAAGCACTCTAGCAAGGCATGGCTTTGCGACTGAGGGCCCCAAAGAATGGCTTACACGTCAGACAGAGGTTTTTTAGATGTGCAGAGACACAAACATGACCGCACCAAAGTAACACCTTAATGTTCTGGAGCATTACTGAGATGTATTTCGTTCTTGTATGCTTCCATCTCATGAATTTATCAACACCTCATCAACAATTTAGCGCACTGCTAATGATCCTTAAGACCAACTGATTTTCACACTTAATGGTGTCCGTCCAGATTGAGCACATAACAGTGTACCTAATTGTAACAGCAAGCTGTGTGGCAAATATTAGGTACTCTAGCCAGGAACTGCTTTTTACTGAGACACCATTGTCCAAAACAAAACATCTCACCAGAATGCCTGCTGCTCTGGTATGTTCGTAGTGCCTATCGCCAATGTTTAAAGCAGAGACTCTGTTGTTTTCCATCGCACCTGGCTGACTCCTTCCTAACGTTATGCAAACATTACCCAAGGCTTGTGCAAAATAAATGACAGCGCAGAGAAATGTGTCAGCCATTATGTGATCGGGAGCATCCCACCTACAGCTGCAAATGTTGCTGCTAATTAATCTGTCGTGGCATTACACGGAAAAAGGGATTTGGGCCAAAGGAGCACAGAACACGTAATCCATATGCCTTTTACTCAGTGTCACGATTATCTGAAGGTCCCTGGGAGCGGCAGCCGGGTGGAATCTCATTTTAGCATCCTTGTTTTGACATCGTTTCCTTGGCACAACACTCAATTAATAATGCTTTACTGTAGCATCATTAGGGGGGCTGGAGACCGTGACAGCATCCGACTTCCGACTTCGGGTTTTCCACAGCACTCAGATGCCACATTTCAGATTATGGTGTGTTTTTTTTAAAATTGCCTATTCTGATAATCACTCAGGTCTTAGAAAATGACAGCTACAAGATGCAAAAAACCAGCCACCACCCCTCCTGCCTTTTACCAGAAATAGAAAACATCCAGTTTCCACATAGCTGAAAGGTACACATTATTTCATGAGCAAAAAATAAATAAACACTGCCAAGCTTCCAATATAATGCAGAGATGAAGAACACCACAATTTATCCACTTCTCTCTATCCAAACCACTTCTGTCTAATGTAAACCATGCCAACACTTCAGTAACTAAAACCCTGGCGTTAACTGAATTACCTGTGTGACTCAATGAGGAATGTTAAGGAGCCAGGGATTGGCAAAATGATAATGAACACATTTTGTTCCCTCATATGGAGCACCCTTAACACACCTTCTGAATTTAAGTGGTCTGCCACAACGCTTCAGGTACCACTAATTTCCACTGCAGAGCCCACCCACCCACCCCCTTTGCCAGGAAGGCTGTTAGCAGAAAACTGCTACAATGCTAATTTCAATTATGTAAAGGAAAAAAGAATGTTTACCCAGATTACTTGCAGTGTAATGGCCATGATTAAATGGCTATTACATTGTAGCCAAAGGTTCTCCAAGCCTATTCCCAGGCTCTTAAAACATATTTTTACGACAAACATGGTCAAAAAGCCCAGACTGCTATGTTTAGCTGATTTGCCACAATATTATTCCAATGGAACCTTCCCCATGCATGGAAACATGCCTACATGCCTATGAAGGTAAAAGCACAAATCCTGTCACTAATGCTGAATCCTATCCACCAACAGAACAAGCAAGCAGCCAAAACAAGCAGCAGCCTCTACCTTCCCAACCTACCAAAGGAGGGGGGGAAATTGATTTCAATGTTTCCGCTGGCAAATGTACATTTCCCCTCATTTTAGACATTGCTACAGATATTTAAACCTTTAGAAATATATTCATTTCCTTCCAGTTACCTATACTGAACACCTGATATATATATACAGAGAGAAAGAGAGAGAGAGGGTTTCATTCATTAAGTTGTCAATGGTGAAAAAATTCATAGCAGGATTCATTCTATGCTCTAACACTTCTTCCGTTACCCAGCTGTGTCAATAAAGCTACCAACACACACACAATTTGAGTCAAGTAGAAAAGACGGCTATCAAAGGATGCTCTCATACCCTGGACCATATGACAAAACAGGTAAGTGCATCCCATGCACAAAATATCAGTTTGCTATTTGGACTTAGTGTGGTGTTGTTTTTACTTTTTCTTTCCTTCTTTGCCACACTGGCATTTGGGTTTTTTTTCATTTCCACCAGGCCTATCCAGACTTCTTCTTCTTCCTTTATTTTTTAATGCAAGCCGCTATTTGAAAAAGAAGCATAGGATGAACCAGTTGTTCACCCCTCCCACCCTAGTCACCACTACCAAATCCCTGGGGTTGAAACCTTCAGGGTAAGATTTATTTGGCTTTGATGCAACTTAATAAAGCCCTCCAGATGGAAGACTTGGGCACAGGTGGTGTGAGCCACAAGCGGGAGACAGCAGCACTGGCAGACCTACAAGAATGCTCATGAATAGATGGGGCTCCCAGTGGGTACGCAACTCCTTGCCCTCTCACGTGTGGGAAAGCAGGAGAAAAATCAAGCTTGCTCACTGCCGCATTCGTTTTTGCACCAACTATTACATCAGGTAGCTTTTGAAAAAAATAGTGAGAGTGTGGATGGTTGCAGAGCTTTCCCTCCCTTCTTCCTCCCTATAGCAGGTCTTGGCCCAGCCAGTAGGGGGTGGTATTGCAGTGTGCCCCCCCACCTCCCCTTGCAACAGCACCTTGGCTTAGAGCAACAGCAGAAGAAGATGGTGGAGAGGGTTTCCGACCTGATGTCGCACACTGCCTGCTGCGATTGCAAAATGGAAAAGGTTGGGGGTCTTCGACAGAAAAGCAACTGAGAAGGGAAAGCCCTGCACCTCTCCAAACGAGGCTAGGAGGGAAAAGGGGACAGCACTGGTGCATGAGGTGAGGAATTGCCAAGGAGCACAGAGCAGCTGCTGTTGCGAGGCGATTTCCTGAGGGGGGCTTTGGACGCTTCTGCAGAATAAAGAGGAGGGGAAAGCAAGAGCAAGCGAGGGCTGGGAATTTATATCTTCCTACCTCCTCCACCATGCAAAAGTTATTAGAACTGAGAATACCGAGAGGCTCTGAACACAAGCGTTCCAAACCGAGAACATGGCAACTCTGCAAGGTTGGCCAGCGAGGCAATGGATCAGTGTGTGAGATCAGCCTCAGATGACACCACTCTGGAGGAGGGCTGCCAGGGCAAGGCAAGAGCCAAGCGTAGCTGATCAGATTATAGGGGGGGGTGGGAGAGACTGGAGGAGTGGAGGAAAACCAAATAAGATGGAAGTTGAAAGGCTCGCAGTTTCCAGAGCACAGCGGGTGGCTAACTTCAAAAAAATGGGGGCTGCCAAATCCTAGCCCTGCCAAACAGCAAGGAGAAGCAGAGATCTGGTTCAAGCCAACAAGCATGAGACAGCGGGGAGGGCTATGTTTTCACAGGCTTGGCAGAAGAGGGCCTCCCCCTGGGGCTTTCATGCTTGCTCCAGTGGCTGCTTCACCTCTGCTGCTTTCAAGCCGGAGGGCAAAGGCATCTGCCTTCAGGGAAGGGAATCAGCAGCCAAGGTCCCCCTCAGGGGAGCAGGGGGGTGTTTGAAGTGCCCCAAACACCAGATCCGAGGGTCCCATCCTCCTCCCCTATTGCTCTCTCTGGCTGGGGCGTTAATTATTCCAGCACGAGTGACGTGACAAATTAAAGGAGGCGGCCAAGGCTTCTGAAGTAGAAAGAGCATGTCTTCTACCAAGAATAAATTGCTGTAATCCTAAACGCCAGGCGCCAGGCCGTGGCTGGTCATTAATTGGGCAGGAAGGATCTTTTTGACAACTGGAATTACCTGCAAAAACAGAACAGAACAAAACAAAAAACAGAGGAGGGGAGAATGATGGAAGGCCATGGAGCACAGTGTTAGATGCCCAGCCAAAAGGAGGCGAGGTGTCAGGAACCTCGTAGGAAGAATTTGGGCTGCGGAGGGGGGGTGGGGGGGGAGAGAGAGAGGTGTACAGCATATCCAATCAGAAACCAATGCTATGGAAACCCTGAAATGTCCCAGAAAACAGAGCTGCCCTCCCACAGCAAGAAGTTGAGCAACTTTCAAAAGCCACAACGCATTCAAGATTAATGAAGCAGAGCAGTGCATTTATTTCAGCCAACACACAAGCCTAGTAGATAAGAGGGATTGGGGGTGGGAGCTCAAACACCACTGCGTTTCTTTATTACAACCCATGCACAGAGACCCAAATAAAACAACAGCGACAGACGCTCTTGGGGGGGGGTGTGCGCGATTCCGCACACTTTTAAAATCAAGGCAACGCTGTTAATTTCAAAAGGTATACTGCTTT
The DNA here is from genome assembly GCF_027172205.1 of Podarcis raffonei. Lineage (NCBI taxonomy): Eukaryota > Metazoa > Chordata > Lepidosauria > Squamata > Lacertidae > Podarcis > Podarcis raffonei. The sequence goes on from NC_070603.1 coordinate 17,737,542, forward strand.
GCACGTAATTGGGAGGGGAGGGGAAAGGGAACCCGCTCGTTCTGTTTTGCTGCGTACCTGAAATGCAGATGATGAAATTGGCTTGCAGAAGAAAGAGTACCTCCCAAACAATTTCCATCCTCCGATTCTCATGCCAAGTGCATCCCTCGGCGAAGAAAAACAAGGATCAATATCGCAGTTTGGACGGACCCAGAAAACCCCCTTTCGGACTCGCAGCCTGTATTCCCCAGATGTGCTGACACATGTCCGAGCTCTCCCTCCACACAGCTCAAGCGAGATCCCTTCTCTTCCTTAGCCCTCCAGCAGAGACCAAGGAGCCAACCGCCGGCACCAGCTTCTTCTTCTTCTCCTTCCTCCAGGAGAGCGAGAAAAACCCACCAGATCTCCCAACAAGACATAGACGGGGGGGAAAGCCCGACCGCTGCTCCTCGCTCCGGAAAGTCTCTCTCAATTCCAGGGGACCCGAACTGCCAAGTTGTCCCCGAACTCTGCACGCCTCACTGGGGCATCACCACGGCAATCACACCATCCCGGCGCCTTCCTCTCCAGCTCTCTCACTACAAAATGATCACATGGAGATTAATATACACATTGCAACGGATTTTAAGCTTTTCGCATGGTTATTTCACCTACATCTAAACCAAGGAGAGAGGGCGAGGGAGAGAGGGAGGGAGGACAAAATACCAAGCGCAGGTTTCCTTGCCAAAAGAGAAAAAAAACCCAAAAAACCCCCACAGCTCAAGCTCCCGTTAATTCTCCAGCAAAGCAACGGAGATTTTCCGCAATGCAACTGCAGGGGTCGTTCTTCCCTCGCCTACAGATATTTCTCCCTCCCTTCTCTCCATTTCTCCCCCTTCCTTTCTTGCAAAGCTATTGGGGAGAATTCATAGTGGAAAGCAAGCAAATAAATAAATAAATAAATAACTGCGGAGCCAAGCCTCTCTTCTCTTCCTCTCCCCCCCCCCACCGCAAACACAAACACACAGACACACACACACACACACACATTCATTCCCAGTCTTTACTTGGCACTTTTAACCACTTGATTAGTTTATTGGGGTTAATGAAATCAGCAAAGCGTCCAAAAATTAAGGCGGGGGAGAGGGGGCGCGCGCGCGGAGGAATGGCTGTTTTTCTTATATTTAATTTAAACATCAACTGTACACACAAGAGAGGCTCCCCGCTTCTTTAACTGGCTTAAGTGCACACTTAAGCCCTCCTCCCGGACCCAAGCCCCCTGTTTACAAGAGCGAACCTCGATAACCCAGAAAATATGCAACGCCCTTTTTCTCTCTCTCTCCCCTTCCGAAATCTGCAGGCAGATAAATAAGTAAATAAAACGATTACACATTGCGCGAAAACCGAAGAGAAACTGCTAAGAGAGTTCGCAAAAGTAGCAGTTGCCTGAGCGGACCCCCGCGGTAACACAGTGCAATCCCAATGCGTGTCTTACTCGGGAGTAAGCCCCATCGAGTTCAGTGTGGGACTCAACACTCCAAGGTAAGGGAGTACAAGCTTGCAGCCCTTTAAGGCTTAAACGCACTTACCTCGGAGTAAGTCCCACCGAACTCAACGGGGCTTGCTCCTGAGTAGACCTGTGTCGCCATTCATTTAATATCTCCGCGGCGCGCGGTTGCATACTTACCCCTCCCCAAAGCTCCCGTTTCCCCTTCACCTCATATGGGACGCGGGCATCATTCCTCTTTCAGTTTTCCTGCAGTGCCCTCACCACACATACGAAAAATAGCGAGGACCCAGCGGCTGCCAGACAGCCCCTTCGCTTTGGGTACAAAAATAAAATGAAACCACACTTTCACGGCGATTTTCTCATGGGGATTCTCGCTGCCTTTCCCCTCCGAGTCCAGGGAACCGCGCGCTCCGGGCTCCAAAGCGCCCGAGCCAGCCTCCGACACTCCGCCAGCTCAATGCGCAGCCAAGGCAGGGACCGAGGCGCAAGGCAGAGGCGCGCGGGGACGCGAGCGCTCCGCTACGGGAGGCGGCGCGTGTGGCTCAAAAACCAAGCGGCAGCAGCAACGGCGGCTGCAGCGGCCATCCCAGGTAGCCTTGGCTCTTGACTGCAGCCCAAGCTGCAATCCCGGCTCTTTCTGGGGACCTGGGATTGAGGGCGAGCCGGGGAAAGCGCAGCGGAGGAGCAAGCAATCCCTAGCTGCAAAGGAAGGAGGCGGCTCGTTCCGTGCGCAAAGCATCCGGGCGTTGTTCTCGGGGCAAGCTTTCTTTCTCAGTTCTTTGGGCCATTGCAGGTTTGTTTTTTTGTTTTGTTTTTACACACTACATTAAAGCGGAGGCAGGTTAATGGCGGAGGGGCGTCAGAGCCCCAGGAAGAAGCTGGAGGGGACCAGAAAAGCAGGGCAACTTTCAAAGCGCACAGACGGCCCCAGGCGGTTTAAGGGCGCATCCAGGCGATGCTCTCCCTCTCTTGGGCAGGTAACCGGAAGTAGCGGAAGTGCTGCTGGCTACCTCGAAAAGTAGGGTTGGGTGTGTGGAAGACCACCAGCGCTCAAAGGCTGCCTGCGTTTAATTCAAATGCTTAAGGGGGGGGGGGGAGCAACGGAACGCCCAGTTCCAGGTAACAGTTATGCGCACGTATGCTTGGCACGTAGCCGCTCAGGAGCGAGCTTCACTGAGTTGCATCATCAGGTAAAACACTAGGCAAGTCTGCATAAGACTTACAGCGCAATCGTGAGCATGTTTACTTATGGAGCGAGCCCCTCAATGGGACGTAAAGGTAAAGGGACCCCTGACCGTTAGGTCCAGTCGTGACCGACTCTGAGGTTGCGGCGCTCATCTCGCTTTATTGGCTGAGGGAGCCGGCGTACAGCTTCTGGGTCATGTGGCCAGCATGACTAAGCAGCACACGGAAACGCCGTTTATCTTCCCGCCGGAGCGGTACCTATTTATCTACTTGCACTTTGACATGCTTTCAAACTGCTAGGTTGGCAGGAGCAGGGACCGAGCAACGGGAGCTCACCCCGTCGCGGGGATTCAAACTGCTAACCTTCTGATCCGCAAGCCCTAGGCTCTGTGGTTTAACCCACAGTGCCACTTGCCCCTGGGTATATTTACAGGTGGCACCCTGTAAGTATGGGTGCTGGTGGCACCCATAGGTACAGGGAGGGGGTGGGGCTAGCCAGGTATTTTTTGCCCTGGGTGAAGCCTCCAGAGGGGTGCCATTGAGGCTCCCAGCAAATGCATGTTTGTGTGTGTGCCAAACTGGGTCTTTGACCCAGGTGAAATAAAGCCTAGTTTCACCCCTTCCTTAGGCATGCCCCAATGGATGTTCAGATGCCAAAGGCAATTAAAACTGCTAGCCCATTTGCAAAGCTAAGCTAAGCGGGGTCCAATTAGATGGGGGAGTTCAGGTTGAGATTACTGAATGGAAGGGGGTTGGACCATGGGCGTGGCCTGGGGGACAGTGGGGGACAGCTGCCCCCCCTTAAGTAAATAAATAAGAATTCTTAAAGTAGAAATAATCAGAATATTTGAAATTGAAATGTTCACTGAGGTAACTTGGATGATGACTCATTTATCGCATGGAAGGTATTCCCCGGTGTTAATTTTTTATTTAACTTCCGAGTTTTCAAACGACTGAAGATTTTGACAGATTTTTCTGAGCTCTTGGGTTTGAAAGAAATTTAAAACAACTGTTGTTGAGGCATTTCATTCCCGATCTGCTAGACAGAGCCAGACAGAGAGGATGGTGTCAGGAGGGTGTCATCTCCCCCCCCCCCGATAAATCTTGCCTATGCCCACAGGTTGAACTACATGACCCTTGGGGTATCTTTCAACCCTAAAACTCTATGATTCTATGACTAATACCCTGAGTCCAGACTTTAAACTCACTTTTGCCAGCTGCAGGGCCAGTATGCTATTTAAAGAGGGGAAATTGCAAGACGTATTCTGTCTTAACAATTGGGTTTTGGATTTCTTTGTTACACCAGGGATAAGGGTTGAGTTTTGGAAAGTGCCTGGAATGTCCTTATCCTTAAACCAGATGCACCAGTAATTGAGTCTGGGGTTTCTGTGTGTGAAATCGGTGTGTTCCACTAGGTTGTCTCCTGCCCTTTCAGAAATAACTTCCCTTGTGAGGTTTCCGAAATGACTTTCATTCATTTTCTGCCATCGGGGAACTTCTGTGACAGAGGTCTCCTAGTTAAAGATAGGGGCCTTGTACACAGTATGTCATGATGTGCATTCAGTGCTGGGTGCAGGATGGTGCCATTTAGGGGTGCTGTGCACAGGATGTCATCCAGGAATGGTTTTAATCTGATTTGTGCCAAGAGTGCACTTCTCAAGTGGTTGCTGGGTTCAATTATTATTATTATTATTATTATTATTATTATTATTATTATTATTATTCTGCACCTTTTCCCCTGACAGGTACTCAAGGTGGATTACAAATAAAAGGTAAAAGGTAAAGGAACGTCTGTACGAGTGGTGCTGTGGTCTAAGCCACTGAGCCTCTTGGGCTTGCCAATCAGAAGGTTGGCGGTTCGAATCTCCGCTCCCATTGCTTTGTCCCAGACCCTGCCAACCTAGCAGTTCAAAAGCATGCTAGTACAAATAGATACTGCTGCAGCTGAAAGGTAAACAGCATTTCTGTGCACTCAGGCTTCTGTCACGGTGTCCCGTTGCACCCAAAGTGGTTTTGTCATGCTGGCCACATAACCGGGAAAGCTGTCTGTGGACAAATGCCAGCTCCCTCGGCCAGAAAGCGAGATGAGCACCGCAACCCCATAATCACCTTTGTCTGGACTTAACCGTCCAGGGGTCCTTTACCTTTACCTTTTACCTTACAAATAAAAATAAGAATCATTCAAAATGTAGGGGGGCATAACCCCCTCAATTAATCATTGATAAAATTAAAACTATATACAGTGGTACCTCGGGTTAAGTACTTAATTTCTTCCGGAGGTCCGTTCTTAACCTGAAACTGTTCTTAACCTGAAGCACCACTTTAGTCAATGGCGCCTCCCGCTGCCGCCACGCTGCCGGAGCATGATTTCTGTTCTTATCCTGAAGCAAAGTTCTTAACCTGAAGCACTATTTCTGGGTTCGCGGAGTCTGTAACCTGAAGCGTATGTAACCTGAAGCGTATGTAACCCGAGGTACCACTGTGTATGTATGTGTGTGTGTGTATATATATATATATATATATATATATATATATATATACACATATAAGAAATCTATTAAAACCATACAAGTAATTACAATAAAACAGCACAGCACCAGTACATATGTACCCAGAGAGCAGTTTCTCAGGTCACCTATTCATGCAGACCTACTGATGTTGCAGATCTTTGCCACATCCTCTCACCATGTTTAACTTGCCAGTGAATGAAATAGGCAAAATAGGAAGCAGCACAGTAACTTAGCTGTCTCTCTGTACCGATAACAGACATATATATGCTCTGTTTAGCAACACACCAGTTTCCAGCCCCTCTCTTTTGGATGACTGTGAATTATTTTTAAAAGGACATGGAAACACTAATTGTGGGGAGGGGAATAGAGAACACCTTTGCACACTAGTTTGAAAACATGCACACCTGTCTGTACGAACAGCACAGACAGCAGATGCCTTCTAAGATGATGTGTGCCATGTGCACAATTGCAAACTGCTGTGTACAAAAAAAGCATGCTGAAAAATTCTAACCCCTGTGCAAGGGTCTCATGGCTGTTAACTGCACTGGCTCCAGAAAGCCTCTATGGCTTCTGCATGATTTACCATAGATCAGCTGCCTGTGCAGGAGGATCTCAGTAAAAATTGTAGCAACATCTTCCTACCTTCACATTTTATATGAAGATTATAAAACATCAGCATCAGATCACACCCTTGTCGACTGATTGACTCTCTTTGGGAGTGCTGCAGGCTCTCCAAATTCCATGGCCTTCTGCCCCTCTTATCCTGCCTCCTTCTCCCTTGTCTCTGGCTGCCTAGTTTCCTCTTCCTGATTCCCTCTTCCACCAACACCAGCAGCTGCTTCACAGGTGACATGAAGCCCACAAATCACTGGATCCTTCCCCCTCTCCACTTGCCTCCTCTGCCCACATCCCCCTCTGGGCTCCTTCCCATCCCTGACAACAACTGGGGCAATTGGAGAAACATCTGTTGCTAATTCTTTTTACCTATACCATGCTGATAAACATATGTTTATTATACTCTTAAGCCCCAGACAATATTTTACCTGGTTACGCTTGCATAGTCACAATATTTTCTGTTAAGAATTTGTATTTAAAGTAGGTCTTTTTTGTGTTTATTTATTTATTGGTTTTCACATATTACTTTACAATACAGATGTACCAAAGCCAACACCATTTCCTCCCCATCCCCCCATACATTTACATTTCTATTTACTCAATCCATCATATTATTCTTTTCTCCTTCCTCCCCCTTCCCTCTGCCCCCACTTGATTTCCTCCACATTATACAATTTACAATAATCTTTGCATTCTACAACCTTCTCAAATCATCTATATATTCTTATTATTTTTCCTTACTAATTTTTCTTCCATCCAGTACGTCACATTTTAATCTAGGCATATTAGCATATCTTTTTTGAGCAATATTTTGCCATATATTCATCAAAACATTTCCACTCCTTTTTTAATTTTTTATTCAACTGATTTCTTATTATAGCAGTTAATTTTGCCAAAATTAAATATTCATTTAGTTTACAAATCCATTCCTCCTTTGTGGGTATAGTTTGTGACTTCCACCTAGCAGCAATCACTGTTCTAGCAGCTGTGCTTGCATATAGAAGAATTCTCCCCCTCTCCCCCATGGTATCTCATCATCTATCAGTCCAAGGAGATATGTCTCTGGTTTCTTTGTTAATGATGTTTTCAACATCTTCTTTAGTTCTTCGTGTACTACTATCCAAAATTTCTTAATTTCCTCACACCTCCACCACATATGTATTGTTGTTCCTATTTCTCCACCACATCTCCAACAGAGGTTGGATTTCAAGTTGTTTATCTTTGCCAACTTAACTGGTGTTAACATCTTTACAAAATTTTCTTTAATTTAAAGTAGGTATTAACATGATTCCTTCACTGGTCTGAAATACCCTCCCAAATCTCTGAACCATAATATTCAGAGGGGGGTTGAGCGCCGCCGTCAAACTGGAGGCCTTCAGACTATCGCAGGCATCCCAGCTGCATCTTTGACTGCCTCAAGTTTGCAGGCACAACAAGGAGGCCTTGGAACGCCACGAGAGGAGCTTCATCTCCATCTTTCAGGAGACTCTCCATTCCCATCAGCCGAGACTTGGACGATTAGGATTGTCTGAGTAATCTTGCGGGCAAGCTGCCGAAGAACCATCCGCTCAACAATGGTGGACTGTTGAGTTTAGATCCTGTTCAAGACAGTCAACTGCTTCTGGCCTATAAATGATCAAATAAGGTCTGCAAGGAAAAAAAATGTGGTCCATGAGGATGCACTAGAGGCTCTGAGAAGAAAACGCTGGTTGTTGGTTTGTCTGCAGGCAAGAAGTCCAAAATATGGTTGTATTGTGCCATGTTCAGTATCTAAGACAGAGGTGCTGTGAACGATCAGTTGCCAAGTCCAGGAATTAATAAGCTGCTTGTTGTAGATGAGATTCCATTCCCTTGAAGATCAAGTCATGTGATCTGGGGGTACTCCTGGATTTGACCTTGTCAGGTGGCTTCACTGGCATGGAGTGTCTTGTTTACAGCTCCTACCTGTGTGCCAGCTGCAATGGTTCCTTAACAGGGATAGCCTGTTTCTAACCTCTTTCCAAGCCAGCCTGATTTTTTGCCCCTTCGGTTTTGCAACATAAGGAAATGCTGACACCTTCTGTCCATTTTAGCCAAGGGCTTCTACACACATACTTTTGTCTAATGCATAGTTGTTTAAATATTCCTCAAGCTGCATAGAGATCATTATGTTTTTAGCTTGGAGAGGTGATATACTAATACTTTGTGCAGAGATCCACACATCTAATATTTCCCAGTTTTCAACAGAAGGAAGCAAAGACCTGAGAGTACCCTGAAATGAAGAAGAGCAAGGAAACAGCCATATATAAGAACCAGGCAGAGGGCCTTCTTGGTAGTGGCGCCCACCCTGTGGAATGCCCTCCCATCAGATGTCAAGGAAATAAACAACTATCTGACTTTTAGAAGACACCTCAAAGCAGCCCTGTTTAGGGAAGTTTTTAATGTTTGATGTTTTATTGTATTTTTAAATATTCTGTTGGAAGCCGCCCAGAGTGGCTGGGAAAACCCAGCCAGATGGGCGGGGTATAAATAATTTATTATTATTATTATTATTATTATTATTATTATTATTATTATTTAATTAATTAAAGCTTCCACTTCTCCCCCACTCCCATTAGCAGGACAGCAACTTAGAGCAACCATGATGGAAGGGAAATATTTAAATACGCCCCATCTTCATGGTTTAAATATGCGATCCTATGTACAATTCATGTACATTTATTTAGTATTCCGTATTCAGACTTACAACTCTATGGCTATTGATTCAAGAGTATACTGTGTAGAGTCTTGGCTGTTGGATCTGGTTCTCTACTTGGATCAAGGGGCAAGCATGGCCATTGGTCAAGAGTAAGAAAACTGGCAGCAGCTTTAGATTCTTATGAACATGTATCAGTTTTATACCTAATTAACCTGTGGTTTCCCACAAAGCATTCTGAGAATCATAGAACGGGTAAGCTGCTAATGATTCTCCATTGGAGAACCCAAGCCCCTGCACAAAACTACAGTTCTTAAGGATCTTGGGAGAAAATGGATGGAAGTTAAACCAGTTTGGAGATGCACTTGAGAGTCTGTTTGGTTGTTTGGCTACAGCTCCCATCCTTTGTTGCCATAAGTTCAGCAGCATCTCTAAGAGGTTCACAACACAGGAAGCAAGATGAGGAAAAGATGGAAATAATGCCTAATAGCTAGAAATCAACAGTTCAAAAATGAAACCGTCATTTCATAGCTACCAGTATGAGTTTGTTTCAGAATCAAAATGACCAAACCTTAAAGGCCACATCCAACACTGCCGTTCTGCTGATGCAATGGTTCCATGCACACAATTTGTCAGGGACTGGGCAGAGGAGGAATGGTGGAGACTGCCTCCCTAGCCTGACCCTTCCAGAGAAGAAGAAGACAGTACAGAATTACTGTACTGTAATGAGACGGTTAAATCTGTAATGATTAAATGGGCACAAGACGTTGGACATAATATTATGTTTGCTGACTGGGAACAGTTGTGGACCACCGGGATTAAATTCACGGCATGCAATGCCTTAAGAGAGAATATTATGAAAATGATATACAGGTGGTACATGACCCCAGTCAAGCTTGCAAAAATCTATCATTTGCCCGATAATAAATGTTGGAAATGCAAAGAGACTGAAGGTACATTCTTTCACCTTTGGTGGACGTGCCCAAAGATTAAGGCTTTCTGGGAAATGATATATAATGAATTGAAAAAGGTATTTAAATATACCTTCTTGAAGAAACCAGAGGCCTTTCTCTTGGGCATGGTCGGCCAAGTGGTGCCAAAGAAGGACAGAACTTTTTTTATGTATGCTACAACAGCAGCAAGGATACTCATCGCAAAGTATTGGAAGACGCAAGATCTACCCACTCTGGAAGAATGGCAGATGAAAATGATCGACTGTATGGGACTGGCAGAATTGACGAGCAGAATCCGTGACAAGGGAGAAGAGTCGGCTGAAGAAGATTGGAAAAAGTTTAAGGACTATTTACAGAAACTTTGTAAAATTTAAGAAAGTTAGATGGTGTTGGATTGTAATTGAGAGGTTTCTAGCTGCAATAATATATAAGAACATAGATGGGGAAAAGAAAGGGTTTGAAAAATAAGGTAATGTTATAAGCTGTAATGCTTTAAATGAAGGATTTGCTGAAGAAATAATCTTAATTGGGATACAAGAAGGAGAAGTATGAGGAGGTCTGAGAAATTTGTTATTTAAAAGTATGGTTTATGAATTTTATGCCTGTGTTTAATGTTTCTGTTTGTTTTGTTTGTTTGTTTGTTTAAAAAATTGGAAAATTTAATAAATATTCCTTACAAAAAAAACAAACAGAATTACATCAGGGGTTTGAGGGAGGTCACAGCTCAGAGGAAGATGAGGGGAAAAGTTGGGAAATAATGGGAGAGGAGGAGCAGGCAGAGCTGGAGCAGCTGGCTGAAGCGTTATAACTAGAAAGCATTCCAGACCCACCATCTCCCAGAACCCGGCGAGCCCTAAAAGTCGGAGAGTAAGGAGCTCTAAGACAGAGGGCACATAGCAACACCCATAGAGAAGATCATGAGAATGAGGAATGAGGAAAATGCAGAGAATACTTCACAAAACAGTGCCCTAAAATACATACCTGGACTTGTTTCGATTAATGTCTGCGGGAACTTTGTGGATATTTAAGTTATAATTAGAAAAATCTTAATAATTATTCATAAAGGAAACAGCTTATAAGGAGTAAATAAGGAGGCCAGATATAGGGTAAAGGAAGTCTTTTATTTGGTTGTTTGTATTGTTGTATGTTATGCTTATTGTATTTCTGTATTGGGGGGCTGGGGGTTTATGTTTTGTTATAAATAATTTTTTCAATAGAAATATATATATATATGTTTTTAAAAAGAGAATGAGGAATGAGGAAGTAGGAAGAAGAAGAAGAAGAAGAGTTTGGATTTGATATCCCGCCTTTCACTCCCCTTCAGGAGTCTCAAAGCGGCTAACAATCTCCTTTCCCTTCCTCCCCCACAACAAACACTCTGTGAGGTAAGTGGGGCTGAGAGACTATGCAACCATTTTTTTGGCTATAATTTCCATCCATGGTGACATTTCATTCAGTTATTTATTTTATTTACTATTCTGGATTTATGTGAATATGGTTGTTGCTGCTGCTGTTGTTTTTTCTATACCTCTTTATATTTTTAAGAAAAAATCTCAAAGCAGTTTACAACACATTCAAACATCAAATTAAACAATCCAGAATAAAACATTGTTGAAGAAAGTCAAATATAAAGTACTGTATACATTCAAAGAAAAATGCTTGACAGGAAACTAAAATATTATCTTAAACAATTCAAAAAAAAACTTCACAAAGGAGATCAGCTACAGAATACAGAGCAAAGTTAACAAAAAACCCATAAACATTGAAAAGAAAACATTACTGAAGGAAGTGAAACATAAAATGCACATTTAAAACAACATATTAATAAGAGAATAGAATATTATCATCAGCATAGAACATATCTACTGCTGTTGCTGCCAATCCTGCCCATAGCAGTTCATGGCAGGCAGCAGCTGTGGCGGTTTGGGCCACAGCCAAGAGAAAGCCAAGATGGCCTCTGGCCTCTTCAGCAGTCTCAGCTTTTTGTAGCTGGAGTCAATCAGGGCCCCATCCTCCCAGGCTGGGCAGAAAAAGGCCTGCAAAGCTGCGATCAGGTTTTCCAGGACTCACAACCAAGACTGCCTGGAACATTCCAGTACAATAGCCTACAGCATATTTAGCCTTTCTCATTCCTCCAGATGTTTGGTTCCAAATCTCATCCGCCCCAGCCAGCATGGCCAATAGCAATGGATTATGGTAGTTGTAATCCAACAACATTTGGAGGGAACTAGGTTGCAGAAAGCTGTTCTAGAGCATGCATGACTTGTCTGTGGTGTGGGTAGTATTATTTAGTTCCTGGAACTCCCTGGACAAGAAGAGAAGAGTCTACAGACTTGGCATTGATTTTCCTATGTATTGAGTATTTGTTTTATTGGGTCGGTGAACACTCTTTGCTTGGTTGAAGCATTGTGTAGATGGCCTCCATTGGAGGCAAAATATTCTCATTCTCTAGGCCAGTGGTTTTTCAACCAGTGTGCCATGGCACCCTGAGGTGCCTTGGATGATGGTCAAGGGTGCCATGGGCAACACCAGCCTCTGTCCCTCTTTCCTTCTCTCCCTCCTCCAATGCCCTCTGGTATCTCTCCTCCCAAAGGCTTGCACAGCTTTTTGTTGCAGCAGCCCTGGCTACAAGCTCCGCAGGCGAATGGTGCCTCTGGGGCTGGCCAGGTGGTGCTTCCCAGGGCCCTGTGGGGCAGTGTGAGGAGACACCTCTCTTTAAGGCAGCTCAGAGATCAGGGACAGCAGCAGCAGCCACCCGGAGGACTCCCAAGGAGAGTGGAGAAGAGAGGAAGCTGAAGGAACTCTCCACAAGGGAGGGTGTTTGAAAAGGGGTGAGGGACTGCCAGCTGTGCGGGTGAGGGGCCACGGGGTGCCACAGAAAGAATGTAGTTGGTCAAGGGAGCCGTGGACCCCAAAAGGGTGAAAACCTCTGCTCTAGGCAGTTCATGCTTCGTCCATCTGCTACTAGCAATGTGCTTCTTGGAGACCTGATTTCACATATTGTGGTAACGGCTTCCTCACTCCAAATGTCAGCTGGGGAGAAGGCACTAATGGTTCTGATAGGGGAGAAGTGATGTCCCTTCCCCTACTTCTTCCCCACCTGGCGTGACCTGCAGTTACTTTAAGGAACGGAAACACTTTCTTCCCCTGGCTCCACACTGGATCTCAGCGGCCAAGAGAACAAAAGAACCTGTGACTCGCGCGCATCATTCCCTACAATTTAGTCCTTTCAACGAGACATATTACGATGGGCCTAGGGAAAGATGGTTTCGCTTCTTAGAAAAGTACACAAAATTGTCCGCAGAAAGCATTCGTCATCATTCCACTTAATCAAAACGTAAGGATTAAATTCCACTCTGGCTTAGACCAGCAGAATCCCACTGACTTCAACAAGTATCCAAGATTGCCCTTGAGCTAATCTGAGTCAAATTCAGTGTTGGTCTAAGCAATTCTGTTCCACTGGCCTGAGGTTAATTTTACCTTTGCATTGGCATACCATTTCACATAATGCTAGCAGTGGAAGGCATCTGATACAATTAACGTTAATCAAACTTAAACTCAGAATGAAGTCACTTTTCTTCACACATTTCCAAATTGATCATTAAAACTTGCCGTCTCAAGATCCGGTAATGAGCAACTGCGGAGCTCACTTTGGTTCCCTTTTTAAACAGAGAGATTCCCAATCATTCAAAGTTGAGATGCTTGGGGCATGCATAATCTTCCTCAGTTTGTCCCAAGATAAAACAACTTGGAAGTGATTTACTATGTGGGAGGTAGAATTCTTTATTATTTTGCTCTTACAGCTGCATCAAATGTTTGCAGTCCAAAATTGCTTTTAAATCATGGTCCTGCCAAAAAAAAAAAGCTTACAAGGTGATGTGTAACACAATATAACAACAAGAGAATAAAAGGGAAATAGAGAACAAATTGGGAAGGAGACAGAGTGACAGTGGAAAAAATCTAGAAGTATACATTTGCTAACTAATCCATCCTGATTTGTAGGGGTGATGGATACTTCAGCTCACCAGTATTGTAGACAGATAAAAACATTGGCAGGATTATTGCAATAACTTGCAGTTTCGTAAGAGTATATATTTAAAGAAGAGGAATAAATGAACAAATTAAGTTAATTTGGATATGCAGAAGATATTAAAAATAATTTAAGGAATTGCAGAAAGCGGGGGAAGGAAGTCAAGTTTTGAAATGTCAAAATGATTGTAAAATCAGTGAAATGTAAAAATTTGAAAAGTATAATTTTTTTTTTAAAAAAAAGATTGTAGATGAGTCTTGCCCACCCCTACTAACCGGGTATTCTTTCTAAACTGGAAATGCTGGCTATCAGACTTAAGGCCTGTTACATATTAAGTGTCCACGGTTCCAGTTTCTCCTAAGCATAGGAAATTCTCAGAAAAGATGCAGTTCCTCCCCATGTCCAGTACAGTGGTACCTCTGGTTAAGTACTTAATTCGTTCTGGAGGTCCGTTCTTAACCTGAAACTGTTCTTAACCTGAAGCACCACTTTAGCTAATGGGGCCTCCTGCTGCTGCCGCCCTGCCGGAGCCTGATTTCTGTTCTCATCCTGAAGCAAAGTTCTTAACCTGAAGCACTATTTCTGGGTTAGCAGAGTCTGTAACCTTAAGCGTCTGTAACCTGAAGCGTATGTAACCTGAGGTACCACTGTATTGCTCTTTCCTTGCCAGCCTCTTCACATTGCATGGTGTTCAACTAAATAAATGTACAAGTGGAATGACTTCTGCTTTTGCAGCTGAATTCCACTTTCCTCTCCCCTCTGAACTCACCTCACCAGTCCCAAATCTACTCTGGAAGTTTGTGGGGGAGGGAACCCAGAACAGATTTAGGGGGCATGCAATGGGAGCAGAGGGGTTGAAAGTCCTGATGTGCTAACAGAAGTCGTTCTGCTCCTGCAAAGTGATTTTTAGCGCTATGTTGAGTGCAACTCATTCTCTTAAAGAGCTGATGTGATGATGTTCAAGGCCGGGCACGGGTAGAAAAGAAGGCAGATGTAACTTCTGTTGGATCTCTGGGTGAGAGTGAAGCTAAATACAGTTTTGCAAGCCTTTCTGCCTAGGCCTCAACTCTATCCCCATGTCACACCCCCTTTTCACAGGCTACCGCCTTCACAGATCCTGCTTCTCTCTTTCCTTGAGTGTTTTTGCCTGGACAGAGTGTGCATTTGAACTCTGATAATGCCTCTTCTTTGCCTGGGTGGAGGGTCAAGAGTGTCTGTGAGTGTGCAAAATCTAGTCTACTATACAAAGATAAAAGTTGTATGATTGCTCCCTCTTCCATTTTTGCCTTGCCTTGCCCACCTATTTGTGACTCCCCTGCCCCAGAAGTTTCCACTAAAAGGGAAAACATCCCTTGGTCTGAAAACATCCCACCATCACAAGCAGTAGCTCATCAGCAAGTTTTTCCAACTCACAATTGTTTACCAGTAGCAATTTTTGGTCTAGACCAGTGTTTCCCAAACTTGGGTCTCCAGCTGTTTTTAGACTACCATTCCCATCATCCCTGACCATTGGTCCTGCTAGCTAGGGATGATGGGAGTTGTAGTCCAAAAGCAGCTGGAGACCCAAGTTTGGGAACCCCTGGTAAACAGTTGGAATCTCTGATCTATAGTCAAGATGTGGACTAGTATTTGTTTATTCAGCTTGTCCCAGTGTATGGCTCCTAGAGAGCAGGAGATCATTGGCACCATTTTGAATCTGACCTTAGTTGGTGCACCTCAGGATTCTAGTTGAAACGAGAAATCCCGTGAGTCTTCCCTCACCTGTACAAGGCTGACAATTTGGGCATTCATTTATCTTAGCAAAGTTATCTGTGACTATTTTATAATTGCAACAAGTGGGATCCTTCAACTATGGCAGCCTTCTCTAACATGGAGCCCTCCAGATATTTTGGAATACAACTCCCATTGACCCTGCCCCTTAGCCATACTGCTGGGAGTTTTTTGGAGCATACCAAATAGGGGACAGTTAACCGATAGCTAACACCTGGGTCCAATGGCATGCCTGTTGTTAGATTCCAAGCAAAGTACTTGACCAGTAGAATGGATGTAGTATCAGATGTGGTATTGTATGTGCTAAGTACTGCTGTCTGAAGATAAGAAGCACTCTGTAAGTACTAGTAATTACAACCATTGCTGTTTCATCTCTGGCACTGTAATTTTATATACCATTACAGGCATAAATTGTTAAGTTTTCTGAGAATAAAGTCAATGTTTGTATAAATAGCTCTATCCTTCCACAAAGGGAATTGATAAAAATTTAACATAATCACCGTAGAGAGCTTCTAAGGATCCGTCAATACAATGGATGTTAAGGTAATTATTTTTCTTTATTGATTGCGACATCAAAATCTTGCTAGTATTTGCATTTTTTTCTTCCTGGTAAATATATTAGAAACGTATACTGATACCTTTTTGGTTAGTGTTTTTTTTTCTTTTTTAAAAGCAACAACAACGCCCAGAAATATGAGAAGAAATATGATGATTAATTTTCTTCGTAGTTGGTTTTCTGTCAGTGTTTGTTTGTGCAAGCTAATATCACAAAGTCTTATTGTCACTCTAGTTTGTTCCTGTATGTCTAAAGACTAAAAAACAGTGTGAATATATCAAGTGTGTGTTGCTTATGAAGTAGGATTAAGTAATAATATTTGAATATTTTACCATTTCATTTCTCACCTAGAGGGAGTCTAAGGCTCTGTCCTAATTTCTTAACAGAATTTGAAAGAAATTAGGACAGAGACTTAGATTCTCTCTAGGTGAGAAATTAAATAGTAAAATATTCAAATATTATTACTTAATCCTACTTCATAAACAACACTGGCACTTGGGTTCAACTGAGGTCAGAATTCAAGTCATCACTCATCCATAAAACTCACTGAGGTGACCTTGGGGCTGCCACTTACAAGCCTATCCTACATCATGGGCTGTGAGGATAAAATGGGGTAACACTCCTCATGCTACGGTGAGATCTTTGGAAGAGCAGTTGTGCTCATTCCTTTACTTTTATCCTCTCCCTTCAATTGCTTCTTTCAATGGCTTCTTGGTCCATCTAGCACAGTATTATCTATGCTGACTGACAGGGGCTCTCCTGGGTTTCAGGTCAGAGACATTCCCAGCCCAATCTCAATATACCAAGGATTGAGCCTGGGGCATTTTTCATGCAGTTCCCTCCTAATGAGCAACACCCCTGTGCTGTATTCAATGACAAGGTAACAGGAAAAGGCTAAACAAAACTACAAAAAACAGAAGTATTGTTCTTGGGGGACAGGGGGCGGGCCGGTGTGGAGGACTCCCTGGTTCTGAATGGGGCAACTGTGCCCCTGAAGGACCAGGTGCGCAGCCTGGGAGTCATTTTGGACTCACAGCTGTCCATGGAGTCACAGGTTAATTCTGTGTCCAGGGCAGCTGTCTATCAGCTCCATCTGGTACACAGGATGAGACCCTACCTGCCCGCAGACTGTCTCGCCAGAGTGGTGCATGCTCTCGTTATCTCCTGCTTGGACTACTGCAACGCACTCTACGTGGGGCTACCTTTGAAGGTGACCCAGAAACTACAACTAATCCAGAATGCGGCAGCCAGACTGGTGACTGGGAGTGGCCGCCGAGACCACATAACACCGGTCTTGAAAGACCTACATTGGCTCCCAGCACGTTTTGGAGTGCACTTCAAAGTGTTGGTGTTGACCTTTAAAGCCCTAAATGGCCTCGGCCCAGTATACCTGAAGGAGTGTCTCCACCCCCCATCGTTCAGCCCAGACACTGAGGTCCAGCACCGAGGACCTTCTGGCGGTTCCCTCACTGTGAGAAGTGAGGTTACAGGGAACCAGGCAGAGGGCCTTCTCGGTAGTGGCGCCCGCCCTGTGGAACGCCCTCCCATCAGATGTCAAGGAAATAAACCACTATCTGACTTTTAGAAGACATCTGAAGGCAGTCCTGTTTAGGGAAGTTTTTATTGTTTGATGTTTTATTATGTTTTTTATATATGCTGGGAGTCACCCAAAGTGGCTGGGGAAACCCAGATGGGAGGAGTACTAATAATGATAATTATAATAAATTTATTTGAGAGAAACATGTATGCTTACAAATCTCAGCGCTCTTAATGAACTGCATGAATGTTTGGTGTGGATGTGACGTCTCTGTTTTTTACTGGGGTAGTGTTGCAGCATCCCCAAGTAGGAGTAGTCACGTCATCATATTCCAGTGCCACCCGTGCTCCTCTGACCCTGGTAAGCAGGAAATTTGGGTCCCTATAGATGGTGTATAGATGTGAGAAATAAACACAATGGCAGCAGCAACAACAACCAAACAATTTACAGACTGTAGAAAACTTGCAAAAGGTTTGTGTATCTTATAGCAAATGCCTAGAATTTGACAAATATGGACATTCCAGTGTCAAAGTTGACAGCAACAAATATCAGCATTCACTGGTATAAGCCTTTCATGTCAGGTGTATGCATTGAATGTCAACAATTTCACTTCAATTCCTGCCATTGTTCACTGGATGGAACTCTTTGAGTTTCTGGATATTCACATTTGCTTGCATACACAAATTGTGTATTAAAAAAACTTGCATGTGATGCACTGGGCATTTAATCTTTTCTACTCAGAGTAAACTTCTCCAGTTGCCAATCCTGATGTTGTCAGAGCAGCAAAATCCACAACAGGATTGGTGGGTGGGCATGCTAACCCATTGGGATGTCTTCATTGCTTCCATGTAGTTCTGAATTCCTTGCCCTGATCTTGGACTCCGTGAACTTGAAGCACTGCTTCCAGCCTGAGTAACCTCACCTTTCATGTCACCTACCCTGAGTATAATTCTGAAGGAAATCAGCCCTGAGTGCTCACTGGAAGGACAGATTGTGAAGCTGAGGCTCCAGTACTTTGGCCACCTCATGAGAAGAGAAGACTCCCTGGAGAAGACCCTGATGTTGGGAAAGATGGAGGGCACAAGGAGAAGGGGGAGACAGAGGACGAGATGGTTGGGTAGTGTTTTCGAGGTTACCAGCATGAGTTTGACCAAACTGCGGGAGGCAGTGGAGGACAGAGGTGCCTGGCGTTCTCTGGTCCATGGGGTCACGAAGAGTCGGACACGACTAAACGACTAAACAACAACAACAACAACAACCCTGAGTATAAAGGCTGCTGTGACTCCACCTGTTGCTAAGCCTGTACCTCTACTAGAGTTCAGTAAATATATCTACCTTACTTATGAGTAAGAGCCTGAGTTGTTGTGGTCTGAGTGGGAGTCAGGACAGCGTCCAAAATTTACCATGGTTTTCCAGTGTATTTCATATTCACATGTCTTTTGTATTTGTATTAATACTTCTCCCCTGACATCTTTGGCTACTATAATTGTAACTGTTGTTTTCCCCCTGATTGTTACTGTTTTTATTGTTGTGTTTTGTTGTATGTTGTGTTTTTATTGTCCTGCAAACCTGAAACGAAAGGCAGTGCACAAGGAATTTAAATAAACAAGTCTACAGTAAGAGCTATAGCATAAGACTTGCAGACTTTGTATGTTTAGTTTTGAGTTCATTGAAATATTGGCATGCCCCGTTATCGATAGACCCTTAAATCAAATTTATGTTTTAAAAGAAGTAGCAAGTTGGGTCACACAGAGTAAGGCACAGTGAATTAATAAACAGACTAACCTCTTCCAAATGTCAGTGGTAAGGAAACCACAACTGTGAATTTTTTGGAACAGCAATGACCATTTCTTCAATACTGGAATAGGGCAATGCCATAGGAAAATAAATAAATAAACAAGGACATTTGTGATGCTGTTTGTTTCTTATTTCATGTATTGTTCAAATACATTATTTTATACTCATTACATAAAAACAAAAACCAGCCCTCTTGTTCTTGATGATTGGTGGACATATTGCTTCTTCAGAGGAAACAGGTTAAGTCTCGTGCTTTTTTCTTACATTCTTTTTCATGAAAGTGAGGAAATAAAATAGATGGGAGAAATTTCTCAAACGGATGCAAGGCTAAGTCCCTTGGTGTTTGCAAACTGTTCTGAAAGTACAAAGAGCTGTTTTGTTGCTGAAAATTGCTGCTATTTAAAATTTTTCCCATGTATCAAAGTGTCAGTAGCACCTGCGGAAACATAGATGTGCTGTGTTCGATCCCCCACCTGTGCTGAAAAAAAGAAAATGAGAGAGTTAGTGTGACTTGAAAAGTAAGGAGAAAGCCCTCAGACTGAAAGCAAGGCTCTATTATTACTTTTTGAAATCTTTTCTATACGTCATTTAGTGGGTAAAGTTTTGAAATGCCTAGAAGGGAACATAAAACCTTACTCTTCTCTCATCATTGTACCACTTAGAAAGTGGAAGGTACGAATGGCCGTAACCCTGGAACATTGTTAACAGAGCTTGGGACCAAAGGGGCTTGTAAGATGGAAGCTTTGATAACCGAAACATAAAGATGTCACTGTCAACTTTCTCCAAATATACACGTTTGTTGTAAATGTCACATAAACCTGCAGCTAAGTGATGGATCACAATTGTCTGCATTTTCCAAGGATGGCTCTGGATAGAACTTTTAACTCCTTCGTGAATGGTGCCTCTCTTACAGTGACCATGAAGCCATTACAAAAGGAATTTTGTTCCAGTTTGACAGGCATGATTCTGGTTTTGTTCTGGTTCAGAAAAAGTTCAGAGTTTTGCACACATTTGTATAGCCATTGGTAGAGGGGGAGATAGGGGGAGATATGGTGGTGGAAGTTGAGTGGGCCAAGTGAGGAGAAGACATCTTTGTGCTATCTCACCTGAGCCTTTGCCCAGTTGAATGCCAGGACAAGTGAATAGCAAAATCAGTGTCATCCCGGATTTAATCATGGATGAGGATGTTGACCTGGAAGAGAGAGGGATAAGCCTTTCCGAAATTTGTTTACCAGGTTTCCTGGTGAAGCATCAGCATCAGCTTGGTGGATGGATAGAGGATATTGCTTCGATTCATAGATATTGCAGCTCACTGAGCAAGAGCCCTTTCAAGTAGTTCTTTAGAAATGAGTCCCTGAAATATTGTTGGGTTATTGAGACAGGGTGCTGCCTGACGACCTTCATTCTTCAGAAAATGGAAGTGGGTGTTGGAGATGCTGTTGAAAAGCCCACATGTAATACTGAGCAGCTTTAATATCAAAGCTAAGGCCTCCTTGTTGGAAGGACTCAGAAGTTCACAACTCCTATGGCAACCGCAAGAATGTTTTACATTATATATCTGTCCGGTATATAGCTGAGCTTATACTTGATTTGGTGTTCTGTTCAGAATGATGATGATCCGTGATGTCCTGGGCATATCATTACCTGCTCAGGTTTGGGCTGCTGTTGACGTCTGATACCTTCTACAGGGGTAGGAAGCCAGTTACAGGTGAGCACCCCTGAAGGTTTATGGATTCAAATAAATTCCTCTTGGGGATCTTCCTACTGGCAATTCTATTATAGTCCCAGTTGATCTTTGGAGGAGACAAACTACACAGACTATTAGCACAATTGCTTCAAAATGCGCTCTCCCACCACACAAAGTTCAGCTGCCTCCTTGGTTTTGTGAGGAACGATCAAATGGCAAGCAAGGTGACTACAGGGGAAAGCACATGGAAAATGGATTCAGTTTGCATCTACAGATGAAACTACCCAATTCACACTTCCCAAAACAAGATGAGAACTGATACACTCTTTCAAAATTCACATTTCTTCAAATTTTGCAACACAGTTGCAAAACCCTTGATCCCCTGCAGAAAATCACAGAAATGGCAGGCACTCCTTTTCCAGAAGAGTCGCCATTTCATCTCAGCACTAATACTGTACCAATGTGCTCAGTAAGCCGACAGTGTGCATGGCTTCTATTTATATGCTAACTTCATTTTATAAAATACTGCAAGCTGCTCTGCTTGTAAATCTCTCAATAATTATCTGTTTCAGTTCCTTCTTCTTGGAAGCGAGTCCTTTGATCAACAAAATAAGCTTGGGGGCATGATAAATATACAGCATTCTCCTTCCGGTCTTCATGGCCGAGAGGGCCTGAAGAACAAACATTTGTTTGTTTGTGTGTGTGTTAAGAAAGAGAAGGTAACATTCTGACCTAAGGTGAACCAAATTCACATCCAGGAAAGTCCGTTCCCGCAATGTGTTGCCATATCATGTAAATATGAATATTTTTGCTTATTTTGCATCATTGTGTTTCCATGTCAGGTTTAGCACTTCTCTTACATAAGACACAACACGCTGCCAGTTTAACTAGTTGAGGTTTATTAGCAATAACAGGCTTCCAGCAATCCAAGCTTCCCACAACTCATTTGTCACTATCGGAGTCAGTTGACTTGACTGGCTTCCTGCCCATCCCAAGGCTAGATATACCAAAGCCCGCCCCCACTTCCTGCTGCCCCTCCTTTGTTCTAATCGCTTGCTCCGCCTCCTACTTCTTGGAGACTCAGGTGCAGCCAATTCCTCCTCCTCGGGAGTTGAATCCAACTCCCTCCTACCACCTGCATCCTGCTCCTTCATCTCTGTGCTGCTGTGAAAACTTACAGGCAGCATCCCAGAGCGAAAGGCTTCTCTCACTTTTGTTGTGTGAAAGAATCAAGTTTCTATTTTCCTCTGCCCACTGGTGGAGGAAGAGGAGTGAGGGGTAGGGTGTCATTGCGGCTGCCTCCTCGCCCGCGCTGGGCACCACGCCCCTGCGGGCAGTGCGCCATGCCCCCTGGATGCGCGTCAGCCCCACCCCCGCCTGCTCTCTGCCCCCTGGTGCCGGAGCATGAAGCTCCGTCATTGCCTCTGCCTTTTCCTCTGCAGATTCCTCTCTGCTGGCCATGTCTCTGACATTCCACAAGTCAAGAAGGAGTGTGCAGCCATAGATGGCACAGAGCCCCTACCGAACATGTAGGGAACTTTTAGCCTTCCAGATATTGCTGGACTACAACTCCCATCATCTCTGAACATTGGTTATCCTCATGGGGGATGTAGTCCACATCTGTAGGAACACAGCTTCCCCACCCCTGCCCTGTCTACTAACCACTGACCTTCTCTATCACACTCTCCAACTTTTGGGATTCTACTAGTTATTGCATTCAATTTCAAGCGACCTATAGCAACAAAAAGAACAAAGATAGCGATGAGGGAGAGGATGATGAAGAAGACCCCCCCCCCCAAAAAAAATGTTGCTCTTACGGGATCTACACACACATTCCTAAAGATAACACATTTCTTTCATTAAGACTCCAGAGTCCTCATCTTTTCTTCCTCATTCAGCAGCCCTGTCTTCATTCTTCACTCTTTGCATGAAGTGCTGGGCAGATGCAGTTGCCACGAAATCCTATGAGTTATCCTTATAGATTATCCTCAGGTTTGATGAAAGGAGATAGCCAGAGGCACATTTCCACTGATAAATTGTTTTTAAAGCACTAGCTCACTTAGAAGAACTCTTACACACTATGATTTATGCACACTTTTAAAATGATATTCTTCCCTTCTCTCTCTCTCCCCCCCCCCCACTAAAAATAAAGAAAATATCTGGGAAGCACAGTTCATGATTTCATGATTCACAGGAAATATAACTAGAAGGGAATCCAAATTGGAGGGGTTAATTTTCTGTACGCTTCCTCGCTATGCACCCTCTTTTGTCATTCCACCCCAAGGTGGTCAGAAGGAGCAATGATATTCCTGCAGGGGGAGATAGAAGGCTCCACATAGCCAATCTGATTTGTCTGTGTTGCCAAGGGCAAGCAAAGTCCTCCTATTGCCCCCACTCTCAACAGAGGTAGGAGGTGCTGGAGACAGAGAACATATCAACCTACAAATGAAATTTACCCCATAGTTCCTGACTGGCGGGACGCGGATGGCACTGTGGGTTAAACCACAGAGCCCATGACTTGCCAATCAGAAGGTCGGCAGTTTGAATCCCCAAGACGGGGTGAGCTCCTGTTGCTCAGTCCCTGCTCCTGCCAACCTAGCAGTTCGAAAGCACATCAAAGTGCAAGTAGATAAATAGGTACCGCTCCGGAGGGAAGGTAAACAGCGTTTCCGTGCGCTGCTCTGGTTCGCCAGAAGCGGTTTAGTCATGCTGGCCACATGACCTGGAAGCTGTACACTGGCTCCCTCGGCTAGTAAAGCGAGATGAGCACTGCAACCCCAGAGTCGGTCACGACTGGACCTAATGGTCAGGGGTCCCTTTACCTTTACCTCCTGATTGGCAGGGATGGGTGTAGTGGCAAACTCAGAAGTGCAGGGGCCATTCATGATATCCACATCCCACTCCCTCACAACCACACACCCTTCTGAGATTACACAACCTTCTAAGATTATACAATGAAGTTATATAATAATGCTTAGGGATCCATATGTTGCCTTACAGGTAGATCTACTGTCTACATGGGTGAATGCTTTGGCGTGCTCCACTATGCTCTTTCACAGTGACTTAAATACTGTTTTCCTTGAAGTTAACATGGTAATAATAATAATAATAATAATAATAATAATAATAATAATAATAATTATTTATACCCCACCCATCTGGCTGGGTTTTCCCAGCCACTCTGGGCAGCTTCTAACCGAATATTAAAAATGATACAGCGTCAGACATTAAAAACTTCCCTAAACAGGGCTGCCTTCAGTTGTCTTTTAAAAGTAAAATAGTTGTTTGTTCTGAAAATGGTTCAGAACAGAATGTGCACACCACTCTCTTGAAACTAAAGCTGGGTGCATCTTCGGCGTTCCAAAATGCTTAGCTCTAAAGTGTACAGAAAACTCATCTTTGGTGCTCTTCCTGTGAGCCTTCTGCAGAGGGACTCTAGGAGTCAATCCTCAGCGACTGGCTTACCTCCTTTCCTTCTGATTGACTCCAATAGGCACAAAGGCTGAAAAACTTCTCAATGGCAAAGAAGGGCTCCCCTTTCATGCTGGTTGGGTGGCTGTAGGACACCGGAGACAATGATCCTGCTGCAGAAATAGTAATGACCCTCCAATGACCCTGGACCATTGCATTTCCGTCTGAGATCATATAATAGTGATTCAGGGAGCAATCCTAGCCTCACCTGTAAAACAGTGGAGTAGCCTTAGGATGTTTCCCAAGTGCTGCTCTACCAGCAGAGATGGAGGTATGCTGGCAGGTGTATCTCTGTTACACACTTTCCCAGTCTTCCAACCCATTCATGGAAATATCTGCAAAGGTGTCCCACCAGCAAAGTTCTGCCAGTGTTCTGGGACTTCTTCTTCTTCTTCTTCTTCTTCTTCTTCTTCTTCTTCTTCTTCTTCTTCTTGTAACTTGTGTGCCTTTGTTTCCCAGTCTGACCCTTTTACATAGCTTTGTATGTGTTGCGGTATTTTATGCAATGTGACTTGCTGTTTTTTTTTATTGCTAATAGTTCAGTAATTAGAATCATAGAATCATAGAATCATAGAGTTGGAAGAGACCACAAGGGCCATCGAGTCCAACCCCCTGCCAAGCAGGAAACACCATCAGAGCACTCCTGTCATATGGTTGTCAAGCCTCTGCTTAAAGACCTCCAAAGAAGGAGACTCCACCACACTCCTTGGCAGCAAATTCCACTGTCGAACAGCTCTTACTGTCAGGAAGTTCTTCCTAATGTTTAGGTGGAATCTTCTTTCTTGTAGTTTGGATCCATTGCTCCGTGTCCGCTTCTCTGGAGCAGCAGAAAACAACCTTTCTCCCTCCTCTATATGACATCCTTTTATATATTTGAACATGGCTATCATATCACCCCTTAACCTCCTCTTCTCCAGGCTAAACATGCCCAGCTCCCTTAGCCGTTCCTCATAAGGCATCGTTTCCAGGCCTTTGACCATTTTGGTTGCCCTCCTCTGGA
The DNA here is from genome assembly GCF_027172205.1 of Podarcis raffonei. Taxonomy (NCBI): domain Eukaryota; kingdom Metazoa; phylum Chordata; class Lepidosauria; order Squamata; family Lacertidae; genus Podarcis; species Podarcis raffonei. Next base: position 17,762,795 of record NC_070603.1, read on the forward strand.
CATGTTCCAGTTTGTCAGTGTCCTTCTTGAACTGTGGTGCCCAGAACTGGACACAGTACTCCAGGTGAGGTCTGACCAGAGCAGAATACAGTGGCACTATTACTTCCCTTGATCTAGATGCTATACTCCTATTGATGCAGCCCAAAATTGCATTGGCTTTTTTAGCTGCTGCGTCACACTGTTGGCTCATGTCAAGTTTGTGGTCAACCAAGACTCCTAGATCCTTTTCACATGTAGTGCTCTCAAGCCAGGTGTCACCCATCTTGTATTTGTGCCTCTCATTTTTTTTTGCCCAAGTGCAATACTTTACATTTCTCCCTGTTAAAATTCATCTTATTTGTTTTGGCCCAGTTCTCTAATCTGTCAAGGTCGTTTTGAAGTGTGATCCTGTCCTCTGGGGTGTTAGCCCCAGATAATAATTAGTTATTGTAATTGTGAATTTCTGTTTAACTGTTGTTCGCTGATATTTAATTTCATTGTATAACATTATATTCTAATGGATTATTGAACGTTGCTTTATTTGAAATAAGCTGTTTGTTTCAAAGTTATGTTTTATCATTGTACATATTGGACCAGACTGATACAAGGTGTGGTCTTTGGCAGGCTTTAAATAACTCTTGCAATGATACAGAGACTTTGGATATAATGGAGGATGGTAAATTAGATGGACTTATAATATGCGGTTTAAAAAGTTATTTAAAGAACCCACAGAGGGGAGGAGGGAAGTCTTGAGATTCAGAAGAATCTTCTGTAAATTTTAGTATTTGTAAAAATATTATTAGTGTGGATCAATTTGTAAAATCAAATAACTATAAGGTGTGTTATAAGGTGTGTGTGATCTTTGTTGTTTCCTGAAGTTGTAAAGCCAATGGCATATAGTAATATAGAAAGGCGGTATACAAATTAAAAGTGAAGTGAAATAATTTAAGTGGGGGAAATGGGGTGCAAAACCTCCCACATCCTAAGCCCCTTTGTTTCTCTGACATGTCTAAGGAAATAATCAAGCCCTGGGACTGGCATAGTTAATCCCCTCTTATTATGGTCTGGGGAAGGATGCAATCTCTCTCTCACACACACACACAAACACAAAACAGCAGGCCCCGGTACGTTTCCGAGCACAATTCAAAGTGTTGGTGCTGACCTTTAAAGCCCTAAACGGCTTCGGTCCAGTATATCTGAAGGAGCGTCTCCTCCCCCATCGTTCGGCCCGGACACTGAGGTCCAGCTCCGAGGGCCTTCTGGCGGTTCCCTCACTGTGAGAGGCCAAGTTACAGGGGACCAGGCAGAGGGCCTTTTCGGTAGTGGCGCCCGCCCTGTGGAACGCCCTCCCATCAGATGTCAAAGCGATAAACATCTACCTGACATTCAGAAGACATCTGAAGGCAGCCCAGTTCAGGGAAGTTTTTAATATGTGACATTTTAGTGTATTTTTCATCTTTGTTGGAAGCCGCCCAGAGTGGCTGGGGAAACCCAGCCAGATGGGCAGGGTACAAATAATAAATTATTATTATTATTATTATTATTATTATTATTATTATTATTATTATTATTTAATTAATTAAAGCTTCCTCTTCTCCCCCACTCCCATTAGCAGGACAGCAACTTATTATTATTGTGGTGGTTTCTCTACTCTTTCCTTCTGCTGTCAGTGCAAGCAAGGATTGCTTTGTCCAGGGGAAACCTGAACCCAAAGGAGTGTGTTTTGCCTTGCAAGGATGTGTCTTTGAACTCTGATGATGCTTCTTCCTTGCCTGGATGGAGACTAGAGAGGGATGTGTGAGTGTGAAGAAATAGCCTATGCTTGGCTCTGCCAAGGGTCTCAATCTGATATTTTTTTTAATTTTTTTTGTTTATTTGTTTAGCGCATACATCTGTTTTTTTTGTTTTTTTTAAATGATATTTTATTCAAATTTCAAAAAAAGATTACAAAATAATAAGAAAATAAAGAAAAAAGCAAATAATACAAAATACAGAGTAGAAAAAAAAGAAAAAACAGTAAAAAATAAGTCCATCTTTCAATGTCTTGCCTTTCATTCACTTGTTTCCCTGACCTCCTCACACCTCCCTTTTTTGTATTCCATTTCGAGTAGTTGGTTCAGCAAATCCTTTCCCTCTTTGTTTTTATCTTAGTTCTTTATCTTAACATATTATAACCTTATATTTTCATCTATTAACCAATCATTTTTACATACTCCTTTTTAACATTGTTGCTAAAACCGCTTCATTTCATTCCGACATCATTTTAACATTCATTAATTTTGCAGTGTTTCTGTAAATAGTCCTTAAATTTCTTCCAATCTTCTTCCACCGACTCTTCTCCCTGGTCTCGGATTCTGCCAGTCATTTCTGCCAGTTCCATATAGTCCATCACTTTCATCTGCCATTCTTCCAGAGTGGGTAAATCTTGTGTCTTCCAATACTTTGCAATAAGTATTCTTGCTGCTGTTGTGGCGTACATAAAAAAAGTTCTATACTTCTTTAACACCAACTGGCCGACCATGCCCAGGAGAAAGGCCTCTGGTTTCTTCAAGAAGGTATATTTAAATACCTTTTTCATTTCATTATATATCATCTCCCAGAAAGCCTTAATCCTTGGGCACGTCCACCAAAGGTGAAAGAATGTACCTTCATTGTCTTTACATTTCCAACATTTATTATCGGGCAAATGATAGATTTTTGCAAGCTTGACTGGTGTCATGTACCACCTGTATATCATTTTCATAATATTCTCTCTTAAGGCATTACATGCCGTGAATTTCATACCTGTGGTCCACAACTGTTCCCAGTCAGCAAACATAATGTTATGTCCAACATCTTGTGCCCATTTAATCATAGCAGATTTCACCGTTTCATCCTGAGTGTTCCATTTCAACAGCAAGTTATACATTCTTGAAAGTATCTTAGTTTTGGGATCTAGCAGTTCTGTTTCCAATTTTGATTTTTCCACCTGGAAGCCAATTTTTTTATCCAAATTGTAAGCCTCCCTTATTTGATAATAATGAAGCCAATCTCGCACTTTATCTTTTAGTTTCTCAAAACTCTGCAATTTCAGTTTGTCTCCTTCTTGTTCCAGAATTTCCCAATATTTCGGCCATTTGGCCTCCATATTGAGCTTTTTCTGGGCCTTTGCTTCCATCGGTGACAACCACCTTGGGGTTTTATTTTCAAGTAGGTCCTTATATCTTATCCAGACATTAAACAATGCTTTCCTGACAATATGGTTTTTAAATGCTTTGTGTGCTTTAACCTTGTCATACCACAAATATGCATGCCACCCAAAAACGTTATTAAAACCTTCTAAATCCAAAATGTCTGTGTTCTCAAGAAGCAGCCATTCTTTCAACCAGCAGAATGCAGCTGATTCATAATAGAGTTTAAGGTCTGGCAGGGCTAATCCACCTCTTTCCTTTACATGAGTTAATATTTTAAATTTTATTCTGGGCTTCTTGCCCTGCCAGACAATCTAGAAATGTCTCTCTGCCACTTCTTGAAACAGTCCATTTTGTCCAAAATTTGCAGTGCTTGAAACAAAAATAACATTCTTGGCAATACATTCATCTTTATAACAGCAATTCGACCTAACAAGGAAAGCTTCAAATTTGACCATATTTCTAGATCCTTTTTCACTTCTGACCAACATTTCTCATAATTGTCTTTAAATAAATTCAAGTTCTTAGCGGTCATGTTAACCCCCAGGTATTTTACTTTCTTAACCAATGTTAAACCTGTCTCCTTCTGAAACCTCTCTTTCTCAATCGGTGTTAAGTTTTTCTCAAGAACCTTAGTTTTTAACTTGTTCAACTTAAATCCTGCCACATGACCAAATTCTTGAATCAATTCTAATACTCTTTTAGTACTAGATTCTGGCTCCTGTAATGTCAGTACTAAGTCATCTGCAAAAGCTTTCAATTTGTACTGTTTAGCTCCGACCTGTATACCTTTAATCAAGCGGTCCCTTCTGATCATATTTAGCAAAACCTCCAGGACCAAAATAAAGAGCAATGGGGAAATTGGGCAGCCTTGTCGTGTCCCTTTCTCTATCTTAAATTCCTCTGTCACCACATTGTTAACAATTAGTTTGGTCTTTTGTTCTGAGTAAATTGCACCTATACCGTTTTCAAAACCTTGACCAACCCCCATCCCCTGAAGATTTTTCTTCATAAAACTCCAAGAAATATTGTCGAAGGCTTTCTCCGCATCTACAAATATTAAGACTGCTTTAGTATTAATATTCACTTGCAATTTTTCCAAAATATTAATTATATTTCTCCTGTTGTCAGACAAGTGTCTACCCGGGAGAAAGCCAGCTTGGTCTTTATGTATCTCCTCCACTAATACTTTTTTTAGTCTTTTAGCCAAAATGTCTGCAAAAATTTTGTAATCCACGTTAAGCAGGGATATGGGGCGGTAGTTCTTAAGTTGTGTCTTTTCAGAATCAGTTTTCGGTATAAGTGTAAAATAAGCTTCCTTCCACGACTCTGGCGCTTTTCCCCCCTCCAAAATTTCATTACAAACCTCCTTTAGTGGTTGAATTATCCAATCTTTCAGAGATCTATAGTATTTTGAGGTTAAGCTATCCGGCCCTGGAGATTTGCCCAACTGCATATTCTGGATGGCACCTTCCACCTCCTGTTCTGTGATTTTATAGTTCAACATTAACTTGTTTTCTTGAGAGATTTTTTGTAGTCCATTTGTTTTTAAGAATTGGTCTATATCAAACTCTTTCTGTGGCCCTTGTGTATATAACTGTTTAAAGTACCTCTGGAAACATTTTCTAATTTCCACTGGATTCTGAATATTCTTTCCCTCCACTCCCAAGTTAGTAATGGTGTTAAGTTTTTGTCTTTTTTTCATTTGCCAAGCTAACAGTTTTCCACATTTATTGGCCGATTCAAATGTCCTTTGTCTCATCTGTTTAATTTTCCATTCTATTTCCTGATTCATCATTTTCATATATTGAACTTGATATAACTTTATTTCTCTCAGAATCTCTTGTGACTTTGGTTTCGCTCTCACCCTCTTTTATTTTTTCCAAAATTTTGTCTTTTTTCTCATTTTGAGTTCTCTTCTTTATTGCATTCTGTTGAATTAGAAACCCCCTCATAACTGCTTTGCTTGCGTCCCAGATTACTCTTTTTTCAATGGTAGTGTTCATATTTATCTCAAAATAGTCTCTCAGGGTTTTTTGGGCCTTCTTAGTAACCTCTTCATCTCTAAACAGGGTGTCATTCATCCGCCATCTGAAGGAACCAGTTGGTGTTAGTTTCATCTCCATTTTCACAGCATTATGGTCAGAGCAAGTTTTAGGGCAAATTTCCACTTTTCGAGTCTTAGTAGCCAGTCCTCTAGTTATCCAGATTTGGTCAATTCTTGTCCATGTCATTTTGGCTTCAGAGAAGAAAGTTCCCTCTCTACCCAAGGGATTCTTTGTTCTCCAAATGTCAATTAAGTCCATAGTGTCAGTCATCTCAAAAAAGGTTTTTGGTAGTCTGCCATCCTTAGTAGCTACCTGTCTCTGTGCCTTGTCCATATATGTGGATACCACTCCATTCATATCTCCCATCATGATAATGTTATAATCCATATAGTCCAGCAATGTCTCATGCAGCATTTTTAAAAATTCCGATTTCCCCTCATTTGGTGCATAAACTCCTACTATCAGAAATTTCTCTCCTTGTGCTCGAATTTCAATTGCCACAAATCTTCCTTGGTCATCTTTAAACATAAATTTCAGTGATAGGCTCTCTTTTGCATAGATCACTACACCTCTTTTTTTTACCTTGTCCGATGAAATAAACTCTTGACCCAATCTTTTATTGATCAATACTTTCCTATGCAGCCTTATCACATGTGTTTCCTGTAGACAAATCAAGTCCAATTGTTCCTTTTTCAATCTGATAAACGAGGGTATTGCTCACAAACCACACCCACTTGCCCAACACTGACGCCATACGTGAAGCAGGCACAAATGTAGTTACAAAGGAACCATCAGAAGTTTAAAGCCGATTGGTTCTGACAGCGAGCCCCAAAGGGATTGGCTGTACTAAGGAGTTTCCAACAGGGAACTCCTTTGGTGCAGTGTTTTCCAAACTTGGGTTTCCAGATGTTTTTGGACTACAACTCCCATCATCCCTAGCTAGCAAGATCAGTGGTCAGGGACGATGGGAACTGTAGCCCGAGAACAGCTGGGGACCCAAGTTTGGGAAACACTGTCCTCGTGCATCCGGGAGGGCTCTGTTTTGAAGTGCTTTGCACTGAAACAGTTACATCAATACCCTTTTCTAATTTTATACTGAATATGTGTACATTTCCTAAAAGGTAAAGGTAAAGGACCCCTGACAGTTAAATCCAGTTGTGAACAACTTTGGGGCTGCGACGCTCACCTCGCTTTACAGGCTGAGGGAGCCAACGTTTGTCGGCAGACAGTTTTTTCCGGGTCATGTGGCTAGCATGACTAAGCCACATCTGGCAAAACCAGAGCTGCACATGGAAACACCATTTGCCTTCCCGCCAGAGTGGTACCTATTTATCTACTTGCACTTTGACGTGCTTTCGAACTGCTAGGTTGGCAGGAGCTGGGACAGAGCAAAGGGAGCTCACTCCGTTGCGGGGATTCGAACCGCTGACCTTCCGATCTGCAAGCCCTAGGCTCAATGGTTTAGACCACAGTGCCACCCACGTCCCTAATCCCCAATACTACCTTTTCTCTTTGCAAAGGAGTGTCCAGGAATCCTTGCTGGAAGCATGCCTGCTGAAGCGAGGGTGCAGCAGGATGAAGAAGTCCACCTTCTGCTTGCCCTCAGCTAACCTCTCCTTTCTTGGCCTTCATCATACCCTTGCTTCTTTGCAGCGGTGCAGCAGTGCTTGGAGATCCTCAGCCAAATGCGCCCTCACCCCGAGATGAGTGATAAAAGCCTCCTTTTCTCTCTGTGATGCAACCCCTAATTCGTACCTTTAGGCTAGGGCAAATGGAACCCAATCAGGAAAAGGTTAATTCTGCCCAGAATTTGACATCACTGCCTCATTTATTTTCTCTCTCGCTGCTTTGCAAGCAGAACATGCTTCTCGGAGGGTGTAATGGAGTCACGCAGGCATCGTTGAAAATGCACAGCGTGTCACAAGACCGATTAGGAGAGACACCATAGACACCTGAGAAATGGAGATAGATCTATAATCCTGCATACCCAGAGGCCTGGGTGTTGTTTTTCTCCTAGGCATGAAATGGCATGAATAGTTCATCATCATCATCTCTCTATCTTATTAGTTTCTGGGTAATCTCCTTGCGAAGAGCAATGTCTTTTTACTTACAGTTATTTCACAGATTGAAATAAATAAAAAAAGGTAATAAAAATCTGAAGAGTTGAGACCTTTCCTAGCCATTGAAAACGTATGCATTAGGGGAAAGCACACACACACACACACACACACACACACACACACTTCAGTATGCTCCTCTACGGCAAGGGAATTTGCTTTCTGTCTGTCTTTAGGAGCAAGACTACATATTCCCAAAGTAAATTACTTATTTCAAGGTTTTAATACATGAATGCAAAATGTGCCTAATTATTTCTCCAGCTGGGAGTTTCAACAGGAACAGATCTATTATGCAACAACACTTGGCAGATTTTTGTGGGCATTGGATAATGTTGGGAGCCGTGAAAAGAAATATAAGCCATAAACTTTCCCTTGAAAGTTCATCCTCTCCTGAAGACTTGTGGAATCCCGAATGCTGGTGAGATGGAGGAACCATTTCACTGTTCCCACTCTTCTAATTTAAACATTCAAACATCATTGTTATCGGAGAAAGAAATTTCGTAATGCTAAATCCCACCTAAAGGCAGCTCCTTGATTTGAAAAAGGGAAGAACCGTTTGGATTTCTTAAAAATTCCCAGAACGAAAAAGAAGCTTATATCATCCTTCTTCAGAATGGTCAGATATTAGCCCTTGAGTGCCACACAGAAGGTTAGTTTCATTGCTCCAAGTTACAGAGATCTTGTTAATGTGGCTCTCTTTTCCTCCTTTTAATTCTGGCATCTCATTATCTATATACATTTTCCTCACCTTGCTCTGGACACCCTCTAGTAGGGACATATTTCATGCTTCCTTAAGGTATCTGTATACGCTGCATGTGGTGCTGAATGCAAATGGGCACAGCCAGGGACAGAGCACCAGAATAAGGTTTAGTGATGCTACAATAGTACTGCCACAGGCTATAAGCTTGAAAAGGCTTCTAATATTTTTTTGCCTGTATAATTTATTATAGGAATCGCCATTTCCCCCATTTAGCTGACAACATCTTGGAATCCCTCCCTTCTTACTTCTCAATGTTTGGGCACAGCCTGCAGTTGCTATGGGATGAAGTGAAGGCATTCTGCACATGCTCAGAGGCGCTGATATTATGCATATTAAAAACACATTCCAGGCCTGAACCTTGGTAGTGATGTCCTGTAGGATACCGCAGGACAACTCCCATGGTGCACAACACTAGCCTCCAATATATATACTCGAGTATAAGCCGACTTTTTCAGCTCACCTTTTTACGCTGAAAACCCCCCTTGGCTTATACTTGAGTGAGGGTCTTTTTGGGCTGCTCCTTTCTCCTCATCCACCTTTGCTGCTGTCGGCGGAGGAGAAACGAGCAGCCCGAAAACAGCCCTTTTGGGCTGCTTGTTCTTCCTCCGCCGCTGCCGCCACCAGCCTCTGCCTCTTGGCAGCACCCTAGGTAGGCAGGGAGACGGGAGGGGAGAGAGAAGTCCCATCTGCCGTGTGCACACGCGCATGCACACACACGCATTCCGGCCCACCAGGAGGCTTGTGGTGTGGTGAAACCGCAGCACAATAAGTTTCCCCAGTTTTTTGTGGTAAAATTAGGTGCCTCAGCTTATATTCGGGTCAGCTTATACTCGAGTATATACGGTACTTTCTGGAAATGCCCCTGGAAGTAGGAGCAGAAACACTAAAGTACAGTGCCCCCCAACCCCCACCTTCCTGTGATTCTGTCAACTGGCAGAGGAACCAACACCCCCGGCAGGTTGCTAGGAATGGATAAGACAAAGAAAAGTCCTTTACATCTGCTTCTATTCAATATTTACAGAGAGAGGCTTGGGAATGCAGCCTCTTGGAATAATGGCATCTTGAGTAAATCTCCACCCCCCCCTTCTCTCCCACTTCCTCATTCGTCAACAGCAGCATCACCCATACGGTGGCCGCTTAGGGCCATCTGTCTCCAAGCTCTTTGCTCTCCTACTTTTAGGGCTCGCCGGGTTCTGGGAGATGGTGGGTCTGGAATGCTTTCTAGTGATAACGTGTCAGCCAGCTGCTCCGGCTCTGCCTCCTCCTCCTCCTCCTCCTCTCCCACTGTTTCCCAACTTTCCCCCTCATCTTCCTCTGAGCTGTGACCTCCCTCAAACCCCTGTTGTAATTCTGAACTGTCCTCTTCTTCTCTGGAAGCGTCAGGCTGGGGAGATGGTCTCCACCATTCCTCTTCTGCCCAGTCCCTGACAGGTGCCTCTGAAGGATACTGTGGTCAACTGTATCGAAAGCCACCGAGAGATTGAGGAGAACAAGCAGGGTTGTACTTGCCGACATCTCTCTCCTGATAACTGGGTGGCCAATGCATTTTCAGTGCCATGACCATGGGCATAGCCAGGATTTATATTGGGGGTGGGGGCCACCTGTCATCATCCTTTGTCCGGCTCTGCCTAGCAGAGTTGGAATGAAATAACTCTTTCAACCTAAAGTGCTCAGAAAAATCTCCAGTCATTTGAAAACGAGGCAGTCAAATAAAAAAATAACATCGGGGAGTACCTTTCACATGGTTAATGAGTATATTTTGGAAAATTACAAACTGAAGGAATGGGTTTCTGTGCAGTCAGTTTAAAACTGACTCAAACCCCCCCTTTTTCTTCTTAGCATTTCTAAAATGCATAAACTTGAGCTCTTGAGCCAAAAGGCTCAGCTGTATAAACAAATGCTCAGAGCCCTCTCCTTTATCAGTTTGTGACGGCAAGCAAAGCCTTGACTGTACCAGTAGAACAGAGAAGACATGTCTGTGCCTTATCTTACGTCCTGACCACAAAAAACGCACAAACCCAGTCTGGGAACAGCGCCAGAGTGTGTTCTCAGAGATGGTGACCTCTTGCTCCAAGATAAGAGTAGGAACAGGAAGATCCTTTTATGGTCAGAAGTACAGGAAGGAATACCCTTTTATGGTTAAGAATACCAGAGCAGGAACATATGTGATGTCAAACTGCGTACATAGGCTGACGTGGTTGAATTCCTAGGGAAGGAGGGAGAGGGTGTCTGGAGGATATATATACTGCATGAAATTTCTTATTTCTTTGGACTTGCTGTGGACTGACCACACAAGTGCCTTTTGCTATCCGGAGAGCAGAATAAACTCTTTCTTTGAACCAACGTCGGTGTCATTTGACTTCCTTCTTCCTGTCCAGGAGCAACGCAGACCCAGTCGGTGAACTCCAATAAGGCTACAAAACAACACGCCTTCTTTCATCTTATTTCTTAAAAAACTAAAACAGGTTTTCTTGGATTTGCTGGAAACCTTTTCAGAACTTCCTTCTCCATTTCCTCCCCCCCCCATGCAGTTTTTCTGTGCACACTCAATAAGCATAGCCCATCGAGACACCCTCCTGTCATCAACCTGAGCCAGGTCTATTCTCCGCAAGGTGCTGAATGACCGCTCTATGATACAAGTGGTGCATAGTTGAGCAAAACAGATGAGCAGAGCTTTTGTTGTGGTCAAGCATTTCAATTTCAAATATTCTGATTATTTCTGCTTTTAATTAAGTATTTTTTTTTACTTGATTTTTTTTTTACTTGACTGGGGAGGTAGCTGTCTCCCTGCCCCTTGCTTGGCTACACCCATGGCCATGAACAGGCCTACACCTCCCCATCATCCTTGAACATTGGGCGTGCCGACTGGGGTTGATGACAGCTGGCATCTAAGAGCATTTGGTCCCCCATCTCTGGTGTAAGCAAACACTTCTGTGTTTCATAATCAGTTCCAACAAAAGATGTTTCCCACCTTGCTTTTGTATTTCAAGGCTGAGCATGACTCAAGGCCACTCCTGCTGCTTTGTGTAGATGAATTCCAGCAACATCACATTTGAAAGGCCTTTGCTGTTCCTAAGAAGAACTTCCAATAGATTTATAAACCCTAACAAAACAAAACAAAACAAAACAAAACAAAACGCCAGCATCAGGTTGGCTAGTGCACAGGTGTGAATAGAGTGTTCTTAGTTTGGTCATCTAGGGGAAAATTCAATGTTTTCCTTGCATTTTCAAACACATAAAGAGCTGCACTCTCCCAACAGCTCTTAGCCATTTCTACCTGCAGCCTTCTCCTGCCTCTTCTCCTTTTGCTACCTTCTCAACCAGTAGTTCTTTCCTTCACTAATTCCATGGGCAAGTTCAGGATCCCTTTCAGATTCAAAGGATTCCTTGGCCTGGTTCAGACATCATGATCTCAGTCTACTAAATCATTGCTAATAAGGCAAAGAACAAGCCTTGAGCCTGTATATTCCCTCCCACAGGTGCTGGGTTGTCCCCAAGATTGGGGGGCAGGGTAGCACGCATCGCACACATGTGACGTCATGTGCACATCGTGCAACGTCACACACATCTCTTGGTGCTGTGTGTCAGGAGTGCATGCAGGAGCCAGGCCCTGTGACTGGTAGGGCCCCGCAGGACTGGGGCCTTCCTGAGTTTGGTCTGGAAGGGCAAGGCGTGGCCGCACAGGTGAGGCTTGACAGAAGACTCGTAGCACCTGGTGGCAAGGGCCGGGAGGGGTATATAAGACCAGCATTTCCCTCTGGCTCTTTGCCACAGCAACACACTACCCACCTAGCTGTGCTTCAGCTTCCTGACTCCTGGTTTCCTGACTTGTGGACTCTTGGCTTCCTGACCCCTGGACTGCTGACCCTGAACTGCTGATTCCTGCTTCCCAACCTCTACTCCGGTCCTGACGTACCAAGCTGGGACTCTGACTGCCTGTAACCTGGACTGTGACACTGTGCAGACCGGAGCAACCTTAATTATTATTATTTTTTTAACGATTTTCAGGTTTATAAAGGTAAAGGTACCCCTGACCTTAAGGTCCAGTTGCAGATGACTCTGGGATTGTGCGCTCATCTCGCTTTACTGGCCAAGGGAGCTGACGTTTGTCTGCAGACAGTTCTTCCGGGTCATGTGGCCAGCATGACTAAGCCGCTTCTGGCGAACCAGAGCAGCGCTCAGAAACGCCGTTTACCTTACCGCCGCAGCGGTACCTATTTATCTACTTGCACTTTGATGTGCTTTCAAACTGCTAGGTTGGCAGAAGCAGGCACCAAACAACGGGAGCTCACCCCGTTGCAGGATTCGAACCGCCGACCTTCTGATCAGCAAGCCCTAGGCTCAGTGGTTTAGACCACAGTGCCACCTGCGTCCCATTTTCAGGTTTATACATTTCAATAATTTTTCTGACTAGTCATTGGGACAGGCTGCTGGAACTGTATCTGCAGCCATCACCAAGAGAGTTCATTAAGTGTACCAGCCTTTACCAGCACTGCTCCTGGTTTACTTTACTTTCTCCTACTTTCCATCCCTCCTTTCTTCTTTATGCCTGCTGTACAGAAGTATTAGCCCTACTGATCCTAGGCTGCTTCCCCATTCCACACCCCCACTGCCTATTCATCACAAGCTGTATGGCTTTCAACACGATGGTTTCAGCACCATCATTCTTTTCTCTGACTTTGCCTTTTGGCTTTCGGCTTCTGCTGCACACACGGTCTTTCCCCCTTGGAAGCCACCAGTGATTGCTTGCCCTTATGAAAAATGTGTTGGTGCCTAAAAGGGGAGCAGCGAGTTCCTTGGGGTCCCCCTTATCTGTTCTCTATATCCTTTGAAACACCAGTCCTGATATTGCATCGTAGGGTCCTGAAAGAACAGACCAAACTCCACATTGCTAGTTTGCTAGCAAAATGCTTGTCATTATTATGAGAATGCATGCAAGGATTGAGCACTGCAAAGTTGCAAGTACCATTGGGAGTGAGTGTCTGTGTGCACTTTTTGCACACACAAACCCTCCCAACTCAATGTCAAATCCTGGACGGGGGGTGGGGGGCGGCAAAGCCAGCCATTGTCAAGATCAGAAGGAAGGAGACAGGTTTCACTTCCTCTGCAATAGTGTCCGCAAGAATATATTGTTTTCTGCATAGGAACTAATTACTGCTGCTCATTTGTTTAGGAGACAATAAAGACTTGTTCTATCAAAGATATTGTTAGAATGGGGGCTAAAATGGCTCCTGGACCGAGAGAAGCCAGTTTTATCCTTTCTCAACTGTGTGTTAAATTGCAGCCTGTATATTTTGTTTCAAGTAAGGTGCTGAAGACCAAAATAGACTCCATCTGGAGAGGCTTGCCCTGGATTCTATTCTTTGGTCATGCCAGAGCAGACTTTGCCAACAGATATTCTGAACTATAACTCCCATCAGCTGGTTGGGGAAATGGGATAGGATGATGGGAACTGCATTCTCTCTTTCTCTCTCTCATTGCCCAATCTACCAAAATACAGCTTTCTTCCTCTTAGAGTAAGCTATTCTGCAGTTTTCTTGTTAGGTACTCCACTTCTAACAGCATTTTCCACTTGTTCCTTGGTGAATTCGCCTTGCTTCTACTCTTAAGGGACTAGGCTCCTTCATTCCCCCACAACCAAGCACATCTTTTTCAGCTGCACTCTGGTCCCTAGCTCCTGATACTTTTAAATAACTGAAATGAAATTGGGCTGAGCCCAAACCTCAGAGTTCTCAAAAAACTATGCCTTTCTCCAGATCCTGGCTTTGTATTTCGAGTACAAAAGAAAACCTGGATTTGAACTTCAGGATTCAGATTGAATGTTAAGACAGGCTTTAAATCCAGTACTCTTCACAAATGTCCCAGCCTGCCAAATTCCTTGTCCCCACTGTACTGCTGACTGAAAGATTCAGAGAGCAATTGTCATCAAGCATCAGAGTTGTTGCTCTGCTGTGAAATCATCACAATTCACAGATCAAGTGACTCCCACCCTGTATTCAAGGAAGTTTAAAATATCTAAGCCATGACTGTCTGAAGGCATTTGCATTCTGGGTGAATCAGAGAGTTGCAGAGAGATTTTGCAGCACCTGATACCATATCCCATGGATATGGATTACTTACAATGGGGCTCAGAGAGAGTAACTGCAGGTGATATCCTGGGGCCAAGTCCTAATGTGACCTTTCTATTCACAGAAGAAGAGTTTGGATTTGATATCCCGCTTTATCACTACCCTAAGGAGTCTCAAAGCGGCTCACATTCTCCTTCCCCTTCCTCCCCACAACAAACACTCTGAGGTGAGTGAGGCTGAGAGATTTCAAAGAAGTGTGACTAGCCCAAGGTCACCCAGCAGCTGCATGTGGAGGAGCGGAGACGCGAACCCGGTTCACCAGATTATGAGACTACCACTCTTAACCACTACACCACACTGGCTCTCTGTGAATTTGGAGCCATGAACTCTCACAACTTCTCACCATCCTTTCTGCAAATAGAAAAATGGCAAGTTCAGTTGCTGCTTTTTTGTGGAAAGCAGAAGTCAGCCAGAAGAGTGGTCTGCAATGCATATAGCAAGGCTTTGGAACTGATTATCTTAGAAAGGAAATTGCTATCAAAGTCCTAATTTCTCTAGTTAGAGCAAAGCGAGAAGAAAGGATTTCTCTGTCTTGCTGTTGCTTTGACCACAGTCTCCATTCTAAAGGCCACTGGGGTGCGAAACATTTGCCATATTTCTTGTTGATTTCTTTAACATATATATTTGCAGCAGGATGGACGTCAGCCGTGTTTTAGATGGAAGACAAAACAAAACAAAAAACCAAACAATTTCAATGTTCCAATATTTCCAGGAACTCCTCTGATCCTTCATTTATCTTGCCTTCGCCTGTGAATGTGTGCTGCAGCTGGTAGGAAGATCGATGAGAGCAATACAGGAAAAATAAATGCACAACTTGGAGATTAAACTGTGGCTAAGAGTATAGATCCCTGAGCAAATGGCTATATTGAAAGATATACATCGCTTTTAGAAGTCTATAGATGCAGTAGGAAATGTAATAGTGCCTAGTATTAGGTAATGTTCTTCTCCATCAACCTAAACTGAATCTGAATGGCCTAAGTGATTGCCTTCTCTTTAAAATGAAAGGTTTTGAACAACAACAACAAAAATAGTATCTCCATAGCAGTGTGTGTGCATGTGTGAGAATTAGATTTGAAGTCCTTATTGTACACCCCTTCTTATCTGTTCCATAAGCAACACTTACTTTTATGGTGGCACCAGAAACCCCTTATTTGTTTCTCCAGGCAGCTGTCCTGACCCACAACCTGAGGACCTTGCAGTGTGTGGCAAAGGACCCCACACTCCATATCTTGTCGGCTGACGTTAAGGCTTCAATTGGCTCCAGCTTCCTGCAGATACAATATCTCCCTGTTGTTGACTTCAGAGGGGAATGCTTCAGCCAGCAGGACTCCCACTTGAAGTTCTCTGAGATCCTGTTCTTGTCTGATCTGACTTTGCTTTGACCTACCTACATTAGACACTGCCTGTGGGTCAGTTGATGCTTCTGCAGTATAGACAATATGATTCTTTGCTTCTAGGCATCTAATAGAAGCTGCCTTCTCTCTGGGGGTGTAGTGTTTACTTCTCTCACTCTGTTTAATCATTGTATGCTGTGGAGTCACCACGGCCCTTGGAACACAATGTACTTTCAGAGTAGGCACTCAGTTCAGATGCGGAAAGAACAACAGCTAATAGATAGTTAGCTGTACCAGTTGAGAGTACATTTCAGGAACAACAACCAGTCTACCACTCTGTATAATGGCCTCACCATGCATAGATATGCACTCTTAAAGGTGTGTCTATGCATACTAAAAGGAATGCAGGTGGCACTGTGGTCTAAACCACTGAGCCTCTTGGGCTTGCCAATCAGAAGGTCGGCGGTTCAAATCCCCGTGATGGGGTGAGCTCCCGTTGCTTCGTCCCAGCTCCTGCCAACGTAGCAGTTCAAAAACATGCCCCCAAAGTTTTTAAAAAGTGCAAGTAGATAAATAGGTACCACTCTGGAGGGAAGGTAAACAGCATTTCCATGCACTGCTCTGGTTTTGGTGTTCCATTGTGTCAGAAGTGGCCTAGTCATGCTGGCCGCATGACCTGGAAAAACTGTCTGCGGACAAACACCAGCTCCCTCAGCCTGTAAAGCGAGATGAGCACCGCAACCCCAGAGTCGTCTGCGACTGGATTTAACTGTCAGGGGTCCTTTACCTTTACCTTTTTTTATGCACACTAGATATAGGCAGCAGTGCAAGGCTGGATAGATCTGCAAGTTCTGGATAGAGCATTCTTTCTGTTCACTTTAGCATCCTATTAGTAATTTGAGCCATGCAAATTCTTCACACAGGGTCTGGGTTCCCCTTTGTCAATTTAATAGCTAAGTGCTCCGTCCTGGGCAACACTATGCCCAGGGCTTCTTCTGCCTTCCTTCTGCCTTCACCAACAGGGAGGGTGCAGAAATCAATGGGAAGATAGGAGGCCAAACCTTGAGGCAAATTCATCTCCCGAGGGAAGGCTATCCATGCCCCAGTTGCTTCCATGCTGATGTTATCGATCCTTTCAAATGGCTTTTAAAACCCTTAATATGATTCTCATAATTTTAAACGTTGCTTTCAAGATCTCCTTCCACTAGCCAAAGGAAGTCTTGGCAGGGAAGTATGGTATGATGAAGAGAATAGTCAGTCGAGTCTAAAAGATAAACTAATAATATAAAGAAAATGTATGCGGGAAGGAGAAAGAAGGCTCAGAAATTGATTCGGCGGCAGGTTGGAATGCTTCTGGGGTCAATGTGAAATGTACAGTGCAGTGGTTAGGACAGGGGTGGGGAACCTGTGGACTTCCAGACATTGCTTGACTCCAACTCACCCCCCCCAAAGAACCCTGTGGGCTCCAAGGGAGTGGCCCAAAGTCACCCAGTGAGTTTTATGACTGAGCAGTGATTTGAAATTGGGCCTGTCCTAGTCTGATGTCTAACCACTTTGACACACTGTTGCACCCATCTTCCTCCACCACTGTAACACTGTAAAGTAAAAAAAAAATTACAATGTATAAACAAAAGTGGGTGTTGTCAGATGTATTCAGACCACCTATCCAGTGCTGCACGTTCGCTGCAGACCTGACAGAGAAGCTCATTGTCATCTGAAGGCTACATCTGAGAAAGGAATGACTCCAATGAAACTGGCAGCAGTCTTCTTCAAGCTTTTGGGAAGTGGTATTTGTCACTTCTTAGTGCACTGGCACAACACACATTGCGGTGCCTTGACGATGTGGTCAATGGACTGCCACGTTCTAGACATTGCTTTAAATCACTAGCTTTCATTGATGGATCTACCAGTTAAACTGATTGACAGTGCAATTCTCTGCAAGTTTACTTGGAAGCACATGCCACTGTATTCAGTGAGGCTGTAGAGAGGATTGCATCCCTGCAACAAACCCTTTATACAGCGCAAGGGATGCATAATGTCCCCTGGAAGAAGGAGACAAATGCATATCACTGCCAGCAGCTCTGGTGAGTCGAGGGTAGTTAGCATAATTCCTTTCTTCCTTCTCTTCCACCTCTGTGGTCTTCAACTGATAGGTAGCTCAAGACCCCCTCTTGGGTCATGGCTTGATCTCACATGGGTCACAGTAACAGCACTATTGGCATTCAAACATACGGGGGGGGATTACTTGGTCACCTGGACCACATAACACCAGTCCTAAAGGCAGCTGCAGAGGACGCCGCTTGGGCATCTGAGGTGGCGCGCCCAGGGGCAGGGCAAGCAGCCCATAGGGGTGGGGTGGGGCAAGCTCCCCATAGGGGTGCGGCGCACCACAATGCCTCTGGAGTCTGCTTGCCTCCTCCCAAGCAGCCGCCCTACAGCTGGGGGGGGGAGGGGAGGCAGCAGGCAGACCACTTGGGCAGCGCAGAACCTGCGCATGCCCAAGCCACCGCGTCACTCCCAGGAGAGAAGCGTGGCTTGGGCGCACTGCAGGCCCCGCAGTGAGTGCCGCCTGGCATTTTGTCACCCCCCCCCTCAGTGGTGACACCAAGGGCGACCCTCACCCACTGCACCCCCCCTTCCTCCGCCCCTGCCTAAAGGATCTGCACTGGCTCCCAGTACATTTCCAAGCACAATTCAAAGTGTTGGTGCTGACATTTAAAGCCCTAAATGGCCTTGGTCCTAGATATCTGAAGGAGCATCTCCACCTTCATTGTCCAGCTCAGACCCCGAGGTCCAACTCTGAGGACTTTCTGGTGGTTCCCTCACTGCAAGAAGGGAAGCTACAGGGAACCAGGCAGAAGGCCTTCTTGGTAGTGGCACCTGCTCTGCAGAATGCCCTTCAATCAGATGTCAAACAGGTAAACAACTATCTGACTTTCAGAAGACATCTGAAGGCAGCCCTGTTCGGGGAAGTCTTTAATGGTTCATGTTTTGTTGTGTTTTTAATATTTTGTTCGGAGCCACCCAGAGTGGTTGGGGCAACCCAGTCAGGAGGGCAGCGTATAAATAATAAAAATATTATTAATAATATTAATATAAGAAAGAAAAGGAAATGGGTTCCCAATTGCATGTTTGGTTTAGCAGGTTGGAAAGACTGCTGCTCCACAGAATCCTCTGCAGGAAACATGCATAAGGCATAGACCCATCTCTCCAATCCTTTAGCTCATATTTTATTGAAAAGGCAATCTTATTAGGAGGCAAGATCTGCTCCAGCATCGTCAAGCAGCAGAAATAATACACAGCTGCACCAGGGATGATCTGAGACACGTCAACTTTGAATGGGAGATGAAATAAAAACCAGAGCAAAGTTGCTGTCACAGAAATGAAATCAGTGTGTCTGATGTCCTCGTTTACACAAAAGCTTTCTTGGGGATTTAAGGGGCTGCCTGAGTCAGGCCAATGATCCATGCAACCCGGTACTGTCTGCTTTTGATTGGCAGGAGTTCTCTCGGGTCTTGTCCAGAGAGGTATTTCCAAATCCTACTACCTGAGAGCTTTTAATTGGACATGGTTGGGATGGAAGCTTGGACTTTGTGCTTTCAAAGTATCTGTTTCAGCAGAGGCTCTAGGATCAGGGGTGAGCTTTTTGGTTTGTTTTAGGTGGTGGTGGTGGTGGGGACCGTGAATGAGAACCACAAGCTTTCCTGTTTGATGCATAAATCTTCAATCCCTTGGGTGGGGGAAGGAAGATACCACCTTACAATTGTCATGGCTCAAGTGTCTTAACAGCACCCTCCCTCCCTCAATGTTCTGATTTAATGCTTCCAGGCCCTGGCTGTAATCTACCAGGCTCTAGTTCAAGAAGACTTCTCAAATGTTATCATAGTGAGCTTCTTTAACTGAAAGTTAAAACTCTCTGAAGCTTCCCAAGTATATAAAAAAAGGGCTTATCTGCACGTACACTGTAAAAGGGAAAGTTGAATGTGATTTTTCCTCTTCCCCAAAGGAAAATAGGCCCAGAAACTAAGCTATGTTTGGAGTGGATGTGAAACTGTCTGTGCTAGTCAGAGAGCAGCAGGGCTGCCCCAGTTCTGAGCCTCCTTCCCTTCATAGAAGCATAGAATTGTAGAGTTGGAAAAGACCCCAAGGGTCTTCTATGTCAGGAGTTCAGCTTACACTCAAGTAGGACCCTGGCAGAGACACATGCCTGACTGGCATGTTCCCTCCCTCCTGGTTGATCGTTCGGAAGCTTCATAAGCTTTCTACTGCCCGAACATCACAGCGACCAATGCCAGCCGACACTGGCACACTTAGGGATCCGCAAAGTTTGTGTAACTTGCGTGTAACAGACCTCAGCAACTCAGCATTTTGGCTAATCTACTTTATTTACATATAAACACACATGGCAGCATGGCCCCCCCTCTCTCTATCAGACAGCAAAGAGAAAAAGAACAAAGGACAACAGTCCCACTTCACAGAACACAGTAACACAAACATCCTGTCTCCATCACTTCCCACTTTGTGGAGTCAAAACATACACCGTCATGTGATAGACAAAAATCCTATGACTGCAATCAGGGAGCAGGAATTCTAACACTCTAGTCCAACCCCCTGCAATGCAGGAATCTCAGCTAAGGCATCTATGATAGATGATCACCCAACCTCTGCTTAAAAACTACAAGGGAAGGAGAGTCTACAACCTCTCTGGTTTGCTTCCTGGCTGCATGGAACGGCAAGTTGCTGCTCTCTCCTTTGAGTGGATCTGTTCAAGAGGATTGATTCTGTTCAAGGACTTCTCTGCTATGGGACAGGCTGGAGATCTGCCCATCAGTGGATGTTTGACATGGAAGGCATGGGTGTTTACTCACAAGGAGTTCAACTCTATGGCTGCTTGGTTATTGACTCGCTTTGGTTATTGCTTCTAACCCCATTAGACTCCGGAGGAGTTCTAGCTGATTGAGTCTGAAGCATAGTTAACACTTCATTGTGTGAAGAAGTGATCCCTGTTGCCTTGAAAGTGGTGATACGACCACTCTTAAAGAAGCTGGCATTGGACATGTTGGTCTGGACTAACCACCAAGCGGTTGCAAATAGCCCCTTTTTAGGGAAGGTGGCAGAAAGGGTTGTGTGGCAAGACAACTGCAGGCCTTTGTGAATGCTAACAATAATCTAGATGTATTCCAATCTGAATTCAGGCCTGGCCATGGGGCTGAATTGGTCTTGATCACCCTGATGGATGACCTTAATAATAATAATATTATTAATAATAATAATTTATACCCCGCTCATCTGGCTGGGTTTCCCCAGCCACTCTGGGCGGCTTCCAACTGAATATTAAAAAGAATACAGCATCAAACATTAAAAACTTCCCTAAACAGGGCAGCCTTCAGTTGTCTTTTAAAAGTAAAATAGTTGCTTATTGCCTTGACATCTGCTGGGAGGGCATTCCACAGGGCAGGCACCACCACCGAGAAGGCCCTCTGCCTGGTTCCCTGTAACCTCACTTCTCGCAGTGAGGGAACCGCCAGAAGGCCCTCGGCGCTGGACCTCAGTGTCCAGGCTGGACGATGGGGTGGAGACACTCCTTTAGGTATACAGGGCTGAGGTCATTTAGGGCTTGAAAGGTCAGCACCAACACTTTGAATTGTGCTCGGAAACTTATTTATTAATAACAGGACAACGTGTGACCTTGCTCTTTCTTCTCAATCCCCCTCCAGCTTTTGAAACCATAGACCAAGTATGGGGAAACTTTGATCCTCCAGATGTTGCTGAATTGCAACGCCCATCGGGTACAGCAAGCATGGACAACGGCCAGGGGTGATGTATGCAAAAGGTTATTAGAGAAATAGGACTCCCACAATTTTTTGCAAATCATGGGGTCCTGTAGCTCTTGTATGCCTGATGTGACCCCAGCCTGAAGGTATTGTGCCACCTGTCTCAAGTTCTATCCAGAAAGCTGTGGGGTGCATAGGGGAGACATGGAGAACAAAAGCTAATTCACTGGTGACCTATAAATAAGATACGGTAGAGAAACAAAAGAGAAGAGGAGACTCTTCAGAGTTCAAGTCTTGCACCGGGAACAAGGGAAGAAGACAGAATCAGATGTGGTTTCTATCTCTATTGGAGAAACAGCGTGATAGTCTGACCTCTGACTTCTTTTTAAACAACTTAGTCATATCCTAAGGACAGTGATTCATTGCAGCCAATGTTATCAGCATTTGAACAGACTCTCCCACAAGGCATGCCTGCGTTGCACACTGTTAAGTACAGATGCAATACATCTGTTCCTCCCTATACTTTTCAGAAATAGGTTTACAAAATTGAAGTGCTATTTTCTCCAGTGGAAAATATTATAAAGCATGCAACCGATAATGAGATTTAGACAACTGGAGCCAAGTTGGCATTGGCTATTGCAATTGAGATCACGTACTCTTCCAGCTGGCTAATTCCTGTCGTTGAAAGGAATGTCTCAAATAGATTAAGTCTGCACTCCTGTATAAACATATCTAGGAGCAAACTGCATTGAACACAGAAAACCTGTGGCTTTCCAGATATTATTGGACTATTATCCTTGACTACTGGCCAGGCTGGCTAGGACTGACAGAAGTTGACATGTTCCTCATGCCAGTGGTAAGACTTGGGGGAGACATGCATTGTAGTGAAGATGGGTGTAAGAATGCAGTCTTAATCCTGCCAAATTATATGGGAAGTCTTAAGGTGCAGAGCTTGTTTTGTTCTCTAAGTTGGTTATTGTCCTACTGATTTAATTACGACGGCCATGGGACCAGCTCTCTAGGAAATGCGTCTATGATTGTGTCCTTAGACATTAACACTTTTATGTTAGAAGATTTTTTTATTTTATTTTTTTAAAAATCCTGTTCATAGCAACACTCTTTTGGGAAGAATACATTTTTTCTTCATCTGTTCACTATAAATTGCTGGTTCTGTGAAATGACCTTTTTTGCATTAACAATTTGATATGATGATCAGTGGTTGTGAATTTTGAGGTTTCCTTTTTATTATAAGGCATTTTATTGTTAGTTGTTGATACTGTGGTTTTGATTTTTAAAACAAATATGTAAAGCCCCCTTGTAGGTGTATCACCAGAAGGCAGCACAGAACTATTTTAAAATAAATAGATATCACTGAAAACAGTCTATTTATTTATTTATTAAAATATACATACCACTTGGTGGTTAAAAAAACCAACAACACCAAACCTCAAAGTGGTTTACAAAAAAAAAAGAAACCAGTTAAATTATCAGCAAAAAGAACGAATGAAAAGCAACTGTTTAAAAATCTGAGAAAATAATTAGAATTAGCGATAAGCTAAAAAGAGATGAAAAGACATGTCAACATGGGGTTTACAAGGAACACTATCTTGAGCTCCTCATAGGAAAGGTGGGATAAAAATGTAATGAGCCAGTGTGGTGTAGTGGTTAAGAGCGGTAGTCTCGTAATCTGGGGAACCAGGTTCGCGTCTCCGCTCCTCCACATGCAGCTGCTGGGTGACCTTGGGCCAGTCACACTTCTTTGAAGTCTCTCAGCCCCACTCACCTCACAGAGTGTTTGTTGTGGGGGAGGAAGGGAAAGGAGAATGTTAGCCGCTTTGAGACTCCTGAAGGGGAGTGAAAGGCGGGATATCAAATCCAAACTACTCCTCCTCCTCTTCTTCTTCTTCTTCTTCTTCTTCTTCTTCTTCTTCTTCTTCTTCTTCTTCTGATCTGTATGGGCTGCCTGATTTAGGTTGCAGTCCCTCCCAATTTGCAGTAGTGTTTAAAGTTCTGGAAATGTCTAACTTTGGGGTTAAATTTTTATGTGATGCATACAGGATACAGAGGGACACGGGTGGTGCTGTGGGTTAAACCACAGAGCCTAGGACTTGCTGATCAGAATGTTGACGGTTCGAATCCCCGCGACGGGGTGAGCTCCTGTTGCTCAGTCCCTGCTCCTGCCAACCTAGCAGTTCAAAAGCACGTCAAAGTGCAAGTAGATAAATAGGTACCGCTCCGGCGGGAAGGTAAACGGCGTTTCTGTGCGCTGCTCTGGTTCGCCAGAAGTGGCTTAGTCATGCTGGCCACACGACATGGAAGCTGTACGCCGGCTCCCTCGGCCAATAAAGCGAGATGAGCACCGCAACCCCAGAGTCGGTCACGACTGGACCTAATGGTCAGGGGTCCCTTTACCTTTACCTTTACAGGATACAGAAGTATGGAGTCTCCATTGAAAACAACACTTTCCGGTTAATAATGAAATGCTTATTGCAAAGTCCACTATTTCAAAACATTTCTAGACTACTGAAGGTGATGGAAACAATGAATTTACTTTGCTTACTGACTACTTTCATCTGAGGCCTTGACTTAGCATAAGCCATTGCCTTCGTTTTTGTGTGTCAAATGGTGGAAGCCACACTGTTGTGGGCAGAGTACCAGTAAAGAACAAGACTCAAAGACCCTGAGTTATGTGAACATTGTCTTTACTATCCTTAACTCTGGTGTCTATGGCAACTTGAAGTGACATGATAAATGCAGGAACTGTTACTGTTAGCAGCCTATGGCTTTTCACTTACATGGGGGAAAAAAGAGGAACTGATTCTCAGTTCTTGATGATGAGAGCCTGGACACTTCTTCTCTATAGCTAATACAGAGATGGGGAATCTCAGGTGCTGGGAGCCAAATGTCTTATTCTCTCATATATATGAGAATATGAAGCTTTGTTTGTGCTGCCAGGATGACCAGCTGCCTGCAGCTTCCATGTGCTGTTCACATGGTATAGTCAACAAGTGTAAAAACTTTTTATTCAAGCCCATAAGCGCTTGAATTGTACACAGAGTTATTCACATGTAACAATCTGTGAGTGCAGATACCTGTATGTGCAGACAGTTGAGACGTATGGCTCAACAAGTGTACATTCTTTCACACAAACACTTGTACGTATGTGGAGAGTGAGACAGCTCATACCTGGGTTCAGTGTAATGTGTGAACAAGCCTATAGGGTCAGCCTGTGGTGGTTAGCTGATAACCATGGACTGAGCCTGTAGCTCAAACTGAAGGACAAACCTTGAGGCTGGATGGAGGAGCATGAGATATTTCAGGACTGAAGGACAACCAAAGGCATTATGAAAACTGTAGAGCTCAGGAAAGCTTTGCTGCTCAAGCAAAGCATGGACAGGAAACTGATTTTAGTGCTTCCTGTCTAGAAGGATCCAATAGCCAGCTTGAGTAGGTGGGGTCAGTGCCGGGACTTGAGATTCTAAGCTGCCCATGCAGATACAATGGCAGATACTTTTGGATGGTTCACCACCCAACTTGACTCCCAAATTGAGCCCCAGCAACTCCTGAAACATAGCTTGCTCCTTCCCTAAGGGCAGTTGAAAAAACCACAAACCAAATTGTGTCTAGACGGATACCAAAAGCAGAATATACAGAAAGATGATGACGTATGGACCAAAGGCTGTCATTATTATTTCTGGATTTGCTGTTACTGCTCCTTTTAATTTGCAAGATAGCACCCTTCTCTGTTTGAAATGGGCTGCCACCGAAAAGCTTGTTGGTGTTTCTTTGCTTTCTCTGTGTGTTTTGTTCCTGGATTATTGTCTTTGCCATGGTGCTCTCTCTTTTTGGACTATGCTCCAGGTAAGCGGAAGTGATAAATAGTTGTGTGTGTGTGAATAGAAGCACCAAAGTTGTTAAGGGAGATACTTCTTCTGTATCTGCCATGGCAGGAACTGAGGCATGGGCTCTTCTTGCAGTATGTTTTTAACTTGTAAGAATACCCTTCTCCGCTATTTTAAAAGAACAAAACACCAAAGGGCGGTACTGGTAATGATGTAGAAGTTGGTGCCTTACACTTCTTGTAATGCTTAGAACAGATAATGATCCGTCGCTAAAAGTAAAATAATTTGATTGGACATATCTACAATAACATATACAAATGAGAAGTTATCCTCTCCTCCTTGTCCTTCTCCAGTGCCATTGATAATCCTTACGGTTGCAAAAAGGTACAGAATCCATAAGCAGCTGGGTATTCAAGCTTTTTTTATTAAAAAGCCCTCATTATCGTTTATATTCAGTGGAGCCAAATGATCTAAAACAGGGATTGGTGAACCTGTGGCCCTCATAATGTCATTGGATTTCAACTCCCATCATTTAGTAGCAAGCAGATTGAGATGCTTACCTGAGCTCCTAGCAGGGGAGCCACTGCTTTTTACTGGAAGTGGCAAAGTAAGTATGGTACGAATGCATCAGCAGTCTCATTCCTGGTAGCGCATTCACACTATGCTGCTCTCTCTTCCCACACCTCCATTCTCTCCCGCCCAGTAAGCAGTAGTGACTGACCTACCAGGTAAGTGTCTGAGGACCACCACATTGTCCGATGCTGTCACCGTTCCTAAATATTGGCCATGTTGGAGTCCAGCAGCCCTTGGAGAGCTACAGGTTCCTCATGTCCGGTCTGAAGGCATGTGGTGCAGCAAAACCTAAGGCAGGTTTGTGTGCAGTCAGTGCATGGATGGGCAGTCGACTAGAATAGAAGCCTCATGTATGCTGTCTTGTACCCAACCATGAATAAAAGTGGATATAAACAGAGTAGCTGCAGGGAGGGAATGTCATGTTTCAGTGCTCACTTGCAAGGGAAAATAAACACTGCATGTAAAAATCTATCATTTCAGGGATAAGGGTACAGCCTCACTTTTTCTATGGCATGCTATTTTTCTTTATTTAGATTTGAAGTATTGAAAATAATAATAATAATAAATAATAATAATAATAATAATAATAATAATAATAATAATAATACTGCCCTTCATCAAAAGATCTCAGGGCAGTTCATACATAGAATAAAATACAAGATAAAATGAAAGTAAATAATTAAACCAAAACAAAACAATATACACCACCCAATTGTGCCTGAGATGATACAGTTCAGAAGAAGCTTCAGCACTCATTTCTGTTGAAAGTGTAAACTAGGCCTCAGGGTGGGGGAAAAGAATTAATCAATTAATTCACTTCAGCTTATATGTTCTTTCCTTCTCTATAACAATGACCAATGATGGGAGTTAGAGTCCAACAACAGATGCAGGTTCCTGCACCCCAGCATAAGACATCTCTTTATATATCCCACCAGCTTAATTTGACAGAGACATACATAAATATACCACTGCCTTGCACAGAAATCAACTGTGCCTGTTAAGGCATAGCAGTTCTTTTGCAGGTGAGCGGTGCGATTCTCCTGCCGTATCGTGTTTCCTGGAGCTAGAGGTGCAGCCTCTAAATGCGCAGGGAATTCTAGTTGCAAAATGTAATTACCCGAGCTGGAGCTTGGCCAGGACACCAGGGTTAGCAGCACCTCCGTAATATTAATAACACAAGGCACACCATTAGTTTATTTACTCTGTGCCGCGCATAATAATGGACACCTGCAGCAGTTTTCCTCTGATTATTTTTCATTCTTTTCCTTAAAATAATTAGCAGTATGCTTGGTATTAGCTGAAGTGGGTCAGATAGTAAGGAGGGGGAAAACATACCTCCTGTTTCTCAGTCTAAAGCAAGCATCCCTTAATTATTATGAAAAATGGGTGATCTGCAGGGATTTTTTTAAAATAAATTAATTGCTAACAGTATATTAATCGGGGTGGATGTACTCAAAGGGCTGGAGCCAACAAAACAGTTGCACTAGTGAGAGCTGGTGCAAGGATTTCTATTAGTGGGACAGGGAATATTCTCCTCTCCTCCACCTGGCATGCCTGTGAACCCCTCAAATGGCTCAGGGTGTGTGTCAAGAAAACCCCCGGAATAGCTCTCAGGGAGAGGAGAGGAGAGATGGTTCTATTGGGCAAGCAGAAGGGCTTGTGCTGGTGAACAGTGAGACTAGTGTGGTGTTGAATGCCACACAATATTTTTAGCTGGTGCCAAGTTATATGCAGCTTGTGTGACAGGACTGAGTCACAGTTTTTGCTGTATTATATTGGCGGATCTTACTGTGTCAGGAACCGGTGCCCTAATTTAATAATGCTAATGGCAGTAATGGCTCTGTGTTACTAAAAAGTAAAGAAGAGCGGACCTGCGAACTGGCGCTCGGGTTTTTGTAATAAATGGCAAACGTGCACCTTTCACAGTCTGACGTACTTTGCTGGTAATATGGCTAGCAAGGTGGTTCAAGCTGTTATAGTGCAGCCAGGCTCCAGGCTTCTAGGATTTTCTTTGTCTTTTATTTGAACCTTGAGGTCCACCAGTGGGTAGAGCCAGTTGCCTCTACAGGGAACCAGACAGAGGGCCTTCTCGGTAGTGGCGCCCGCCCTGTGGAATGCCCTCCCATCAGATGTCAAAGAGATAAATAATTACCTGACATTCAGAAGACATCTTAAGGCAGCCCTGTTCAGGGAAGTTTTTAATATGTAACGCTGTACTGTTTTTAACACTGATTGGGAGCCGCCCAGAGTGGCTGGGGAAACTCAGCCAGATGGGCGGGGTATAAATAATAAATTATTATTATTATTATTATTATGCCTAGCGTATCAGGGTTTTCCCAAACTTGGGTCTCCAGATGTTTTTGGACTGCAATTCCCATCCCTTTGAAGGTGACCCGGACACTGCAATTAATCCGGAATGCGGCAGCTAGACTGGTGACTGGGACTGGCTGCCAGGACCACATAACACTGGTCCTGAGAGATCTGCATTGCCTCCCAGTAAGTTTCCGAGCACAATTCAAAGTGTTGATGCTGACCTTTAAAGCCCTAAACGGCCTCGGTCCTGTATACCCGAAGGAGCGTCTCCACCCCTATTGTTCAGCCTGGACACTGAGATCCAGCGCCGAGGGCCTTCTGGCGGTTCCCTCATTGCGACAAGTGAGGTTACAGGGAACCAGACAAAGGGCCTTCTTGGTAGTGGCGCCTACCCTGTGGAACACCTTCCCTTAAGATGTGAAGGAAATAAGCAGCTATCCTATCTTTAAAAGACATCTGAAGCCCTGTTCAGGGAAGTTTTTAATATTTAATGCTGTACTGTTTTTAACATTTGATTGGAAGCCGCCCAGAGTGGAAACTCAGCCAGATGGGTGGGGTATAAATAAATTATTATTATTATTATTATTATTATTATTATTATTATTATTATTATCATCATCCCTGACCACTGGTCCTGCTAGATAGGGATTATGGGAGTTGCAGTCCAAAAACAGCTAGAGACCCAAGTTTGGGAAACCCTGGTGACCTGCATCATAAAGTACAAAATCTACATCCAAAACCAGGACCCTTCAATTTTTTTTTTTATGCAACAAGTATGCAGTTGCAACTCATGTCATGTGCAGTTGAGATGCCTTTCTCAGAAGCTGCGCTTCTGTTCCAAGCTGTTTCATTGCTGTTCTTGTTAAATAATTGGACTGCAAAACAATTGGGCTACAAAAAACCCCCTGGGTAATCTGCTAAGAATCACCAAGATATCTACCACATATTGGAAATGCAGGGAGGGGAAAGTCAAAGTTTAAAAAGTCACCGGACAAAATGATCTCTCTCTCTATAAATATATTTAAATCTTGTAACATAAATAATCCACTATACCCACATCTTCAAGGTAGTCTGGACTTATCTCCCTCACCCATCTTCAAAACAAGAGTAACCCTTTAAGGAAGATAAAGCTGGGAGATAGTGCTTGGTGCAAGCTCATCCAATGAGCTTTATGGCTGAGTTCGGAATCTGAGGGCCTAAAATTATGGGGGCTTAAGGCTAGTTTTTTATATGCCTGTTGTCTTTGTCCATGGAGTTTTCTTGGCAGGGTTACTGGAGTGGCTTGCCGGTTTTGAATTATGGTGCTGGAGGAGACTCTTGAGAGTCCCATGGACTGCAAGAAGATCAAACCTATCGATTCTGAAGGAAATCAGCCCTGAGTGCTCACTGGAAGGACAGATCGTGAAGCTGAGGCTCCAATACTTTGGCCACCTCATGAGAAGAGAAGACTCCCTGGAAAAGACCCTGATGTTGGGAAAGATGGAGGGCACAAGGAGAAGGGGACGACAGAGGATGAGATAGTTGGACAGTGTTCTCGAAGCTACCAGCATGAGTTTGACCAAACTGTAGGAGGCAGTGGAAGACAGGAGTGCCTGGCGTGCTCTGGTCCAGGGGGTCACAAAGAGTCGGACATGACTAAATGACTAAACAACAATAACAAGGCTAGTTTTATTAGCCTAATGGTTAATCCATCCCTGCTTGACTATAGGCAACTGTGGTGTGATGGCTGCAACATATAATTTAATCCAACCCTTATTATCTTCCTCCTGCTTCTAACCTAGGGGGAAGGCAAATTGAGTGTTATAGTTCCTTGTAGCTATGTTGCCTGATTCACTGTCTCTCCAGAGTGCCAAAATGGCTGAGCTGAGATCTCCAGAAGCAGGGAGCAGAGATACGATTTATTTACAAAATGTTTAGACCACCCTTCAGTCACACATCGAACCGCAGGGTGGTTAAAGCAACATATTAACATATTAAATACAAAAACAAGAAGGATGCAATGGCAATTAAAGCAAGTTGTAAGTCATCACTACGGAGCATGTCCTTTTTCACTTTGACACATAGCAAGCTATGCTCTTGCTGGTGGGACAGCAAGAAGAAGCCACCACCAATCTCATGGTCCAGGTTGGCTGGTCTGGAGAGAGGTGCTCCAACAGATAACTGTGTCCCAGGTCATTCAGGGCTTTGCATGTAAACATACAAAACTACAATTAATCCAGAATGTGGCAGCTAGAGTGGTGACTGGCAGTGGCTGCTGAGACCATATAACACTGGTACCGAAAGACCTACACTGGCTCCCAGTACATTTCCGAGCACAATTCAAAGTGTTGGTGCTGACTTTTAAAGCCCTAAACAACCTCGGCCCAGTATATCTGAAGGAGCATCTCCATCCCCCATCGTTCAGCCTGGACACTGAGGTCCAGCGCCCAGGGCCTTCTGGCGGTTCCCTCACTGTGAGAAGCAAGGTTACAGGGAACTAGGCAGTGCCGCCCGCCCATCAGATGTCAAGGAAATAAACCACTGACTTTTAGAAGACATCTGAAGGCAGTCATGTTTAGGGAAGATTTTAATGTTTGATGTTTTATTGGGGTATGTATGTATGTATGTATGTATGTATGTATGTATGTATGTATAAATAAAATTATTAATTCCAAAACCATAAATCAGGTCTGGTGACATATAGGTATCTAGTGCGGATTCCACAAGATGGGCGTTATGTGACTTAATGCACCTGTCAACACTCTAATAGCTGCATTTTGCACTAGCTGAAGTTTCTGCACCATCTTCAAGGGAAGCACAATGTAAAGCACATCACAGTAATCCAGACACAAGCATACTAGAGCATGTACTATTGCGTCAAGATGTCCTGGTCCAGCAATGACTGTAGTGGGCCTCCAGTCATCCAACAGTATTCCCAGTTTATGAATTCCTTCAGGTGGAGTATGACTCCATGAAAACCCAGTTTCTGGACATGAGAATGCCCACCAACAGTGCCACCATCTTGTTGGGATTCAGCTTCAGTTTATTGACCGGCATCCAACCCATTACTACTCCAAGCACTTGTTCAACATCAACTCAGCTTCATCTGGACCAGCTACTATGGAGAAACAGAGCTGGGTATCATCTACATATTGGTGACGGTGATGAGGTAGGATGGGAGAAAGAGAGCTATCCTGGTTTACAGGATTTCTGGGTCAGCCTCATTCATTTTTGACAGTGTGTGGTTTTGCTACAGCTTTTTTTTTAATGTTCACTGTTACTGTCCCCCTGTGATTACTGACCCTTTTAGGCTGGGGGCATGCATGCATACATCAAGAGATGTGGGTCACATTTCTGCACACGGCCTGTGATTCTTAAATCCCTGTGTGAGCCCTCCTTCTGCTGAGTCACCAGCTGCATTTTTCAAGATGAATTCTTAGCAGTATTGTTTGACCCAGAATGACACTGCATTCCCTTCACACATATACCATGGATCAAACTATTGCACTGAGCAGGGAAACCTAGGAGTGGAGCAGAGACTTCTGCCCAACTAGAATCCAGACTGGAAGCATGGCATTGCCAGAGTGGAATCAACACCCATGTCTTTCTGGTAGGTTCAGAGCTATTTCTGTGAATACATGAAACATGGAATAACATGGCCTGGGATATTCTAGGGGTGTCCTACACCTATATCCTATATCTGAAGGTCTCCAGTTTGGCAAGGGATAGCACTGTTTTTGCTCTATCAGCATACTAGGGCCCTTAGAGTGAGTCCTTGTGGAAATTAGGGGACATCTGTGTGTCTATCGGGGCTGGATTTCAGAATCCTTTCTCAATTTGAAATTCAAATTTTGGTCTCCACCAAAATGTTTTGGAGCAGGATATAACAGAGTTCTGAGGAATCTGTGGTTATTGGATATTTTTGGACAACAGTTGCCATCACCCTGGACCATTGACCTTGCTGACCAGAGAAGATGGGAGTTGGAGACCAACAGCATCTTGAAGACCACAGCTTTCTTGTTCTGTTGACTAATCCAACACCAGCCAAGGGTGCCTTGGGGACCTACATAAGCAAAAGGAACCAATGTAGAATATGCTGGATATTTTTCCAAAGCCAACTTCTACCATGACAAATATGTAAGAGTTTAAGTCATGGAAAATATATTTCCCCTCACATGTATTGGACTGCTTTTTTGCATTAGTACCTGTGTAACCCCATTTGAAATTTTTAAGGCATATATTTGTGCTGCCAAGCACTCCATCTGTCCCCAGGAGGGAAGCAGCACTTTCTTGCTGCTGTCAGCAATACCATTTGTGTGAGCTGCCGGGATGCTGGTAATTCACCAAATTTGCCTGCTAGAGATGGTTTTAGAAACCTGTTTCACCGGAGACAATTGGAGATGGTACACCGCTCTCTCCCACCCCCAGTTAATTGTTGGCAGGCTTGTGACATCCTTTCCGTATCCATTGTGAATGAGATTAGAAAGAATACGGGAGTTAAGCATTTAATCAGTCACAACTGTCAGGAACAGTTAGGGTGACCTTGGCTATTCAGCTTGCGTGCTCTGCCACTACACATTTCACCATTGCAGGTCTTGTTGATGCACATATAACTTGCTCTTCTGACTGGTGCTTTTCTTATTGATGGAAGGATTCTTTAGCGGTGGAAGCCATCATTATTTCTCTCTATAACAAGCCAGTTCATGGGATTCCATCACAGGTTAGTGGAATGTCAAAAAAACAGAACCCAGGGTGGGTATAAGCCAATGAAGGAGTTGCCCTATGCAGATAGCAACCTCAGTCTCAACTCCCATTAAATTCTATGGGACAAAGAAAACAAGCTGTAATCTGAGAAACAGCTGAGGACAAAAACCTGACCCACAACGTTGTTGTTGTTGTTGTTGTTATTATTTAGTCATGTCCGAGTCTTCGTGACCCCATGGACCCGAGCACGCCAGGCACTCCTGCCTTCCACTGCCTCCCGCAGTTTGGTCAAACTCATGCTGGTAGCTTCGAGAACACTGTCCAACCATCTCGTCCTCCGTCGTCCCCTTCTCCTTGTGCCCTCAATCTTTCCCAACATCAGGGTCTTTTCCAGGGAGTCTTCTCTTCTCATGAGGTGGCCAAAGTATTGGCGCCTCAGCTTCAGGATCTGTCCTTCCAGTGAGCTCTCAGGGCTGATTTCCTTCAGAATGGAGAGGTTTGATCTTCTTGCAGTCCATGGGACTCTCAAGAGTCTCCTCCAGCACCATAATTCAAAAGCATCAATTCTTCGGTGATCAGCCTTCTTTATGGTCCAGCTCTCACTTCCATGCATCACTACTGGGAAAACCATAGTTTTGACTACACGGACCTTTGTTGGCAAGGTGATGTCTCTGCTTTTTAAGATGCTGTCTAGGTTTGACCCTCAACATAGACACCAGGGAAAGGAGGCAGGTTGAGGCCCCCATCTGGATGGGATTTCAAAAGGCAGCCTTTATTTTCCTCCCACTTCAATGAATGGTTGCCACTAACTGTCAATATACTGTGGCTATTGCTGGTGTATTACATAACCACATGGCTGGAGGGTGCAGTAAAGTGGAAATGGAGACTTTGTGATGCTTCATGTATTGTTGGACTCCACCTCCCATCATCCTTGACAATTGGCCATGCAGGCTGGGACTGATAGGAGCAGGAGTCCAATAAACATGTTGATGGCTGCTGGTTCCCCAACCCTGCTGTAAAGTGAACACATTTTGCAACTAAAGTGAGCGGAATGAGTAGGCAAATAAACAAGTCCATGAGCTACTGAATAAGCCAGCAAAGTGAGTCACTAAGATGCCTCTTTATTCACTTGCTCACTTTTCTTTATTCACTTGCTCATTACTCAGTTATATTCCACACATCATAAAGACAGGCATTTTGTTACTCCAGTAATAATTGCAAAATCCCTGGGGAAGAAATAATGGGAACCAGCAACTGTGTTTTCCATGTGTGCTTGCTGCAAAGAGGGGAGACCATGTATTACAGTGTGTGCATTGCACCTGAAAAATAAAGCCTTATTTGATCTCAAGGATAGCAGCAGAAAAGTCTATGCAATCCCAGTTCTTCTGCACTGACCTTTGGGGATTTGCTGGTAGATTGCAAAGGGCAAACATAAGACAATGTTCATCTTATAGTGTTTAGCCTTATTTGTCCAGGCTGATGATGTACAAACAGTGCACCACTGGGAATATGCTGTGAGTGCTCCCCGCTCCCATTTTCATATTTATATATTTGGAATTAGGGAGTGAGCAGGTCTCTCATGATAAGACAGGGGATTAAACAAGTTGACATGGAATTAAACAGGCACCTGATGGGCCACTGTGAGATCAAGATGCTGGCCAAGATAGACCACTGGCCTGATCCATCAGAGCTCCTTTTATGTTCTTAAGTAGTACCATGTTGGGCTGGATGGGGGGGACCACACCAATATCCAAAACTCAAGTAAGGTAAGGGCAGTTAGGAGGAGAAGAGCCATAAAAAGCCATCAGTGTTGACTTAAGCAAGTGTGTCCTAGAATTCAATGACCATTCACTTTTCTTCTTCTTCTTCTTTGGCAATCACTTGTAGCTGAGTAAGATTGTCTTCCATAAACACTGTTTTAACAGTGAGTCCTTAAGTGATTGTGGAGGGCAGTTCTGGATCCACACGTGCTTCCACAGTGGGGACATAGGTTTCCAGGTGGGAGTTGATCACAGTGAGGGTTTGCCTTCCTCTTAGTACATTTCTCCCTTTCATCCTGACATCTTCAAAGCCCATGACATCTTTGGTAAGGCTGTTTTGCAATTGGAGTGCTTGCAGGCCAGTGTTTCCCAGTTCTCAGTGCTTATACTACATTTTTTTTTTTTAAGATTTGCCTTGAAACAATCTTTAAACCTCTTTTGTTGAGCATCAGCATTATGCTTTCCATTTTTAAGTTTGGAATAGAGTTGAATGGTTTTCGAATGTCTTATGTAGATTTTTCAGTTTCATTGTTTTGTATGGGACAATGACAATAAAGATTATCGTATTGTATCGTATCGTATTGATGCTTTGGAAGACAATAATCAGGCATCCACACAACATGACCAGTCCAAAGAAGCTGATGTTGAAGAATCATCGCTTCAACACTGGTGAACTTTGCTTCTTCCAGCACACTGACATTAGTTCACCTGTCTTCTCAAGTGATGTGTAATTTTTTCCGGAGACACTGTTGATGGAAACTTTTGAGAAGTTGGAGATGGCGTTTATAAGTGGTCCACATTTTGCAAGCATACAGTAAGGCTGGTAGTACAATAGCTTTGTAAACAAGCATTTTGGTTTCTCTGCGAATGTCCTAAGGGGATCAGGGAAGGTGTGAAAGGTTTCTCAGAACTGCCCCTCCAGATTATATAGAGATAGATAGCTTTTTTGCTACCACTGCCATTTATTTCCAGATCCTGGCAGCAAACAGCATTTCCTAAAATTGTGGTAGTGAATTTTTCTAGAGTGAATCATAGAGGAATAGAACTGTAGAGTTGGATGGGACCCCAAAGATGGGGGAGCTTTACTCTTATTTTGGATAGGCTTGATGTCAGCGCTATCTGATGACATAGCATCATGTTGCAGCAATACTATTTGCTAT
The DNA here is from genome assembly GCF_027172205.1 of Podarcis raffonei. NCBI lineage: Eukaryota > Metazoa > Chordata > Lepidosauria > Squamata > Lacertidae > Podarcis > Podarcis raffonei. The sequence goes on from NC_070603.1 coordinate 17,798,436, forward strand.
TGTAAAACCAAACATAATTAGGGGAATATTTCCTGCCAATGGGATCATGGGAAGGAAAGAGATGGTAATTGCCAGCCCATGAGACTTTGGGAAGCACCATAATCCCAAAGTTGCTCAAAGTTGCCTACTTTGCGGTCAGGATATATACAAGGATTTAATTATTATTTTTTAAATGTTAATTTTAAACCACACAAATCAACAAAGTCGCAGTAAAATCTTCCCTTAATTTTACCTCTCGGAAGACAGAGAAACAGATTAACATTTAATAAAGAGACATTAACTTAAACTGCACTGGAAGCAAAATTAACTTCAAGAGGCTGTATAATAGCAAATCACTTAACATGTCTAAACATACTTCTTATTTTCAGCAAATTTATTTGTAGTTCATTAGGTGGTAAATGCCCTCTCATTCCTTGAAGGCACTAATAGGACAAAATCTCATAAAACTAATATTAGAAACTTAATCCTTTTGCTTGTTCTAAACAGATTCCTGACTACTGAGCTAAATGAACACGGTCTGAATACTTAACACAGATCTTCTTTTAAAGAAGGGGGCTGTATTTCCCTTCTAACAACAGGATGTAGTTGAATAAATTTGCATGCTATTATGCTTCAAATTATGTATTTGCAGATTTTGTGTGCAATCAACTAGTTGGGGTGAAGATATTTATTTTAGTAACATTCCAAAACTAGGGATGGAAGAGAATTTTGTCCAGCCTGCATTTTTAAGCGAACCAACCTAATTCTCACTCTTTGGAATAATACAAGGATTGGATTAAAGTTATCCTTTGCATTTTGTACTTCCCTGAATTTTGGGATACAGTTCTTGGCTCAAAAACCACAACGACATGTGCAAAAATGCACATTCTAGAATAAAAGGAATTTATAAATGTGCACATTGAGATAATATATCTATTTAAATCCACATTGTCACACTTATTAAAACCACACACAGATTCATGCAGAAACAGGATCGAACAGATTTATGAATGAACACATGTGAATCTGATGTGGATTGAGAAATGTCTGATTCATCCATCCATATGCAAAGTATTTTTTTTCTTATGGTAAGAATGTAGACATTTGACTAGGGATGCTGGAGGAATCCATTGAAAATTGACGATCAAGTGGTTTTCCTTCTGTCCATCTGTTCATTCTCTGTTGCAGCACCGACTCTTGCTATGAATACTTTTTGCCTTAATTCTCTACAATGAAAGTTTGTTTTCTTTTAAAAATGCACACATCTCTCAGAAATGAATTCATAAATTGCTTTGCAGTGAAAGTTATTTACATATTTACTGTCCAGTAATTGCCACTACCACTGCCCAATAATTGTCACTACCACTGTTGTCTGCTTCCAGGGGAAGCCTAAATGCACTAAGATTGCTCTCCTCACCTAGGGTTGCCATATTCCAAACAGTGAAAACCCAGACAGAAAAAAATGTTGACCCATATGTCCGGGACATTCCGGATGTATGGCAATCCTAACCATGCCTTCTCAGAAGGAAATTCCCACTTAATTCAATGAGGCTGACTCTCAGCTAACTTGTTTCCTTTTATGAAACTTAAAACCAAATGGGATGCACTGCTCATTATTGTTCTTTTCACATAGAAATAAGTTATCTCTTTTATCTCTACTCCTGAGTTAAAATTCGAGCCTCTTTGTCAAAGTGGGGAGAACCATTGGGATTTGACTGTTCATTTTTTAACCCATATAACAATACTGTAGCAAACTTATTCTCCAAGTGCTGATCTTTGGGAAGGTTTGAGCAGGCTTTGGAGTTCAGTTTGTGAGCTATTTATGTATTAGGCAATGCTGTGTTGACATATGAGTGAAGTCATGCTTTTAGTTCCGCTCCGTATGTAACCTCTGCTTCCTAGAACAACCACATGTTCTGCACTACTGCTGGTAAGGGAAGTTCAGAAAGTGCGAACTCTTGATAGCACAGGGGTTCAATTTGATTGGGATTCCTAGTTGTGCTGATCAGAGCTTGACTTCATCAACATCAGGAAATCTAAAAAATATACAGGAAAAAAATGTAATACAATATTGTTTATATTCACATATTGTTTCTTTTCTACACATTTTTGTGCCTTTTTCTTTTTCTTTTCTTTTTCTCTTTTTTTTTGCATCACTTTAATTCTTTATAATTAAAACCTTTTCAATAAAAATATTAATACCTAATGAAAAGAAAAGGTCAGAAAAGGTCAAAACAAAACAAAACCATCAGGAAATCTCCAAGCTCCCCAACTTTGATAGAAATGACAATGTCACAATAATTTGATAAAAGGATAGTTTTAGAGGGTCATTTTCAACATTGTCAACTTTGTGTCATGAACTGGCAGGGCAATGGGGAGGAGGAAGAGGATCCTGGCAAGGGGTGTGGTTGGGACTGGGACACACTGGAGTGAGCTGGGCATGGGGAAGGAGAGGTTAGTGTAGGAAGTACTCACGGAGTGACGGAGGATGGCAAGATGGTGGGGGTCAGCGCACAGGAACCAGAGCAGCAAGACCCATCACCGCAGCCAAAGGGGCCCCTGTCTCCACCAACACGGCGGACTCTGAGGTGTAGGAAGCAGTGTGTGGGTCGCTCCAGGAGGCTGATGCAGGCAAGGGACCACAGCCCAGCTCACTAGCTAGCCAGTTGGGGCTTGCTAGCTCTAGGAGAAGGTGTGATTCCTCAGCTGGAGTAGAAATGGAACAGTTGAGGGTCACCTGCCTCATCAAGTCCAGATGCTGCAATCCGCAGGCACAGTATAAAAGGACAGCAAGCTGAGGCGCTGGGTCTGCTCAACTGCCCATGTTGAAGGACCTCAGCTTGGATGTTCCAGGATCTCAACGGGACTGTGCTTCACTTTGGACTTGTGCATTGACCCTGGACTGGGGACTTGACATACTGACTTGCCGCCAGGTAGTACAGGGATTTAGGACATTGAGAAAAATGGCATCCGTTACAGATATTGGAGAACATTCTGCCATCCCATTTCCCCCCAGAAGCTTTCTTTCTTTTTCTTTTTTAAAAAGGCTTCTAAAATAAATGAACTTGGGCTTGGCTCCAGTCTCAGGAGAGCTGACCTGACTATGAGCTTTTTGGCCATTGGCAACCTGGTTGTAATACAGCCTTACAGTCTTCTGTTGATTCCCCTTGAGGCTTGAAAGACAAGATCTGCTTTCCACTACATAATTTTGACTCCCTCCAGCTCTCCCTCAGGGCATTTTCTATACATTAAAATATATTACATGCTTTCTGTAAACAGTATGTGAGCACTATCCTTTCCCCCTTGTATTCCCCCCTCCCCATTCATACATAATGCACAGATCCTTTGATTTGGGCACAATCCCAAATGTGCAATATTTCACTTGTCAGGAGCCTCTTTACACTGCCTATCTATGGCAGGTAATTCTTTCCTCGCGGCGCATGTCCTCCATCTCTTTGGCCGTGATGTGCAGAGTGGCGTTAAAACAGTGTTCATAACTCATTCATCATTGCTTCAAGGAAGCAGATACCATCAGAGCGGAATCAAAAATGAACATTAAAATGGAGGCGAGGAGGGAAAATATATATAACTCTGGTGACATGTACAGCATCACAGCGGAGGTACAGAGAAGCGCAAAAATGAGGTCTTGCGTTTTTCCTTAGGATTTTAGTAAGCCATTCTTCTTCACTTTGGTGCCTGCAATGAACATTGATCAGCTTGATTTTAAAAGGTGGTAGAATGCTAAAATTATACAGTATTGCTGGCAATGTCAGTGTTATTCATGCTCTCAATGGCCCATTACCTATATATTGTTCTTCAGAGGGAAAGTAATACATTAATGGCTTTCTTCCTTGCCTAAAGCTTGTCAACAATTGGTCTTTAAAGACTAGAGCAATTACCATTTGCATAGGAAACACCCCCCTCCTCCCAATTTAAACCTAGCAGAAGTGGGAATATTTTTTTGCCAGAGGCCTGCCTGACTTTTGAGCAATGAGCAAAATGCTTGTTTCTGACATGTTGCCTGCTGTTGCCCGATTATAAGAATTGTAGGGAAACGTACATAAGAAATTATCAACATTTAGCAAAGGGGTGTGTGTTTATCCAGCAGTTAATCCCATTAGGTGCTAGTGCTTTGGGGCTTATTCCTAAATCTGTGTGCGTAGAGCACAAATCAAAATAGGCTGTCTCTGCTTCAGGAAAGCATGAATGAGTGGTATATTAACTGGGATAGGTCAGGTCCTGATGGCTTCCAGGCTGGCATGGACTGGTGAGCAATGCAGGGGCGGAGGCATAGGCGCCGACTCCATGGGGCTTGAGGGGGCCCGAGCCCCCTCAAAAATTCGTTTGGGGGGGCTCCGCCCCCCCAATAATCTCCGGCGCCCCTCCAGCAGAGCGCCATCGCCGCCCCTCCCCCAGCCCAAAATGCACAGGGGGGGCGGGCTGCATGCCTCCTGCCCTCCCTCCCGAGCAAAAGCTCCACCCAATTTCCTTTGGAGCTGATTAATAGGCGCAGCACGCTCTCCCCTATTCGCTCACGAGGAGGCGGCGCCACTTTATTTGCATATTCATGAGCTTATTTATTATTCATGAGCTTTCCCGGGCCCCCCCAATATTTTTTATAAGTCCGCGTCGCTGGGCGGAGGGGAGGTCCGCCCTGGGTGTCACCCCTGGGGGGGGGTGACAAAATGGCTGGCGGTAATCACCGTGGGGCCTGCAGCGTGCCCGAGCCATGTGTCTCTCCTGGGAGTGACGTGGTAGCTTGGGTGCCCGCAGGCTCCATGCTGCCCCAAACGGTCCGCCCGCCGCCTCCCCCTCAGCTGTAGGGCGGCTGAGTGGAAGGAGGCAGGCAGACTCCTCGGAGGCCCCACAGAGCGTCCTGCCCCAGCTGGCCCTGCCCCACAGGTGGCTGGCCCCAGCCCTGGGCACAGAGGATGCGGGCCGCCCCAGGCACCTGATCGGTTTGCTCCGCTGCTGGAGCAATGCACCATGTTTCTTGTGGGGAACATCACCAAAATTTGCTTAGCTGGCTTTCAGAGGGATGGACAGTGGCTCCGCCACCCAGCAACCCCTGTGCCACCCTGCGGCTCCTCTGCCACCCTGCAGTCACCCAGGACACCCAGCAATCCACGGGCTGCCCTGCAGACCACACTGATGCCCAGCACTCCCTGTGCTGCCCTACAGAACCCCCTGCCACTCTGCGGTCCCACACAATGCCCAGTGAACCCTGTCCCCCCACTCCTCCCTTCCTATGCTACTGGGAAATGTTACAATTTGGGGGGGGGGACCTTTTGTCCTCCAGATGTTGCTCAAGTACAGCTTCAACCATCCCTGGTAAGCATTGCTGGGGATGATGGGAGTTGTAGTTCAGCAACAACTGGAGGGCCAAAAGTTCCCCACATCTGTGTTACATAGTTCATTGCAATGATCTATTTCACCATATTGCAGAAAGGAGGGGCAAATTTAATAGATTCTTCTTAATTCCTGTAATTCATTAGTAATCACAAGACTAAGGGTTGAATCCAATGAAGTCTTCCCATTAGTGCTTGTGTATCAGAACTTCTTCCTCTGCTCGCACCATGTGCCCCCCAAATCTCTTCTGGGTTTCCCCCCAAACCTCCCCAGTATATTGGGTGGGGGGGAGGAGAAGGAGAGGATGTTCTGTTGTTCCAGTCGGACTTTTTGCGTTAATGGGACAATTCCATTTGCTACCATGTTGAGGGTCAAAGTCAGTGTTCATTTAAATGCATGAAAGCAATCAATGTGCTTATTTAATTATGGATGTTTATTTTAATGATTTGACGAATTCGTTTTCTTGGGTATTTCTGAATGGCCATATTTTTCAAATGGGCTTTATACCTGTAAATGGCTTAGAAACCATTTTGGCAACGTATATAAATTAGAGAATGTTAATCAAATTTCCTTTAGCAAATGACACGGTTGGTGCAAATCAACTTCCCAATGACTGTTAGGGGTCATGAGGCAGGTAGGGTGACATGCCACGACTTGAAGATTCATAAAACTAAGAACTGGGCGACTGCATGGTTTATCTCCTGACATCCCAGTCAAGGGCTTTGTGTGGGGGTGGGAGGTGGGGTGGGCTGCAAGACATTTGTAAGTCACGCTCACTTCCCATGTGTTTCCTACAGGCTCGTGGTTCTAATCATGCTTAGGACATTACCTGCTCCCTGGAAATTGTTTTTCTCCCGGTCTTTTCAGCAGTTTCATCTCACCAACAGTGCCGTTGTTTTCCCCCTCCTGCTTCGTGTCAGATAAGGTTTCAATTCCACACATCTCAGGTGGCCTAATAGCTGTTTCGTAGGTGGCAGTTTTTTGATTTAGGAGACAAGAAAGTTCACCTGGGTACCCTGGTCTGCACTTCAATGTGAGTTTCTGCGGTTTACGCAAGTTGTTTCCTCCCTCCCCTTATTGACTATTATTTTTATACAGATCACTCTATTCTTACAGTTACATTGCAGTTTCAACTGGGCTTCAGTTGGTTGGAGGGGAAAAAACAGATTACTCTTCTGAACCAAACTAAATTCAGCAACACAAAGTGGAATTCTTTTATGTCATCAGCCTAATCTAAGGGGGGTTGCAATGGAGAGGAAAGCAGGGGGTTGGGTCAGTAATAATAATAATAATAATAATAATATATTACTTATACCCCGCCCATCTGGCAGGGCCTCCCCAGCCACTCAGGGCAGCTTCCAACTGAATAAATATCCCTTCTCTCCAGACATAATCCATAACCATTGGCTATGCTGGGAGTTAAATAGCTCAATGTTCCCCAGCCCTACATTTGTGCAACCCTGAGAGTGTAGGGAATGGTTTAGGAAGAAACTGACCCTGTAGAATTATTTAACCGAAAGTGAGTGTGTGGACCTGCTCATTCCACTGGAGAGGAAACCACTGGGATATTCCCTTTATTATTATTATTTATTAAATTTGTTTACCGTCCTATACCCACAGGTTACAACATAAAATCACAATATAAAAACACAAAATACATGGTAAAAATAAAACAAGCCAATAGCCCACACACTCCCAACACATTTTAAAAGGGCATTGGATGTCAATCAGCCAAAGGCCTGGTTGAAAAGGAATGTTTTTGCCTGGAACCTCAAGGTGTATAATGAAGGCACCAGGTGGACCTCCCTGGGGAGACTATTCCACAAATGGGGAGCCTTAACCAGATATGTGAAGGAAGATCAGGGCATAAGTGTCATATGGCCCAACATCCACCATTTCAGAACTTTGAGCACAGTCCAGAGAAAGGAACAGGATTCATGAGATTTAATTTCTTAACTATGCAAGGTATGGCTAGCTGGATTGCATCCCATAAGTTTGGTGCAGCAGGGGCTAAATATTGATGGCATCTCTTACTTCCTTTCCCCAAGTGCCCACATGGCTGAACACACATTAACCCAGAGTAAAATGAGCAGGGACTAGCGCTGTTAACTGCTTTGCAGTAGATAACATTTTGGGCCTGCTTCTAGAGAACCAGAGATTAGGAAGGGATTAGGAGGCCACCTCATCAAGGTAGATCATTCATCCAATAGCCCTTCTGTTGACCTGCCAAGACAATCTGGACCACAACAAGAGACAAGCTTAAACAAAACCTGTAGAAGAAATTGTATTGCTTCTCCTGAAGAGTGCTTCAGCCATCCTGAAGAGTGTTACAGTTACAGCCATTTTGTTCCTCCTGAACATGAGTAATGTCAATCACTCGTCTTCATCTCTGCTTAGAGACCATCTCAGCTGTGAGTTCTGGAAGACCTGCTCCCTGCCAGGCAAAGACACTCAAGGAACCTGCAAAGTGGGGCTTTTAAGGGCTGTGGGTCAGGAGTGTTTGTGGCTTGTGGTGAGTTGCATAGGAAGGCCTGTGCTTGAGGTTTCCCATTCATGCTTTATATTAAGTAGCAATCATTTTATGCAAATTTTATTCAAATCTCTGTCTAAGCAGTATGTGGACTGAGAGCTCCCAGAAGCGCAAACTGGATTTCAAAGGGGCAGAGGAACCAGAGACCAAATTGCAAACATGCACTGGATTATGGAGAAATCTAGAGAGTTCCAGAAAAACATCTACTTCTGCTTCATTGCTATGCAAAAGCCTTTGACTGTGTCTACCATGGCAAACTATGGCAAGTTCTTAAAGAAATGGGAGTGCCTGATCACCTCATCTGCCTCCTAAGAAATCTCCATGTGGGATAAGAAGCTACAGTTAGAACTGGATATGGAACAACGGATTGGTTCAAAATTGGGAAAGGAGTATGACAAGGCAGTTTATTGTCTCCCTGCTTATTTAACATATGCAGAATTCGTCATGCGAAAGGCTGGACTGGATGAATTCCAAGCTGGAATTAAGATTGCCGGAAGAAATATCAACAACCTCAGATATGCAGATGACACAACTTTGATGGCAGAAAGTAAGGAGGAATTAAAGAACCTCTTAATTAGGATGAAAGAGGAGAGCGCGAAATATGGTCTGAAGCTCAGCATCTAAAAAAACTAAGATCATGGCCACTGGTCCCATCACCTCCTGGAAAATAGAAGGGGAAGAAATGGAGGCAGTGAGAGATTTTACCTTATTGGTCTCCATGATCACTGCAGATAGTGACAGTAGTCACAAAATTAAAAGACTCCTGCTTCATGGGAGAAAAGTGATGACAAACGTAGACAGCAGCTTACAAAGTAGAGACATCACCTTGCCGACAAAGGTCCGTATAGTTAAAGCTATGGTTTTCCCAGTAGTGATGTATGGAAGTGAGAGCTGGACCATAAAGAAGGCTGATCGCCAAAGAATTGATGCTATTGGATTATGGTGCTGGAGGAGACTCTTGAGAGTCCCATGGGCTGCAAGAAGATCAAACCTCTCCATTCTTAAGGAAATCAGCCCTGAGTGCTCACTGGAAGGACAGATCCTGAAGCTGAGGCTCCAATACTTTGGCCACCTCATGAGAAGAGAAGACTCCCTGGAAAAGACCCTGATGTTGGGAAAGATGGAGGGTACAAGGAGAAGGGGACGACAGAGGATGAGGTGGTTGGACAGTGTTCTCAAAGCTACCAGCATGAGTTTGACCAAACTGCGGGAGGCAGGAGTGCCTGGTGTGCTCTGGTCCATGGGGTCACAAAGTGTCCGACACAACTAAATGACTAAACAACAACAAAAAGACTTAAAGTAAACACCTAGGGTGGAAGAACACATTTGGGATTCAGCCTGCAACCTCGAAGAGGACACGACTAAACAACTAAACAACAACAACGTGGCTGACCATAGTGGCAACTCAGGCTGCCGTGGCCTTGAGAGCTGTCTATGTCATTATATGTTCATTCTGAGGCTGCGAAAATGTAGCTTATAGCTGTTTCTTCCCATAATTTTAAAAAGAAAAAGTAGCATTAATTCCAACATCATTTAGGGATACTGAACTTACTCCTAACTTTTCAACTAACATTTTATGTGCTTTTTTTTGACACTGGAAACTCTTTCATTATGAGATAATGATTTCTAAAGAAATGTACCAAACTGACAAAGAAATAAGATTTATACTGAGCGGTTAATTAATGTGGGTAAAGGATCCCAGCGCTCTCATATCACAAAGCAGACTAGTGAGCCATCTTTATTTTTAACTGTAAATGTCCTAATGCAGCAGTAGATTTATAGCTTTACAGTTGTAAATTCATCACTCTAACTTGCCCCAGTTGGATACCACCAACTTATGATAGGGGCCAGGCAGTCTTCTTGAACCTAATGCACATTAAGTATCGTTTGTAGTCTCTTGGTGCTTAGAAGAGGATAAAAAGGGCGGACTTTTCCTGTTCTTTTGAGGCATATGCACAAATGTTTTGGGGAAAAGATTCTGATTGTGGACAGCATTCACAGATACTAAAATAATAATCAAATGATAGCATGAAATCCTTTGTTTAAAAATAAAGGTCCTTAGAACAAGTTTACAAGGTGGTCTGCCTTTTAATTTCATTTAAACAGTTTTTTTAGCACCATGAAGCAATAGGGGAGTGGCCATTGCTGAGATTATCATATATTATGCCTCAGAGGGATTTCCGATCCCATTTGTTCTTGTTTTTTATTATGTATTTTGTGTTTTTATCTTGTATTTTTATGTTGTGATCTGCCCAGAGATCCACAGAGGAAAGGTGATATGTTGTTGTTGTATTTCAACCTGTGTAGGCAAAAGCTGTGGTTTCCAGGAGCCCGAAGCTGACAGAAATTGCTGAAGAAAGAACGAAATAACAAAATAAAGCAAGATTAATTCAGTGGTACCTCGGGTTACATACGCTTCATGTTACAGACTCCACTAACCCAGAAATAGTACCTCGGGTTATGAACTTTGCTTCAGGATGAGAACAGAAATCGTGCTCCGGCGGCGCGGCGGCAGCAGGAGGCCCCATTAGCTAAAGTGGTGCTTAAGGTTAAGAACAGTTTCAGGTTAAGTACGGACCTCTGTAACGAATTAAGTACTTAACCCGAGGTACCACTGTAATTACAAAACTTAAAAGGCAACTGTGGGAACACCTCATAGAATTTGGCATAGGTGTGGACCACATTCCAATTCACAAATTAGTTCAGTGGCTGCGGATCAGACGAGTTTTTCTACAATATGAACCCTCCATTTCACCAACACCCCTAGTTCTCTAATGCTCCAAATCATAGTTTATGGGATCAGGAATGAGCATACTGCCTGCTCCCCTTCTTTTTTCTTTTTTCCTTGCCTTGTGGTCTTGTCTTCATAGGAGACTTCCTGGTTTGTCAAACCACAGTTTGCTGTGACATCCAACTCATCTAACTGTGAAACTGAGCATATGGCTTCTTCTTGGTTCTCTCAAGAACTATAATCCACTGAATTCTTATTCCCTGGTCCTCCAAACCAATGGGGAATATGACATCTGAATGCAACATGTGAATTCAAATCTATGACATAACTTCTGTTTTCTTAATACAGTTGCAACTCCTTAGAGAGCCACTAGGTGGAGTATGAGATGTAAGGAAGTTAAGTTGGGTAAATATTTGTTAGAAACCATTTACTGGTGGCATTTCTGAATATAGATAGATGCTGAAGTTTATGCTCCCATTGAACGAGGTTGTCTTGTAGTTTCTGTGGTCGTTCATTCTTTAGTGGCCATTCTATTAAATAGTGTTTTTGAAATCCCCCTGTCTCACACACAAACATCAGAAGTCAATTTCTGAAATAATCTGTTTGCTCTAATGACCCAAGTCACATTAATGTTATAGTTACATTAATCAATGTGCCTAGTTTCTATGCTAAGAAATTGAATCATTTGCAAGTAAAGGAATTTGGCTGTCTATCTGACCTTCAAATGCTATAGTGTGAGTAGCAAACAGATAATATTCAAGGAAGGAACTAGGGGTGGGGGATAAATTCATTTTGTATTTTGATGTGAACCTACCTAATTCACACTTCTGGAAACAAAATGTTGCTGCCCTTCAAAATCCACAGTTCTCCAAATTCTGCATTGCAGACCTCAAAAGAAAGGGCTACAAAATGTGTGGGAAAATGTGTATATTAGGAAAAAGTGCCCCTAAAAAGGTATAGAAAGGTAAAGGGACCCCTGACCATTAGGTCCAGTGGTGGCCGACTCTGGGGTTGTGGCGCTCATCTCGCTTTACTGGCCGAGGAAGCCGGCGTACAGCTTCCGGGTCATGTGGCCAGCATGACTAAGCCGCTTCTGGCGAACCAGAGCAATGCACGGAAACGCCGTTTACCTTCCCACCAGAGCGGTACCTATTTATCTACTTGCACTTTGATGTGCTTTCAAACTGCTAGGTTGGCAGGAGCAGGAACCGAGCAACGGGAGCTCACCCCATCACAGGGATTCGAACCACCGACCTTCCGATCGGCAAGTCCTAGTCTCTGTGGTTTAACCCGCAGCGCCACCCGCGTCCCATAAAAAGGTATATATTAGTGAAAATTTCAAATAAGTATGCATTTTGTTCCGGGGAACTGCTTGCAATAAATGTGTATATGGGGGGGGGGAGAGACTGCATGGGGATGTACCTATTGGAAGAAATGCACATTAAAACTGTGACTTTTTAATTTAAAAAAACACAGAATGATGTGGAAATGTGGCAAATGGAAAAATGAGAAACCAGGTTCTTCAAGAAACATGGTGGGGGGTTTTTTTTTGGGGGGGGGAGCCTGAAAGGCTTTTGGAAATGGGAACTTGGGAACCAGTCAGATCACAGGTCCTTCTCCCTGCAATACCTTGTTTTCCATGAATTTGTACAAAGATCTTTCCCAGCTCTATCTGCAGATGCCTGCATAGAATAACTTTCTGCATTCAAATACAGAATCTTGTATTACTTCTAGGCTTTAAAACCCGCAATTTTGCATCCATGCATGCATTTATATGCATATCCTATTTAAGTTCTTAGGCTTTGTTTACAAATTGCTGGTGGCAAGATTGAACCCAGTAGTGATGGCATGGTGAGGCAGAGCCACCCTAGAAAAATCAGCCCTGCTGTGGTTTAGCTGGATAGTGCTATGATGGAGTCTGGGGTGCACGGCCCCAGTCTTGCTGCCCCCCTGCCCCATTGCCACAACATCCAAGCAACCTGCAGCTATGCTGGTCTTAGGGATGGAGGAATCTCTCAATTCTGGTTTCTCATTTTCCTAATATTAAATTCAGGTTTTCCACACTTTATCAGCAATTTTCTCTCTTTTTTCCCTCTTAAGAAAAAAAAATCCTCATGAAAATTCATCAGCACTGTAGTGTGATTTTCTCTGAATAAACAGATTTTTGTATTCAGTTTAGGCTAATATTCACCTTTTTTTTTTGCAAAGCCATTTCCCCTAATGCAACGTGTTCTTGTATCTTGTTTCCACTAAGACGTGCATTTTCATTTACACATCCCACTGATATATATTATATTGAACACACAGTTTGGCTGGAGATCTGCATCGCAAAATTCGGAAAAGGGCAGACAGACTTCAAAGGAGAGCTGTGTTTCGGTTGCAGGCTGGTTTGAGAATGCAAATCAGGTAGTTTCCTCTTAAAAGGCAAACGAAACTGAATTCCTCCACCCATACACTGCTGTCTGGAAGGCTGCTCTATGGCTCTGTCCCAATACATTGGTCTCTATGGATTGCACCATCAGCCTTTTTACCAGTAAACCAAAAGTGCTAAGAAGAAGAAGAAGAAGAGTTTGGATTTGATATCTTGCCTTTCACTCCCCTTAAGGAGTCTCAAAGCAGCTAACATTCTCCTTTCGCTTCCTCCCCCACAACAAACACTCTGTGAGGTGAGTGGGGCTGAGAGACTTCAGATAAGTGTGACTGGCCCAAGGTCACCCAGCAGCTGCATGTGGAGGAGCGGAGACGCGAACCCGGTTCACCAGATTACGAGACTACCGCTCTTAACCACTACACCACACTGGCTAAGAATTATAGTCCTAAATAAACAAGCCTTACAAGGTGTGAGGGACATACTTGGAATCTAAATTCAAAATATGTTTCAGTCCTGTGCCCCATGATATAGTTTTACATTTTAGGAAGGTTACCTTGGGTATGAAGATGAGTGAGGGAAAACACACACGAAACGCTTAGGTGAGTACTTTTCATAATCCAGTTGTTCATCATGCAATTCCCCCTCCTAGCTGCTTAGAAAGGATTTGAGAGCGTAATTGTGCCATGGGATTCCTTACTGGTTGACTCTGGAAAGCGGAATGATTTTATAGGGAAATTCTACTTTCCTTTTTTTTTATTGCTCAATTTCCACATAACAAATTATCAAACCATATAATCACTAACATAATTTCCCCCCTTATTTCCTCCCTTCCCCCAAGACTCCCCTCAGCTCCTCTCCCTGATTTTGCTGCACATATTTTCTCTGCATATTATAAAATTGTATATATCCTTACATATCTGTCCATCATGTTATCATCAATAAATTTGTGTATGTTTATTCAAAGCCTGCCAAGGAGTCCAGTTCATTTTGTTGCATTTTTAAATCATTTGTGAAAAGTTCCCATTCCGCCTTGAAGTCACAGTTGTCCTTGTCTCGCAATTTTTATGTCAATTTAGCCATTTCTGCATAGTCCATCAATTTCTCTTGTCCCTGTTCTTTTGTCGGGGTTTCCTCATTCTTCCATCCTTGTGCTATGAAGACTCTTGCCGCTGTTGTAGCATACATTAATAGGTTCTTTATTTTCCTTGGTAGGTCTTGTCCTACAATCCCTAACAAAAATGCTTCTGGGTTTTTTTGCAAATGTCATTTTAAACATTTTCTTCAATTCATTATATATCATTTCCCATTTTTTTAAAAATTTCTCTACATTCCCACCACATACTGTATGATAATAAGTCCCTTCTTTTTCTTTACATTTCCAACAAATGTTAGAGCCAGTTTTATACATTTTTGCAATCTTTACTGGTGTTATATACCATCTATACATCATTTTCATATAATTTTCTTTCAGAAGGGAACAATCTGTGAATTTTAAATCTGTTTTCCACAATTTTCCCCAGTCCTCAAATTGTATAGGGAAATTCTATTTTCCTAGGAGAGACTTGTGAGGCAACTTTCTCCCAGTGGAATGGAAGGATCTGGAAGGAAACCTTGCATACAATTCTGAGAGAGGTGTGGTGGTCTGTGGTGAAACCAAACCACTCCAGAAAGATGGGTCATCATTTCACACCAGTGGTAGTTTTGTTACTGACTTACGTTGCTTCCAGATGACTTATTTCTGGAGTGTATTCAAGCTGTTCCATTTGCAGGGAGGTTAAACAATGCTGGCCATTCAATAAGCTTTCATTGTGATTTGTTTGTGGAGAGGGCAGATGACGTCGATAGGGTTACCATATTTCCAGAAGTAAAATTCAGGACACAAAAGTTGTTGAACTTTTTGGGGAAATGAAACTCAAAGCTGTTGAGCTTTTTAGGCCATCAACTTATAAATCCCAGAAATTCCCCCTGGACTCTATTATGGTCAGTTAAATCCTGGACATGTCTGGGAAATTCCAGGCGTATGGCAACCCTAGTTGTTGCATTGAAGCAACATTTATACCACACTTCCCGGTGCATTTTCCTGTCACTTTCCTCATTGCAAAAAAAGGTCCAGTCTTTCGGAGAAGTGGATTTTTGCACAAGGCCTTTCCATCAATAGCAATTGCACAACCTGAATTTGCCACTATGTGATAAAATCCCGTCCGAAAATAGCAACAGTCTATGGCACAAGCAGTAGTATATTTTTCCTTTTTAGAAAGATAGTTGTGTTTGCATTTCATCTATGTAGGCAGTCAAGGAGAACAATAATTCAGTTAATCCAAGCAGTATTTATCAAAGGAGAATGAATTATATAATCAATTCAACTCAGTGTTAAAAAAAAACTTGGCATGCCTATAAGTTACCATTCCTTCTTCATAGTTCCTTAGATTAATCCTAAATTAGTACATAATAATAATAATAATAATAATAATAATAATAATAATAATAATAATAATTTATTATTTCTAACCCACCCATCTGGCTGGGTTTCCCCAGCCACTCTGGGCAGCTTCCAACAAAATATTTAAAATACATTAAAACATCTGTCATTAAAAACTTCCCAAAACAGGGCTGCCTTCAGATGTCTTCAAAATGTCAAACACAGTGGTACCTCAGGTTACGAACTTAATTTGTTCCAGAGGTCTGTTCTTAACCTGAAACTGTTCTTAACCTGAGGTACCACTTTAGCTAATGGGGCCTCCCGCTAATGGGGCAAAGTTCGCAACCGGGAGCAACTACTTCCAGGTTAGTGGAGTTTGTAACCCGAAGTGTTTGTAACCAGAAGTACCACTGTAGTTGTCTATTTCTTTGACATCTGATGGGAGGACATCTGATGGGAAGTACATTTGTAGAACAAGCCTAATTGTGTCTACTCAGAAGTAAGGAGAGGTTGAATTCTCCCAGGTAAGTAGGGTTAGGATTACAGTAAAAAATGGCAGTATAATAAAGTACAACACCCTATAAGATTATAAAATACAAGCAATTAACCATAATAAAAAAAATCATTCAACAATGTTATTTTAAATTGGTTTGAATGACTTAGAGCAGTTAATGTCTAACTCATATTGATTTCTCATAAAGTTTATAAATATAACCCCTGGTTGTTATAAAATCTTTCTTTCCTTTCATCATACCATAGGTACCTTTGACATTTTCATGGTATTCCAGAATTTAACAAGCCACATTGTCAATGGGCTGACCCTCCATTTTGTGTCAATCGCTTATTTTCCAGCTCACAATAGGCTCCATGCTTGCTTATAATGTTCTTACTCTATTGAGTCTTTCAAATAACTCAGTAATGTTGCGGGCAATGGTGGTTTAATATATATAACTTAATATGAGATATAATGATTGATAGATTCTTTCCCAAAATATATTCATTTTGGGTTTCCCCCTCTGATGTGATACAAATTAGCCATATTTTGAGTGCGACTCCAACACTGACCTGTTCTTTTTTTACGTATTATAAACAGACTGTCTGGAGTCAAAGTCCACTAATACAGAAGCTTATAATTATTCTCTTTTATGTTTTGACAGATTGTTTGAACTGGGCCTTTTATAAATATAAAATGCTGCATCTGATGTGAGATGTTTGAACTAGTCATTTTCCCCACATGCTTCTTAAAAACAAACAAACAGTGGCCTGTTCTCCCCCTCCCCTCCAGGAGCAGGGGAAATCCCTGCACAACCCTGTAGAATAGGCTGATTTTTTTATTATGATGCCCATCCTGTGTGGGGCAGGTGGAGGCAGAGACCAAGATTGCTAAAGGCTGTGAAACCTTTAAAATGTACCCTTCCAGTGAGTCCCCTAAATGCCCCCCTTTAAAAGCTCTTTCTAAGCTATCCCACTTCCCTGGCATAGAGACAAACGACACATTTGGTAAGTCGTAAATTGGTTTCCTTACAACGTTTCCCAAAGGTCAGATTCATGTGATTTTCCATTCAGAAGTCAGAAAAATGCAAAGGCAATTTAAAAAGTTGCCTAGTTCTTCTTCTTAAAGATTTTCTTGTTTTACAGAAGTATGTGTAATGTCTCTTGTATTTTTTTCCGTGTAACATTTTTACAAATCAGTTTCATTTGTTGAGACATTGGGGGGGGGGGGAAGGGGGTGGAGGGGGAAGATGGGGGGGGTTGGGTGGCAATGTTTTGCTTAATGTATGTAGGGTTTGGTGTCAGTGTTGCTTGTGCTGTTCATTTGTGTTTCTTTGGTGGTGAGAGAGGTTGGGGTTGGCCTAGGGTGTGATTGTTTGTTTGTGATTGGCTGTGGTGATCTTCCAAGACAACAATGCCCATTTACACCACAAAGCACTCATAACCCACCTACTTTCAGCAGCCAGAAACACCATAACCAGACACTGGAGAGACCTGTCAGGAGTAAACATGGACCAATGGTACCAAATAGTATGGGAAGAGCCTTCCTAGAAAAATTAACCAATAAACTGAAATTGACACAGGGACAAACAGAATAAGATGCCTGTGCTGGTCCCGGGGGGGGGGGTTACCGTGCGGCGTGATCTGAGTCTGGTCCTGGGTTGAGGGTCTGGAGGCTGTCCGTCAGGGGCGAAGCGGGGTCCGAGGGAAGGAGCTGGGCGTGGTCAGGAACTCCGGAAGAGCAGGTCAGGGTGCTGGCAGGAACAGGTTTCCAGCGATGTTGCTCCCGCAACCTGGGACTGGGCTGACTGGCCTTTATCTCCTCTGAGGCCTAGGGTGGTCCTGGCCCACAGGTGACTCGTCTCTCCTGGCCTTAAGGTGAGCACTCCTCCTGAGAGAACTTAGTTCCCTCCACCTCTCTGCCCTGAGCCTCTGCAGCTCAGGAGAGGCTGGAGAGACTGGACCCAGAGGCAACCTCACCTTCCCCTGACAGGGCTGGGAGAGGAGCACCTGCAGGCAATGGGTCTTCAATTACCTCCGGAGCCAGAGTGGAGCCCTTCAGGCAATGGGTCCTCAATCACCTCTGGAGCACAGGTGTGGGCCTTTCAGATTCAAGCCCCTGCCCCGGCTCAGCCAGCCCTGGAGGCGGGGACTCCTGTGCAAGCTGGGATTCCTCAGGTTCAGCCTCTGAATCCGATTCCCAGGCCATCACAATGCCTTTACCCCAGAATTGCTCCCCTTTATCACATACACAACCCAACAAAATGTTACCTAGTTATAAAAGAACTTCCGATCAGCCCTATGGGCTTGGCAACCCTATCCCTATGTTCTTCTTAGAAGCAACGTCATTCATTTATTCCAGGCAGACAGGGAAGTGGATGCCCCTGCCTATGGCTTCTTTGTTAATGACCCCAGCTATCTGGCCGCCGATTCTCCATTGAGAAATTTCTTCCTTTTGGTGCTATTCTTTTATTTAATTAGATTGCATTACTGCATTGAAGATAGAGGATGGCCATTTCCATGTTTCTTTTTATCTCCCTTCACCTGTGAGTGATGCATGTGTTTCAGCTGAGCAGATAGCTGTAAAGCTTATGTTCTCTTTGTTGCAAGGATTTTTAAGCAGTGGTATGGCTATCAGACACCAAATAGTGGACAGAAAGAGAGTCAAGATGATGCTGGGATCTACTATGGGCCAGGGCCAAATTTGACCCTACTATGGGAAGTGTTTTACACTCTCCACTTGCCCATTTGGTGGTGGTGAGAGTTGGGCAGAGGCGTAATAATAATAATAATAATAATAATATATATTATTTGTACCCCGCCCATCTGGCTGGGTCCCCCCAGCCATTCTGGGCGGCTTCCAACAAAACACTAAAATACAATAACCTATTAAACATTAAAAGCTTCCCTAAACAGGTCTGCCTTTAGATGTCTTCTAAAAGTTTGGTAGTTATTTTTCTTTTTGACATCTGGTGGGAGGGCGTTCCACAGGGCGGGCGCCACCACTGAGAAGGCTCTCTGCCTGGTTCCCTGTAACTTTGCTTCTCACAGTGAGGGAACCACCAGAAGGCCCTCGGCGCTGGACCTCAGTGTCCGGGCAGAACGATGGAGGTGGAGATGCTCCTTCAAGTATACTGGATCGAGGCCGTTTAGGGCTTTAAAGGTCAGCACCAACACTTTGAATTGTGCTCAGAAACATACTGGGAGCCAGTGTAGGTCTTTCAAGACCGGTGTTATAGCACTGGCGGCAATAATTCTGGGCATTTGGGGAAGAGGATTTTTTTACCTGTGACCCAACACATTCTGAAAGTGGCTGTCTGACAACTATAGCTGCTGACCGTGGTAGCAGAGATATCAGGCCAGAATGGTAACCACTTTGGCCCTCAGGATTTCTCCCTCTCTATTTCATTCTCTCTCCTGCCAGTTTTAGGACTAATTCTTACTGAAATGGTAAAGAAGAAGAAGAAGAAGAGGAGGAGTTTGGATTTGATATCCCACTTTAAACCTCTCCCTGGGCTGTACCACTTCACTGCAGATGGGTGTCTGTGTGTATGACCTGGTTAAATGTCTCCAAATTTGGTTGGGGTGGGGTGGGATGAACGCACATGGAGAGGTAGCATATCAGGAAAAAAACTAAGCTAGAGCCCTCCCCCCATTATAGTTTTCCTTGTGAATGTGTTGTTGTTTTTTGGATGGGGGCATGTTAAGTCTGTAAATTAGGCAGAAAGTGATGCTGGGGGGCTGGATGGGGAGGCACAAAGCCTCTCAAACAGAGTTCATATATTCTGGATTACTCCTAGTGGGAGAATAACAGAACAAGCCTAAGCAAGAACCATAAGTGTCTTTCCTCACAAGTAGGATGTGATAATGAAGCTCTCTAGGAGAACACAGCTTCAGGCTGGAATGGAGAATGGAATGGGGGGAGAGACAGAGTTTTTACTTCAATCCTGTTTAAAGTTATTTCCAAGAAGTTCAGCCCCTGCTGGACAGGCACAAGATATTGTATGGAATGATTTGGATGTCTCTTTGATCGCTTTTGTTCTGTTTTGAAGAAAGTTCTGCAAGTAAAGTTTTGAATCATGATTATGGGTCTGGACAACGTTTTATTCCAGAAGGAACCAGTTTTTATGCATCCAGCTGCCTCAAGCTGCGCAATATTAATATCTGAAATAGGAACAATCCAAGTCATTAGCCAGGTAAGTCACTCTACGTTCAACAGAACTGACTCTAGAGAAGTGCTCTTCAACTTTGGGTCTCCAGATGTTGGGCTACAACACCTTGACCATTGGCTAAGCAGGCCAGGCAGGATGTCAACTGCAGCCCAACAACATCTGGGGAGCCAAGGTTGACAGCACATTGCTCTACAGACCTGGCACAGGCAAGCCACATCCTCAGGCATGAGGAACCACTGCTGCTTGGCCAGGGTCCTATTTTCTGGCGTTCCCCTGAAGAACGTCAGGCAGCTACCAATGTTATTGCCCACAAGGTCCTATATCACTTTAGGAAAGAGTGATAAGTTTAATGACAGCTTCTGGGCATGCACTGAAGCACCACTGCCTCTGCTGCTCTCTCCTCCTCCTCTGCTAAGCCTGTCCTCCTCCCCACATGCATGGAGGAAATAATAGCAGCAGAAGGAGAAGGCCTGAACTATCATGCCACGAGCCTCCTCAAACCTTAAGTAGGCCCTATATTTTTAGGACTGTAATTTAGAAGAGCATATGGATCAACAAAACAATATAATGCTTGGTTAGTTTCACATTTATCACCCAATATTCCAATTAAGACTAAATTTAGGGTTATCGTAGTGCTCCTAGTTGTCATTTTTTTTATATAAAAAAATTGATGGTGTGACTGTGATATAATTAAGTCCTGTTAGCTGGAATGAATGTGTCACACTGCTATTTACGGGCTCTGATCACATGGCAATACGATGTGTTGACTAATAGACTGATGCCGGAGTCTGAAACTGATGCGTGATTTTATTAAAATGAGTTGTTTTTGCCTGTTAACAAAATGTAGATGATAGCAAAACAATCTCCCGCTAATCACTATTAATGCCTCTGGCATTCATGGTACAGTATTAATCATGAATGGGCTCATTTGGAATACACTTAATATGATCTAAAATTGTCTAGCAATTTGCAAGTCGTCAATGAAATCCTTCTACAAAAATGATCTGGGGCTTGATATGGGGGGGGGGGTATTTCATGCATAGAGCTTATATCAAGCTAATCTTTTAAAGAGAAAAACCAGAGCAAACAGCTTGGTGTGTTGATGGAGCGATGGCCCTTGTGCTTCCTGTTTCAGACTCTATTACTACGAGTTGTCAATAGTGCCGCACCAACAGTTTCACAGGCACTGTGTAGAAATTGGCAGTGTGCTGACTTTACCCACCTGTGATTTGCATCCACGGATGTCACTGGCAGGGGAGGAGAAACTTGTGATGCAGTGATTCCAACTCACACAGTGCATGGTCCTGAACTACTTGAGTAGGAAACTCACCATAGAGATATCACTTTCTATGCTGATTGTAAAGTCTTATCCCATAACAGTCACCGTTTATATCAGATGGGTATGGCAAGGCTTTGGCGGGGAATGTCAGGCTGTGGGCAGCACTCTGGGAAGAGCCAGGAGCTGGGGAACAGTTGTCAGGACCAGAAGGCAAGTCACAACCAAAGACATCCCAGAAGCAAGGCAGCAGTCAGGACTGAAGGCTAAACCAGGAGGCAAATATGTCAGGACCAAAGACTAGTCAATGATGCAGGAACATGCCAGAATGCAGGAAAACCTTGAACTAGAACAAGAAGTCCTCTTCTTTGTTTCCTGTCCAGGAGAATCCAATAGCCATCTGGAGTCAATTTGTTGTTGTTGTTGTTGTTTAGTCATTTAGTCGTGTCCTACTCTTCGTGACCCCATGGACCAGAGCACGCCAGGCACGCCTGTCTTCCACTGCCTCGCGCAGTTTGGTCAAACTCATGCTGGTAGCTTCGAGAACACTATCCAACCATCTCGTCTTGCCATCTCATTTTTGACCACATCCAACTTACCCAGGTTCATGGTTCTTACATTCCAGGTTCCTATGAAATATTTTTCTTTACAGCATTGGACTCTCCTTTCGCTTCCAGGCATATCCGCAACTGAGTGACCTTTCGGTTTTGGCCCAGCCACTTCATCAGCTCTGAATCTACTTGTACTTGTCCTCCGCTCTTCCTCAGTAGCATGTTAGATGCCTTCCGACCTGAGGGGCTCATCTTCCAGCGTCATAACTTTTATATGCCTGTTGTCTTTGTCCATAAAGCTTTCTTGGCAGGGATACTGGAGTGGCTTGCCAGTTCCTGCTCCAGGTGGATCACATTTGGTCAAAACTCTCCACTATGACCTGTCCATCTTGGGTGCCCTGCTCGGCATAGTTCATAGCTTCTCTGAGTTATTCAAGCCGCTTTGCCATGGCAAGGCAGTGATCCATGAAGGGGTCTGGAGTCAATAGAGTTGCAAATGGAACAGGAAGTCCTTTTATATGCCTTCCTGCCCAGGAGGAACCAGTGGACAGCCTGGGTTGGTGGATTCATTCTCCAAGCCACTTGGTTCCCTCTTTGCCTTTTATGTGGCAGAGGGGAGCTGGTCCTCCATCAGAAATGCAAAATCAAGGTAGCCAAATTTCCCATGTCTCCTGCACCCTGTTTCCTGTCTTGACTCCCATGAGTCACATCCTAAAGAAACAGACAAGCAAGCAAGCAAGCAAGCAAACAAACAAACAAACAAACAAACAAGTAAGTGTCAGTTTAATCACAACTGGGTTTAGCAGATTTTATGAAAGGCAGTTTTGACATTTTCCACACTGTAATGTTTAATTAAAACATTCTTCAAAACAAATAAAGAATTGGGCTGACATTTCCCATGCAAGCCTACCTGAGCTCCAAGATCGAATCGGGAAGGTAGACTTTATGAAGCAGTCGTGTTAGGCGTGGATGAAGTGTTAGACTGTTTTATGACTGAAGGACACCTGTGGGAATAAGTCATAGCCAGGCTTGACTAAATAAATCAATATTTGAAGTGGGAGCGGAGGGAGGGGGAGGGAACGTGGATGGCCTGATGTAAATTTTTAGAAGTGACAGGTATTGCTAAAACATTTTGAAAAGGATTTCATTTAATCTTCTACAGCCTGACAGTCTGCCCAATTGACACTATTAAATTAATATGCAAAAATCATGCCAGGAGCAAAGAGAAGTAATTCTAAAAGCTGACCACTCAAAGGAAAAGAAAGCAGACACTCTAAGTCAGGGGAATAAAGGCTACTTTTTGCAAGTCCCAGGCAGGGTCTTGGGGACCAGGAGATACCAGTTCCATAATGAACTCTTATTACATCACTTAGCAGTAAAAAGCTCACAGCTTTGCAGCACATAGGCTCAGGTATTGCATCACACACAAATACTGCATACACAATCCTTAAAAAAAGACCTTTGCATTTATTTAAGCAAGGACATACACTTTAGTAACATACAATAAAAAAGAAAAACAATACAACTGGTTAAAAATGAAAATGAAACATGCACATGCACATGAAGTATAAATTTAGGCCACTTCATTCATTTTTCCTAGGAAAAATAATAACTGGCACTTGCAGACCAGCGTTTCCTAGTTGTCATTGTTTATACTACATTTTTTAAGATTTGCCTTGAGAAAGTCTATTGGCCTCAAGGTCTTATGATATTCTCACTTAAAGCTGAAAAGTTACTAAGAATTCCACTTGGTAGCAAGGGGCCACTAGGGGCGCATCAGAAGATGGCTGACAATAACATCTCTCCGACCCACACGAGGTAATTTGGAGGCTGTGATGGGAGTAATAGCCTCCCTACCCCCCCCAGGATTGTGGGGGGGGGCTGCCCTTGCCTGCTGTGCCCTATACCACCCCCGAATTTGAGGGGATGGGGGCACTAGGCAGAATGCCCTTCTGTGGATATCGGCGCTCCTGGACGCTGCCTCTGATCCGCGCCTCTAGCTGCAAGAACTTCAAAAGAAACGATTAGGATGAAGCGAATGCACATATTTCAAGGAAGGAGAGGAGTAAAGACTGCTAACAGAAGAGATCTCTGATAAATGAGACGAGTCGGAAGAACAAGAATTAACCAGATGAAGACACACCAAGACTCGGTATGGCAAAAAGACTGGATGGGGGAGGGAAAAAAACTTTCCTTTCTTTCCTCTATGTGATTAAACAAGAATCCCCCCCCCCCCATAAGTCAGAAATGTTGTTTGAAGGACTTAAGCTGTGGATTTATGTCTGTGTGGAGATAACCTTTCTAACTAAAGCATGCTTTAAGAAGAGCGTGGAATGTATAAGGGCTTTGGAATGACGCAGTTAAAAATACCGTCGCCATATTGGGAAGTTCTGTCGGAGGACTTAAGTCTGGGAGGAGAAATAGAGAAATAGAGCTGTTTTTATATTGTGGGTGAAACTTCTCAGAGGGACTTAAGAACGACAGTTCTGTGATTAATGATGGAAAGAGCGATGTTATCTATGAATGCGATGATATATGGAAACCATCTCGATTTGAGGATTGGATGAATGGAAAATTCACACAGGATTATTATTGGTGTTTATCGGCTTAAGGAGATTATCAGAAGAGATCATAAAGAAAAAAGAGAAAATATACGAATAAGATGAGATGCGGAAACAGCAAGATAAGACTAGATAGAATTATGAACTTTGTCTGGACTGATTCGGACATTAACGCAGTAGCAAGAAGATGATCAGAATCCCCCTTCGGATCTTGAAATATGGGTCCCCTCAACAAAATTTAAAATTCGGCTTTGTAATTTGGAATTTATGTGATTTGATTTGATTTGATTGGTCGGTTAATAAAAATTATTTATATATAAAAAAAAGAATTCCACTTGGTAGCATATTTCATAGGAGGCTTTGGAACACTGTTATCTTGGGTATAAAAATGTATATATTTACCACAAAAGGGACGCGGGTGGCGCTGTGGGTTAAACCACACAGCCTAGGACTTGCTGATCAGAAGGTCGGCGGTTTGAATCCCCGTGATGCGATGAGCTCCTGTTGCTTGGTCCCTGCTCCTGCCAACCTAGCAGTTTGAAAGCACATCAAAGTGCAAGTAGAAAAATAGGTACCGCTCCGGCGGGAAGGTAAACGGTGTTTCTGTGTGTTGCTCTGTTTCACCAGAAGGGCTTAGTCATGCTGGCCACATGACCCGGAAGCTGTACGCCAGCTCCCTCAGCCAATAAAGCGAGATGAGCGTCACAACCCTAGAGTCGGTCACGACTGGACTACGACTGGACCTAATGGTCAGGGGTCCCTTTACCCTTTACCTTTACCACAAAGTTGAAAATGAATCTTTTTGTTTGTTTGTCCACCAGTATACCTTATATTTTGACTATAGCATGGATCCTGCATGCAAAAACCAGAAGGGAGATGCAACATGAAAGTGTGGAACTTCTGCTCCTTATGATGTGAAATCATGCTTGGCAGGCCAAGAGAAGCAATATGAATTTTTGTGTGTGTGACAGAGAGGGAGCACATTCTCATCCAGTTGGCCATCCCTAACCTAGAGAATAGACCATAAAGAGCTGGACCATAAAGAAGGCTGATCACTGAAGAATTGATGCTTTTGAATTATGGTGCTGGAGGAGACTCTTGAGAGTCCCATGGACTGCAAGAAGATCAAGACTATCCATTCTGAAGGAAATCAGCCCTGAGTGCTCACTGGAAGGACAGATCCTGAAGCTGAGGCTGTAATACTTTGGCCACCTCATGAGAAGAGAAGACTCCCTGGAAAAGACCCTGATGTTGGGAAAGATTGAGGGCCCAAGGAGAAGGGGACGGCAGAGGACGAGATGGTTGGACAGTATTCTCAAAGCTACCAACATGAGTTTGACCAAACTGCGGGAGGCAGTGGAAGACAGGAGTGCCTGGCGTGCTCTGGTCCATGGGGTCATGAAGAGTCGGACATGACTAAACAGCAAATCTAGAGAAAATAGTTCTTCCAAAAAGGAAGGACCCAGTTTTACTGCAGCAGAAATCTGGGTTTTGTAACTCAGGAGAAATGCTGTTGCACTCAGGTCTTGTGGGATTCTGGTTGGTCACTGTGAGACTGGGATGCTGGACTAGATGGACCACTGACCGGATCCAGCAAGCTGTACTTATGGGGACACGGGTGGCGCTGTGGTTTAAACCACTGAGCCTCTTGGGCTTGCCTATCGAAAGCTCAGCATTTCGAATCCCCACGACGGGGTGAGCTCCCATTGCTTTGTCCCAGCTCCTCCCAACCTAGCAGTTCAAAAGCACGCCAGTGCAAGTAGATAAATAGATACCACTACAGCAAGAAGGTAAACAGCATTTCCATGCCCTCTGGTTTCCATCACAGTGTCCTGTTGTGCCAGAAGCACTTTAGTCATGCTGGCCACATAACCCAGAAAGCTGTCTGCAGACAAATGCCGACTCCCTCAGCCTGAAAGCGGGATGAGCGCCGCACCCCGTAGTCGCCTTTGACTGGACTTAACTGTCCAGGGGTCCTTTAGCTTTTTAGCTTTTAGTGTTGAAGTGTGGGAAATGGCAAATTGGGGGGGGGTCATGGAATAGACCAGTGGTTCCCAAACTTGGGTCTTTAGCTGTTTTCGAACTACAACTCCCATCATCCGTAGCTAGCAGGACCAGTGACCCAAGTTTGGGAAACATTGGAATGGACTGTGCTGGAAGAACAGACTGTTCCAAAGTGGAGCATGCAGTTGTGTAGTATTTTGTTTCAATTCCAACTTTTAGTCACATTGCTGCTGCTGTTGATGGCAACGATCAGTAAAGTCCCATTGACCAACACTATGATATGAGAAGCTGTAACAGCTCTGAAGCAGGCATCACTTAAAGTATTTCCCCCCTCGTTCCTCCTTCTCTTGTCCCCATTTACTCTTTGCTTTCATAAAGAGCCTGTCACTTTCAGTCGTTTGTCAACAGCTGTGGCGTCTGACAATGGCACTATATAGGTAACAATGTTATGAGCTGCCACCAGTTATCTTCTGTTACCATAGGGAGTTTTCTGTCTCATTCAGCTTG
Source organism: Podarcis raffonei (assembly GCF_027172205.1). Classification (NCBI taxonomy): domain Eukaryota; kingdom Metazoa; phylum Chordata; class Lepidosauria; order Squamata; family Lacertidae; genus Podarcis; species Podarcis raffonei. Next base: position 17,825,378 of record NC_070603.1, read on the forward strand.
TTCTAAAATAGCATGCTGGGCTGGATCACCCTTTGGTGCATCATCTGTTTTAGATTTATTACTGCAAGGAACTTCTCATTTTCCGTAGATCCTTTGTAGCTCACAGAAGGGGATGCTAGAAATTCCGTGCATTTTTTTTTAATATTATGAAAAAAAAATCCACACTTTAAAACTGTCCTTCTGTCTACTTCACAAGGTTTAAAAATTGCCACACTGCAGTCAATCACATTGAAAGGCAGCCTGGCTCTATGGTGGATCAGTTGTCATAGAAACAGGTAAGGAAACCATATATGGTTAGGAAAGTCTCCTTTCCATTCTTGTTAAAAGCAAAAACTTCTCCTTTCTGAGAGCTCCTTCAGAACCAAGGGGGTATTTCTGGACCCACAGCTCTCAGGACAACACATTTTAAAGATGAGTGTGGTCGTGTAAAGGTAAAAGGACCCCTGTCTGTTAGGTCCAGTCGTGGATGACTCTGGGGTTGCTGCGCTCATCTCGCTTTATTGGCCGAGGGAGCCGGTGTACAGCTTCTGGGTTATGTGGCCAGCATGACTAAGCCACTTTTGGCAAACCAGAGCAGTGTACGGAAACTCCATTTACCTTCCCGCCGGAGCAGTACCTATTTGTCTACTTGCACTTTGACATGCTTTTGAACTACTAGGTTGGCAGGAGCAAGGACCAAGCAATGGGAGCTCACCCCGTTGTGGGGATTTGAACCGTCGACCTTCTGATCGGCATCAAACGGGGAGGAAAGAGACAGATTTGCATAAAATGTGCATACATGCTAATTTGTTTTCATATACACAAATCTAGAAATGATTATATATATATGAATGATTTTCAGGTTTATACATTTCAATAATTTTACAGTCATTGTAACATTTCAAATCTTGACTTCCTTCCTCCTCTTTCTGCGGTTCCTGAAATTTATTTTTAATATTTTCTGCATATCCAAATTAACATAATTTGTTCATTTATTCATCTACTTTAAATATATACTCATATGAAGCTGCAAGTTATTACAATAGTCCTGCCAATGTTCTTATCTGTTTATTCAATAAACCATTTCCATTCTTTTATAAAAAGTTTGTCATCTTGATTTCTTACTTTTCTGAGAAGTTTTGCCATTTCTGCATTTCCCGTATGTTTTCCTATCCATTCTTCTTTTGCTGGGACTTCTGCTTCTTTCCATTTTGGGGCAAGTAACATTCTTGCCTCTATAGTCACATACATGAATAAATTTCTGTACAGTTTGGGTAGTTCTGTCCCTATAATTCCCAAAAGTAAAGCTTTTGGTTTCTTTCTTTTTACAAACATTATTTTAAACATATTTTCCCATTCATTATATATCATTCCCTAGCAAGCTTTAACCTTACTAGAGGACAACATGATTCCTATAATTTTGACAGAAGTACAATATAGCTCATAGTGGAGAAGAGGATGACAAGGGGGCCTGTGTGTCTTCTCCACTTGCAGTCCAGGCGCTACTAAGTGTTGATGGCAACTTCAAACCTGTCCCCTTCTTGGAGCCAGCGTGGTGTAGTGGTTAAGAGTGGTGGACTCGTAATCTGGCGAACCGGGTTCGCTTCCCCGCTTCTCCACATGCAGCTGCTGGGTGACCTTGGGCTAGTCATACTTCTCTGAAGTCTCTCAGCCTCACTCACCTCACAGCATGTTTGTTGTGGGGGAGGAAGGGAAAGGAGATTGTTAGCTGCTTTGAGACTCCTTTGGGTAGTGATAAAGCGGGATATCAAATCCAAACTCCTCTTCTTCTTTGGGATCACCATCTTTGAACTGAACGTGGACTGGCCAGCCTGTCAAATAGAGAACTGTCAAGTAGGAGGGCATGGGCAGCCTAGTGGTAGCTGTTCTCTCACATCTGTTTCAAGTTTTCCAAGAAACATTGATGTGGCATATGGAGCTGGTTGGTAATAGCAAGTGACGTTGATAGCATTTGGGATGAGGTGTGGCTCTACCAGCATTCTGAGTGCCAGAAGGGAGATGAAGTTCCGTATCTGCCTTTGCTCATGTCCCATGAGGCTCAAAGTGCTCTCCTTCACTACTTCATGCAAGATCCTTAGGTAGACGTATTTGCTTCTGTCCTCTTCAGGAAAGTGGTTCAGGAGGTATGCCTCCAACTCTATGAAGAACCTAGAACACATGTAATGTTCTAGGTGTTCTTTGTCCATGGGCTTGAAGTCCCTCCCAAGCAGATCGCTGTTCTTCAGGAGGCCTGTGACCATAATAAATCATTCATTCATTCATTCATTCATTCATTCATTCATTCATGTAGAAGCATGCACTTTTTAAAGGAAGATTGTTAAGCAAAGACTCTCCTCCCTGCAAGAGAGGGGAGTGGTTGTGGCCGGGAGCCGGACTCCGCCTCAAGCCTCCCACTCACCTGGCTGGTGCCCACGCCCTCGGCCAGGCACCCAACCAGGTGCCTTCAAGGAGGCGTGTACAGCAGCCTAAATTGCTGCGGCGCCAGCCTCCAGCCCTCACTTTTTGTCATCCCGTCGCGAGTCACCCACCCTCCACTCCCTTAGAGCAGGGTTTCCAGTTTTCTTTTGGCCTTGCTATGGACCTTAGGTTGGTCGCCCTGGTTGTCCAGGGGGCGTGGTAGGAATTTTTCCATTTGGCATTAGGCCTTTTGGTTTTTTCGCCTACCTCGTAGCAATCGTCACAACTTTCGTGGTATTGGTGGGTAGGTTAGGCATTGGAATAATGTGTTGTGGTGTCGAAGGGCTAGGTGTGGCCATCGCCTGCGCCTTCAATTTTTGGGTATTCCGTTAAAGGTATCCGGCGGTCGTGTATTCTGTCCGATGCCTGCTTGGCGGGAGGCCATGACACGAACCTCGGTGACATCAGGGGAGAGCTTATAGTTGGATTAGCATCAACAGGCTCCACCTACTGGTGAATAAACCCCCTTTGTTTTTTAGACTCACCCCTCTCCGAGTGGGTGGAGTCAGCTGATGTAATCCAATGCCTAAGCCAATACCTTTTCACTTGCTGTAATCAATAAAGTTGTGGCCTTTTCTTGCCCATTAACCTTATATCACGTGTCCTTGTGTTTCATTCCACTGCGCGGGGTTCGGGTCCTCGAACCACAAGTGCAAGATGTGTGACAATGTGTCCCCCCTACCCTTCAGACCTCCCTTCACTGTGTTGAGTTAGGCTATCAAAGCCACAGGTAGGAACCATTTGTCTCTCTAGATCAGGGGTCAGCAACCTTTTTCAGCCGTGGACCGGTCCACCGCCCCTCAGACCATGTGGTGGGCCGGACTATATTTTGAGGGGAAAAATTGAATGAATTCCTATGCCCCACAAATAAACCAGAGATGCATTTTAAATAAAAGGACACATTCTACTCATGTAAAAAAAAATGCTGATTCCCGGACTGTCTGTGGGGCGGATTGAGAAGGCAATTGGGCCCCATCTGGCCCATGGGCCTTAGGTTGCCAACCCGCTCTAGATGTTCTTGGACTCCAACTCCCATCAGCCTCAATCAACATGTGCAGCTGTCAGAGACAATGGGAATTGTAGTTCGACAACATCTGGAAGGCCACAAGTTCCCCACCCTTATTCTTCAGTGTTTGTGTCCAATTCCTGTAGAATGTCATTCGAACAGCCCAAAGGCTGAATTTCTGTTGGAACTTCTGTGTCTTGCACCAGTTGAGCAGAGAATCTTTAGATGGGCTTCACTGTATGTGATAGGAATACGGATGTCTAATTACAGCTGTAATTAAGCTGTCATTAGCTGCTATTTGGTAGACCCTCCGGCAAACTTCATTTAAAGCTTGAATTACTAGGACAGCTCAAACTAGACATCAAGTGTAATTTTTATCATAAAAATTAAATGAAACAACAAGCCAAAGGCATGACAGATGTTGCCCATGCATAATAGTGCGTGAGGTGTTGATAATGGCTGAACAAAGCTATATTTGTAGCCCTTTGTCCTTGAAAGTTACATTATTGTTATTATTGCTCATTTTGTTTACTCGTTTCTCCTCCGCTTTTGCCCTGGCTGCTCTTTTCGCTATTGCCCGAAAGGCTGACTGAAAGACTCAAAGGAAATCTCAAGAAACAAACTCATCAAAAATAAAGAAAGAATAAAGAATTGGCGGTGTTTAATCATTAACATGTTACTAATGCAAGTGATCTTTAGCCCTATTCAGGAATTTTTTGTTCCTTATGAGCAACGTTACCTTGGAAAGGTGCTAGTTCCCCTTTGCTAAGACACCCCCTGCCAACTCTGCCTCCATATTGTCCACTTGTTGAGAGAAGGTGTGAAGAGGAGAAGCCTGCTGAATGCTTGTAGGCCAGGGGTTGCCCATGTTCCTTGGTCCAGGGGGCACATTTAGAATTTTGAGGAAGTGTCATGGGCACTTGTCACAAAATGGATGCTATAGGCACTTGAAAAAACACAAAATGGACCATAGGCAGTTCTGGCACATGGGTGCCATACTTGGGTCCCGTTGTGTAGGCTGCACCCATGAGCTTGTACAAGGTGGAAGCTCATGGGGGCTGCCTATGCATATTCAGGAGGCTTCCTCACTTCAGACTTTGCCACACCCCTGTAATGCCTGAATAGGTCATCAGTTCCTTTAATGGGCTCCATCCTTTCGCTCTTGTTGGCACTTATGCCTCAGACACATTCGCACAACACATACATTTGTTGTTGTTGCTGTTTAGTCGTTTAGTTGTGTTCAACTCTTCGTGACCCCATGGACCAGAGCACACCAGGTACTCCTGTCTTCCACTGCCTCTCACAGTTTGGTCAAACTCATGCTGGTAGCTTTGAGAACACTATCCAACCATCTCGTCCTCTGTCATCCCCTTCTCCTTGTGCCCTCCATCTTTCCCAACATCAGGGTCTTTTCCAGGGAGTCTTCTCTTCTCATGAGGTGGCCAATGTATTGGAGCCTTAGCTTCAGGAGCTGTCCTTCCAGTGAGCACTCAGGGCTGATTTCCTTCAGAATGGATAGGTTTGATCTTCTTGCAGTCCATGGGACTCTCAAGAGTCTCCTCCAGCACCATAATTCAAAAGCATCAATTCTTCGGTGATCAGCCTTCTTTATGGTCCAGCTCTCACTTCCATACATCACTACTGGGAAAACCATACTTTAACTATATGGACCTTTGTTGGCAAGGTGATGTCTCTGCTTTTTAAAATGCTGTCTAGGTTTGTCATTGCTTTTCTCCCAAGAAGCAGGCGTCTTTAAATTTCGTTACTGCTGTCACCATCTGCAGTGATCATGGAGCCCAAGAAAGTAAAATCTCTCACTGCCTCCATTTCTTCCCCTTCTATTTGCCAGGAGGTCATGGGACCAGTAGTCATGATCTTCGTTTTTTTGATGTTGAGCTTCAGACCATATTTTGCGCTCTCCTTCTCACATCGCTTCACAAGACCACAACTCCTTTCACACAACTCCCGAGTCTTTACCCTGAACTGAAACCAAACATTTGTGCATATTATTTTCCTTTAACAATGCCTCACCTTTTCTATTTTCTGTTGGTTGCCTCCTCTTCAGTTGAAATTTAGGGCGTAAGCTGCTTCCAGGCAGGATTTTATATTATACTATTGTCATTCTACCTTTTTATAGCAGCTTGATCAAATTGTGCTATACATAAATAGCGATAATTTTTGAAAGGATAGGGGGTTGGCTTGGATGATGCCCAGCTAAGCCTGTGATTTCACATCTGCAAGATTGTAGTCCGTGGTAGACAGTGTCTCATGAACGGGTCAAACCAGTTTCTTTAGTTATGCACCCTTCATTTATATGTCAGAAGAAGGTGATGGAGAACAGATGTGTTGCCATAGAGACAACTGACTAGTGATGCTCTTTCAGGAGGGGTAGGCCTTCCCCACTCCCTTTCCTGGCTAGAGGCCATGTCAATCTGCAGGTAGGAGAACAATAGGAAGAGCTATTTTTTGTTTTGAGTCTGAGCTGCAGTTGGAAGCTGGAAGACACAGAGGCCTGACTTCCTCTGTGTTCTGAATCCAAAACGATGGCTTTGAGTTCTCTACCTCCAACAAACAAAACCTAGTGTTGAAACAAGATCTATTGGAATGATAATGGTATGAGCCCTTCCATTCTGTGCTCAGGTTGTTTATACTGTATGTGTTAATAAAACCATATAACCTACAGACACCACAGTTTCATTCCAAGGAAGCCAAACTCTGGGCAAGTCCTGGAATCCATGGATTCTCCTGCTGCTTGGAAATCAGAACGAATGCAACACTATGCTTATTTATTTCTTAAAACACACCCACACTAATTTTCAGAGAAGCTTGAGTCATCTTACAACACAAAACACAAAACAATGATGAAACGATACATACAGTTGCATTCATAGTCACACTGAGCAACTCTTTTGCATGGAACACATCAATTGGTTCAGCCCATGGGACAATTAGCACAAGGACTGAAGCTTGCGAGGATTTAAAATTGTACAATAGAATTGCCCCCTTTTTTCTCCTCCCATGCACCCCTTAAATCTGTGCTTTCTCCTGACCCTCTGCAGCAGATTTTGTGAGGGTGTGGTGGTTGTTGTTGTTGTTGTTTTGGGGGGTGCACAGGGAAGGGGGAAAGCTCCATTGCACAGACTTAAATCCTTGTGCTGATAGAATGTAAAGGAGCTGTCAACAAGTCAGGTCACCCACCGGGCAGGCACACACATGGCAGGCACAGAATGCAACCAGCTCTTTATTAACAGAAAACAACATCACAGCAGAGTCCTCTGGTTCACCTTATTCCAGCTAAGACATTGCTGAAACTGACCACTAGCTCCACTGTTCCTCCTCTAACCATTCACTCTGGATCCCTCCCAAGCAGATGAAGGCTGCATCGAGGGGGTGGGCTCCTCTGGGCCTGCCTGGCCCGTTGCTCAGCAATGTGCAGGGACTCTCCTCAATCAGGGTGTCAAAGGGGAAGGCGAGCCAGCAGGACTGGGACTGTCCTGCTGCTGTGTAGCAGAGCCAACCTCTAAATATCTGAGTCTGCACTCATACTGTGACTCTCAGCCTCTAACCCCGTCTTGGAAGGCCCTCCTCCTTCAGTCCCTTCTTGATTGCTCAACAGCCCCTGCTTCTGGCACCTCCCAGATCATCCCTTCTGCAGACTGCACTTAGATCCCACCACCAGGATTCGGGATCTAAGTTGTCATCTTCTGTGCCCTTCCTGGGTGTGAAACTCTTGGGCAGGTGGTTTCCACCACTCTTCCTCATCCAGCCAGTCCCTGACATGGAATGTGTTAGGTGGATACCACCCATAACAATAAACATGTCCTACACAGTGCTTGGTTTTGCATGGCAAGGCCCTGAGCCCTCCATCATTTCTTGGATAATAAAACACAGAGACACCAATATTTTGGGTGAATGGGATAATTATGTCAGGATACGCTGCGGGGCCCACACAGCCCCTGGGATGAGCAAACCTCTCCGGGAATCTTCCTGGTGTTGCACAGCTCTGGGAAGTCCATAAATCACCAGTCCCGGCATGCTCCAGTGACACGCAGCAGATGCCTAACGTGCAAACTCACTTAGCAGAGATTTAGCAGAAACGAAGTGGAGAATTGTGGGCTCATTCTAAGCTTTTATTCAGCAATATTTACAGGACAAACGATCATGGCGTTCTCTCACTTCCGCTCTGAGAGAGAACTGAAATTAAAAAGTACAAAAACACAGAAAGTGGAAGAGATAAGGCTAACTTCCGTTCTCAGGCTTTTCCAAGCCTAGAAAATAAACACAGGCATGTAATGTAACAATCACACACCCAGCAACGGAGGACTGATATACTAACAAATTAAGGCCACAACTTTATTGGTAACAGATGTGAGCAGTATTTGCATAGGCATTGGAACTAAGGCATTGGTATCTGACTCCTGCCCACCGTGCAGGTAGTCTCATAAGGGTCAACCACCAGTAGGGGGAGCCCTGTTGATGTACATCAACTGCGAGCTCCCCCAGGGTTCCCAGTGGGGTCGTGGCATGGCCCTAGTCCATACCCGGGCTTCGGACAGGATCATCACCGCCGGGTCCCTTTAATGGAATACACTTAAAGAGGAGGAGCAGGTGAAAGCCACACCTCCCCTCCAATCAACCAAATTTTACCAATGCCTAACCGAAATCAGCCCTGAGTGCTTGCTGGAAGGACAGATCCTGAAGCTGAGGCTCCAATACTTTGGCCACCTCATGAGAAGACTCCCTGGAAAAGACTGTGATGTTGGGAAAGACTGAAGGCACAAAGAGAAGGGGACAACAGAGGACGAGATGGTTGGACAGTGTTCTCGAAGCTACCAGCATGAGTTTGACCAAACTGCGGGAGGCAGTGGAAGACAGGAGTGCATGGTGTGCTCTGGTCCACATCATGGGGTCACGAAGAGTCGGACATGACTAAATGACTAAACAACAACAAGCACTCAAGCCAAATGGCTTGCTGCCAACACCCTCAAACCTGTAACCAACACCTAATGCCCTCAATGACATTGGCCATGCCCCCTGGCCGCATGGTGGTTTAAATAGGTTAAGCCATGCCCACGGTCGACCGGATTGGCTGGCTTGGGGGCATGACACGGTCAGGACTCCTAGTGACGCGGGTGGCTTTGCCACGCCCCCCGCTGTTTGCGGGGAGTGCATGAAGGCTGCCTGCAACCCTGCCCCCTTGGGAAGGGGAGCAGCTTTAGCAGACCACTTGTTTACGGACATGGTATTGTGTGTTCAACAAGCCACCTGGGTTGGAATCTGCTTTTGACTGATGGCGAAAGGGAATAAGGGAGGGGAAGAAATGTGAGAAGAGAATTTGGGAAGATATTAGCTATTAAATTTCATGTGCAGTTTAACACAGCACACAGCATTGCTTGCAGGGTAAGTCTTTTTGACCCCTTTTGTCTTTTGACCATTCCGCATTGCCAAAAAAGCCACAACTCCTCAGAGGGATGAATGACAATAGTAGCAAAGGCCTGCGTTCATTCATAATATAATCCCATAACCCTAAATAGAACTCTCCTAAAGCTGTCACGAAGAAGAAAGAGGGAGGCGAGAAGACAACATAGAAGGGAACAGCAGACTTTAGGGCTAGCATAATTTATCATATCAGATAGCTCGCAACTATCATTTCAAAGAGGCCTCTTGCATTCCTGCACATCTTTTTTCATCTTTACGTACTTGGAGATTCTCGCTAAGAGAACTTGCATATTTATGAGCCACTTGGATTTAAAATATTGCATTGCTTTCAAAGATAACTGCACTGTGGTATTTTCTTTCAAGCGAGTTCTGTCAGAAGCCTGCTATTGCAGGTTGCGTGTGTATGTGTGTGTAAACTAAAATGATTCTGCTCTAAATTTAATACACGGCCTATCATTTGCTACTGCTGCCTGCATTCAAAAGATGAATAATATTTAAGGGACACTTTCACGCATGTCCTTAAATTGCACCCATAAACCGATTTACAGGAAATATAGGGTGGGATTTTGTTTGTGCGTGGAACTAGATCTGTTCATTCAACAGCACTCCCCCCCCCTGCCCCCAGGGCTGTTAAATCCACTATGAATGGTTGGGGGAACCCCTAAAACAGGTTTATAGAGGGGGGGAGGAGGGGGGACCTTGTTGTGTGAGTGAAACAACAACAACAACTTTATTATTTTTACCTTGCCCATCTGACTGGGTTGCCCCAGCCACTCTGGGCAGCTTCCAACATACAGTGGTACCTCAGGTTAAGAACTTAATTCATTCTGGAGGTCCGTTCTTAACCTGAAACTGTTCTTAATCTGAGGTACCACTTTAGCTAATGGGGCCTCCCACTGCTGCTGCGCCACTGCACGATTTCTGTTCTCATCCTGAAGCAAAGTTCTTAACCCAAGGTACTACTTCCAGGTTAGCGGAGTCTGTAACCTGAAGGGTCTGTAACCTGAAGCATCTGTAACCTGAGGTACCACTTCTATATGAAAACATAATAAAACATTACACATTAAAAAGTCTCCCTATATCGGATTGGCTTCAGATGTCTTCTAAAGGTTATATAGTTACTCATCTCCTTGACATCTGATGGGAGGGCGTTCCACAGGGTGGGCACCACTACTGAGAAGACCCTCTGCCTGGTTCTCCATAGCTTTGCTTCTCACAGTGAGGGAACTGCCAGAAAGCCCTCAGAACTGGGTCTCACTGTCCATGCACTCATTCCATGCACACATATGTACATACCAAACACATGTTCACCAACGTATTCACTAGCCAGCAAATTGGGATTGTTTGTACCTCCCTTACTTATGTACATTTGGGTGCAAAAAATGGGTTTGTCACAACTTAAACATCTCTAAAATGCACACCGAGGGGCAGAAATAAGGGAAAAGTAAATGTGACATTTATCTCTCTATCTACATGGAAAGATGACATATGATAGGTGTACACAGCCCACCAGTCACATGTTGTAGACAGCTAAATCTTTGAGAAGCTCTTGTTTTTACAGTTGGGAATGAAAAAACAAACCAGGAGCTTTATGGAACCCCTGGTGGGCTGCCATACATGTCTAGTGGGTCCCTGTAACAGGTAAGAAACCTATGGACAGAATGAATAAAATGGTAAATTATTTTAAGGATTGATTGGATAGATTTAGATCCCACCCTCCAAAATGGAGCACAGAGTAGCCTACAACAACAATAAAAAAATGCCACAATCCTAATAAAACCATATTAAAAATGCCATAATCCTAATGAAACCATATTTAAAGCCAGCAAATGGAATGAAATACAATGAACAGACACGATAGAACTATCTGTAGAGGAGCTCTGCTTAATATGCGACTTCATTCTGTACCATGTATATGCTGTCCACTTGCTTGAAAAATCAAAAGTTTCGTTCTAGAGTAATTAATTATGGTTACTATATGTCCAGAATTTCCCTGACATGTTCAGGATTTAAGCAGTGGAAATAGCGTCTGGGGGATTTTTCGGAAAATCTGCAAAATGTCTGTGATTCTGCCAACAGAACCAGGAAGTGCCTTTTGCAGGGCAATTTCCAAAAAAAGACCAACAACTTTTGTTTGTGTTTGGAATTTTACTCCTAGAAATATGGCAAACCTAAATTAATGTAAGTAATTAACACCTCTGAATGGGGCACAGCACGGCCTGAATTTCATAGGTCAATCTAGGAGAAGCTGATAGGTGGGTGACTTTTTTGGGAGGTAAGCTGCTTTCTTAAGTAGCTTCCAATTATAAACCTATGAAGTGTCTCTTTCATTGTCACAAACATCCTAGTGTCCTCTTCATCTCTGACTGTTCCTCAGCCATTTCATCAACTCCCCTTTAATCACCAATGGTGGCTTGCATTTGGGCCTGCTTGCTTAGCCAACACTGAATGGCTTCTTTGATTCTTGTAAGACCCTGATCAGTCTGTTTTTGTTTGGCCGATCAGGAAGTCAGGCAAGTTTCTAACACAGCTTGTAATTATTCTCTCCAAACTCTCAGAGCATCTCCTGGTGTTGTGGGTTTCCTTGAGGTATCTGGCCTCCTGCTACTGCAAACCGAATGCTGACCCAACAAGACATTCCTTATGTCCCGTTTTCCATACACTGGGCAGCTTTGAACTCCTTCCTTATTTGGTTGGTTTCTTGTATCAGCCGTGGGGAAACCTGCCGACTCCCAACTCTCATCACCCCCCGGTCAGCATGGCCAGTGGTTGTCAATGATGGAAGCTGAAGTCCAACAAAATCTGGAGTCACAGATTTCCCAACCTTGCTTTGTAGTCTGATCCTAATCAGGTTGAGAAATAAATCCCAGTGAAATCATGGGGATTAATTTATAGATAGGTAAGCTTTTTTTGGACCGAAGTCTCAACTATAGTTGGGGAGATAAATGGGGAGATGTTCCTTTGGGTGGAATCATTCTTTCTTCTGGATGTTAGTTTCACTGCAGAACCTAGTTGTGTCCTTGTCTTATCAGCTGTTCCTACTGCACAGGAATGCTCTTACAGCAGGTTTTCTTGCCATGTAGATATGCATGCCCTCCATTTGTCCTTTCCTGTATCTATTCTAATAGTATAACCCCCCCCTAAACTAAAGTAAAAAGACGGCCAGATGGGCTTTGGAGGAAGAGATCTGGAGCTACCCCAGATATACAGGTGCTTGCTAAGCGATTTCCCTCTAAGCTTTCCTGAAGGGGTTGTGTTAATTCAATAAGTGCAAATTATAAAATACCTGGAAAGAGAGGGGGGTCCATTGGAGGATAAAGGGATCTGAAGCAACCCAAAGACAAACAGTCACTCTTGATAAATACCAGGTGGAATGTAATTGATTGCAGTGCTGAAGCATTACATAGCCATTAGCCACGAGGGTCTCTCACTAATTCGGCCTCGCGTCTAGCCAAAAATAAAACCAGATCTTTCTTAATAAGATCAATCAAGGCTGTTTAAAGATAATTAAGTCATTTTTCAACTATTGCTTTGTGAAATAGCTTCTTCCATACATGACCTGGATAGTAAAAACAGTGGCTGGAGACAAATGCTCCCTCTTCACTGCAACCCCACCATGTAGAAAAACAGAAAAACAAAGAGCAGCCTGGCTCTTTTGCTGGTCCAGTAAGGGATCTGCTTACCAGTTCTGAGTTGGTTGGGTATGAAGGCTGCCCGAACTGCGGCTCTCTGGATACCTTTGGGAGAATTGCTATCTCAGTGATTCAATTTAAAATAAGAAGTGTCCATTTTCCTAGTACCGTATTTTTCTGTGTGTAAGACTAGGGTTTTTTCTTTTAAAATTAGCTTTAAAATTTGCCCTCGTCTTTTACATGGGTAGTGCAGAGGCGGGTTGCAGCTGTGAGCAGGAGATTTTCTGCGGCAACAGGGCAGATGATTGATGGCTGTGTGAAGGGCTGTTTGCAACTGGCTGCCTCTGTGGCACTAGCGCGGTTGATTTGCGGTGGCTGGTCTTAGGCGACACGCAATAGTCAGTGGCTGGTGAGCGATTTTCAGCAATTCCCCTCCAAAAAGCTCAACCACTGTTGCCATACTCCCCCCAAAAGCTCAAAATGTGCAATTCACTCCAAAGAAATCTCAACAACTCTGCTGGGACAGATGGGAAGCGGATCTAGTGACACATGTGGGCAAGCGATTTTCGGCCATCCCCTCTAAGAAAAGCTTAGTAACCCTGGCCAATCCTCCACAAAAAAAGTTCAACAACTCTGTGCCATCTGCCCCCATTTTCTGAAATTGGAGTCCCCCAAAATAGGGGTTGTCCTATACATGAGGGCATCCTATAGACGGAAAACTATGGTAGTTACAGCATCATAAACAGATAGAGATTGGCGACATTTATGCACTGATAGCTAAAAATACCTTTGTGCATGAACAGAACACATTATCCATTATTATTACACCACATGTTTCAGGTAGGGTTGTAAGAACAAAAACATAAAAATGGCCTGGCTCATTCTGGTGCATATCATCATCATCATCATCATCAATCAATTTTCACATTATGCGTCAAGGAAAGGCAATTTACATGTTAGCAGCAACTTGATGGACAGAAGAAGAAGAAGTAGAAGAAGTAGAAGAAGAAGAGTTTGGATTTGATATCCCGCTTTATCACTACCCTAAGGAGTCTCAAAGCGGCTAACATTCTCCTTTCCCTTCCTCCCCCACAACAAACACTCCATGAGCGGAGTGGGGCTGAGAGACTTTAAAGAAGTGTGACCAGCGCAAGGTCACCCAGCAGCTGCATGTGGAGGAGTGGAGATGTGAACCCGGTTCACCAGATTGCGAGTCCACTACACCACACTGGCTCAGAAATCTGCATCATCCTGACCATGTTGGATGGGGAAGATGGGTATGACAACATCTGAAGGGTTACAGGTTCCCAGTCTCTAATCTGCAACAAACAGCATCATGCGTTAATAGATTAATTGTGTCACCTAGGCTGCAACACAATGTGCCACATACCTGTGTTTACATAAGGCTTGATGGCATCTGGTTGATGTAAAATGTACTTTGGTCGACTGCTGTCACTGGGCTACACTGCATATCACTTTCTCCTTCCCTTTTTCATTTGATTTCTCGGCACATGCTGATTGTCAGCTCAGTGTGCAAAATGAGCATTATCGGAAAGAACTAGGTTTGAGATTGGATATGAGCCTATAATTTTACAGAAGAAATATTCGGGAAAATAAACTTTATGGGAGGCAGGAAACCCTCTTCCCCAGACAACACAGTGAGGATTGAACAACTTCTTCTTCTTCTTCTTCTTCTTCTTCTTCTTCTTCTTCTTCTTCTTCTTCATCTTTTTGAATCTGATGGGAGGGCATTCCACAGGGAGGACACCACTGCTGAGAAAGCCCTCCACCTGGTTCCTGTAACTTCACATTGTGCAGTGAGGAAACCGCCAGAATGCCCTCGGAGCTGGACCTCAGGGTCCTGGCTGAGCAATGGAGGTGCAGATGTTCCTTCATGTATACCATGCTGAGGCCGTCTAGTGGGTATGAGATGCTCACTGACGATTGAGGGGACAGGGCACTGGGGTGGCATGGAACAGAATACAGTGGTACCTCAATTTAAGAACAGCCCTGTTTACGAACTATTCGGTTTACGAACTCTGCAAAACCGGAAATAGTAGTCTGGTTAGGGAACTTTACCTCAGTCTACAAATGGAAGCCGAATGGTGGAAGGGCACCGGCGGTGGGAGACCTCATTGGGGAAAGTTCGCCTCGGTTTAAGAATGACTTTGGTTTAAGAACGGACTTCCGGAACGGATTAAGTTCGTAAACCAAGGTACCACTGTATCCTGAAAGCAAGCATGCCTGTAGGCTTGCTATCATTTGTTGCTGTACCTCCTAGGGATCTCTCCCCCCTTACGTAAAAGGCACAGACATTTGAGGCCTTCATCCTAGAGAAAGTGCCCCAAGCCCTTTGATCCTTGAACTCGCTGCTAGAACAGGGGGTTAAGGAAGGAGAACAGCTAGTTCTGCCACTTGGGTTGCAGATCAGCTGGTCAAGAGCAAAAAAAATCACTCCTCAGGCATCACAATGTCTGTTTCTGGTGTCCACATTCTGGGGTGTCAAAGCAATTACAGTTAATGTGGGATTTGACACCCAGTGGATGATCTTCTAACTGCTTTCCCCTGGGTGAGATGTGTGTTTCTCCTGTTTGCACCGTTTCCACAGTCCTGTTGCCGTTTCCAGTGGGTGCCGCTCTCTGAAATCCTTCTTACCATTTATTGCTATTATCCATCAATACGGCAGAGCACAGTTCTACTGATTTTAATATAATTGAAGCAGATTAATTTTAATAACTAAAATGCGAACATAACCATTAGATGAAATGGGAATAAAATTGCTGCCATTGCAAGATAGATTACGGCTTCTTCTTTTTTTAATAAATTTTAAAACAGCTGATTCTGAATTCCTACCTTTGTTAAAAAATAAAAAGTAAAAAGGGCAAGAGGAGGCAGACTTGCTGTTTCAATTACCCTAAAAGTGGGTTTTATGCAGAACTCAACAAAGTAGTATAAAGATAAAAAATGCAGCACAAAGGCAGGGAGAAACATCCAACACATTCGTTTTCTGATCACTCCCCCTCCCTCCGCCTTGGTTTTGTATGGAGGGAAACAATCTGAGCTTTAAATTCCCAAATCGAAAGGTGGAAATGTGGTAGTGCTGCTCCACGAACTCTTGTGGAAGTGTTAGTGGAAGTCTTCTAACAGCACCACACTCTGTTACGAGGTGCATTAAAGCGGAGATTGGGAACCTGTGACTCCCAGACGTTATTAGACTCCAACTTCAACCATCACTCATCACTGACCATGGTTGCTGGGCTGATGGGAGTTCAACAACACCTGGAGGGTCATGGTTCCCCATCTCCGCCTTATAGTATGAGGAACACAATGAATTATAAAGTAGTGGCAGTACAGTGGTACCTCGGGTTACATATGCTTCAGGTTACATACGCTTCAGGTTACAGACTCCGCTAACTCAGAAATATTACCTCGGGTTAAGAACTTTGCTTCAGGATGAGAACAAAAATTGTGCAGCGGCGGCGCAGCGGCAGCAGGAGGCCCCATTAGCTAAAGTGGTGCTTCAGGTTAAGAACAGTTTCAGGTTAAGAACAGACCTCCAGAATGAATTAAGTTCTTAACCCGAGGTACCACTGTAGCAGGGAAGAATTGCGGACTGCCACTTTAGATTTCACACACTGACCTGTAGAGGTACCGAAGGAAACTGATTGATTGTGTGTGACATATTTAATGGTAAAACCTATTTGGTGTTTCGCAACTTTCTGACTAGTTGCAGGACCTTAGCCAGACCATGCAGAGTAAATGCAGAATCCACGGAAGCAATTGGCAACTTGGCTGCAGACAGGATAGACGAAGCAGGAACCAGGAACTTGTAGTTAGGTGTTTATTATATACAGTGGACTATTTACAGGAACAGAACACGGATCTTTTGCTAGCTCTCTCTGACACGACTCACAACTCCTACACTGACACAGAACTCTGAACCTCTGAACTAACACATTCCAGTTAGTAGGCCATTAATTATCACTCCCTTGAGAGAGCTTGACCAATCAGGGAGCTGTCTCCATGTCTCTGTTATCACCAGGCAGACTTACTCCTTCAGATTGCCTTCTGTCTGTCTGCCAAACCTTAATTGACTCTGTGTGAGTAGCTGCACGTACACAGTTTCCCAACAATATTCACATACCTTTTAGTCCTTTCCTTCTTCTTTACCCTTTGCCAGAAGGATAATCATTCATCCCACCTTGGTATGGGCCATACGGGAAATGAAGGTTGGCAACAGTAACGCTGCCATGTGGGAATCCCTTGCAGACGGCCACAGTGCCTGAAGACAACCAGCCAGTTTGTGTATCCACAGCAGTGACTAGAGTGGGAATGACCACTGGGAGGGGTGCAGAAAGAAAAACATCAACAACCATGGTGCACCTGCAGCAGCACGGCTAGACACCGTCATCTGCTCCAGCTGCAACAAAACATGTCTCCTGTATCAGTCTCTACAGCCACAGCAGGCACCGCAACTCTCCAACGGTTGGACTCCATCTCCAAAGGTGCACTCTTCCATTGTCTCATGAGACAGACCAGTGCCAGCAGTATGCAGAAGGTCCCAGACTCAATCTCACAGCAGCTCCTAGTAGGGCTGAGGCTGGGGGTGGGAACCCAGCCTAAGAGAACCCTAGAGAACTGATGCCAGTCAATGCAAGTTACAGTGTGCTGGATGGATCAATGTACTCAGGCTATGCTCCTGTCTTTGCTATCCAGCCCGTATCCTTGTATATTTCATTTAGAGGGGGAAGGGATTGCCTTCAAGGTACCCAGTTTACATTGTGTCAGTCCACGAGTTCCTGGAAGGGTTTTGTACCTGTTACTCCCACTGTTAGCAGGAGTTTAATAAGAACACACACACACACACACACACACACACACAATCCCTACAGATTCAGACTTTCCATTAGCCATGAAATCTTTAAGGACAACATCTGAGCTGACTGGTAAAACAGCCAAAGTTTGTCATCTCGTCTCCGGATAGTTGGACAGCTTCTGCAAATTGCCCAGATGCTGCCTAATTCTGCTGCTAAATCAGATTCTTCCTTTAGGCATGGAGATTTGTGACAAAGCTACTGCAGGTGCTACAGGAAATGTCTCTGTCTTGGAGACGCTGACCCTCCATTTGATGGCATCATGAGGTCCAGGCTATTCACATATTCTATTGCTTTCATAAATTGAGGACTAAGCACTTTTATTATTCCTGTCACTGTTGCTATTTCCTTGGACCTTTTGGGTAATTGATTTCTTTTTCCATTTACTGGGCTGAACATGTGCACAGCCCAAATATATTTCTCTCTAGGCTCAAGCTGCATCTCTCTTTTTAAAGTCTGAGGATATTGGCATGCCTATAGTGTGTGTGTATCTATATATCTATATCTATATCTATATCTATATCTATATCTATATCTATATCTATATCTATATCTATATCTATATCTATATCTATATCTATCAGCTGATGGAAGAAAATATGCTTTGGCATGTATGTGTTTCTTAAATGAGCATCCAGCAAAATGCATTATATATTTTTCTTTCTTTCTAATTTTTAAAGAAATTATAATACCCATCATAACATCTTAGAGCTTTCTTCATACAAAGGGAGCTACAGTGATACCTCAGGTTACATATGCTTCAGGTTACATATGCTTCAGGTTACAGACTCCCCTAACCCAGAAATATTGCCTTGGGTTAAGAACTTTGCTTCAGGATGAGAACAGAAATTGTGAAGCGGCGGCACAGTGGCAGCAGTAAGCCCCATTAGCTAAAGTGGTGCTTCAGGTTAAGAACAGTTTCAGGTTAAGAACAGACCTCCAGAACGAATTAAGTTCTTAACCTGAGGTACTACTGTATTATATTATAAAGATATCATCCCTCTTCCTTTATACAATATACACCAAAGAGCATTATTTCAAACAGTTCACCTAGACCCTGTCTTCACATTATTACTTATCCATTATCTCAAGAAAGTACCTTTATTTCTCAAAAATTTGAAAACTCAGCTTTTGATTGAGGAAACAGTAGGCTCTTTGTACAATAGATAATGCAATGGAGATTTATCACATGTCACGAGATTTGTCTAGTAGACATAGGTAGGCTTGTCCTCCATGATTTTATCTAATCCTCTTTTAAAGCAATCCAAGTTGGTGGCCATCACTGCTTCCTGGGCGAGCGAGTCCCATAGTTTAACTCTGTGCTCTGTGAATATTTGCCAATCCTTTGTCCAGTGCCCAAAGCTTGGGTAGTGCCCCCCAAGTAGGGAGTAGGCACAAGGCTCTCCCAGCTTCCTGCTTGAGTTAGATGCTCATAGCTAGTAATTAAGTTGTTTGTTATCAATAATACTGCTGAGATCTCTTTAACCCCAAGATTTATCTCACTTCTCCATTGCGGAAACTGAGATTGTGTATAGTTCCACCCTAATTGCCCCTTCCAGAAGAACCAGCCCTTCCAATATGTACCAATCCATACTGATGGCTCAAGTAAATGATTGAGTTTTGCCAGAATCCAGAAGATAACAAGGATCCCTAAAGGCATCCTATTCCATATGACCTTTTATGTTTCAAAAAATGTAAAAAATAATGTGCAGTATGAGTACAGTCATACCTCGGGTTGAATATGCTTCATGTTGAGCGCATTTGAGTTATGCTCTGCGGCAACCCGGAAATAACTGAGTGCGTTACTTCTGGGTTTCGCCGCTCGCGCATGCGCAGAAGTGGCGGAAAGCGACGTGCGCGTGTGCAGATGTGCCATCGCTAGTTACGTTTGCTTCTGGATGCGAACGGGGCTCCAGAATGGATCCCGTTCGCATCCCAAGGTACCACTGTATAAGAATCTAGCTGCAAATAACCGTGGTTGATGTTTGCCAATCCATCTAAAGGCCACGTTTTTCTCTAATTGCTGGAGAATTCTTCCTTTTCTTCACATTCCCTGCATGCTATGTAGGAAAAAGTCGCAGATCCAGTTCAATATAATCCCCATTATTAGCAATGCTATCAGGCTACTTTATCTAAAATCCAATTAATTATTCTATCCTCTCTTTTACTCAACCTTGTGGGAACATCTACTACTTGATAAAGATTAATAACCCTAAGAAAAGTACCGTAATTCAGCTTTTCCAGTTAATATGTGAAGCTCCCAGAATTACTAATGACATTCCGGCACCTGATATCCTACCAGGAAGCTTAATAATAATTTTAAAAAGTATTTTGACCTGCTCAAGCACTTTTTATACTATTTCTATTATTTATGATAATTTTTTTAAGATGCCGGCTGCAAATAAATGTTGGTATTGATTCCCTTTGTTTTTTAAAAGACGGCAAATGGAAATAATTGAAATAGTCATTTGCATCTAAATCCGGTGAGCTCTTCTCGAAAGTATGTGCCTGAAATTTCTGAACGCTGATGTCACTATTAATTCTTTAGGCTATGTCGCCATCAACTCCTCTTGTAGGATTCCTTTGGCTCATTACAGACATAGCATTCCACCAAACCAGGGTCAGGAAGTCAAGAGAATGCTTAAGACTTGCACAATGCTTCCACTTCCCCCTTCCTTTCCCTTTCAGAACTACCCATAGTATGACATGGTACCTGGACTGATGTTAGCGCCCCTCATTCGCTCTAACTATGATTTGCAAGCCAGTTTCTAACCCTGATTTCAAACTCTCATCTAGCCATGGTCAGGGCTTGGGATGAATGAGTTTGGTGAATTAGTTCAGAAATCTCTGAAGCACCCCAGAAAACAGTTCCCATAATGGCCAGGTGAACAGAACGGGAATTAAATTTGCTTAGGGGTAGAACTTTGAATCCAACAAAGTCATTGTGCGAGCGCAACAACTTCTACTTGTGCAACAACTTCCACTATTTGTATTTGTGGGACGGGGGAGGTTACTGTTTTGTTGTTTTGGTTTAATTATTTACTTGTGTTTTATCTTGTATTTTATTCTGTGAAACGTCCTGGGGTACCTTGATGAAGGGCGGTATAATAATAATAATAATAATAATAATAATAATAATAATAATAGGGGGCCCATGCAATATCCTGACATATCACATGCAATGTCACAAGGAGGCAGGGGAGAAAACTGAGTGCCCTCTGAACATTGGGAAGGGGGCTCGCCCCCTCAAAAAAAGAGTCCCCACAGTGCTTTGGTTCCCAGGAGGTGGGGCCTATGATGTTTAATAAGCGTATTTGGCAGTAAATCTCATTTAGATTGCTTTCCTGTGCACACTAACTTCAGAGTAAGTCTGGATAGAATTTTGCTGTTTACTAAGCAGGATGCAGAGGGTGTTACTGTTAATTACATAGGATGGGCTAGTAAGTACATTAACCACACTTTAAGGAGCACAAGTACAAAGTAACAGCACAATCCTATACACGTCTACTCAGAAGTAAGTTCCTCTGAGTTAAAAGGGACTAACTCAGGTAGGTTTATATAAGGATTATAGGATCTCCACTCAAACCTACTTTTAAAGCTCTACGTGAATGTAAGCGAGCAGGAGAGAATCCTGGATAATATTTGTACATGTCTCCTTTTCACTCCTCTTGTTAAATTAGTATTATTAGTCCTGTCACATTTGTCCTTTTGAGATCTGCGGAGGAGACTTGCCTCCCCATTCTGCTGGAATTACAACATAATCAACCACAGAAAGTCTGAGGTCTTGGAACAAGCCTGCCTTTCCTGACAACACTTTATATCTCATCACAACGAGGTGCACAGATGGCAAAGTGTTTTAGAGGGCAAAAGACTATAGATCTTTTGGGGTGTCAGTGACATAATGAAGGCAACACCTGTGGTTAAATAAGATAGATAACAGATCAGAAGATCTCTCCCCTTGGCATTGAGTTAGTGCTTAACAATCCTGCAAAGCCAGAGTTGTTTATTAATATGAACTTCCTGGCTGGAAACCTTGTGAAGCTGTGAGAGTCAGCAAAACTTTGCAGGACTGAGATGCTGAGAATTACCCCAGGCGGTAACAAGGAAGTCTTGTATAGCAGCAATGATGCCCCAAAGCAATTTGTTGCTCAAAGCAGAACATCCAAATGGTGCCCCACCAAAGTGATAAAAATCTAAAAATAAATGAAAGAATAGGCAGCATACTGTCTTTTAATGGCACCCTGAAATCCTTCACCTACACCTAATGTTAGGCACAGGACAGGAGGAAGTTGAGAAGCTGTGCTGGCTGGGACTCATGGAAGGTGGAGTCCAAAAGATTTAGAGGGCATCACATCATACCCTCCAACATTTCTCCGATGAAAATAGAAAGTAAAGGTACCCCTGACCGTTAGGTCCAGTTGCAGACAACTCTGGGGTTGCGGCGCTCATCTCGCTCTATAGGCCAAGGGAGCCGGTGTTTGTCCACAGACAGCTTCCGGGTCATGTGGCCAGCATGACTAAGCTGCTTCTGGTGAACCAGAGCAGTGCATGGAAACGCCGTTTACCTTCCCGCCGCAGCGGTACCTATTTATCTACTTGCATTTTGATGTGCTTTTGAACTGCTAGATTGGCAGGAGCAGGGACTCAACAATGGGAGCTCACCCCATCCTGGGGATTCGAACTGCCGACCTTCTGATCAGCAAGCTCTGTGGTTTAGACCACAGCGCCGCCCGCGTGAAAATAGGAATGTCCTATTCCATCATCATCATCATTTTATTATTTATACCCCACTCATCTGACTAGGTTGCCCCAGCCACTCTGGGCAGCTTGCAACATCTATAAAAACATATTAAAACATTGTAAACCTTCTCTATACAGGGCTGTCTCCGGATGTCTTCTAAAGGTTGCCTAGTTACGTATCTCCTAAGGGGTCATATAACTCTATACCCTCCAACATTTCTCCAATGAAAATAGAGACATCCTAAGGAAAAGCGGCACATTCTGGGATCAAATCAGAAACCGGGACAGCTTCTGTAAGTCTGGCACTGTCCCTGGAAAATAGGGACACTTGGAGGGTCTGCCAGACTGGTGAAGGCTGATCTAATGTAATAGGCTGGTTTTTCTTTGTCTGTTTATACAGCTGGGATTTTGGACTGTGCGCAGATGATAATGAACAATGTGTTTGTGTGCAGTCTCACCCAGCTACTGGGTGCCACGGTAGGTTCAATCAGAGTTCCTGTTCCCTTTATTTCAAACCCTATATAGTCTGTCTCCTTTAGAGTAACACCAATCATGCAATGGCCAAAGAGTGTGCCTAGCATGCGCAGTGTTAATGAAGAAGCGATGCTTCCCTTGCATGTTCTCACTTGCCCATTTGTGCATTGAAACTGAATATCAGAAGAAGGCTATTGTTTATATTTTCATGGTACAGATTCCCACTCTTCCATTGTACATTTATTAGGGGTGCACACTGCCTAAAAGTTTCAGTTCAGAAGTATATCTGGGGCTGGGGAAAACGGATGAATTCAGTCTCAAGCACACTGTAGGCTATCTAATTCAGTTTGGATCTAAATCCTGATTTGGAAAAATGAAGCTTTGTGTGCACCCTCTCCCCTGATTCATTATTACAGGAAAAAACAACAACAGCCATAGCTCCCTACTTAACAGAATTGGATGAAATTTGCAGGCACAGTAGCTTCTTCTGGGTGGACACAACACACCAGATTACAGGCAGATAAATCTAAGGGGGTTTCTTCCGGACACCTTTAATTTTATTTTTTAAAGCAACTGTATAAATTTTAAACTGCCAACTTTCAGAAGACTATCTACAGAGATTTTCCTAGAAGGGCAATCCTTACAGATTTATGGCAGTTGGAAAGGATTCATTTAACCACCCCTATAGTTTTGTGGGAAATTTGTTAAGAAATAGCATGTATTCTGAAATTTTGAAAGCAAGCCTGCCCTTAACATTCATCAACTTTTTTGCCTGAGGTGGAGCCCCCCCCCAAAAAAAAAACTGCCTGAAGCTCATTGGCTGTTCTGGTGCTTTCCATCACAACCCCTGACAAGAAAACTTTGCTGAGGGTTTTGCGGGTGTAAATGTAGCTAGCGGTTTTTTTGTTTTAAAGCATACAACTTTCAGGCCCTTTATGAGTTTACTGATTCCCCCCCCCCCCCTTCTTTGGAGGAGAAAAATACCATATTGGCCTTGTCAAACCTAGAGTGCAGATGGATGACTAATCATCTCAAGAGCTATGGCAGTAACATCGCGAAGGCTGTCTTCTCCACAGTGGCAGCTCCACAGATTCCTTATTTATTTAGTAGCCAGAAGCTTTTGAGTTTGATCAGAGAGCACACAATGCACAATATTGTCTGTTCTATATACTTGCTTGGTCTCCTGTCAAAGATGTGCTCCTCTTATTGAGCTAGTCAGTAGCTGAATCATACTTCTTGTTGCTGGAACTTTGCCTCTAGGTATGTTTTGTTACCTGTGAGACCAGAGGAAACTTTGTTAAGCCCATAACTTTTGAATTGCTCAAGCTGCCAGCTGCCCAGTTGTAACCTACTTTCCTGCTTTCTGGTACATGATGGCACTCCTGGTACTTCATACAGTATCTGCTGCTTGAAAACAAGTCCCCTTGATGTGTGAAACTTGCAGGACTCTGTTGATTCTGGTGGGTTTAAGCATACTTAATTCTGTATTGGATTGTGACCATTCATAGTGACTTCAGCAGCTACCATTTTCCATTACAGTATCTGGAATTCTTGGACAATAATAGGCTTGGTAGATGAAAACTGCTTATGAAATCTCATCTAGATCAGGGATGCGTGACCTCCAGATGTTACTCAACTACAAGTCTCATCATCCCCAACCACTGATCTAGATGGAGCTAGCTAGCTAGTACCCTAGTCTCTACTAAAATGAGTGAAAATTGGAATTGATAACTCCTTTGATACTTGGTCTTCTCTGATAGGAGTGGAGGCTCTCAGCGGTAGAACATATGTTTTGGAGGCAGGTTCATTGGCTAGTGCAGACATGGGGAACTTGTGACCTTCCAGATGTTGTTGGAGTACAATTTCCATCATCCAGGACCATTGTCCCTGCTGTCTGCAGCTGATCGGAGTTCAACAATACCTGTAGAGCTTCTAATTGATTGGGAGTGTGAACCTCTTTGGATTGGTCTGGCTTTCTGCCCTTGCCTGTCTGATCAGTAGGGCAATACCTTTTACATGCTTCACTTCTGACTTTGATATCCATCTAAGGGACCTTGGCATAAAGAACATATACCCCAATTTTAGATTTGGGTATGGTCACATTGGTGCAAGCTGCTTGATGTGACTTCCCACACCTGCAGCAACTTAAACATGCAGCTCTTATTTTAGTTCATCAAATCAGATATTTTCTGGGCTTTGACACTCATAATGAATGCTGATGCAGCCTAATTTTTTATATTTAATGAAACATTAGCATACCACAGTGGTTCCTTATTGTTCACTGGTGAGAAAAAAGTGTCTTCCCTTTACGCCGGTACAAGAGAGGAGTCATTTAAAGCATCATTGTGTCATTCCTAAGACAATTAATTATCAATGAGGGGAATTCAATAATTTGATGGAACCCAGCAAACAGTACTTGGAACTACTAATACAATAATTAATGATGATCAATTGGATCATTATTTGAATTCTTCTTGAAAAATGGATCAAGTCTACAGTAATCGTTGGTGTGGTAAATTGCATGTTTTATTTTAATGGATGGTACATGAATGGAAATCTGGAAAAAAACAGACTAGATGGCAAAGTGAGTTGAAATTTCAGTGTGTGCTGTAGGGCTTCTCTTAAGTGGCTGATGGATCCATTACAGCAAGTGGGGAGGGGGAGGGAGAGAACAAAAAACACCCAGCCTGAATGGTAATAAGAAGATAATATTGCTAAGTGGTACCTAAAATGTAGCAAGCAACCCTAATGAATTTTTTTTAAGGCAGCACTAAATTAAGGGTTTGAATTGATTTTCCAAATAAGTCCACAAAAATGATTAGTCCTTAAAAAGTGTTGACTTCCTCACCTGGCCACACATATACAGTATGTTTGTGGTCTACACAACAGGGGTGGGGAACTAACTAGATTTCCTAAAATCTCTCTGTCTTCTTGCCCCAAGCTGGTTCCTACTTCACACAAGTGCCCCAGGAGAGTAGCTACTTGCTATGTTGGTTATATGTTAGAAAACGCCACACTACCTTTGTCATTAAAAAATTCAAAGAGGCATTTGAACAATACCATTTGTGAACATCTTCATCTGCTATAATTAAGGGATGGGGAACCTTTGGTCTTCCAGGTCCAACATTCATGACCATTCAGAGTAAGTGCCCACAACATCTGGGGAGACTATGGCTTCGTACACACTGTACATTTAAAGCACATTCCGCACCACTAATTTTTATGTCACCTGCTCTGGGATCACTATTTGTGATGAATAAGTGAGTGATACAAATTTTAAATAAATTTTAAAATGTATGTGCCCAATACTCCACCTGTATTCATTCGCCAGGAAAATGGGCTTTAAGGAGTAACTGTTTGGCACACATGCACTGCCTAATCAACTCTGGCCCTCCAGATGTTTTTGGCCTACAATTCCCATGATCCCTAGCTAGCAGGACCAGTGGTCAGGGATGATGGTAACTGTAGTCTCAAAACATCTGGAGGGCTGAGGTTGAGGAAGCCCAGTCTAATCTTTTCTTCCTTGGCTCAGGCCTTAGATGGCACTGATGGGATACTTCCCCCTTGGCTTTTGTTCTGCCATTCCTCCCTTGTCAAAGATATGGCTCTTCTGTTCTCCATCCCCTTGGTTCATCTGTTGAAGTGGTCACTGCTGAAATAACAAAGTCTGACATAGTCATACTGATGCTACTCCAGTGGGTTTCAGTGGGATGACACCTTTGAATCATCAGATGAAGCTGCCTGCTTCTTTGGCTTGCTTGTGTTTAAAAGGGAGCGGAGTTTGCTTGCTCTTGAGAGAAGACCTTCATGCTTCATCAGGCAGAGGGTTCAGCTTGAGTTTGTGACCCCGGATGCCCATTTTCTTCTGCACTCCAGCTCAAGCGTAGTATCAGGTACATGCATTTTAAAATCCCCCGTGCTCCATTTTCTCAGGTTCACTTACAATGTTGGGTCATGCAAGACACACTCTGGAATGTTCTTTCCACGTTGGAAGCCGTTTAAGTAAAAGTTAAATTTGATTTTGGTGCATGCTGGTATGAACTGAACTGGCCCAACTCTGCATTGTCCAAACGAACGTTTGGATTGGAATTTTAGTTATCTGCTGTCTCTTGCATTTCCTGCATGTTCAGATGCAGTCCTTGGCTCAGATAATGTGTCTTTTGAGAGAAAACTTGTTCACAAATGCATCTTTTGAGAGAAAATGCTTTCAGGGCTAGTATCAAGGGTTGGCTTGGTGATGCATCTGTTTGGGCTGTTGAGAGAGAGGTGGGAGGGTGAACAAGCAAGCAGATTGACAATTGTTGCTCATTTATGCACATGAACTGTACCTTGTGCAACCTGGTCTAATGTACCTCACAGGGTTGTTGTGAAGGCAAAAGTTAGGTGCCTTAATTTCAGTAGGTTTATGCTTAGGAAATTTCAGCTGAACACCACACCTCATGGTGCATGCAGGTAGAACCACTAACTAAACAAAGACTTCTGCATTGTCCCAATTTAAGACCCTTATTTTGGCAATCTTACCTGGCTAGATGCCACAACATCCTAGGATGGAGAACAATAGGCCAATGAGGACTGTGTATGTTAGAGAGAGTTTTGGCTGGTGCTGGCAGCTGGAGACACAGAGGTTTGGCTTGCTCAGTGCCAGACTCAAAGCTATGTATTGGGGTTCTCCCTTGGAACCCAATGTGGAGGCAAGATCTGTGGAGTGTTAATACTCCATCATATGCTCAGGTTGCATATATTTGTAAACAAAACCATACAAGAGGTGCCAGTCTCCACTGGCCTTGTTTCCAAGGAAACTGAACCCTGAGCAAGACCTCCTGAAGTCTCTTGGTGCCTGGAGGTTGGGTTGCGCACAATACAGTGGTACCTCGGGTTACAGATGCTTCAGGCTACAGACTCCGCTAACCCAGAAATAGTACCTCAGGTTAAGAATTTTGCTTCAGGATGAGAACAGAAATTGTACAACAGCAGGAGGCCCTGTTAGCTAAAGTGGTACCTCAGGTTAAGAACAGTTTCAGGTTAAGAACAGACCTCCAGAAGGAATTAAGTTCTTAACCCGAGGTACCACTGTAGTAAGTAAAATGTACAAGGTTGGGATTCACACCCTAGGGTGGCCCCTGAGACATGCAAGAGAACATGCTTTTTTTTAAAGCAACCTTTTAAGAGGTGGCAGTTGAGCAACCGAGGCTTGCACTGAATCCTAACAGAGCTTGCACAGAGGCTTTAGCTTGTGAGGGCTGGGGAGGGGGTGTTGTGTGTGTGATGTTGTGACTTCCTGACATCACCTGCATGAGCATCACACCTCCCTCCCTTAGCTGGGCAGAAGCTTCCCAGGCTTTGGGAGGGAGGCGCCAGGACTATGACAGGATGTGGGAGCCCTCCTGCCTCCTTCCCAAAGCTGGGCAGGCTATGTGTCAGGGATCGGACTCAAGAGGGCGAGATGAAGGAGGAGGAATGGTGGAGAAGAGGGAGACAGCCTTGACAGGGCTTTGAGAGGTTTGAGGAAAGTCACAGCTCAGAGAGAGATGAACAGAAAAGTTGGGAAGTGTTAGAAGAAGGGGACTGTGGCAGGGCAGCCAGATAACACAGTGTCACTGGAGAGTATTTCTGATTCCCCTTCTCCCAGAACATGGCATTCGTTAAGAGTAGAGGAACAAAGGACTCCAAGACATTTGACCATGAGTGGCCACTGTAAGGGAAAACGCTGTTGCTAGGGAAGAGGGAGGAGGAGCCCAGTGTGGAGCAACACCATTGTTAAGGCTTGTTGCATTCTTCTCTCTCTCGCTATTAGGATTGAATAAAACTCATTAAAGAGGACTCTACCTTGTTTTCCCTGTTCTTGCTGCAACCAGGGGAGGAATAGGTTTCCTGAAGTCTTGACACTATAGGAAGGTGGAAGAAGGGCTCTTGGACCCATTGAAGCATCGCACCTCCCTAAGCCAGGTAGAAGTTTCCCAAAGGCAAGAATAATAAGCAGTTCTTCTTGTATGGTACTTTTTATTCAGTTATTTAGTTGCATGACAAGAATCCATGTCTCCACACAAAGAGAGATGTTGGCTACTCTGAGTCGTTACTCTCTCACCCCAACGAGTCCTGCAGTTTGGTGCCTTTTTTGAATAAATCAGACGGCGTCTGAATTTTGGCGAAAACCGTGGTCAGGGCCCTGAGGGCTGATTTTTTGGGTTACATGGAAACACGGCGTTTGCACCACCCAACAATGCACAGGGTGTTTTGCAGGTATTTGGTGCCCTTTTCGAGTGAATGTAATGACGTCAGCTTTTTGGCAAAAACTGTGACCCGTGGGTCAGGGCATCGAGGGCTCATTTTTTGCCTATCTGGAAACAGCGTTTGCACTGCCAAACTCTTCAGGGGGCAATTTGCATGTGTTTGGCACTGTTTTTGATTGCATCGGACAACGTCAGAATTTTGGTGAAAACCATGACCCTAACCCACAGGGTCACGGTTTTCGCCAAAAATCTGACGTCGCCTGATTCACTCGAAAAAATGGTGCCAAACACCTGCAAAACACCCCCTACAATGTTTGGCAGTGCAAGCACCGTGTTTCTAGGTAGGGCAAAAAATGAGCCCTCGGTGCATAGCTGTCAAGTGTCCCTTATTTGAAGGGACAGTCCCTTATTCCAGTGCCATGTCCCGCTGCTGTCCCTTATTGATGGATGTCCCTTAAATTTCAAAGGAAGCAACTCCTTTTCCTCCCTCCCTGCCAGCCAGGGAGGAGGGAGGCTCTAACTGTGTTGCTTGGCTGTGTTGCTCACCCAATAAGAAGTCTTAAGAACGCCTGGGGGGTGAAGCTTGCATGCCTTGTGTTTGGCTAGTTAATGCAAGCTGAGGGGGTTTTGAATGCTGGACGCCATTTTGTTGCACGTGCTGCTGCAAACTTTGCAGTGCAAAGCCAGGCTGGGGAGCCATCTTAAGTTGAGGCTGCATAGGCCTTGTGGTGCATGTGATTCAGATTCTATTCAGTTGAACCTCGACAGTCCCTTATTCCAGTGCCATGTCCCGCTGCTGTCCCTTATTGATGGATGTCCCTTAAATTTCAAAGGAAGCAACTCCTTTTCCTCCCTCCCTGCCAGCCAGGGAGGAGGGAGGCTCTAACTGTGTTGCTTGGCTGTGTTGCTCACCCAATAAGAAGTCTTAAGAACGCCTGGGGGGTGAAGCTTGCATGCCTTGTGTTTGGCTAGTTAATGCAAGCTGAGGGGGTTTTGAATGCTGGACGCCATTTTGTTGCACGTGCTGCTGCAAACTTTGCAGTGCAAAGCCAGGCTGGGGAGCCATCTTAAGTTGAGGCTGCATAGGCCTTGTGGTGCATGTGATTCAGATTCTATTCAGTTGAACCTCTGGTTACAAAGTTGGTTGGACAGTGTTCTCGAAGCTACCAGCATGAGTTTGACCAGACTGCAGGACAGGAAGACTGGAGTGCCTGGAACAGGTGAGGCTGCAGGTCCCTTATTTCGGCTGCTGGTCCCTTATTTTCAAGGCTGCTGGTCCCTTATTTTCAAATCTGTAAGTTGACAGCTATGCCTCGGTGCCCTGACTAGTCCCCCTAGTCCACTGACCACACACTACTGTCAGCAACCCTTGAATGTTGCTGCCTTTTCCCTTTGACGACGTTGTTTTTACACTGCAGTTGTCTTCCCTGCACAATTCTATTCTATTCTATCCTGTTCTTTTTAAAAAAGCTTTCATTCTCACCTAGCTAATCCAATGCCTCCCCTGTCCTGTGCCAATGCTGCTACTGCTGCTGCTAATATTTACTCTAATCCTAACAAGCCTGTTCTTGGAGCTGGCGCTAAGGAGAACCTGGACTCCTTGGGACTGATTGTTGATGCGGCTCATAAGTCAGCAGTCAATATTATCGATTTTGCCGGGTGAATTGTGCACTCCTTGCAAGGCAGTGGCACAGGCTGCAAACTAATAGGCCAATGAAGTTGCTTGACAGCCGGCGGTGTTCCTGCGAAATACTCCAGCAAAACGTGTCTACTGCTTGGAAAGAAGGGAGGTGATTAGTTCCTGCCACAGTTGGGAGATACTTACGAGAGAACAAAGGGAAGTGCAGAGATGGTCCTCCTCTTCACCCTCACATGCAGGGAGAGTGCTGTGTGCTGTGGTGCACCACTAGGAGTGTGCAAAAACATCCCAGGGGATGGAAGGTGCTTTCACCCAATGATAGCCTCACAGCTTCACTATGTTGGGATTTGGACAATCTAGGAAAATTTCAGCTTACTTACCTCATTTCACCTACCTTATTTCTCAAGTTTAATGTTTTCTTGTAGGTTTGGGGTGTGTTAAGTATAGAGGACATCTTTGGGCCCCTTCAAGGCCTGTGGTCCTGTATCTGTGAGCTTAGAATCTATGAGAGGAAACACGCTGAACCAGTCAAACCAGTTCCTTTGTTGGTGTATTGGCTTTAGTTGCTCAGCTAAATACCTGCCACCGGCATCTAAAAGAATGAGCCCTGTTGCCACACCAGCAAACGGGTGGGCCTTTTCCCATTCCACCTGGCTAGATACCACACCATCCTAGGCTGGAGAACAATAGGCCAACAATGGTTATGCATGTTTGAGAGAGTTTTGGCTGGAAACTATGCATGTAACCTGCACAATTTGTGACCCGTCAAACCAAAGGCAGCCATTGGCTATGCAAGGCAGCCCCTCAGGGGCTCAAGAAGACTACTGGTGCTTCCTACTGCAGAAAGATGGATTGGCAACAAAGCCCCAGTAGACAGCTTATGTAGGCCCACAAGCTGGGCGCCATTTAAATTGTAGGCTGCCCTGAAAGCATTCATGAGCATTCATGATTTCATGCAGCGTTTAGGTCGTGCAGGTGGCAAGGAGGGTGAGGGATGTGAAGAAAGAGAGGAAAGGGAAGGCACTCACTCACCTTTTACTCCAGCCCCACCCACTATTGGCATGGAAGATTATCCTCCAGAGCCATCCAGGGCTGCCAGGGGGGTGGGGCATCAGACAGAAAGGTGGGGCAAGTTTGAGTAGGAAGGAGGAGAAATGACAAAAATGATGGACCTACTAGGTAAGGCTGGGTGTGGGTGGATGTCTTTGCCATATTTCAGTTGACAGTATCATTCCACACAAATGTCTGATGTGTGATCTTGTCATTCATCACCTGTGTTTTTAGCACCCAGGTACCCATCAGGATAATTGGTTTGGTCTCATCAATGAAACTCTTCCACACTGAAAACGGAAACATAATGGCACCTCCCCTCCTTGTGACAGCATCATTCTGACCATCCCCTCAATGCTAAATGCAGAGGGATGTCGACATCACATAGCATTTACTTTTCCCATTGAGATTCATATAATTTATTTCACTTTGTCCTAAATCACTTGTGACAGTTGGTGGTAGTGCATAAAAAAATTACAGGGTCCAGTGACACTTGCCATGGCTTTCCCTCAGCAACTGATTTTTTGACAGATTTATCTTAATTAGGGGCATCAGGAGGAAGAGCACAGGGGAAATGGAGACAGAGAAATTTAACTGAGTTTGAGCGAGATCTTAGTTAAGAGCTTTCGGTTCACAATTCATATTTGACAGGAAAAAGAGTGATGCAGTTCCAGTTCATAAGTTCAGCAGATTCCAATGGCATTTCCCTTCTAGACTCTAATGCAGTCTTCTCCAATTCGGCGCTGCCAGACGTTGCCCAAGCACATCATCCCTGACCATTGGCAGTGTTGGCTGTGGCTTATGTGTATTGTAGTCTAAAATATCTGGAGGCAGACCCCACAACAGAGGGTGCCCAGGGCTTGCTGACATCACTCATGCATGTCGGGGTGTGTGCATGTCCCACAATGTATATGTGGAACGCATAGCCTGGGGAGCCAGCCTCCTCATTGAAAGTTTGTGGGTGCCTGGGCCCCTGTGGCCCTGCATAAATGGCACCTACGTATGTCTGGAGGCCACCAACTGGGGAAAGCATCAGTAATAATTGAGGTTACAGGAGTGGGGTTCCATGAAATTCCTCCAAAAACAAACAAGCCCACACATGGAAAGTCAGACCATTGAACTTCTGAACTGGTGTCTAGTGATAGTTCTGGGATAGATGAGGGTGAAACAGTTTTACAGTGGTACCTCAGGTTACAGACGCTTCAGGTCACATACGTTTCAGGTTACAGACTCCGCTAACCCAGAAATAGTACCTCAGGTTAAGAACTTTGCTTCAGGATGAGAACAGAAATCGTGCAGCGGCGGCACAGCGGCAGCAGGAGGCCCCATTAGCTAAAGTGGTGCTTCAGGTTAAGAACAGTTTCAGGTTAAGAACAGACCTCCGGAACGAATTAAGTACTTAACCCGAGGTACCACTGTACATGCATCTTCCCTAAAATACATGTTTTTACTTGTTTGCTTGTTTTGAGCTAAGACTGCACTGAAAAATTCAGAGAAGTGTTACCATCCTAACTGTATCCTGATCTCCGTATTAGCCCAGAAAACACAAGTTAGGTTGACTCCCTTTGAAACTTGGACTGAACAAAATTCTCGGTTCTTCCATTTCTCTCACACACTGAGCCTTCTCCCTTTCTGCAAGACATTCTTGTCTTTGAAATTCCAATTAAAAAGAGAAAAGGGGAGATGCTTTCTCCACATGAACTGCACCAAGAGGCCGTAAGCATCAGATATCTCAAGTGGGGTGGGAGTGTAGCCAACGGCATTAACACCCTTTTTTTTTTTTTGATGCCTCATGCAGTTATACAACTTCTTTTTGAATTCATTCGCCTTCATTAAACATCTCATAATCTCAAACCTTTTCTTGTAGTGCCACCAAAATCAAAGAGGGCAAGTCATAACAGGGCCAGCTGGTTAGATCAGGGGTGACGTCAAGCCAAGCCAAGAGCCAAGAGGCTCAAAATGGACAGTATTGAGCCAACTATTAAATATCTTGACACTCCGAAGATGAGTTGTAAACTTTTTGTTAGTTGTGCAAAGTATTGGGATCAAAAACGTTTGTGTTCCTCTTTGGACAGCCCTTAAATCAAATTATATTGTGGCCTGAATACTGGAGTGTTTTTAGATTTCTGCAAACATCTGCAAATGTTCTAACGAGGCCTGAGAACATCTCTTTGCTGCTGTTTACCACAATGCACCTTCTACTTTTGGTTTAGGAACTTGGGATATGAATTGTGCTCTTTCTTGTTTTGGCTAATGGCCACCAGCTGCTTTTGAGGAGGTAGAATGATTAATGCTACAGTTTGCAGTGAGGCTCCTAGACTCCATCATCTGGACCGCAGAGAAGTGTTGAAAATCAGCTGAAACTGCTGGGTCCTCCTAGTTGCTAAACTCCATCTTAAATCACTCTGTAGGTTTTTATACCCTTGGGGTTGACCAAGTGGAGCAAACAGCAACTTTGATATGTTATGGGGTGATTTGGACTAGGATAATAGCATGGAGATAATGGTTAAGGGACTTCCTGCCTCTCCTACATCATATGCCCTCAATATCTGTTCTAGGGGTTCATATAACCCTCCAGGGCAGATTTAAGGATGGCATGGATGACCACTGAAACAGGTGACAGCAGTCACGAAATTAAAAGACACCTGCTTCTTGGGAGAAAAGCGATGACAAACCTAGACATCATCTTAAAAAGCAGAGACTAAGGTCTGTATAGTTAAAGCTATGGTTTTCCCAGTAGTGATGTATGGAAGTGAGAGCTGGACCATAAAGAAGGCTGATCGCCAAAGAATTGATGCTTATGAATTATGGTGCTGGAGGAGACTCTTGAGAGTCCCATGGACTGCAAGAAGATCAAACTTATCCATTCTCAAGGAAATCAGCCCTGAGGGCTGACTGGAAGGACAGATCCTGAAGCTGAGGCTCCAATAATTTGGCCACTTCATGAGAAGAGAAGACTCCCTGGAAAAGACCCTGATGTTGGGAAAGATGGAGGGCACAAGGAGAAGGGAACAGCAGAAGACGAGATAGTTGGACAGTGTTCTCGAAGCTACCAACATGAGTTTGACCAAACTGTGGGAGGCAGTGGAAGGCAGGAGTCCCTGGCGTGCTCTGGTCCATGGGGTCACGAAGAATCGGACATGACTAAACGACTAAACAACAACAATAGCAACAACATGGATGACACAAGGAGAAAGGGTACCAGTGTTTATCCTTCTGTTGACAGGGCTAGTGAATAGAATATCACCCTTTGTTTCTCAGACTCTTTAGAGTTTACCCCAGAGCTCAGAGCTCATGAGGGATTTCCCCCACCCTACTCAACTGGGAGTCTTTCAGTCTACATAATACAGGCATTAAATTCCCACTCATATTTCCTCTGTGGAGGCAGAGCTTCGTGGCAGGTCTATATAAACCATCAGTTGGCTCCAAAACATTGCTGGAGCAAGACAGAACATTTTTCATGTATGCAACAACAGCAGGAAGAATACTTCTCGCCAAATATTGGAAGACACAAGATTTACCCACCGTGAAAGAGTGGCAGATGCAAGTGATTGACTATATGGAGATGGCAGAAATGACCGGCAGAATCTGTGACCAGTGAGAAGAGTTGATGGAAGAGGATTGGAAAAAGTTCAAGGATTATCTACAGAAATATTGTAAAATGTTTGAATGTTAAAATGATGTGGGATGTGAAGGTAACATGGCATTTGGGATATGGTTAAAAGAGCTATGAAAAAAGAATTTTAAAAAAGAGAAGGGGGGTATGACTAGAATAATATTATGTTAAAGTATATAAGGTGGAGTAAAGGACCAAGATAAGGGAAATTAGAGACATAATAAGTGGGAACATATAAATTATAAATGAGGTTTGAAAGAGGGTTAGAATTTGCTGAATTTGACGGAATAAAGAGGAACACAAAAAAGGGAGATGTGAGGAGGTCAGGAAAGAGGGATATAGAACCTTGAAATTTAAAAGTGGATTTTTCTTTTTTCTTTTCTTTATTAAGTGTGTATTTTCTGTTTTCTGTTTTGATTTATGTGATCATTTGTTTTATGCGATTTTATGATTTCTATGTTTTGTAAAATCCTAATAAACATTTATTATAAAAAAAACATTGCTGGAGCAACATTTCAGGTACTCTGTTGGTCAGTGGTGAAATTGGTCACCCCTTCTTCCCTTTGGCACGTGACTGTACTGTTGAAATGGCGACAAGATCGCATTGGCCTATTTATTCTGAATGTTTGTAAGTGATGCCAATAAAGGTTTGGTGATGATTTACATGTTCAGCTGAAAACATGAGAAATGAATTATGTAGCGGGTTCAGGACCATAAATATAAATGTCTCCCTGCCCCTTCCCACTCAACTTTTGAGCATTCAGCATGGAAGGGAGCTGTCTGTGGTGCTGATCTGCATCTTGCCACAGCTGGCCAAAATATCTCCCTGGGGTCCAGCCTAGAAGAGTAGAAATATTTTACTCACAAGGCATAAAATAGATATTCTCAAGAATATAGTTTCAAGAACAACAATCAAATCCCTCTAAAGAGCCCTCTTGGCCACAGAAAACCATCCCACCGAAAAGAATAATAATACTGTTTCTCCCACAATTTTTTTTTAAAGAGGTTAGAGAATATCTGTTGCTAAATTGGAATTTAAAACCAGGTTGAAAGAGATCTTTGTTCAGAATGATTTAGCCTTAATGGCTAATCATAAAACAGCACCCTCCCATTCAATGATAAAATTTCATCATAGCCTGGAACATTATTTAACTGATTTATCCAGGTTTGAAACTCTCACGCTGCTGATATTTCAGCAATTGCCTTTTGCAGCATTAGACACAGCGCACTTTTGCGATGGTATTCACCAGTGTGGAGTACCATCGCCTCATTTTGCTGACCACAGCAGCCATTGTGTGGAACCCATGACAATTGTATAAAGATATGAGTAGTGGCACCTCAATTGTCTTTTAAGGTGGGGGGAACACTCACCCCTCAAAAAGGACTAATCAGACATGTGATCATATAATGTACCTTTTAAATGGTGGTGAAGAAGGTCCATAAGCTATGGTCTGTCCCAAAGGAGCAGAACAAGCTCCTTTGTTTTCGATTAAAGAAGTACAACAATAAATGGTGGGATTTCTGTTTGCTTACCTCTGTGACTTTAGGGATAGGTTCTTTCAGACATATGCAAAATGCTTCTCCCTCTATTATGACAAATATCTAAATACTGGTAGTTATTTTTTATAAAAATCACCTGAATGGTGGATATAGAAATGTTGGAATATGCCTTATGCTATGTCAGATTATTTCTCCATCTAGAGATGGCAACGAATTTAATTTAAGGAATTTAAGGAAGATTGGAAGGGCTTTCTTGTATATATACAGAAGCAATGTACGCTGGGTAATACATTAGCAGGATTCTAGAACTACTTGTAATGATATTATGAATGGACAATAAGTAATTTCAATGATTTTTCAATTTAAAATAGACATGTGGTATGATGATAAACAATGGAACCAGCGAAGGGACTAGGGGGAAGTCAATTTCCCCCCTTTTTACTATGTTTGATTATGAATATGTCTTTTTGTTGTTTTGTTTTTGTTATTTTTTGAAAATTAATAAAATATTATTTAAAAAACATATTATTTCTCCATCTAGCCCTGACAGGCAGTGGCTCTGCAGGGTCTCATGCAGAAGTCTTTCATATCACCTGCTCCCTCATCATTTTAACTGGACATGGTGATACTTTCTGCAACATATTTTTGACTGGCTTAGTTAAAGTATTTAAAAAATAATAATCTGCTTTTTAGTAAAAATAAATGGGTTGGTGGGGGCAGCCTCTCTCAGAGCCAAGGAAAATAAATAAGTGAATAGTAAGAGAACCTAACCAAGTGACACAAAACCCCCACAAAAACCCCACACATACACAAAATAATGTTAGCTTTACCACTCCATCCCCCCTTTCCCTTTCTCTTCTACCCCAACCTTATAGGTAAAAGGTAAAGGACCCCTGGACGGTTAAGTCCAGTCAAAGGCAACATGGGGTTGCGGCGCTCATCTCGCTTTCAGGCCGAGGGAGCTGGCGTTTGTCCACAGAGAGGTTTCCAGGTCATGTGGCCAGCATGACTAAAACGCTTCTGCCACAACGGAACACTGTGACAGAAACCAGAGCACACAGAAACACCGTTTACCTTCCCGCAACAGCGGTACCTATTTATCTACTTGCACTGGTGTGCTTTCGAACTGCTAGGTTGGCAGAAGCTGGGACAGAGCAACGGGAGCTCTCTCCGTCATGGGGATTTGAACCCCTGACCTTCTGATCAGCAAGCCCAAGAGGCTAAGCTGTTTAGACCACAGCGCCACCCACATCCCTTTTTACCTTTACCCCAACCTTATACTGCATTAATATCTCACATTGAATGCAACCGATCAGTAGAACTGATTCTATGTCCTGGAAAAAAGAGACAATGCACACACTTTTCTAACCCAAGTACCGTATTTTTCGCTCTATAAGACACACATTTCCCCCTCCAAATATTAAGGGGAAATGTGTGTGTGTCTTATGGAGTGAATGCAGACTCCTTGGCTTCAGCGATAGCAACGCAAAGCCTCTGAAGCGCAGTGGGAGTGCTCCCACCGCGCTCCAGAGGCTTTGGGTTGTCTTCACTGAAGCCTGGGGAGCGAGAGGGGTCGGTGTGCACTGACCCCTCTCGCTCTCCAGATAGCTGCCTGAAGCCTCCAGAGCGTGGTGGGAGGCTTAGTGTTGCGTGCCCCTTCATCTAAGGCATAGGTGCCCCTTCAGGGCAGGTGCCCCTTCAGCTAAGTCACAGCGCCCCTTCAGCTAAGTGGGAGGAGAAATGGAAGGGGCTCCATTTCTCCTGCTGCTTCGCTGAAGGGGTGCTGTGCAGAGAGGAGAAGAATTTTTTTTTCTTGTTCTCCCCCTCTAAAACAAGGTGCGTCCTATAGGGTGAAAAATATGGTAGATCTTTAATAAAATTATTAAAAGAAAATTGCTGTCAGAGCAGCTTGAAAAGATGTGAAGTAAGATGCCACCTGCTCTCTGGTTCACAATAGCTATATTCCTCTCTTCTCCCTCTACTCTGCATGCTCTTTGCCACTAGTTTATGGTCCAACCTTTGCTTTGAAGACTGGAAGATTCCAGGAAAAAAGGTTGCTGTAAATGTAGTTGATGACAAGTTGGATATGTGATTAGGGTGAAGCCTTTGCATGTCTGTAGGGTGGGATTTTTCCTTTGCCTGGAAATTCTGCTTCTAAATGGGTTTGGATATTGTTGCGGCTTTCCCCCTGTAATTATACCAGTGATTCCTGTGGCCCATGGCTGAAACCCAAGAAGCCTAAATAAATAAGAAAAGCACGACATTCTGCAAAACATATGGTGGAACACCATAGAGATATGCCGAGTCAAAAGAGAATGAGAAAACTATTGAAATGGAACACAGAGTGAAGGAATTAATATGTGTGTGGCTGCCTGCAAAGAAGCTATGCATGAAATAGAGGGGCAAGCTACATGTCTGTCACTCCTGAAATGCAAATGAAGGGAGTTAATCCAAGCTGAGAAGGAATCCCCAGGGATGTACCATTGCTGCTAAAATGCAGTGTGTAGTTAATGTGAAATCTGGCGCACTTCCTAGCACACACCTGCCTAGATCACAGGAAGCTCGCCTTATTAACCTCTAAATATATTTAAGGTATTTTCAGATGATGTATTTAAACCTGCATCAAAAAGATAGGGCGGGCAAAACCATCATGCTGACAGGATATTTTGTTGTTTAGCTGTTTAGTCGTGTCCGACTCTTGGTGACCCCATGGACCAGAGCACGCCAGGCACTCCTGTCTTCCACTGCCTCCTGCAGTTTGGTCAAACTCATGCTTGTAGCTTCGAGAACACTATCCAACCATCTCGTCCTCTGTCCTCCCCTTCTCCTTGTGCCCTCAATCTTTCCCAACATCAGGGTCTTTTCCAGGGAGTCTTCTCTTCTCATGAAGTGGCCAAATTATTGGAGCCTCAGCTTCAGGAGCTGTCCTTCCAGTCAGCACTCAGGGCTGATTTCCTTCAGAATGGATAAGTTTGATCTTCTTGCAGTCCATGGGACTCTCAAGAGTCTCCTCCAGCACCATAATCCAAAAGCATCAATTCTTCGGTGATCAGCCTTCTTTATGCTCCAGCTCTCACTTCAATACATCACTACTGGGAAAACTATAGCTTTAACTATACGGACCTTTGTCGGCAAGGTGATGTCTCTGCTTTTTAAGATGCTGTCTATGTTTGTCATTGCTTTTTTCCCAAGAAGCAGGCGTCTTTTAATTTCATGACTGCTGTCACCATCTGCAATGATCACAGAGCCCAAGAAAGTAAAATCTCTCACTGCCTCCATTTCTTCCCCTTCTATTTGCCAGGAGGTCATGGGACCAGTGGCCATGATCCAAGTTTTTTCTCGATGTTTTTGGAGCTGATATCTCAAAGTCTCATGAAGAGCTTTTGATGCACCCACCCACAGGAACATAGGAACCTGCCTTATACCGAGCCAGACCAACTGGTCTCAGTACTGCTCACATGGACAGCAACAGCTCTCTGGGGTTTCAGGCTCAGTCCTGTATACCTGAAGGAGCGTCTCCACCCCCATCTTTCAGCCTGGACACTGAAATTCAGCTCTGTGGGCCTTCTGGTGCTTCCTCCTCGAGAGAAGTGAGGTTACAGGGAACCAGGCAGAGGGTCTTCTTGATAGCTGTGCCCATTCTGTGGAATGCCCTCCTGTCATACATTAAGGAGATAAAAAACTATGCAACTTTTAGAAGACATCTGAAGGCAGCCCTGTATTGGGAAGTTTTTTATATTTGATGCTTTACTGTGTTCAATGTTTGATGCTTTACTGTGTACTTATGTTTGATGCTTTACTGTGTTCAATGTTTTAATTTGCTGGAAGCCACCCAAAGTGGTTGAGGCAACCCAGTCAGATGGGTGGACTAATAATAATAATAATAATAATAATAATAATAATAATAATAATAATAATGCATTCCCAGTCCCACCTGGAGAGTCTGTGAAGCCTTGGCCCTTCCTCTTTCCATCCATGCTTTCAAGAGACCCTGGAAGTGGCTTATCTGAAATACCATGATGAAATCCATTTGAACCATCCAGTTGAAGACTAAACCCACTCTTGATGCATCAATGGCATGTTGCTGCACACACCCACATTAAAACACCAGTCCTGATGGACTGTGTGTGTCCATCCTACCATGTTCCCTCTGCCATGCCAGTAGGAATGATGCAGCTGCTGTGGCTGGTACCATTCAAAGCTCAGTGCATGGTGACTATAACCCAGGCTTCCTCAAACTCGGCCCTCCAGATGTTTTGAGACTACAATTCCCATCACCCCTGACCACTGGTTCTGCTAGCTAAGGATCATGGGAGTTGTAGGCCAAAAACATCTGGAGGGCCGAGTTTGAGGAAGCCTGCTATAACCCCTCCAGGGGTGCCATTTTGCGACCCCAATTGTTTTATTTTTAATCCCCATACTTACTTGATGTTGACTTATTAGTCACTCACTACAAAAGAGCATCTGATAGCTGGCTTACGAATAATTAAAAGGCCAAAGCAATCCTTTAATTGTTGGTCTCAGAAAAGACAGAGGAAAGCAAGCAAACACAGGATGGAAATGACTGAATGGCCACGTTGTGTTGGTGCTGATAAAAAGTGAGTGAGCAAAGCATGACAATTCCACATTTGATGCCTAATGTGAAAGCGTCTTCTGTGTCCACCAGGTCTATTTCTGTTCCTTCCATTTTCTCACTGTAGATCTTGGCATGCTGTGTCAGACATTTCACCGAAGTCTCCACATTTTGCTGTGTTGTGTGGAGAGCAGCAGATGGAAAATGGGGAGCTCTGGATGCCACCCACAGACTGTGGTCCTGTGTTCAATTAGCTGGCTCAGATAACTAGCTAGAGCCCATGCAGCCATATTTTTCACTGAAGCGGTCCCATCCACCAGCTTTTGCTGAAACTGCTTAATTCTTAGATTGGAACAAAGCATGCAACCTATTGCATTGAAATTCCCTGTGAAACAGGTGAGGGCCAATAACTATCTTGCGATGTAAAATTAAAAGATAGTCAAAGAGAATCCAGTGCAGTGAATAATGTGATTGTTCACTCTGATACTTCTGTTCCCCGGCTAACTGGATTGTTTTCAGGAAGCAAGCAATATTAAAGCCATCTTTCCCCCCTCCTGTCAGCTGCATCAGGTGCATCCCTCCCTTATTGACATGTACTTAATAAGCTCAGATCTTCTCACTTTCATCTTCCTGAGGTACTGCAGTTAAACTGAAGGCCTTTTGGTTTTGCAGGGAGATTTCCCTCTGCTGTCACCTACCCAGGAAAGATAATGCTCAGACCGTTCCCCCCACATTCTGGGGCTGAGTCGGGGTGGGTAGGAGGGAGAGAGATTCATTATTACCACTCATCTGACATAAAGGCAGATGCTCACAGCAGAAACCTGTCTCCAACTGATATGTGTGCAATAATAAGCCTTATGACAAGCAGGCTTCCCACAGGAGGAAATGAGCACATGTGAGAATTAAACACATAACAATGTAAATTAACAGTGATGGAAAGAGAATGGAAGGAAGCCTTTGGATAAATAACCTCATATTGATAATGATTAAGTTTGTGTGCATGGACTAGTTCAGGATACCGTGACTATCAACACAACACAAGTTATATACCAATACTCCAGCTACTGAACCATATCATTATATTGCCACTACTGCTTATTAGCAACTTATCTGGATATCATTCTTATTTTGACCTAATGGATGTCATAAAAGGTAAAGGTGAAGGGACCCCTGACCATTAGGTCCAGTCGTGACTGACTCTGGGGTTGCGGCGTTCATCTCACTTTATTGGCCGAGGGAGCCAGCGTACAGCTTCCGGGTCATGTGGCCAGCATGACTAAGCCACTTCTGGTGAACCAGAGCAGCACATGGAAGCGCCGTTTACCTTCCCACTGGAGTGGTACCTATTTATCTACTTGCACTTCGTGCTTTCGAACTGCTAGGTACCCTCCAACATTTCTCCGATGAAAATAGGGACGTGTCAGGGACTGGGCAGAGGAGGAATGGTGGAGACCACCTCCCCAGGCTGACCCTTCCAGAGAAGAAGACAGTTCAGAATTACAACAGGGGTTTGAGGGAGGTCACAGCTCAGAGGAAGATGAGGGGGAAAGTTGGGAAATAATGGGAGAGGAGGAGGAGGAGGCAGAGCCGGAGCAGCTGGCTGATACAATATCACTAGAAAGCATTTCAGACCCACCCAGGGGCGTAGGAAGGGGGTGGGGGGTGGTTCGCCCTGGGTGTCACCCTGAGGGGGGTTGACAAAATGGCAGCCGGCTGAGGGCTACACTCATAGACGGCACTCGAGTGGCACCTTCGGTATCGGTGGCATACGTAGTGGGGCTGCACATGCACCACCGGGCACTTTGCCCCATTCCTCGACACCCTATACCGGGTGTTGGAGAGCCTTCCTTCACCCCTGGACCCACCATCTCCCAGAACCCAGAGAGCCTTAAAAGTAGGAGACCAATGGGCTCAGAAGTGAAGGGCCCTCAGTTAATTGCTTGACAGAATACCTGAGATGATGCATTTGATTTGTTGGCCAGTAGCTAAAGCCAGTGCTGCTGGTAGCAAAAATACCCTGTGTGCATGCACAAAATTATTTCTGCAAAACTGACCTCTCTGCTTTAGTAATCCAATCTCACCATTGTAAATAAGGAGCCTTGGACTTATGCTAACTGACAATTCTATTCTTTGTATATTGTGCAGTGGTACCTAGGTTTACGAACTTAATCCACTCCAGAAGTCCGTTCTTAAACTGCAATTTCACTAATGGTGCCACATGTCTGGTGTGAGCTGTCGGACCACATACAGCTTGCTCCCTGGACCACTGCAGGAGCTAGACGTTTGGGAGGGGAGCAGAAAGAGTCAGGACTATTCTCCTTTGAGTTGTAGGCTGAGATCATCCTGCTAGTGATCTCTTTGCAAAACAGATTGGTTTGATTTCCCACCATATGCAATGTTCAGAAAGAGATATGAAAAGTTGGTATCTCC
This sequence comes from Podarcis raffonei, assembly GCF_027172205.1. Taxonomy (NCBI): domain Eukaryota; kingdom Metazoa; phylum Chordata; class Lepidosauria; order Squamata; family Lacertidae; genus Podarcis; species Podarcis raffonei. Next base: position 17,869,038 of record NC_070603.1, read on the forward strand.
AAACATTTTAATGCTGGTGATGGACCACAGATTTTCACAGAACCGAAAGGGGCTTGGGAGAGTCTTTGGTTCCCAAGGGGCAAATACACCCATCTCATCATCATCACCATCACCATCATATAATATTATTTACACCCCGCCCATCTGGATGGGTTTCCCCCAGCCACTCTGGGCAGCTCCCAACAGAATATTAAAAACATGATAAAACATCAAACATTAAAAACTTCCCTAAACCGGGCTGCCTTAAGATGTCTTCTAGAAGTCAGATACAGTGGTTCCTTGGTTTACAAACGTAATCCATTCCGGAAGTCTGTTATTAAACCAAAACCACTCTTAAACCAAGGCACACTTTCCCTAATGAGACCTCCCGCCACCGGTGCCCTTCCAACGTTCAGATTCTCTTCTTAGACCAAGGTAAAGATCTCAAACCGGGACACTATTTCTGGTTTTGCGGAGTTTGTAAACCGAATCGTTCATAAACAGGACTGTTCTTAAACCGAGGTACGTGTGAGAGAGGGAGGGAGGGAGAGAACCACCACTCTGGGCAACTTCCAACATATATATAAAAACATAATAAAACATTTAAAAACTTCCCTATACAGGGCTGCCTTCAGATGGCTCCATACTCTCCAACATTTCTCTGATGAAGTTAGGGACATCCTAAGAAAAAGTGGAGGGACGCGGGTGGCGCTCTGGGTAAAAGCCTCAGCGCCTAGGGCTTGCCGATCGAAAGGTCGGCGGTTCGAATCCCTGCGGCGGGGTGCGCTCCCGTTGTTCGGTCCCAGCGCCTGCCAACCTAGCAGTTCGAAAGCACTCCCGGGTGCAAGTAGATAAATAGGGACCGCTTACTAGCGGGAAGGTAAACGGCGTTTCTGTGTGCGGCTCTGGCTCGCCAGAGCAGCGATGTCACGCTGGCCACGTGACCCGGAAGTGTCTCTGGACAGCGCTGGCCCCCGGCCTCTTGAGTGAGATGGGCGCACAACCCTAGAGTCTGTCAAGACTGGCCCGTACGGGCAGGGGTACCTTTACCTTTACCTTTAAGAAAAAGTGGGACATTCCGGGAGCAAATCAGAAACTGGAATGGCTTCTGTAAATTCGGGACTGTCCCTAGAAAATAGGGAGACTTGGAGGGTCTGTGTTTGTGGGCAAGGTACAGTACACCATCCTTCCACGAGCATCCATGAAGCTCGCAATATTATTGGAGGGTACCTTTGCTCACTCCCCCCCCCTTGTGCTAATCACTGTTGTTTACATGGCATCTTTCATTCAATGGTGTGGCAGCAGTTCACAAACAATCGCTTATTAATGGGGCTGGCATCTCACCACCACTTCGCAGCACACATCTCATTATCAAGGGCCGACAGGTAAATGGAAGAGCCGAGACAAGACAGAGTGGGAAATGGTTTTCAGATGCAGGACTTTGACCAGCTTGCCTTTTTGCTTCGCTAGCGTGACGGTGGTATCCCCTCTGCTCATCTGGTATTCTGGAGTGCCCTTCCCCCTTCCTTTCTCCTGCCAAATAGGAAGGTGGTATTCATAAAAGATTAAGGTAACCATAGAGGACCAGTTTAAAGAAGTAAATGGAACACAGAATGAGGGGTAGGTGGAACTAGATGCAGAACTAGGTGAGAGCCAGAAATATACCTAAAAATCTGTTAAAATAACAATGGTACAGATCTCATCTGCATCAAGCGGATGTCAACATAGCTGACATCTAAGAAAAATATAACATATGGAGGATACTCTAAAATTTATATTATATTTATAGATGATAGTTAGATAGATAGAAATAGACATTATATATATAATTACACAGTAACCATATGATGTGATTGGTCAGCTCACCTCATCTATATGGATCAGCAATGTGGCTAATGTTTGGTGACAAAATGTCTGTTACAAATTCCTTGGCCACTGAGGAAGACCTCTAAGGGTCAAAATTAGGGCCGATTTGCCCTGTTGCTACCCTGGTAGCACCTGCCCCAGATCCGATCCTGCATGGTGCTTTGTCTATTAAAAATGAGCCCTTATGACCAATAACTTGTCATAACAGGAAGTAGTAAGATATGGGTTTATTACACGGAAATGAAAGGGAGAATAGATCGAGTGGTCTAACAGCAAGCTGTTTGCTTTCGACACTGGAACTAGAAGCCGATATATAACAACAGATTTATTTATTTTAAGCTAACTGTTTTCATACAATCCTCTTGCTCAGCAATATCTGCAATTTTCTGCTTGGTTTTCATAATTAAATTTAGAAGCAGATAAAACTGCTTCTATAAAACCCAATAGAAAGATAGGCCTATTACACCAAGTCAGGCCTATTCCATTTAGTTCTGTATTGTCTACACTGAGGGCTGATTCACACTTCCACGTGTCCCCTAGAAAGCACAGGTCCAAGCAGTTTTCTGCTTGACCCATGCTAGGCATGGGTCTGAGTGGTTTTGCCCTTTGCCCTGCTTCTTTCCCAGGGAAAGGCTGCTCTTTAGTGCTAAATCGGAACAAACGTCAATCTGGAGATAACCTAATTGCTGTTTGCTCCGATTGAGCACTAAAGAGTGGTTTTCCCCAGGGGAAAGTAGGGGGAAAACAGAAAGTGTGGATAAGCCCTGATTGGCATCAACTCTGCAGGCTTTCAAATAAGGAAGCTCTCCCAGCCCTACTGGGAGATTCTGGAGATTAAATTTGCAAAGCAAATACTCAATCACTGAGCCGCAACACTTCAAAATTAGGTAATTGAATAATACGCAGATAAAGTCTAAGTTGAAGCAAAAGTAAGAATAGATACAGGGCTTATCCCTTGGCGACAATAGAAAGAGCCTTTTTTCTGTAAACATTGCCACCATGAGAAAAAGGACAGGCAGAAAACATCCCTGGAGGAAACTTTTTTTAATACTTTACTCAACACGAAGAGGCAGAACTGCATTCTGTTGTGTATCAACAATATGTTTGCCAGCAGACTTTATTAACCTATTAAATCAGCAAGATCGAATAACCACTTTGCTCTATTTAATTTAAAACAATAAAACTAAATAATAAAAATTGCAGCTTCATAATAAAGCCTTATGCTGGATGAGAAAAGTGTTTCATTACAATCTTACGATTCCTCCTGGTATTAATATAAGATTGTTTACACCCCCGTGTTTAAGTCGATGCTCTACTTTGGGGTTGTTTGCGCACACGATATAATTACACATGTGGAAGTCTGTGCCATTCATGTTGCTGAAATTGAGGATGGAAGAATGTGCAGAAGCCAGAACACATGGGGGAATAAGGCACTGCAAGGAAATTGCATTGTAATACTTAACCTTTGAAACTCATTGCCACAAGTCAGATCCATTTGTCCATCAAGCTCATTATCGTCTACACTGCCTGGCAGTGACAATCCAGGGCTTCAGATAGCAGATCCTACAAGTGTCCCTATTTTTCCAGCGACAGTCCCAAATTTACAGAAGCCATCCCAGTTTCTTGTTTGATCCTGGAATGTCCCGCTTTCCCTTAGGATGTCCCTATTTTCATCGGAGAATTGTTGGTTATGTGACAACCCGAGCCAAGGAGATAAGTAACTATATAACCTTTAGAAGATGTCTGAAGGCAGCCCTGTATAGGGAAGGTTTTTTAAAAAAATGTTTAATGTTTTATTATGTTTTTATATATGTTGAAAGCCGCCCAGAGTAGCTGGGGCAACACAGTCAGATGGGTGAGGTAAAATAATAATAATAATAATAATAATAATAATAATAATAATAATAATAATAATAAATAGGACGTCCCTATTTTCATTGAAGGACGCTGTGGTCTAAACCACAGAGGCTAGGGCTTGCCGACCAGAAGGTTCGAATCCCAGCGATGGGCTGAGCTCCCGTTGCTCGGTCCCTGCTCCTGCCAACCTAGCAGTTTGAAAGCATGTCAAAGTGCAAGTAGATAAATAGGTACCACTCCGGCGGGAAGGTAAACGCCATTTCCGTGCGCTGCTCTGGTTCGCCAGAAGCAGCTTAGTCATGCTGGCCACATGACCCAGAATCTGTCTGCGGACAAACGCCGGCTCCCTCGGCCAGTAAAGTGAGATGAGCACAGCAACCCCAGAGTCATCTGTGACTGGACCTAACGGTCAGGGGTCCCTTTACCCTTTATCTATTTTCATCAGAGAAATGTTGGAGGGTATAAGATAGGCGACATTCCAAGCCCTATCTGAACATGCTGAGAATTGAGCCTGGGACATGTTTTATGTAAAACAAATACTTTACCCTTCTTGTTTCTTTTTTTTAAAAACCGCTTCCAAAATTACTGCATCTCATAAAGTCCCATATGTTGAATTCCTGCCTGCTGTTCATCCGTTAGATTTATAGAGCTTTGCCAGAAAGGAGGCAAGCCTAGTCACTGCTGATCTGGCTTATTCTCTGCAGATGCTATCCTATGCACACATATTTAAGCATAAGCCTCACTGAATACACAGAGAGACTTCCGATTAAACAGTCCGGCTGTGCATACTTTGTACACAGTGCTGCAGTGAATAAGCCCATTGTTTCAATGCAATGGGACTGAGTAAACATGCTTAGGCTTGAACTGCCCTTACACCTCTCAAAGTGAAGCTTGTAGCCACCTTGGTACTGAGCAATATATAATGGCAACAGGCACATATTTAAAAGGCATTTTATAAATGGCCAATAAAGAATTTGCTTTGAGTCCCAGTGGTCATGTTCACAGGGGAATCAACTTATACAGGTATTCAGGGTCAGATTAGGGTAGCAGTTGCTTGGGCTTGGAAAAAAGCCCCATATTCTCTTCAGCCCTAAGAGGAAGCATAAGGGCAATATGCTAACCACTTTTCAAATGGCGTAGGAGTTTTATTTACAATTAAGAGGTAGGCAGATGTTGTTAAATAAGCAATAAAATTAATACAATCGCAAAAGGTCTTCAGCTGGTAGTAATAGGAGTAGCTGTTGGGGAGGGGAAGGGGGGAGGTCAGCATCGTGCAAGTGCATTGGTAGAACCAATCTGGGGCTCCCACTAGTCTCCCCCCAACAGTAAAAAAAGGTAAAGGACCCCTGGATGGTTAAGTCCCGTCAAAGGCGACTATGGGGTTGCGGTGCTCGTCTCACTTTCAGGCCAAGGGAGCTGGCGTTTGTCCACTGACAGCTTTCCGGGTCACTTGGCCAGCATGACTAAACCGCTTCTGGCGCAACGAGACACTGTGACAATAGCCAGAGAGCATGGAAATGCTGTTTACCTTCCCACCATAGTGGTGCCTATTTATCTACTTGCACTGGCATGCTTTCGAAATGCTGATTGGCAGGAGCTGGGACAGAGCAACGGGAGCTCACTCTGTCACAGGCATTCGAACCACTGATTGGCAAGCCCAAGAGGCTCAGTTTTGGACCACAGTGCCACCTGCGTCCTTTTTACCCCAACAGTGACCTCTCCAATGCCTCACACCCTCCCTCTTTATAAGTGGCAGTAATGTTGTAGCGGGACGTGGGTGGCGCTGTGGTCTAAACCACAGATCCGAGGCTTGCTGATCAGAAGGCCGGCAGTTCGAATCCCCGTGACGGGGTGAGCTCCGGTTGTTCAATCCCAGCTCCTGCCCACCTAGCAGTTCGAAAGCACATCAAGTGCAAGTAGATAAATAGGTACTGCTCCGGCGGGAAGGTAAATGGCACTTCCTTGCACTGCTCTGGTTCGCCAGAAGCGGCTTAGTTATGCTGGCCACATGACCTGGAAGCTGTCTGCAGACAAACGCTGGCTCCCTCAGCCTATACAGCGAGATGAGCACCGCAACACCAGAGTCATCCGCAACTGGACCTAATGGTCTGGGGTCCCTTTACCTTTTTTATGTTGTGGCTGGCAGCCCAGATGCACAATGCTGCCCCTTCTTACCGCTCACTTCTGGGTAGTACTGTATTCACAAGATGGCTTCTAATAAAATTTAATTGAAACGAGCCTAATAAATGCAAGTTTTCTTCCTTGCAGAATATATAGGTACTTCATTTCCCCCCCTTACTGGTTGCAACTGGTGCTGAAAGGGCAAGGAAGGACTTTTGCTAAGAGTGCACTGCTAATCAAAACACAAATTCAGAATGCTGAAAAGGTCACAATGCATGTAGCACTATGCCGTATCTCATGGATGCATTAAGCATTTCATTTCTGATAACTCATTCAAAGATTTAATGAACCTGGCAAAGCACTAAAAGCTTCCCTTAAAAAAAACAACACAGCTGGGTGGGGAGAGAATGAAGATTGCAGCAATAAAACAAACCCCCGCTTTATTGTTTTGTATTAGGATTTCTGTCGGTGCATCCTGGCTTACAAAAGTTCACTCTTCTTCACGATGGATGGATTATAGAGATGTCTGTACTCAGTTACAACTGGGTCGTCCTAATTGTCAGGGCTGGTTCTTGGTATAAAGTTTTATGGTGATCTTCATGATACAATGAAAGAAAAACAATCTTGTTAAGTTGTGGGTGAACATATCAGACGACACAGGGATTCTTCAAACAGCTCTTGTTTATTCAGAGGCCAGAACAGAACTGAACTGAAGGGTTCAGCCAGCCTGCTTATATAGAGCTCCAGTACAACGTAACTGTATCAAGTTTCTGTAAACTATCCAATCACTGAACGTCACTTTCGATCCCTTATTTGCATATGTGAACCTGAACTATCTACAGTATCCCCCTGCTGGCCCAGGGTGAGAACTTCAGTACATAACAAATCTGATCTACAGGAAATAATAAAAAAGGAGCTAAAAAGGGAGAGGAGAGAAAGAGAACTATGTTTTCCTCTCTCACTGCCATATCTTAACTTTTATCCCATACAGAAAGATCTCTCAGCTGAGATTGTTCCTCTCTTCTCAAAGCCTCTTATCCTGTGAGGCCTCCCCTTCCCTGCCTCTCACACAGGGTCCTTCAACCTATTCTTCACCTTCATCTGCTTGCAATTCTTACTGTATTTGGGTAAGAGAGATTAATGAAAAGATGATAATAATAAACTTCCAAATGGAAAAGAAGTTGGAAAAAAGAAAATAGATAAAAGGGACCTCCAGCTATCCCTTGGTTACCTATAAAATTATTCAGGGTCGACAAATGCAATAATAATAATAATAATAATAATAATAATAATAATAATAGTAGTAGTAGTAGTAGTAGTTGTAAATTATTTATACCCTGCCCATCTGCCTGGGTTTCCCCAGCCTCTCTGGATGGCTCCCAACAGAATATTAATAATTATAATAAAAAAGTGATAAAATATCAAACGTCAAAAACTTCCCTAAACAGGGCTGCCTTCAGATGTCTTCTAAAAGTCAGATAATTGTTTATTTCCTTGACATCTGATGGGAGGGCATTCCACAGGGAAGGCACCACTATTGAGAAGACCCTCATCCTGGTTCCTTGTAACTTCACTTCTCCCTCTTGAGGGAACCACCAGAAGGCCCTTGGAACTGGACCTCAGTGTCCAGGCTGAACGATGGGGGAGGAGACGCTCCTTCAGGTATACTGGGCCGAGGCCGTTTAGGGCGTTAAAGGTCAACACCAGCACTTTGAATTGTGCTCGGAAACGTACTGGGAGCCAATGTAGGTCTTTCAGGACTGGTCTTATATGGTCTTGGCAGCCACTCCCAGCTGTCCCTATGCTGGTTGCTGCCCTTCCAGAGCTCTCCTGTACATTGTGGGCTGGTTCTGATCATTACAAAGCACAGAATACAGAGGAGGCTGACCACCCCTGTGTCAAAGGCACAGCTATGCATAGACTAGGACATAGGGACACTGGGAACTGTCTTATATGTTGTTCCACCTAGGTCAGAACTGTCTACATGGAAGGGCAGCAGCTGTTACAGGCCACACAGAAGTTGGTCCAAGCCAAAGTACAGTGGTACCTCAGGTTACATACGCTTCAGGTTACAGATTCCACTAACCCAGAAACAGTGCTTCAGGTTAAGAACTTTGCTTCAGGATGAGAACAGAAATCGTGCTCCGGTGGCGCGGCAGCAGCAGGAGGCCCCATTAGCTAAAGTGGTGCTTCAGGTTAAGAACAGTTTCAGGTTAAGTACCTTCCTCGGGAACGAATTAAGTACTTAACCCGAGGTACCACTGTATTGGTGTTGGGCTGACTGGTTCTTGGTATAACAGAGTACAGCCAATATTATCGGCTGAGAAACCAACATGCCAGGTGAGAGTGGCAAAGGGCAAGCACAATCCATATTCCTTTTATAACATATGGCGAATGTTTATTGAATACATAAATTGTTCAGACTGCGGCAGGAATCCACCCAGCACTCACAGGAAAATGTGTCGTGATCTCTTAGAGTAATCAAATGAAACTTTTAACACGTGGCATGATAAAAGTCTGTAATTTTATCAGGACAAGTTATTTGTTGTTTCCTGCTATAACAACTACCTTCTCGAAGTGTATCTTCTGAATATGAAAATAAACAAAAAGATTACAAAGGGGGGGGGGCGGAAAAAGTTGTCCCTTTCTCCCCCCCCCCCATGTTTCAATTTATGTATGCCCAGCAAGTTATAAGCTTCTACTGCAGCTTCTTATCTGTAAATACTAAAAAGAGGAAAACACAAACCTTCATTTTTCTGTATTATTTGATCACGTGACATGGCCTTCCATGAATCAAAAAATATTTAAAACTCATCATTTGCTTTAAATGTCATCATATTTCTCCTGGCAACAGGAAGAATTCTTGCTCCTCTGAATGCATTACTATTACCAGTAACTCCCGGAGGCAAAGCTGAGGCTCCCAGGGATGATGTTTCTTCAGTGTTTGTACCATATTTTATTTTAATATTTCCATTCTGATTCTCATGGTTTTCAGATTTCTCTTTCCTGTTTGCTTAACCACATACAAACTATAATCCTGTAGTCAATTCCTCATGGCTCACACATCTATGTAGACACAGCCAGGCTGAAGCATTTAACATTATTGCCTGATAACTGCAATGTTTGCTATGGAATGTTTTTCTTTCAAATTAGGAATATGCATTGTTATACATTTCACTCTTGGTGCCTTCTAGATCCACATGCACTTATTTATTTATTTATTCAGCATTGCATTGCATTGCATTGCATTGCACTGCATTCAAAATTACTCATAGAATGTCAAAGAGAAGTGTTTGAAATATCTATATCTATCATCTATCTATCTATCTACAGTCATACCTTGGGTTACAGACGCTTCGGGCTGCATGATTTCGGGTTGCGCACTGTGCTGAACCCGTAAGTACTGGAACGGGTTACTTCTGGGGTTTGGTGCTTGCGCATGTGCAGAAGCACTAAATTGTGCTTTGCGCATGTGCAGAAGCACCAAATCGCAACCCACACATGCTCAGATGCGCCACTGCAGGTTGTGAACGTGCTTCCCACACGGATCACGTTTGCAAGCCGAGCGTCCACTGTATCATCTATCTATCTAGGCAATAATTCTTTCTTCACCACATCTGCTCTCCTCATCTATGAAATATGTTCTCATATGTGATCTTACTTTACCATATAAACAGGGGCGTGTAACCCATAGAGGTCAGTGGCACGGGGCGCCAGGGCGCCAAGTTCTGGAGGGTGCCAGGGAAGAGGCAGAGGGTGGATGTGGCACCTCCTGGCAGTTTGCCACCCTTGCCTGCCTCCGCCATGCCGCATTGAAGCAGCGCCATGCCCAGAGCCTCTGTTTTGTTTTTTGTTTTTGTTAAAATAATTCAACATTAATACACATACAAACATACAAACATACATTTCATACAACATACCTACATACATACTGTTGGGATACTGCCAGGGAGACAAAGTCCATCTGAGCCCCCAAGCCGGCTGCCGGACGTTCCATCGATCTCCCGTAGTCACGCAGTATCAGCAAATAGCGACACGAAGCCTCAAGAAAATATTGCCACTTTCTTGGACTGGTGCACACTCTATCAGCAGAATTCACACAGCAAAAGATGCACAGCAGGAGAGCATATTTACAGTTTATTTAGCGTTGGTCAGAACAAAGAAACCATGACCGTCTGCTCCGGCTGCTCAGGCAACAAGAAGAAAACGAAAGCAACTGACAACAGAAACATCCTGTGAGACAGGAAATACGCAGGCTGTGACACAAACATCCTGCTCCCTTTTAAGGTGGAACGGAAATATCCTAACACATACAACATACCTACAACATACCTACACTCAATCCCACAGATAATTCCCATCACCATCCACCACCCCTCACCCTTTGTGTTAGACTTCCAATCTACTCAATTGCAATTTCTTTCCACTTCTATTACTTTCTTTCACACACCTTTAACCTAATTTCATACTTCTTTTTCTATTACACATTGTTATCCATCTTATTTAGTATTCCAATATTTGAAACGAAACTTGTTTATTCTAATAGGAGTTCTGATTTTTCGATATAGTTTTGCAAGTATCTTTTAAACACCTTCCAGTCCCTGTCTGCCTTCTCTTTTGAGATCCTTCCAATTTCTCCCATTGTTTTGGATATATTGTAGTACTCCAATAATTTGGCAAGCCACTCTGTCTTTGTTGGTACAGTACCACTTTTCCAATTTTTCGCAATCAATAGCCTTGCGGCTACTGTTGCGTATAAATATAAGGTCTTGTCTTCTTCCTTTAGGCTTCCTGGTACTATTCCCAATAAAAAACCTTCTGGTGTTTTCCTAAATCAATATCTGAACATTTTTTTCATTTCGTTATATACTGTTTCCCAAAATTGTTTGATGTTTAAACAATTCCACCATATATGTATCATAGTACCTTTTCCAGTGTTGCATCACCAGCAGACATCGCTACAATTTTTATTCATTTTTGCTATTCTTTCAGGTGTTAAATATCATCTGTGTTGCATTTTGAGATAATTTTCTTTCAATACATAACACATAGTGAATTTCATAACTTCCTTCCACAATTTTTCCCATTGTTCAAACATAATATTTTCCCCAATATCTTGCGCCCATTTGATCATTGATGCTTTAACCAATTCATCCTTTGTTTCCCACTCTAAGATAAAATTATACAATTTAGATATATTTTTTGATTTTTCTTGTATTAAATATTTATCGAATTTTGATATTTCTTTTTCAAATCCTAACTTTTTGTCTTTCGCTAATCTGTACTTAATTTGAATATATTGAAACCAATCACTAATATGAGCTTTAATTTCTGTATAATCCTTTAATTCCAATTCTCCATTTTCTTCCTTTAATACCATTTTATAGGTAGCCCAGTTTTCTTTCATATTTAATTTTTTCACTGCGACAATTTCTGCTGGCGATGCCCACCAAGGAGTTTTCGGTTCTAGAAGTCTTTTATATTTCTCCCATATTTTATATATAGACTTTCTAACTATATGCCCTAGGAAGCCTTTATGCACTTTGACTTTTTCATCTATTAGATAATGCCCAGAGCCTCTGTTTGCCGTGGCCACCGTGGCATGAAGCGTCCAGCTGAACCGGGAGGTGCTGCATCCAGCCTCCACCTTTTCCCTGCTGGAGGAGCTGCCCTCCAGCTGCTGCCCGCCTCCTCCAGCCCTGCTGGCAGCACTGTCCTTCCTAAAAAAGGTTGACAACACTGGGAAATGGAAGAGGGGCGGAGAGAGCTTTGCATCACAGCGCCGGATATGCTTAAGACGGCCCTGCATATAAATAAAGAATATTCTCTGTAATTTATATAATCTATTACCTTTCAGTTTACACCTAGAACATGCCACCCATTCAACAGTCTTTCTATATTTCATATCCCCTATTCCCAGGCCACACCTCCTCAAGCTCCTTTGCTTGCCTAGAGTTTGTTCTTGAATGTGACAATACATGTTTGGCTGGCTGGAGTGTGTGTGTAGAATCCTCTGACTTCTGTGTGGCTGTAATGTAGCCTGCGGTCCAAGGGAAAGAGTCACATCCACAGTTCTGCCGACTTTTGCCACTGGCCCTGCCACACCCACCCTTGCCCACCTTCTGTTGTTCTGATATATCTGTGCTTGCGTGTCAAGGCCCCCAAGCCAGACCCCCCGAAGAAATAAATTCACACAGACACAGATTTTGGTTTAAGGTTAATGGGCAACTTTATTGGTTACAGCAAATGTGAACTGTATTGTCAGGAAGGGTAAACCACCAATGAGGGACTCACATTGGGGGAACCCGCCTGCAGCTCTCCTTGGTGTTCCCTGAGGCCTGGCCTGGCCCTAGCCCCTCAAGCGAATTTTGGACAGCATCCAGGCCCCACGTGCTGGTCCCGAGGGTTAACCATGTGGCGAGGTCCAAGTCCAGTACAAGGTCAAGGGTGCGGTATGGAGGCTGTCTGTCAAAGCTGAAGCTGGGTCCAAGGCAGGAAGTTGAGTGAGGTCAGGAACTCTGGCAGAAGAGCAGGACAAGATGCAGGCAGGAACAGGCTACCAACACTGTTGCTCCCGCAACCTGGGACTGGGGCTGGCTGGCTTTTATCTGCCCCGAGGCATAGGGCGGCCCCGGTCCACAGGTGACTCGCCTCTCCTGGCCTGGAGGCGAGCACTCCTCCTGCAGGAACTTAGTTCCCTCCGCCTCTCTGCCCTGAGCCTCTGCAGCTCAGGAGAGGCTGGAGGGTTACCGGACCCAGAGGCAACCTCAGCTTCCCCGACGGGACTGAGAGTGGAGCACCTGCAGGCAATGGGTCCTCCATCACCTCAGGAGCCAGAGCAGGCTCAGCTGGTGCCTGCACCTGAGGATCCAGCACAGGTGAGGACCCTTCAGGTTCACTTCCCAGCCCTGGCTCAGCTGATTCTGGAGGCGGGGACTCCTGTGAAGGCTGGGATTCCTCAGGTTCAACCTCTGAGTCCAAATCCCAGGCCATCACACCCCAGATTCCTTTAATGGAATACCCTTGAACATGGAGGGGCAGGCGATGGCCGACCTCCCCTCCCCCCTCACATCAATAAGCCAATGCCTAACCGCCAAACCATACAAAGTTGTGACGATTGCTAAGAGGCGAGAACCAAGTGGCCAGTGCCAATCTGGCAAATTGAAAAATTTCTACTCGGCCCCCGGCCCAAGACAGCCGACCAACCAAAGTCCAAAGCAAGGCCAAAGAGCACCTAAAACCAAAGGGAGGGTGGGTGGGTGTTTGAAGCAGGTGCTCAACACACATCATGCTGCTGCTTTTATACCTCCCACAATCATCTCACTCAATCGCAGCTGGCCAAAAGAGGTCTGGGGTGATGGTGGTTCCACCCTGGTGTAAAGGGCATCACTCACCCCACGCGGACTGTGTTGGTGGCCCACCTGCAACCAGGACCATTCTTTAAGATGATCCAACTTGCCACCAAATGGAAGTATGTGAGGCAGCAGTGCAGCTCCTCTAGAACATGTTGACAACAGTGCTCGTGTAGGGTTGCTACGCATCCGAAATTTCCTGGAGATATCCGGATTACGGGGCCTGCAAGCGTCGTCTGGGTGGAAATACATGTAAATGTCCTCAGAAATAGTTTTAAAGTGTCCAAATTCTTTTTTATCTTGCTAAAAAAATCCCCAACAACTTTGGCGAAAACTAAAAGCTCAACAGCTTTGGCAAAAATCTGTCCGGATTTTCACTTTTTGAAACACGGCAACCCTAGCTCGTGAGAAGTATGTTCTGAGGGTATTTGGGATGTCCTGATGAAAATATGAGTGTTTATTTCCTTTTTGTACGTCATGTGCCTTCTTTTCTGATACAAACATATACCAGAACTTTGGGAGAGGACCAAATTTGGACTGATTATTCATGCGGAAAAAGAAGAGGCAGACACTTGATGTGACAATGGAATTATCTTGTGAGTTTTGTAGTGGGGCGCATATATATATATATATATATATATATATATATATATATATCCTTTCCATCTCTACTTTTGTCAGATTCTTAATTGGATAATTCGCTGCTATGCAGGGAATTTTGATGAGTGCTCTTGCGTGTCGGTACATTAAGTCCCTGGAAGAACCCACCTTTAATTATGTAAGACACTTGGATTTGTTTTGATTAAGAGTTGAGTCTGTGGTGGCTATGGATTATTCATGGCACACCTTCTCTTTTGATACTTTGAGGGGGAATTATACTGCCATCTCAGCTCTTACAGAGAACATTTCACTCTTTCAAACCTCTGGCGACTGCAGAAGGAAGCAAACATTTGTTTTCTAATGCAACTTTTGGAATGCAAGGGCAAACGTGGAGGACAGGAGCTAATGAAACAAATCCCCTGCTCTCTGTCCTTTCCAACGCGGCAGAGAGCCAGCTTCTGTGTTTGCTAGGCCAAAAAATGAATCCTGCCTGGGATTCACCTGTGACTATGAACAAGACCAAAACGTGAAGTCATGTCATGGTTTCTTGGCTGCAGTCCCAACAACTAGAAACAGACAGAAGATGGGTTTGGAATAATTGTCTGCCCCAGCAGAACTATAATACTTGTGCCAGAAAGAGAACCTGCCAAACTGCCGTGGTATCCCTCATTTGGATTCTTTCAGCGTATGAACCACAGTTATCTAAAATATAAGAAAATCCATGGCGCACCAGCATACCTTGCACTTTCAGAAAGACAAATCCAGAATAATATTTCATTTCATTTCACTTTTAATTCATATAGCAACTTTCTATATTGCTATACACAAGGCAGTTTTACAGCAAGAAAATATACAGCAAAGGACACACACCTTATAATAATCCGCTCCAGTACAAAAGGTCATAATAAAACATGAATTTAAAATGGAATGACTTTATTTGATATAAGGAATATTCCATAATCGATTAGAATACAAGAGTCCACAATAAAATCAACTCTCAAAACATCAGCAAATAATAAGTAGAAATTCACTCTTAACAATAAATAATTACTAAACCATGAACGATAAAATAATGGCAAGCCACAAGGCAGAAAATACCGCAATACACACAAACCCATGTAAAAGGATCAAATTGGGGGGGAAAACACACAACTTATAAAATCATTATTTTTTAAATCCCCGAATTCCTCTTCTCCCTTCCCAGCTGCTTCTGCTGTTCTTACAGCCATGGCCCGGGAGAGGCTCATTGCTCAGCTGGGCTTGATGAAAGGTGGGTGGCTGCAGCAGGTCTATAGGAGCTAATGTGTTTATTTGTAGCCGCTCTTTCTTTCTGAATAGAGTGGAATTAAAAGCCATGTACACAGGGATTCCTGAGTGGTTTCACATCCAGGCACTGATCAGACCTAGACCTGTTTGGTTTAAGCCAGGGGGTTGGCAAACTACGGTCCATGGGCTGGATACGGCCCGAGGGGGTCATTAAATCAGCCCCCAGCCCTTGCGGCCTGCTTGGTCAGTCCCCGCATGGAGCTAAACCGGCGTGGCGCGGTGATTGACTTCCAGGACACAGCTATGGCTTCCTATTGGCTGCAGGAAGCTCCAGATGCCACTTCCTCCTCCCCCGCCATGGCTCTGAAAGCCAGAGGGGAAAGAGCGAAGGGTGTGTGCGCATGTGCATAGGTGTGCGCGCTCCCGCACACTCCCATGCGTGGGCGATCCAGCCCGCCGGCAGAAAAGTTTGCCGACCCCTGGTTTAAGCAAAGTCACTGTTTCCTGTGCCTTCAGACCATGATGAAGGCCAGATTTTATTTTGGGCAAAATCCTTACCACCAAACAGGCTCAATTTATTGGTACACAGCCACCAATATTCATTATCCCCAGGCTCCCAGCTAAACTATCACAATTAACCAGGTGGCAAACTTTTATTATACTAGCTCTAATAAACAAGAGGACCCAGCTTCCTCAGATTGGAAATGTCAGTAAATATAGCAGTATATATTTTTTAAAGCAACCATTCTGGATAAAGTATTGGTAGAAACTCTCCCCCTCCCCCAGACTGCATTGAAATGAAAAGCGAATTGCAAATATGCTTACACTCTTTCCCAACATAACATTTGTGGCACAATAGTAGCATAGCCGGTCAACCTCTGTCTCCCACCTTGCCAAAAGTTAAAATGAAGTATCTCCTGAGCCAGAGTTAGTGTCCTTTAAAAATCACATTGTGGTGAAGCCTAGCTATGAATGGTTTGCAAAAATGGAAGGAAGTCTCAAAATAACTCATAAGTAAAATACAAAAATACAATACAGAGTAAACATGACTATTGGAACAATAGGTAAAGGTAAAGGGACCCCTGACCATTAGGTCCAGTCATGACCAACTCTGGGGTTGCGGCGCTCCGCTCATCTCGCTTTAGTGGCCAAGGGAGCCAGTGTACAGCTTCCGGGTTATGTGGCCGGCATGACTAAGCCGCTTCCGGAGAACCAGAGCAGCACACGGAAATGCCGTTTACCTTCCTGCTGGAGCGGTACCTATTTATCTACTTGCACTTTGACATCCTTTCAAACTGCTAGATTGGCAGGAGCAGGGACCGAGAAACAGGAGCTCACCCCGTCGCAGGGATTCAAACCGCTGACTTGATCAGCAAGCCCTAGGCTCTGTGGTTTAACCCACAGCGTCACCCACACTAAAAGTGTTCACCATCAATTGATATACAACAAGTACCTATCACAAACCAGTACCTTTAGGATGAACACCTAAAATAGACCCGCAAAACTAGAACTGTAATAGTGCCCAAATAATGTATAGAACTAAGTCAAGTATGTATTGGAAGTGCAAAATGACAGAAGGAATTTTTTTCCCCCAATTTGTGGTGGATTTGTAAAAAAGCTAGAGTTTCACATATTGTTATAAGAAGTTGATTTAGGTAGATTTGCATGAAAACATGACCTGAACTGGCAGCAGCAAAAGAAAGAAAGAAAGAAAGAAAGAAAGAAAGAAAGAAAGAAAGAAAGAAAGCTTCTGCTGAGAACCACAAAACATTATTCTCCCGCCTTCCCAAATTTAAAAAAGTTCTCCAGCCTACTAAAGATTATGTTTCTTGCCAATTTCTTTTTTTTCTTTTCTTTTTGGGCCCAAGCTAGTTCTCATGAATGTGCAAGAAAAGTTTCAGGGGGAAGTTTTTCTGTAGCACTAGCTGTTTCAGCACAGCACAGACTCCGAAAAGTTTAGCACAAACTGGAATCTCAGGAAGCAGCGCATGAAAAATGTCGCCACACCAAACATAACTTGGAGAGTCCTTTCCCCATGAGGCTCTCTCTGCTTCCATTAATCCGATGCTTCCTTTGCCCCAATCTGGCACAGGTTGTGCTTCAGTAATGCATTATTTTGTAAAAGTCACACATACTGACTGAAAACATCTACCACCCAGTCCAAACCCCCAAAGACTTGCTTTGGTTTGTTAGAGGTGAAGTTTCCAGTGTCATAGATGGAGGAGAAAGAGAGAGCACTTGCTTTTATGAAGGATGAATTGGCGAATTAGATCCGAAATGTACTGCATCATATCCTGACATTTTTATTTTTTTTAAAAAAAATAGCATTAGATGCTTAACTTAGGTGCACTGGCCAAAGGCTTAACAGGCAAATTAGATACAGACTTTATACATAGGGAAACTGAGGCAAGATCAGTGTTCTGAACTGCTGGGAGCAATGGATTGTGAAGTGCACTTACCAACTGAAAACCAGTGATTCTTTTTCCCAGTGACAGGAACTAGAACTCATTTAGCTTTGGCAAAACAGTGTCTTGGGAGTGACTAGGGAAACCCAGCCAGATGGGCGGGTTATAAATAATACAATTATTCTTATTATTGGGATGAAATTGGGGCTTAAGAAGGTTTGGGGTGTTGGTGGTAGGAACTGGCATCTAAAAAAAAACAACTAATAAAGTTTAGCTTCAATATTTTTTGGGGGGAGGACTGAGAGAAACAGTGATTGACATGTCCGTCCCTGCTTAGCCTTGCTACAATCTGGGAGCATTTTGTATAATCCTATGCTCGCCTTCATCTAGATAAGGGCTTGTTGTGTTCC
Source organism: Podarcis raffonei (assembly GCF_027172205.1). Lineage (NCBI taxonomy): Eukaryota > Metazoa > Chordata > Lepidosauria > Squamata > Lacertidae > Podarcis > Podarcis raffonei. The sequence continues at coordinate 17,886,894 of NC_070603.1, forward strand.
AGTTAACTCTCACAATCATATTAAGACCATGTGACCTTTGCAGAAGTCCATAGATGCAAGTAACATACTGTTATGTCTGGAGCTTTAATAATAGGCGGGTAGGCTTTTAAAATGTAGTAATCTGATTGGCTGTTGGAGCCGTCCAATCCGGCTCCAGAAGGGAAGTTTGAACCAGCCTATCAGGTGTCACCTGGGGTGTGAACAAAGTATATACAGCCTGGGGTCTGGGAGGCACAACAAGCCAGAAAGCACTGAAAGGTACATCAATGACTGACTGTTTTTATTACTAACTGAAATAAACTCCATGAAGCTGATGGTATGCTCCAAGTATATTTCACATACCTTGATAATAAAGTCCCACCTCAGCCGTTCAAATTGTATTCAGTGAACACACTTGGGGATAGTGGTGACAAGTTATACATCAACCTTTACTTGTTGACTGAACGCCTGAAAACAGAGTCTGCATGCATAGTTGTGTGGTGTGTTTTGGGGGGAGATTTGAAATAATCTCAGGGTTTTGGGTTTGAGCCCCACATTGGGCAAAATATTCCTACACTACAAGGTGCTGGACCTACCTGGACCCTGAGATCATCTTCTGAGGCCCTCCTTCGTGTGCCTCCTCCTCAAGAGGTCCAGAGGGTAGGAACACAAGAACGGGGCCTTCTCTGCAGTGCCTTCACCCCGCTGCCCTGCAGAGGCTTTGCACAGCTAACCCCGAAGCCTTTAGAGCGCAGCACGAGGTCCCGCTGCGCTCCAAAGGCTTCAGGTGGCTATCCCTGAAGCCTGGAGAGTGAAAGGGGTTGGTGCGCACCGACCCCTCTCGCTCTCCAGACTTCAGCGAAAGCAACGCATAGCCTCCGGAGCACAGAGGGAGCACTCCCTCTGCACTTTGGAGGCTTCACATTGCTTTTGCTGAAGCCAAGGAGCCTGCATTCGCTCCATAGGCTGCACAAATATTTCCCCTTCATTTTTGGAGGGGAAAAAGTGTGTCCTATAGAGCGAAAAATATGGTATTTGGATGGCAAAGATAATTCAACTGCTCCATCCTGTCTCGTGGCTTACAAGGAGAATTTCACCCAAAGGCTGCTTAGGGTGCTACATTTGTTTGTGTGTGTGCACATGCCTAGTCTTCAGAACCTGAACCTCAAATGAATGACAGCGCAAATGAAGCGTTTGGGACTATGTAAATGCTGAGTAATTGTAACAGGCAGGGAAATGCTGGTGACTGTGTAATCAATACCTGAGTTTCTGTCAAGCTGTTTGGGCCCCTGCAGTTTCATCCACACTGTTAATTAGGCAGATCAGAGATGTTGCAGAGTGCAACAAGAAAACCGAGCAAAAAACAGTTCTTTGTTCCGTGGGAGCATGAAGAAGATGGCGAACCAAAAGGAAGCAATGAAAACTGAGAAGCTTTTTTATTTTCCTTTTACAGAAGCATGATCCCTGTTTCCTCTGATCCAAGGGTTCTTATAATAATAATTGAAGAAGTGCCTAGATGACTAAGCTTCTCCTTAGATCAGCCTATGTGGAACTTGTCTCTTTTGGTGTCAAAAGACTGGAGATACTCATTTGCTTGACTGTCAGTTGTGAATTAATAAGGCTAGATCTTTGTACGAGAGTCGGTAGTGCAGCATGCAGAATCCTGGATAAAACTTTGCTCTCAGTGCTGAAATAGAATTTTGCCCGCAGGAAAAAACCTCATATGATGTGAAAAATGAATCAATATGGGCACCCATTCAACCTTGCGCAATGATTTTGCCAGATCTCCTAAGATAAACAGCTCCACGATGGCCTGAAAGATTGCCAAGGGGGAACCAGAGCGTGGCAAAGCATGAGCCACAATAGTGGCATGAGGAGCACAGAGATGGGGAAACCTGTGGCTCTCTCGATGTTGTAGGACTCCAACATAAATAATCTCCATTTAGGAATCATGGGAGATATGCCTCAGCCCTTATATACCCAATCAACGCGTTCCGTAGGAGAGGTCCTCCTGCAGATACTATCTTACAAGGAGGTCCATTTCATATGATGTGGGAAGCAGGTCTTTAGTGTGGTGGCACTGAACCTTTGGAAACAAGGACCACTTATAAATGCCATCTTCAGCTCCTCGAAAGATTCCATCAATGGCGTCTCTGAAAATTTTTACACATCACTTGAGAAGACAGGCAAACTAATGCCAGTGTACTGGAAGAAGCAAAGATTGCCAGTGTCAAAGCGATGATTCTTCAACATCAACTTTGTTGGACTGGTCATGTTGTGCGGATGCCTGATTATTGTCTTCCAAAGCAATGACTCTATTCTGAACTTAAAAATGGAAAGCATAATCCTGGTGGTCAACAAAAGAGGTTTAAAGACTCTCCCTAGACAATTTTTTAAAAATGTAGTATAAACACTGACAACTGGGAAACACTGGCCTGCAGAGCTCTAAAAGGAGAACAGCCTTTACCGAAGGTGTCATGGACTTCGAAGACGCTCAAACTCAGGATAAAAGGGAGAAATGTGCTAAGAGGAAGGTGCGCTTGGCAAACCCTCACTGTGATCAACTCCCACCCAGAAACCTATGTCCACACTGTGGATGGATGTGTGGATCCAGAATTGACCTCCACAGTCACTTACGGACTCACTGTTCAAACCGTGTTTATGGAAGACAAGACAAGAATCTTCAGGTCATTCCCATAGAATATATAATACAGGTGATTCACAGAGATTATAGTAGATCAATTCTGCTGGGTTCTGCAGCACACTGCCATTGTGACATTAGATGATAGACTGGTGGGTCACTCCACTCACCTGTCAAAGTTGGGCCAGAGGGCGGGGGAAGTTAAAGATCAAGCCCACTGGGCCGAAATGGTGCTCTACCTCAGGCTTCTCAAAATCACTCTGAAAAGCATATAACTCCTTTTGCAAATGTTGAAAAGAATATAATTGTGAATGGATTGCAGTAACTCCTGGCTAAAGTCACATTTGAAACTGCAATCTAGAGGTGAAAATCTCAATATCCCCTTACCATTCTCCCCGGCCACCTGGTCAAGTTGATGGATTTACTTCCATGCTTCTCAGAAATTAACTATATTCACAAGAGAGGAGGGAACAAAACAAACCTGATTTTTTATTCTCTTTCTTTCCCCACAAGCAATAGCATTTCTAGCCTTTTTCCTTCTTTGACAAAAGAGAAAAGAGCATTAGCTGTCATTAACATTTCTTAATAATCATGGTAACCTCACAATCATAACTGGCAACAGAGACACAAATATTTTCTCCAAATAATCTGCAAAATATTATCAGAGAAGAGATTCTACAGGAAGGAAATGTCCTTTGGGGAAAGCGACTGAAAAATAATAATCAGTGGCTATTTCAGTTTGTCATTTTCTGTATGAGGATATCAGATCAAAGAGAATTTAAAGACAGATGCAGCTTGCCTTGTTGCAAGATCACTCATGCTTTGCTAATTTGTCCCATGACATAGAGTGCAGTACCTTTAGAAACATCTTAAACAGATTAAAATTGTATTTTGGAATGAGTTCATCTTGAGCTTTATGAGCTGCAAAAGTGGAAGTTAATTGGAAGTGTAGTATTAACTAGAGACATAAAGAAATAAGCATTCTGAAAGCCCAAAAAGAGATAACCTTAAGCACCAATTCATATACAATGTAATCACTTTTCTCTTTGATTCATTACATATGCTGCCTTTGGATCTGAGACATCAATAATAGTTGGGTATCCCCCCCCCTTCCCCCTTTGCATAAACTTTCCTCTTAAAATATCAAAGCACCTTGATGTTAGCTGAGTATCTGGGCGAAATTTTAAAGCATCTTGTTGATGCTAGAAAGCAAAGTTTGTTTTGAAATTAGGACAAGGAGAATCTCAATTAGAATCAGAACAAGTGCCATTACCCTCCATGGGGGTCAGGCATAACCGAGCGCTAAGATAGCAATCCTATTCACCATTGCTTTAGAGTAAAACCCATTAAACTGAGAGTGACTAGCCATACGGGTAAATAAACATCAGGCTGCCAGAGGATTAGGGTTCAATTCACCTACAGAAGGCTGTGATTTTGGGAAAGAGTCACTAGTTTACTGCAGGCAGGGGTTAGACAAGAGCAACAATTAAGAAAAGCATGGCAAAAATGGGGAATCGTCATAGAACGGGGAGGAGATCTGTGAGCCAACACCTGCTGCCAGCAAAACTACACCACCAACAACAATAATTTATTACTTATACCCCACCCATCTGGCTGGACCTCCCTAGCCTCTCTGGGTGGCTCCCAACAGAATATTAAAAACACAATAAAACATCAAAAATTAAAAACTTCCCTAAACAGGGCTGCCTTCTGATTTCTTCTAAAAGTCAGATAGTGGTTTATTTCCTCGACATCTGGTGGGAGGGTGTTCCACTACCGAGAAGGCCCTCTGTCTGGTTCCCTGTAACCTCGCTTCTCACAGTGAGGGAACCGCCAGAAGGCCTTCGGAGCTGGACCTCAGGGTCTGGGCTGGACGATGGGGGTGGAGACAGTCCTTCAGGTATACTGGATCAAGGCCATTTAGGGCTTTAAAGGTTAGTACCATGACTTTGAATTGTGTTCGGAAACGTATTGGGATCCAATGTAGGTCTTTCAGGACCAGTGTTATATGGTCGTGGTGGCCATTCCCAGTCACCAGTCTAGCTGCTGCATCCTGGATTAATTGTAGTTTCCGGGTCGCCTTCAATGGTAGCCCCATGTAGAACGCATTGCTGTAGTCCAAGCAGGAGATAACTAGAGCATGCACCACTCTGGCGAGACAGTCCATGGGCAGGTAAGGTCTCAGCCGGCGTACCAGATGGAGCTGGTAGATAGCTGCCCTGGACACAGAATTGACCTGCGCCTCCATGGACAGCTGTGAGTCCAAAAAGACTCCCAGGCTGCACACCTGGTGCACACCTGGTCCTTCAGGGGCACACTTACCCCATTCAGGACCAGGGTTATACAATGTAAAATTGACCTGAGTGTGTATTGAGCAACTCATTAGAAATGTTAGCAGACTAATCACCTCCTTGTTTGCATTCTCTCCAGCACTTCACTGTGATACCTAACTCCCCAAAGTTTTCAAAATTTGTGCTTATGGAAAGCACAAATGTCAGATTCAGTGCACAGCCCCACGGGGTGCTTGATCTAATGTAGGCATGCCTCATTCATTGGTCACGAGCAGTTAGCAAAGCAGCAATTTTAGGAAATGAATTTACCCTACTGCAGTTGCAAGAGGTTGGGGAAACTTTTAAACTCAATATCCCCATTTATAGAAACCATATTTCTAGGCTCCAGGGGAAATGTTTTCTCCCCTCCCCATCCTTGCCAAGGCCTTTTCTGAAAGAAGATGAAACAATAAATTGTTAAAGTTATTGTGGGCATAGTTATAAATATTTTATGGTAACGACACAAGATTCGTCTGCTCTGAATGCTTCACCTTTCCGCAGCACAAAAGGCTTATGAATCATCTTTATTTCCAGCTGTAAACTGGGGTGGTTCTTATGGACTTCCCATATGGCTGAGCAGAACTCTGCTGAGCTGTGTCAAATTGCCCCAGATTGTATGTTCCAGAAAACACCTTTTTCTTCTTTGAAGTTATTAGGCAGCTACAAAATGCTATAAAATCCCTTCCATTTACAAACGATACAGTTTTCTTCATAGACAACCCGGAAATAAATGGTAGACTTCAACAATCAGGAAGTAGCCGGTGAATTTTGACTAATCTTTGAGGTGCAGAGACTTCCAAATAGGAATGGGGGTGGGAAATTTGGTTCGGTTCAAATTTTAAGGTTAGCCTACCCAATTCACAATTTCCAGAATAATACACAAACCACCCTGCAAAATTCATACTTCTCTGAATTTTGTAATGTGATTCTCCAGCCAAGTAATGCATGAAAAAAAAAATCCATATGCTTGGGTAAAGCGTGCACAAAAATGCATATATCAGTGAAAAATAGCATTTTTAAAAATGCAATATATTCTGGGAAATTGCTTTACAAATGTGTATGCATGTCTCTAGTAGGAAAAATTCACCGATGAACTCTCATGAAAACTTAATAATAATAATAATAATAATAATAATAATAATAATTACAAACAGATGTGGAAAGCTGGAAAAATTTATTTAAGAATATCCTAGACCCACATTCTAACCACTACACCACACTGTTTTTCTTCTCAACCTTTATACACTAAAGGATTTGTATATTATTTTCTTTCTTTCTTTCTTTCTTTCTTTCTTTCTTTCCTTCCTTCCTTCCTTCCTTCCTTCCTTCCTTCCTTCGTTGTGATTCTTGGGGTGTGCTTTGTGTATCCTTCCTTCCTTCCTTCCTTGATGTTTTCATGTTCAAGTATCTATTTTAAACTGCTCCAAAGATTTCCTCTAGTTAGATTTAATCCATGACATCGTCCTTGTCCTACTTTTGTGGCGTGTGACTCAGCAATTCAGTCTTTTCAGGGAGAATTATAACACAGTGGGACAAGAAGAGGTGGCAAATAAAGGACTGATGTAGTTTTTCTGGCTTCAGAAATTGACTTCCCTCAGTAATGGAAAGAGCTGTCAGCTTGTAACTCCTCCTGTTTATGTGTGTGGGCTTCAGTTTTTCGCTACGTGAGAAACCAGGATACAATTTTCTTCCCCCTTTTGCTAGACTTGGGAAGAAGCATTTTGGCAGCCCTCAAACTCACCAATTGAGGAGGACCTCATCAGATTGAAAAGAGAAATTAAAATTATGCATACCACAGGGTTATTTACAACATCAGAAATATTATTATTTTTGTTCAACTATGCCTAGGCTGAAATCCTGTCAATTCAGGTTTCTTGACAGTGCAATTCTTGTTCAGATCAAGGGAAGTAATAAAGGTAAAGGTAAAGGGACACCTGACCAGTCCAGTCGTGGCCGACTCGCTTTATTGGCCGAGGGAGCCGGCGTACAGCTTTAGGGTTATGTGGCCAGCATGACTAAGCCGCTTCTGGCGAACCAGAGCAGCACACAGAAACGACGTTTACCTTCCCGCCATAGTGGTACCTATTTATCTACTTGCACTTTGACATGCTTTCGAACTGCTAGGTTGGCAGGAACAGGGACCGAGCAACGGGAGCTCACTCCGTTGTAGTACCGTTCTATTCTGCCTTGGTTAGACCCCCACCTAGAGTATTGTGTCCAGTTCAGGGTCCCACAGTTTAAGAAGCATATTGACAAGATGAAACGTGTCAGAGGGTGACCAAATTGATAAAAAGTCTGAAAATCAAGCTGTATGAGGAATGGTTGAGGGAATTAGGTATGCTTAGCATTGCAATAGCCATTATTTCTGTTGCACCCTTCTTCCCTTAAGAAAGGGTACACAAATGTGGGCTTTTCTGGATGCCCATTACAGGAGCTGAGTGGTAATTTTTTGGGTGTGGATTCTTTGAATGGTCCTTAGGTTCCCTCTTTTCCAACTATTCTACACTGCTGGGGAAAACTCTAATGGGCTGTCTGGGAATTGTGTTGTTGGTGTTTTTTGTTTGACATTTAGTGTTGCAGATATTAATATTGCACAGTTTGAAGTGACTGGATGCATGAAAACTGACTCCGTTTGGATTTGAAGCATTGCCCAGACCCATACACAATATTATTCAAATTTTACTAGCAGAACTCTTCGAAATGAACAGAAACATCAAATGATTCACCCAAAATATCCATATGTCTTGTGTTGTCTAGCACAGGCTTGGTATCTTACAAAATATGAAATAATTCCAACAGACCTAGAAACAGAAGGTTGTCTTCACTTTTTAGCTTGGAGCTGTTTTCTCTCTCTCAGTCAGAGAGGGTCTTTTACATGTCCTTATTTCACAGAGCCTTGAGACAAAGGACACAAAGGCAACTCCCTTCAAAATGGAGATTTGCAACCCAATACCTTCATCACATGATCTAAGGTTCAGCACTCGCATGTTAGCTACCAGGGAACAACAATCAGCTAGTTAATCAGCAAGAGCTCAGAGTGGTCTCCTTGGCCCATGGAAAATCCCCATGTTAAACCTTTTCACCACTATACATTTAGGCATTCTCATTCAGTATCAATCAAACCATTATACTTAACATTCAGTGTGGGCAGGTGAGGAATTTAAGAACATATGCTTTAAGTACACTGAGGTATAACCGAATCAAGAGGATCCTTTAGGTACCTGCCATTGCTTTTGGCATGGCAAGTCCTCAGGGGTGCATTTTGGGCCTGGCATGCACATTTTGGTGAATGCCAAACAGCGGGGCCTCGGTGCGCATGTTAAGTTACCAGGCCTGATGGGCTGGCTACAATATCATCAATTAGTAGAGGCATTTAGGATAGACAACAAAAACGGTTTTGCAGTGGAAGACTCAAAAATAGATAACGATCTAATACAAAACAAGAAAAGAATAATTTCCAGTATGTATAGACTCCTTTTAGAATGCGAGGTGAAAGATGAGGAGGTAAAAGAGGTAATGATTAAGTGGGTGAAAGATCTTGGTAAAAGCATCCAATTATTGGCATGGAACAAAACATGGAAATATACGGCCTGTATAAAGAAAAAAAATTCTACAGAAAAAAATTCTAAAGAAAAATTTTCTACAGGTGGCATATAACTCCCAGCAAACTATCTAAAATTTATAAATTGAGATCTAACACTTGCTGGAGGTGTAAACAGGCAGAAGGGACACTGTTTCATATGTGGTGGGGTTGCAAAAAAGGTAAGAATTTTTGGGATATTATATATGAGGAGTTGAAGAAAATGTTTAAGCAAACCTTTATTTAAAAACCCCAGAAGCTTTCTTGTTGGGTATTTCAGACTCGGATATACCAAACAAAAAAAGAGAATATTTTTATATGCCACAATGGCAGCTAGAATATTAATAGCTAGGAATTGGAAAAGTAAAATAGTACCAACAAAAAAGGAATGGTAAGATAAGCTATTTGAATATCCTGAGTTGGCAAAAATGACGGATGCAATTAGGAGACAACCTAACCAAAACTTCCAAAAGGAATGGGGAATCTATAGAGATTGTAAAAAAAAAACAGTGCCCCCAAGTAAAAAATTGTCTATTAAGAAAATTAATAAAAAGTAATTAAAAAAAAGTTACCAGACCCAAGACTCACTTAGCAGGGATGGAGTAATTTGCTCCTAATCCTTGGCTGGTGAGTCACAGACCATGACTATTAACACGCCCAGGGGACTGGAGGGATCCACCTCTAGCAGATTTATACACAACCTCACCTGCCTGTACTTTTCTGAATTCAGTTAATTTGGCTCGCAGATCTTCCACTTGTTATTTTGATAAATATAACATGTTAGCCATCAGGTTGCCTCAGGCGCCTTCATCATGGGCATGGGGGCAGTATGGATTTTATGATGACATCACAGCCACTGCTGGGCAAGACTTGGCAGACACACTGGTAGCGCTTGTGTTTTGAAGAGTGTGGCTGAGATAAATATGAATAGTAAGGTAGCCCTGGGACCTTGAGTTGCAGCAGGATTATAATAATGTTGGCTCTAACATATTCTCTGTTTTTCCTATATGGGCTTAGCATGACATGTAACCTATCTTGAAACTCCCCACCCAAATGCAGCCATGATTTATTTAGCTCAGATCAAAGACATGCAGCTGCAAAGAACCTAATTAAAATTGGATGGTGCAGCAGGCAGACTACATCTATTATTTAATTTCTGAGGTTGTGATCTTATTCAGAATTAGGTTTTTTTTCTAGAATTCACTTACATGGCTGGCTCCCTTTTTCCCTCTGCACCAGGCTTGTATTTCGATCATGTTTCATATGGAATTGGAATGCCAGCTCTTTACAACAGATCTTCTGCTTGAATGAATGGCAATATGCAGAACTTTCCTTCCTTCCTTTTCTTTAATTTGAAAAAAGTCATGCATATTTCTGGCAGCATGCATATTTATCAGAAACATCTTACATCATAAACACCCTTGTGGATCAGACTAAGTGTCCATGTAGTTCAGATTTGAAATCTGTGGCCTTCCCAGATGTTACGGAACTACAACTCCCATCAGACCTGACTGTTGGCCATGCAGGTTGGGACTGATGTTGTTGGACTCCGGTTCCCAAGAGTCTTGTTCATTTTAATGCATTACTACTAATGTGTTGCATTGCATCAAGGAGCATGGGAAAGATGAATTAATTAACAGTTATCTGTTGATTTAGAATAATTGAGCAAACATATTAACTATTTCCTAGAATCCTACTAATTAGGAATCTTTTACATATTCCTAAATTGCAATGTATTCCTAAATTCAGTGGTTATTTATGGAGAGATGCTTGCAAATGCAATTGGCTGCACATGATGCTGTCTTTTAAAGGTCAGTGTGAATTTTGTCATCAAACAGTAGCTAGGATAGGCATATCTATCAAAAATTGAATTAAAAAACCAATTGAATTAATTGGCAACAAAATAGTTTATTCTGATTAAGAGCTTTTTCACATGGATCAAATTCCCAATGCATATGCATATATTGTAGGGGAGAGTGGACATAAAAATGCATATATTGAAAAAAAACCATGCAAAATATTAGGTGAAAGTGCTTGCAAATATGTGCTTGTTAAGCAAAAGCGCATGAAGATATGTAAATTAGGAGAAATGTGTACTAAAATGCTGACAACTTTTCATGACTACTTAAAACAACAACAACAACAACAAAAACTACTGTACTAAGCAAACTGGTGTAAACTGGTGTAGAAATGTGGCAGGACCTAAGACGGGAAGATATAAAAGTGGAGAAATTAGAAAATGAGTAAAATGAAAACTGACAGGTTCATCTAACTCTAAATACTAATGCTATGGAAGGGAACAATATCTGTTCCAATCTTTTTGGCAGCACTTGGAAAGAATTGATCCAGCCAGGGTTCTTTTTGTCCCTCTGCAGGTCCTCACCTATTTGTAAGACAAACATCTTTAATTTCCCCTCTTGTTAGAGATTAAGGGCCATTGACTTCAAGATGACATAGCATAGAATTTGCTTGAAGGCTGAGAGAAATGAGGTGAAAGGAAATCCTAACTACAGACACTCCACTCTTCTCTTTGCAGTGCCCGCCACCCCTCCCTCTGCTGTATGGGCTTTGATAGTATGTGGGAAGAAAAAGATGAACCCCTATAACCCACGTATTTGGGGTAAAAAACCACAAAACTAAACTCACTCTCCTCAGTAGCTGAGTTTAAACTCACAAAATTCAAGTGGCAGTACAGTATGGGAATGTATGCTATTTTAAACCCTTTCCATATCCTGTTTAGTTGCATACAGCACTCCCCATTTTCTACCCCTCATAGCATTGAACAGACCATGCCAGTTTAGTAAGTTTAAAATGCTTTACTTACAAAACGTTCCAAAGGTCAGATTAATGTGCCTATCCAAGCAGCAAGGACTACTCCTGCCTACAATTACAGGTTCTGGCAGATTGAGTGGATGAGACCAATAGTGGGCCCAATGGTCAAGAAGACAGTTTCTGCATGTGCTCTGTATGTTTGGTTATTTAAAATGCTGACCGTAGCTCCAGTTATTCATAGAATCATAGAATAATAGAATCATAGAGTTGGAAGAGACCACAAGGGCCATCGAGTCCAACCCCCTGCCAAGCAGGAAACACCATCAGAGCACTCCTGACATATGGTTGTCAAGCCTCTGCTTAAAGACCTCCAAAGAAGGAGACTCCACCACACTCCTTGGCAGCAAATTCCACTGTCAAACAGCTCTTACTGTCAGGAAGTTCTTCCTAATGTTTAGGTGGAATCTTCTTTCCTACAGTTTGGATCCATTGCTCCGTGTCCGCTTCTCTGGAGCAGCAGAAAACAACCTTTCTCCCTCCTCTATGTGACATCCTTTTATATATTTGAACATGGCTATCATATCACCCCTTAACCTCCTTTTCTCCAGGCTAAACATGCCCAGCTCCCTTAGCCGTTCCTCATAAGGCATCGTTTCCAGGCCTTTGACCATTTTGGTTGCCCTCCTCTGGACACGTTCCAGTTTGTCAGTGTCCTTCTTGAACTGTGGTGCCCAGAACTGGACACAGTACTCCAGGTGAGGTCTGACCAGAGCAGAATACAGTGGCACTATTACTTCCCTTGACCTAGATGCTATACTCCTTTTGATGCAGCCCAGAATTGCATTGGCTTTTTTAGCTGCCGCGTCACACTGTTGGCTCATTTTGATTTAAGACAAGGTGACACTGTAGCATGATTGTGTGGGCAAATGGAGGGAATTGCTGATTTTTGGTTCAAGGGGCATTTGGCAGATGAAATAATTTAATAAACTATTAATTAAACACCTGAGAGGTTATTGGATTATGGGGACCCCTTTGTCACCTCCCATTGGCTTTTCCTTGCCAGGGGGGTGCTTTTGTTGACGGCCTTTAGACTTGGCATGGTCACCAGGATGAATGCGAGCCAGAGAGGCCGTGATGTGCATGCCAGTTTCACATACCTAAAGCTTTGATGAATGACCATGGAATGTGGCTGTAAACATGCCCAGGGAAAGGAGAATTTCCCCCCTACTCATTGGTTAGGTCACTTGACCAGAGTATACTCTTTCGACTAATCTGGTTTCTGCAGATCCTCTAATATGATATATTTTAACCTGTTTATACCATCCTTTATGACCACTGAGTATTATTTGTTTTGTGTGATGGCAAAGTTTTGATCTTACAATCTGTTGGAACCTTGCCTATCGGAATGGGCCTAGGCAACCAAATATCCCAGACATGATCCAGCCAAATTTAAACACCCTTTGGGCCCATAGTTTCCAGTGGGATAAAATTCAGCAAGCCCTTAGCTTTCCCACTGAAACCAAAGGGAATGAAATGTATTTAATTTTTGACTAGATTGTATCCTGCTTCCCACATTTAGCCACTGCAATTGCAAAGAGATTTCAGTAACTTGAAATTAGTTCCAAAATGTATTGTTTTGATTACCAGAAGGTTTCTTTCAATACACATAAAAAAGAGATGTAAAACTTAATCAAAGAAATTATATATATATATATATATATATATATATATATATATATATATGAGAGAATATATAAAGGAAAAAGAAATTCAAAATCATTTGGGAGGCATAACAGTTAATTGAATTTCAAATGCTGCAAATATGTTCCCCATAATGGTTCAATTTTCTTTTTTTCTGGATTACTGTTGCTCATTCCATTAGCCTAAACATACATGGTTAGCTTTTAGATTACAGTGCATTAGTCTAGCTGTTTCTTTTGCTGCTTACCCAGCTTCTATCTACCCTTCTCCATCCCTCCCACTCTCACTTCCCCACTCACCCCCATAAAGCCACTAAGTTGCCCTAGCAAGCTGGCTTAAAACAGCTACAGGAGAGGCCTGCAACCACAGCTGGACAATCCAGTGCTTAATTATTTCTGTTTTCCATCATTGCCTCCAGAGGGTCATTAAGAAGTAAGATCCCTTCCTTCCGACTCCATCTACAGTGTTGAGTCCCGACTTGAGCAAAGCATCGAAGACATCACTTTGCTTGTTAAAAACCACTGCTTTATATTTCCAGCGGCAACAGTGAAACAGTCTCCGTGGATTTTGTTTTGCTTTGTATATGAGATAATGTTCTCTTTTGGGGGGCCCAAAGGGGGAAATAGTTCTCATTCCACAGTGTTACAAGTATTGTAATATACCCAGGAAATGAGTTTTTAAAGCCACTAAACCTATTATGAATGCAACTCCCCCGTTCCTTTGAAGGCATTTGGTGAACCAGGTTCGCGTCTCCGCTCCTCCACATGCAGCTGCTGGGTGACCTTGGATTCATCACACTTCTCTGAAGTCTCTCAGCCCCACTCACCTCACAGAGTATTTGTTGTGGGGGAGGAAGGGAAAGGAGATTGTTAGCTGCTTTGAGACTCCTTATGGGAGTGATAAAGCGGGATATCAAATCCAAACTCCTCCTCCTTCTCCTCCTCCTCCTTCTTCTTGTGACATTACCAGATAAGGAAATAACTCCCTCTCTACATTAAATTGCATTGTGGTGGATCCATATTTTTTTTAAATAAGCATCTTTACTGAAAGTTCAAAAAGAACATAATTATATGTGCACTAAACATAGTGAGACATAAATAAAAGAGAGAAAAAGAAAGAGAGACAGAAACTGTGTAAAAGGGAAAATAAGGGGGGGGACACCCAAAACTATATACTTTACAAGGTTGTTATTGCACTTCACCAGATCTTAGCCTATTTGTAAGAATGGATCCCAAATATCATTGCATTTGTCAATGGCAAGTCTGCGTTTATATGCAAGTTGCTCACACAGTGCGAGTTTGTGTAAATTTTCAATCCAATTGTAGAAGGGAGCGGCATTTTTATTTTTCCAATTCATCAGTACCAGTCTTTTTGCTGTGGCAAGGGCATGGAGAGTCCATAGTGGACCCATTTGTTCCACCAGCTTGGAAGCTCCCTTATCCCACCATTGGTCCACCTCACTCAGTATTATCTACACTGATTGACAGAAGCTATTGAGGGTTTCATACTGGCGCCCGTGCCAGCCCTGGAGATACCAGGGGTTGAATCTGGGGCCTTTTGCATGCAGTGCTCTACCACTGAGCTATGTCCTGATTGTTCTGCAGCATAAGCTGTTGGTTCAACCTTGTGAACCATTTCATTGACTGCCATATTGTTAAGCAGGCCTCATTGAGATTAGGGTCTCATTCAAGTGCAAGCCATGTTTCATTGCAAATATGAAATATGTTGCAACCACAATCTGATATATATATTAAAAAACATGCATAGAAAGTATGCTTCAGTTAAGGACTACATGTCACAAAAAAGTGTGTGGAGCATTTATGCAAGAATCAAATGTATGCCTCTAAGCTTAAGGGACATGGGTGGTGCTGTGGGTTAAACCACAGAGCCTAGGACTTGCCGATCAGAAGGTCGGCGGTTCAAATCCCCGCAACGGGGTGAGCTCCCGTTGCTCGGTCCCTGCTCCTGCCAACCTAGCAGTTCGAAAGCACATCAAAGTGCAAGTAGATAAATAGGTACTGCTCCAGCGGGAAGGTAAACGGCGTTTCCGTGCGCTGCTCTGGTTCGCCAGAAGTGGCTTAGTTATGCTGGCCACATGACCCAGAAGCTGTATGCCGGCTCCCTCGGCCAATAAAGCGAGATGAGCGCTGCAACCCCAGAGTCGGCCACGACTGGACCTAATGGTCAGGGGTCCCTTTACCTTTAAGCTTAAGGAAGATGCAATGGCTGTGCTTTGTACCGCATTCTTTTGCCCATTTTATCTGCCTTACCCTACCACCTGGATTAGTCAATATGGCCTTACATTTGCCCTGGCAAAGTAGGCAAAGTCGCAGTTACTTTATCTCCCACCTTATCGCCTTTTAAAGACAACTAAACTCTTCCGACCTGACAATTCCAACACTTTTGGACTGATTTCAGCCCCATAAATGTATGGTTCGCTTTGAATTATGGGCATATTTCAAATCTAAGATAATATTATAGAACAGTTTTCAGAAATCTGAAGCACTTCCCACTTATTATCTCAGTAATCCTTAACAACAACTATGAAAGAATGGTTAGTAATATTATCTCAAAATTTTCAGATTGGGCATGGTAGTGGTTCTGAGGCTGAAAGAGAATGGTTTCCTTAAAAACATCTAGTGCATGGCTGAAGTGAATTTTATTGGGGAACTGCCAGGCTATAATCTTATTCAGCAGTTCCATGAGAATAGGACTCAGCTTCAAGGAAATGTTATAGGAGTTATGGGCTTTATATCAATGTAGCGCACCAGCATTCATATCTTGTGACATCTCAAATCATTGAAACATCTCAAAAATGTAAGAACTTGGATATTAGGCTACCGGTTTCAATTGCTGTGTATTTTTTGCTAACAACTTTTTAAATGTTGGGTTTCCATGTTTTCTAAGTCAGTTTGTGCTAAAGAAACCTGTGGATGAGCATCGACCACATATTCAGTTTGGACTCTGATTTGGCGTTGTGAAATAGCCTAATTAGGCTTAGGGGTCTGAGTCTGCATCATTCTCCCTCACCTCCATTCAGTACTGGGAAATAAAAAGGGCTTTTTGACAGATGTGGAAGAAATTTGCAAGCAAGCTCATGCCTTCTGAGGACACAAATCCCACCAAATGTCAGAGGGATAGCTGCAATGCTTCTACCACAAGGGCAGCTATAGCAGTTTGGGGATCTGATACATCTCCCCACCCAATCATTATTGGGAAATCAAAAAGAACAACTGATTTTCCCCTTTCGATAGAAATGGATGAAATATAGGGCAGAGTAGCCCTCCAATATGGCTCAAGCATTTCCAATTACATACAAATATGTCCAGGGGCATTTGTGCTAGAAGCCTCCTAAATTCATGGGGCAGAATTGGATGAAATTTGCAGGCAACATGGCTTCTTCTGAAGGCATGAATCGTGCCAAATTTAAGAAATTTAGCTGCAATGGTAGCCATTGTATTTTGAAGGTGCTGGAAATGACTTAATTTTCCCAAGGGTTTTGTGAGCAATCGGTGTGAAACTTGTAGATCTGTGGACCATGCCCCGAAGTATAGACAAATAGGTCCAGGGACTTCTATGTTAGACAGTTGATTTGGGGTGGGAAGGATTGAAGGGCTTTTGCCATTCTCTCTGCTTACAGGTGAGATGTCAGTCCTGAAGAAACTCCCCCTTCCTGATCCTGGTATTTTCCTTAAGTTAACGTATGTGTTGAATTTGCAAAGCTGCTCTGTCTCCGGCTCCCACTGCATCACTGGAGCACTATGAAAGAAGGAGGAGGAAGAGGAGGAGGAGGAGTCTCAAAGCAGCTAACATTCTCCTTTCCCTTCCTTCCCCACAACAAACACTCTGTGAGGTGAGTGAGGCTGAGAGACTTCAAAGAAGTGTGAGTAGCCCAAGGTCACCCAGCAGGTGCATGTGGAGGAGTGGGGACGCGAACCCGGTTCACCAGATTACGAGACTACCACTCTTAACCACTACACCACACTGGCTCTCAGGAGGTCTGTTTAGATGTATGCAACTTCTATACATCCCAATTTGCCTCTGGATTCATGTGAATCCAACACATCCCCCTAGTATTACCAATTTTTTATTTTTTTACTACTACTAAGTGGAAGCAAATATATTATAAAATGATGCAATTAAAAATTAGAACCTTTTTAATAAAAAAAACTATACCCCCCACCTCAAATAATGTTTATAGGAAATGCCACATTTACTTTATGCTCTTTTTCTTCATCCTGACATAATGCTGCTGCGTGATTATGCGCGTGAACAAGTTGAGTTCTGAAATGGTTATTAAGATGCCACGAAATCTCTAGTTTTCTTCGGGGGAAATGTTCTGCATACCTTCAGGTTGTTGTTGTTTTTAAAAAAATATTGTTTTGTTTTGTTATTTTTGCATGTTTGTTGTGGGAAGGATGAAATGGTTCAATGAAGCTGACATCTACCAGCGCTGACCTTAATCAACTATTTTTTTAATGCTTCCTATAGACTGTACATCCTATAGGGATTTGTTGAAGATCAAGCATATCAGCATCAAGGGTATTGAGTTTTCCTGAAAACTTATTTATGCAAGGCATCAGGCACATGCATAGCAATGCTGAGTGTATCAGTCAGACAGACTATATCTAAGGCTAAGAATGAGTGCTGTATCCCGGGGAGGATTACGGTTAGAGGATTAATAAAACATGTTGTAAATGTCAAACCTGTTCATTACAAAATTGCAGGAAGTATGTTGTACACAGTAACCAGTTCTGAGATATACAAATAGTATATTTATGGTTAACAGACTGGCCCTAAGAGAAAAAGCAGATTCATAAGAACATATGAGACCCTACCTACCCGCAGACTGTCTTGCTAGAGTTGTGCATGCTCTGGTTATCTCCCACTTGGAATACTGCAATGTGCTCTATGTGGGGCTACCTTTGAAGGTGACCCAGAAACTACAACTAATCCAGAATACGGCAGCTAGACTGGTGACTGGGAGTGGCCGCCAAGACCATATAACACCAGTCCTGAAAGACCTTCATTGGCTCCCAGTACATTTCTGAGCACAATTTAAAGTCTTGGTACTGACCTTTAAAGCCCTAAACGGGCTTGGCCCAGTATACCTGAAGGAGTGTCTCCACCCCCATCCTTTAGCCCAGACACTGAGGTCCAGCTCTGAGGGCCTTCTGGTGGTTCCTTCCTTCCTTCCTTCCTTCCTTCCTTCCTTCCTTCCTTCCTTCTTAAATTTATATCATGCTCTTTCCTCCCAAATAACTTTTGGGCAGCAAACACTCAAGCAATAAGAGAACTGAAACATAAAAATATTATCTAAAAGCACCTGAAAACAATTCCAATACAGATGCAGACTGTATTCCTGTAGGGAACTGTATTGTTCAATTCACAGAGGGGTGTTTGTTTGCTTTTTACACATATTGTTCCAGGAGATTTACGTTAAAAAGTGAACAAATTTCTTTCCCATCTCTAATTACAAGACACACCAGAATTCTTTAACTGCAGGATCAGCTGTTTATTAGGGCCACCAAAACATCAATTTTGTGCTGGTTGCAACCGTGCATGTCAGCTTTTAAAGATTTCACCCTCCATTTCCTAATAAAAAATGGTGGATCCCGACATGCTGTGCACATTCAAGGAGAAGCTGCAACCAGCAGTGTCATTGAATTAGCTGAACTGTAACTCTTACAACTAATTATGTGTTGCTCTTTAGCCACCTCATTGCCGAAGAGAAAAGATGACAGTTCAAATGCGCTAGAAGAGAAGTTATGCAAAGCTGGGCTCCTTTCAGAGCCTCAGTGAATTAACTGGAGTAAAGCTAAGTAAAGATTAATCCCTCTGTTGTATGCATGTGTACATTTTAATGAGACCTGCAGGGTAGCAGGGCATTGTATTAGGTGATTGAGCTAATGCTGCCAAAACTGTTGCCTTTTTTTCATTTTCTTTTTAAAGTGAAGATAAACTGTACAGAGCTGGAAGAACGACAAAATTTGCATGTTCTCCACGTGCATTTGAACATGGTTTTCTTTTCGTGATGGCCCCATCTAGTGCTACAGTTTCCAGAAATATTTAATGGAAATAGAGGACCAATTCACAGGTCAGTGTGTGTGTGTGTGTGTGTGTGTGTGCGCGCGTGTGTGTGTGTGTGTAGCCCCCTGCAACATTCTGTTGCAAGCCTCACTTATATCTATCCTATAGCACAATCCTATAGCAGTAGGGGACAGAGAATCCGCCCTGAAATAACTACCAGATCCAGAGTTCTGCTGGTCTCTTCTTTATCTCTCTGATAGCAACAGAGTTACAGCCATAATCGTGTTGTAATGTGTGCTCTGCAAACTTTCTAAAATGAGGTTGTGGGAGATGGCAGCAACAAATATTCTATGGGCTGTGATTTTCATGTTTCAGTATTCAAAACCCAGTTTTGAAGGCAAACCCCATACTCAAATGTTCATTGTGGAATCAAATCACATCTATTATTATTTTTTAAATAGTGTAAATAGAGACAAGGTAGTCCTCAACCATACTAAATGCTGCATTCATTGGGTTTCCCCAGAACCTGTGATTCTTAATCCACCTTCTGCACTGTTCTCCTCAGTATCAGGAAGAGTAGATTGAAGATTATGGGGATCTGGCTTGATGGACCCTACAGCAATCCGTTGGTCTCATGAGAGAGCTGTCCAACCTCACCAGGTGCTGATTTGCTAGTCATGAGTAGGTGACTTTTTTTTTAATCAGGAGAAAATCTGTTTCAGCTTTGCTCTTTAAAAAAAAAAAAACACAATTCTTTCTCTTCTACTCTACATTATTGAGTTAGCATTTAGATGCAAAGTAATGTTAATGCTCTCCAACAATAGGTAACTGGAAATAAATGCAGTGCTGGAGGGTTCCTTATGAAGAGTTTTAATGCATTTACTCCATTTATTGCAAGCAAAGTTAAGGGACTGGAGTCCCCCCCCTAATATTCTGTGAATTGTACAACTGTTACTATGATTCATATGCAGCCTTTAGAGTGTGTATTTATTCCCCCTGGGCTGGGGGTTGGGGAGAGTGGTATTATTATTCCTATGAATATGTATGGTTCAAACACCATGGCATCTGCAAAGAGAAGCTAAGTTGAAGTGTCTCAAATTAGTTTTGACTTCTATTTTTCCCCCTCACTCCCTCTCTCTCTCACCTTCTGTTAACCAAGCGCATGAATACATGATAGGGGGGGAAAGATCCTGTCTATGGGGGAAAGCCATGGGAATGAACTAATTCTCCCGTCACTCAAGTAGTTACAAAACAAGACAGGCATAGATTGAAGGTGAATGTTAATGATGAAGGAAGCAGCCAGATGGCTCAACGTTTCTTGAGGTAGTTCATCACACTTTATTATTCAGAGAAAATTGTCTTTGATAAATGGATATGGCGTTAAACACTTATTCAAGCAACATGTGGTCACCTTTAATTATGGTCAGAGAGGATATCTTTGTCTGATTTCTGTCACGTTGTTGAACATGGTGAGGGCAACGGTGACAGAAAATGAGACTATTAATGTGAGTGTGAGAGGGAGAGGGAGAGAGAGAGAGAGAGAGAAGAAAAATCAATGGTATGTAGCATTGATTTTCTCCTAAATGTCAAAGAAAGAGTGACAAGGTACTTGATTACTGTTGAACTAATCTCCATTTGGAATATGTTAGCTCAAGACAATAGGATAATTAATGTATTTTTATTATTGCCCTGCAGTGTTCTTAAGACTCTTCTTATCTGTGAAAGCTGTTGTCGTACAGTTGCTAAAAAACTGAGTGATGAAGCAGAAAGTCCCACGTTGAACTCTTGTCTTTTTTCCATGGATTCATCAAGGATCCCTTAGGTGGTCCACTGTGAATTAGCTTCAGCCATTCATTGGCAAGACACATATTCCTATTCCATGGGCTGTACTCAATTCAGAGTAGACTTATTCATCAGTAATAAATGAGGTTTTATGCAGAGAAGACTCATTGAGTGGAATCCAGTGTTGGGCTGGTAACATAGTTCCATCAATGCAGGCATTCCTGCTTGCCAGATAGAAAAATCTCCCTTCTCTTCCCCCTGAACACTCTTCTGGGGATTCTCCCCACCCTCCCAAGCAGATTTGGAGAGGTGGTGGGGAAAAGGGAAGAGTGGGAAGCCCTGCTGCACTAGCAGAATCCTTGCGCTGGCTTCTACTAGTGCTAGTTGAATCTGGCCCTTTGAAATTAAAAAGGTAAAGGGACCCCTGACTGTTAAGTCCAGTTGCGGACGACTCTGGGGTTGCGGCGCTCATCTTGCTTTACTGGCCGAGGGAGCCGGCGTTTGTCCGCAGACAGCTTCCAGGTCATGTGGCCACTCAGTTTTAAAATTATCAACAGAGCATGGAATTTTCAACGAAAATTTCATGGGTGGGATGTGACAGTTTTGTTGCACTTATTTTGCTTTTGAGGCGGCTGAGAAAGATATTTGTGAATGGTCTTTCTTTCCTTTCACAAATAAGCTCTCAGGGGGTGGGGTGTCTTCTCAGCCACCTACACTTTCTGAAAACTCAACATCATCCTTGTCTGGGCTTTGCCTTAAGCACTGAAAGATGGGGAGGTTGCCTGCTATGTGTTCTTACTTTTAAAAAAATCATTGTGAAAAGATTTTTTTTTGAAGGTAAATAAACTTTCATTTAAAACAAAATCAGTAAACTTGCCAATCTCATGCCCTCAGTAGCCAGCCTCCTTGGCTTCCTAAAAGGTAAAGGGTAAAGGGACCCCTGACCATTAGGTCCAGTCGTGACTGACTCTGGGGTTGCGCGCTCATCTCGCTCTATAGGCCGAGGGAGCCAGTGTTTGTCCTGGAAGCTGTCTGTGGACAAATGCTGGCTCCCTTGGCCTTGGCTTCCTACACCTCAGTTAAAGTTACCTAGAAGATTGTCTCACTCACTTCATACCCAACTAATGTGGACATGGGTGGTGCTGTGGTCTAAACCACTGAGCCTCTTCGGCTTGCCTATCAGAAAGCCAGTGGTTCAATTCACTGTGAGGGGGTGAGCTCCTGTTGCTCTGACCCAGCTCCTGCCAACCTAGACGTTCAAAAGCACATCAGTGCAAGTAGATAGATAGGTGCCACTGTGGCGGGAAGGTAAATGGCATTTCCGTGCACTCTGGTTTCTGTCACGGTCTTCCGTTGCACCGGAAGCTGTATAGTCATGGTGGCCACATGACCTGGAAAGCTGTCTGTGGTCAAATGTCAGCTCCCTCAGCCTGAAAGCAAGATGAGCGCCACAACCCCATAGTTGCCTTTGACTGGACTTAACCATCCAGGGGTCCTTTTTCTGTACTTGTACCTTTACCCAACCAATAACTGTGCTCTATCACTGCAGATTCCAGCCTATCAGGAGGTCCAGTCCACACAATGTCAGAAATGAGCCTTTGGTGTGATAGTGCATACTTTTTCAAATTTCCTCCCATTAGATATCAGACAGTCAGTTTTTCAATTGTATTTTCAATGCCTACTAAGGACATTCCTCTTTCAAGGAGTCCCCTAAATGGAGAACTTTAATCCAATCGGTAACTGTCATGGGCTTAATTAATTTTATGTATGTTACATTGTTTTAAACTATATGTATGGTTTAAGCAACAGGATGAATAGAACATATTACATCAGACACCTGTGGCTCCTGCAATACAATTTATATCACTGAATGCAAAAACACGCAACAACTATGGGATGTCATATTCAGCATGTAGGTGAAAGCTACAAGCAGCCTATGTTGTAGGCAGTTTTGACCAAAAGAAAAAGTGGAGCAACGTGCAGCTGGACACTTTAATCCTGAGAACCACAGCCTGTCAGTCTTACCAATAATTGCTACAGAGATGCCAACAATGTGAGCAAAAGGGAAAACATCTGGCTGTACCCACTGGATACATTAATACCTCATGGCCTCAACCTATAGTACCAGCATCATTTAGCTCCAGCAAATGAAAGCACCTCCTCCTCAAAGCTCTATAACTGCCACCATGGAAACAGCATCATTTTTATCAGAGCAACTGATGAAGGCAGCAGCCCAAACATTTTGCTGGAATAATTTAAAATTATTTATAATTTAAGATTATTCCACACACACATATTTATGTATATGTTCTGCATTTGTTCCAAGGGACGCGGGTGGCGCTGTGGGTAAAAGCTCAGCGCCTAGGGCTTGCCGATCGAAAGGTCGGCGGTTCGAATCCCCGCGGCGGGGTGCGCTCCCGTTGTTCGGTCCCAGCGCCTGCCAACCTAGCAGTTCGAAAGCACCCCCGGGTGCAAGTAGATAAATAGGGACCGCTTACTAGCGGGAAGGTAAACGGCGTTTCCGTGTGCGGCTCTGGCTCGCCAGAGCAGCGATGTCACGCTGGCCATGTGACCCGGAAGTGTCTCCGGACAGCGCTGGCCCCCGGCCTCTTGAGTGAGATGGGCGCACAACCCTAGAGTCTGTCAAGACTGGCCCGTACAGGCAGGGGTACCTTTACCTTTACCTGCATTTGTTTGAACTGTATAGCTGTTTTACATGGATGCTTTTATTACATTGTAGATCGCTTTGGGATGCCTCACAGGAAATGAAATATAAAACAGTAATACTGACGATGATGATGCTTTGACTGACGTTTTGGCAGATCAGGAAACATGGGGAGCCATAGAGGGTGCAGGATGCTGTAGAGATGATTAATGGAAAGAAAGAAAAATCGTGCATCATGCTCAGCTACCTCACAGCAATAAGCTAAACCCCACTGCCACCAGAATTAAAAAGACATTTTAACAGTGCCTTGTGAATGGTACTTCCAGCAATGCCAAAGGACCAATGTATGGAAGATATTGCTGACCTACCTTACTGTGTTATTGCTGGGACTACAGTGGTACCTCAGGTTACATACGCTTCAGGTTACATACGCTTCAGGTTACAGACTCCGCTAACCCAGAAATAGTGCTTCAGGTTAAGAACTTTGCTTCAGGATAAGAACAGAAATCGTGCTCCAGCGGTGCAGCAGGAGCAGGAGGCCCCATTAGCTAAAGTGGTGCTTCAGGTTAAGAACAGTTTCAGGTTAAGTACGTACCTCCGGAACTAATTAAGTACTTAACCTGAGGTACCACTGTATTGAGAAATGTGATATGCTTGTGCAAGCTAAAGCACAGAATAAATACGGTTTCTATTGTTTACTGATTCAGAATAAATATGGTTTCTATTGTTCATTGATTCAAATAGCACTTGACTGCGAGAAATGCTTCCACATGGCAACTGTTCTGTTTGTGTTGTGTTAATCCGCAGGTGGAATATCTCTGCACCAATCCTCTGCCTCTTTTACATCTTCTGGCAGCGGTTTGGAGTTAATGTTTAGTCATCAAATAAAGTTGGGGTTATTACTTGCAATTTGGTGGCCTTATGTTTAACCCGCCCCATGCCTATAACATCCTTTTGACATGTTTCCATTGTCATCCTGGTCAAGCTCTTAATCTGCAGCTCTCAAAATGAACACTCATCCCTATACATATATAAAAAAGATGCTGTCAGCAAGTTCTCTGGGGCCTGATGAGTGTCATGACACACATTTAGATGTACCTTCTTTGTTCTGTGCACAGTTCCCCTTACAGATGGGAATCCCTTCCTGGCTGGGGGCATGTAAGTACTCATTCTTAATATTACAAACTAAATTTGAAGAACTGGATGGGAACTGATGGGCGTTACAGTTCATTCCTTTGCTTTGGATGCAGAAGTTCATCTGGATGATGGGACCTTTGGCTGAGAGGCAGGCTTTTCCTGTTTGTTGAGACCTAGTAAAACATCACTAAGCTTTCTCCATATGCCTCTCAGTTATTGCCAGTTATAGAGACCTGACATGAAAGATCAGGGTGTTTATTGAGGAGAAACATAAGATAAACATAAGATCTTGAAAGACCTACATTGGCTCCCAGTATGTTTCCGAGCACAGTTCAAAGTGTTGGTGCTGACCTTTAAAGCCCTAAACGGCCTCAGTCCAGTATACCTGAAGGAGCGTCTCCACCCCCATCATTCTGCCCGGACGCTGAGGTCCAGCGCCGAGGGCCTTCTGGCGGTTCCCTCATTGCGAGAAGCTAAGCTACAGGGAACCAGGCAGAGGGCCTTCTCGGTAGTGGCGCCCGCCCTATGGAACGCCCTTCCAGCAGATGTCAAAGCAATAAACAACTACCTGACATTCAGAAGACATCTTAAGGCAGCCCTGTTCAGGGAAGTTTTTTACATGTGATATTTTACTGTATTTTTGGTTTTTATGGAAGCCGCCCAGAGTGGCTGGGGAGGCCCAGCCAGATGGGCAGGGTATAAATAATAATTATTATTATTATTATTATTATTATTATTATTATTATTATTATTATTATAAGATAAGCCATAAGATAAAAGTTGAGGCCTCTTGGATCAGTGTCCTGTACTTCCTTGCTCTCTTGTGTAACCATGCCCTTCCTGGGAGAAGAATAAACACTTCCTCTTCTCCCTAGCTGCCATGCTACCCCACCACCAACAGCACCAAACTCCTCTTTGTGCTACCTGTCAATGTTCCATTGCTGATGACTTCCTGCCATGAGCAGTCAGGAAGCTCACAAACAGTCCAGACCAACAGAGCTGCTCAGCCAAACACAGGGAGCAGGGAGAAAGAAAGCAATAGCCCAAAATAATACCGTCAAACACACATCTCATCCAGCTTTTGGGTCTCAGCCAGCGCTGACTGAGCTGCATGATGTTCATACGCTGAGGTTTGCCTGAAGACTTGTCATACATAACCAGGTAATGTGCGTACATTATTGCACTGGGTGGAAATGAGACTTCGGCTCTACTGAAGCAAGAAAATAATGCGCTTCCCTATCTTCCCGAAACAATTTCATTATTTCCAGAGCAGCTTTCCTTCAGCTTTTGCTCTCTCCACCCGCATCACAACCCCTCCTGACAGTCACAATTAGAATTTAGCTCATGCTTCCTGGGCCGCTCTAAATCAATGAGACATTCTGACTTATGATTTCTCATTTCTCTTGGACCCTGTTTGTGTCAGCCTGGAGTACATTCTGCGTTTGTGCTACCTCTCGTCTCTCCTTTCTCCTTTATTCCTAACTGCCCATTAAAATAAAAACTAGCTTTAACTTGTTGCATTCTTGTGGCAGAAAGGGCACCGTGCAGTAGTAATAGTGACCCGAGTGAGATGGGGGGTTTACTTTTACTTTTTTTAAATTTTTCTCATTTTTCACTCTTTCTCCCCACCTCCCCGCTTTAACCAACTGCGTCAGCTGGCACTCGGCTTCAAAGAGCGATATGTCTGAAGGCAATTTTCACAACTCTTCCAACACCTCTTATTCAAGGTACTCAATTCTGGCTCCATCAGGCAATTCCATGTCCAGAGTTGCCGTGAAATGTAATGGGAAACTTATACTGCCTGTAAGAACCCATCAGTGTAATGGGAAATGCCGAGCCATTTTCAAGGAGAGGAGTCTCTGTTTGAGGGAGTGCGTGATATACCCTCACACACAAACTGAGGAAATGTGCTTGAGTACAACAGAATCACCTTTATCTAGGCAACCCACAATCCTTTTAAAAAAGATAAATAGCAATAATTTAAATGAACTGCTACCTTATTCTACTCTGGTAAAAAGTCAAAGTGAAATAATATATAATGAAATGAAAACAATGTTTAAAATAGGTAAAGGTAAAGGGACCCCTGACTGTTAAGTCCAGTTGTAGATGACTCTGGGGTTGCAGCACTCATCTAGCTCTATAGGCCAAGGGAGCCGGCGTTTGTCTGCAGACAGCTTCCGGGTCATGAGGCCAGCATGACTAAGCTGCTTCTGGTGAACCAGAGCAGTGGACGGAAACGCTATTTACCTTCCCGCCGGAGCGGTACCAATTTATCTACTTGCACTTTGACGCGCTTTCAAACTGCTAGGTTGGCAGGAGCAGCGACCGAGCAACAGGAGCTCACTTCGTCTCAGGGATTTGAACCACCGACCTTCCGATCTGCAAGCCCTAGGCTTAGTGGTTTAGACCACAGCGCCACCCTTTGTAAAAAAATAACAACAACAAAAACAAACACAGAAGCTTTTCTTTTGGGAATTTTAGGGACAGAACTACCTAAACTGTATCACAACTTATTCATTTTTGCTACTGCAGCAGCAAGAATGTTACTTGTCCCAAAATGGAAAGAAGCAGAAGTTCCAGCAAGGGAAGAATGGATACAAAAACTTAGGGAATATGCAGATATGGTGAAACTTACCGGAAGAATAAGAAATCGAGATAACATTTTTTAAAAAATAAAATAATGGAAATGGTTTATCAGATTTTTACAGATAAATTGTAAACAGATAAAAACATTGGCAGGATTATTGTAATGACCTGCAGTTTCATAAGAGTATATATTTAAATGAGAGGAATAAATGAGCAAATTAAGTCAATTCGGATATGCGGCAGATATTAAAAATAAATTTAAGGAACCGCAGAAAGAAGGGGGGAAGAAGTCAAATTTTGAAATGTTAAAATGATTGTAAAATGTATAAACTTGAAAAGTATAATAAAATAAAATAAAATAAAAAGTCAAAGCGACCCAATCTAGACCAGCCTATGAATTATTGCATGAAAACTCACCCTTGTGAGGAAGGGCTGTGGCTGAGTGGTTCAGCATCTGCTTTGCATGTGGAAGTTACTAGATTCTATCATCTTCAGATAGGACTAGACATATCCTCTGCCACAGAACACAGGAGACCAGCTGCCAACCAGGGTGGGCAACATTGAACTAGCATGCTCCATACTGAGAGTTTAATGTTTGCACATGAGCTGCAGTTTCAAAAACAATCTAGAAAGCTTAGTGTAGATCTCTCTCCTCCCCCCCTCCATATTTATATCAATTTAGCAGGGGTTGGAAACTTATGTAGGACTCCCCATTTAGCCTGTAAGCCATGCCCACTTGTCCTGACATCATATAGGCAGGTAAAGATGTAGCTCAGGCTTCCTCAACCTCAGCCCTCCAGATGTTATTGGCCTACAACTCCCATGATCCCTAGCTAGCAGGACCAGTGGTCAGGAATGATGGGAATTGTAGTCAGAAACATCTGGAGGGCCGGAGTTTGCCTGTGCCTGGTTTACTCTTTAGCCTTTTCTTCTCCTGAAGATGTAGAACCCTCTGAATATTGTGGACTACAACTCCCAACAATCCCACCTATCACAGTCAATAGCTATGGATGATAGGAGCTGTAGTTCAAAAAGATCGTGAAGGCGCTACATTGGTCACCCTTGGTGTAGGGTTTCCAATATGAGGATGGGAGCCCTGATCAATCAGAAATCCCAGTGCCTATACAAACAACCCACTTTAGTCTAACAGCTGGGGACAGAACTAGTCTCAGACATTCCTGCAAGCCCCTTTATGTGTTCAGTACCCCCAGGGACCAAACATTCAAACAAAGCTATTACATTAAAAAACAAAACCTGTTCGTGCCATGAAATGTGATGTGATGTTATGAGTTTCAAGCCCCTACCCAGAGATCTCTTACAAGCTCTGACCTGCACCAGTAATTATATCTAATGGGAATTGTAGTCTCAAAACATCTGGAGGGCCAAGGTTGAGGAAGCCTGATGTAGCTGAATCAGAGGGGTTTGGTAGGCACCACCAATCATACGATTGCCTGGACTCAAGTAGCTCTGTATGTGGTGCTTTGCACACCCCACCAATCAGCTGACGGTCCGCCTGAGCAAAAACAGCTCACCTGATGTCACAGTGGCACCAGGTGATTGATGGGTGAGGACATGTTTGTTCTGGATCTCAGCTGATGCACTTAATCACTACAACCATGTGCTTATTACAGTGACAATGCAAACAGAGATATTAAGGCTGCAGTCTTAAAGTGGTAGTCAAAAACTGGAAGTGGTTCAGCCATCACACTGGGCTCACTCTAGCATGGAAGAAGTTTTGCATTCCTCCATCGGTTTTGCAGTTTTGCAAAACAGCTTCCTTTCCTTTGGGAACGAGAAGAAAATCAGAGGTTGAGATTTTGACCAGCCCCTCAGCTGGTTTATATCTTTGCCTGGTTTAGGAGCATGTCAGACAGCCAAGGTTCCAAAGATCCATACAATCTGTTTTCTTCCCCTCCTCCGAACACAGCAGCACCCTTTGAAGCGCCCTGCCACACCTACTTTTTGAACCTATCAATTTCAGAAAGCTGGAACTTTCTGTGGTGGTTGAGAGGAGAAATTCAACATTGGATCTCTCTATCTGATGCCAGAGCACTCTCTCTCTCTGATGTTGGAGAGGGAGATCTAATATATCTTAGGAACCCTTCCAGGGGCCATAGGATTGCAGCCTAAATTCTTAAAGCAAAAGGTTTTTTTGCTTCCATCCTTTCAGCTGCTTTGATGTGCTTCAAAACATTGCTGTAACAATGGAAGATTTAGAAGGGTAGCATTTGTTGCAGCTGAGTGATGTCAGGTATTATGTTCCAGTTTGAGCCTATGTGATATAAAGGTGTCTTATACCTCTATATCCATAAATGTTTTTTTATATATATATCTCATTTCCAAAGTTCGAGGATCATATCTCATCTCTATTGCAATTATTAATTCTTCAGAATATGTCTTTTGGATATTTGCAGCTTGATTTCAAAATAAATCTCAATGGATTATACCCAGCGAAGCTGTTCCCTTGGAGCAAGGACTTCTGCCTGTGCAGTAGCACTTCCACTCCCTGTGTGCCCTTCAAATCTGTTCTGGGGTTTCCCTGACTCTCCAGACCAGATGGGGGGACATGGGGAGAGGAGTTGGAGAGCACGTCCCATTGCACAGGTGGAAGTCCTTGTGCTAATGGAACAACCTTGTTGGATACTACCCAGTTCTTATACAAAGCGTGTTCTCATTACAAGAGAGCATGTGTTGCGGATGGGGCCAGGCAAGACACCCCGCAGTTGCCAGGCAGTGTGGGATGGTGGGGCCTTGCAAGGATTGGTTGATTGAGTTGCTGGGGCAAAATTGATGTTGCCAATTTGGGGGTGGGATCAGAGTTTACTTAAGCAGTGTTCACAGCGATCTGCTTTCTCTTTCACTGTGGGCACCGGATCACCCGCCCTCCCTCCCTTGTTTGGGCTTGTGCTTTGACCTTGCTATGCCTGTCATGGGGTCGTCTGCCTTGGGGCAGGGGCCTGGTAGGAATTTTGTCCATCTGGCTGATTGACTGGTGCCAGTTGGTTTTTGCCTACTGCGTAGCAAATTGTCACAACTTGTAAGGTTGCGGTTAGACATTGGTTAAAAATTGGTTGGAGGAGGGGTAAGGATTGGCTGGGCCTGCCCCTCCAATGCTGCTGCTGCAAGGGTATTCCATTAAAGGAATTCAGGGGCTTACCATCCTTTCGTCCAAACCCCTGGAATCGGGTTTGGGCTGCATAAGGCCCTGGGAGCATGCGGGGAGAAGCTGAGGGCCTGTGTCGCAGCTCCAGTTATCCCCAATATTGTTTCCCCTCACTGACTTTTGCTGGAATACAGGAGTCAGTTCTGTCCTCAAGGCGGGGGGACAGATAGTCATAACCAATGCCTAAGCAACCACTCAAATTTATGTATGTTTAATAAAGTTGTGGCCAAAAAATTATGCCAAAAACCTTAAACAAAAATTCCGTGTGATGTGTGAGTTATTGGGGTAGGGGTGTTTTGGGGGACCTCAGCTCGCAATCCATCTTCTAGAGCAAATATTGCAACGTCTGTTATTTTACAATTATGTGGTGCTTATGGCACAGTTACCTACCTGTTGCACTTCTCCAATTAATGCATAATCTTGATTTTTTCATATTGCCATTTGTCGTTCTAGCTATTTACCTAAATAATTGAGTATTCTCCCTGGGCTTAGCTATTTGGAGTTCAGACAAGCTGAACTGCTGCACAGCGGACAGGTAGATAGTTCTGGTCAATTGAATTATGTAAATAGCAATTCAGGTTCTTGGGAATTCATTTGCCAAAGCACTTCCAAGAACTGTGCAAAGTTTATATCATCTTTCAGTGTGTGTGTGTGTCCCCCTTCTGTTATGCAAATGAAAATGTAGCATATTACAAAGTCTTGATCAAAGATGGTAAGAAAACCAAGTAACCATGAAACTATTGAATTGTATAGTGTTATTGACATCCCATCTGTTTTTTAAATATATTTATGATTTACAGTTTTATACATTTCAATAATTTAACAATCATTGTAACATTTCAAAACTTGACTTCCTCCCCCCTTTTTCATGCTGTTCCTTATTTTAAAAAAATATTTTCTGCATATTCCAAATTAATTTAATTTACTCATTTATTCATCTACTTTAAATATATACTCTTATAAAACTGCAGGTTATTACAATAATCCTGCCAATGTTTACAGTTTATTTGTAAATATTCAATAAACTATTTCCATTCTTCTATAAAAACTTTGTTGTATCGATTTCTTATTTTTCCAGTAAGTTTCGCCTTTTCTGCATATTCCGTAAGTTTTTGTATCCATTCTTCTTTGTCTGAGACTTTTTGGGGAAATAACATTCTTGCCGCTGTAGTTGCGTACATGAATAAATTTCTATACAGTTTGGGTAGTTCTTGTTGGGAGTTTCCATTCCACCTTTAGTTGGGATTGTTATGTGTCACATGTCTGTTTACATTCCAGCACAGTTTGCTGGAACTTCCACTGTATTGCTTTTGTTTTGACTCTCTCTCCAAGAAGACGGCAAGGAGAGATGACATGTTTCTTTGTCCTGATTTAAGTTTAATAAATCCATAGTTCTTAGTATGTATTCACAAGCCTCAGCCTCTTCTGTTGTGCAGTTTACACTGCTACGTATAGTGTGCTCAAGTCTGGGTGGCTTGAATCACTGATTTATGTCAGAGCCAGAGGTCGATGGATCTTCACAGCGGCACGGCTGAGAAGGAGACGATCCAGCTGGGGGCTAGCCAGGATGCCTACAGTTCTGTCCCTATAATTCCCAAAAGGAAAGCTTCTTTACAAATGTTATTTTAAACCTCTTTTTCAATTCATTTTATATCATTTCCCAGTAAGTTTTAACCTTACTATAAGACCACCACGTATGATAAAAACCTTCTTTCTCTTGTTTTTGAAGTCCCAAGTAGGTCTGGGGGGGGATTTTCATCACTCTACTGAAGAACCCTACATGGTGGAACATATTTAGACTTGGTGGGTTGTCTACTTGCTCAGACATAACCTGTCAGGGCAGAATCAGTACGCTCAGAATCCCCTGACATGGAAGAGAGTGTTCGGTTAGGAATCACGCTGTGGGTTAAACCACAGAGCCTCTTGGGCTTGCTGATCAGAAGGTTGGTGGTTTGAATCCCTGCAACGGGGTGAGCTCCTGTTGCTCGGTCCCTGCTCCTGCCAACCTAGCAGTTCGAAAGCACGGCAAAGTGCAAGTAGATAAATAGGTACCCCTCTGGCGGGAAGGTAAACAGCGTTTCCATGCGCTGCTCTGGTTCACCAGAAGCGGCTTAGTCATGCTGGCCACATGACCCGGAAGCTATACGCCGGCTCCCTCAGCCAATAAAGCGAGATGAGCGCTGCAACCCCAGAATCGTCCGCGACTGGACCTAATGGTCAGGGGTCCCTTTACCTTTAACCTGTCAGGGCAGAATCAGTATGCTCCGAATCCCCTGACATGGAAGAGAGTGTTCAGTTTGGAATGGAGGAAGCAGAAGAATGTGTGTCTGCAGAGGAGAAGGTAGGAGGGCCCAGCGGGGAAATCAGGAAGAGGTGGAAAGGGAGCAGGCAGCCTCAGAGGCACTGCGAGGGTTAATCTCTGAATCGGAAGGAGGAGGTCGATTTATGACAGCTCACGCCAGACGCGAGGACAAAAGACAGGGTCAGAGGAGAATCTTAAAGTTCCTGCACATTAGATGCTGGAAATGGAGGAAGAGGTCATTGATGGTATCTGATTCAACAGAGTTGGACTAATGGTGATTAGCTAATAATAATGATACCTTTATTGTCAATGTACAACCTGTGTACAATGAAATTAATTGATGACTTGTAAATAAAGACCATAAAAACGTCAACGGTGTGAAGTGGCAATTACTGTGAAGAGAGAAACATAACTCCCTGACGTAACCTGAGAATACAATCCAGTATCCCTGTAATTCTCATTGATTTGAACGAGGGAATTGGGCACATGTTGAAATGTCTCCCACTGAAGCCAAACCAACAAGACCTGGAGGACTTCATTTAGTGCAGGATCATGTCTATCCCATGCTGCTGCTTTGGGATGAGGGAGAACATGTTCCGGTGGCACTGGCAGATTTGCAGAGCACCAATTTTATGTCCTGGGAGCTTTTGTGAGCACAGAGGCCTCACCGTATGCAGAATGTGGAATCCATACGACTTTGGTTTGGAATTTGACACCTTTGCCAACAGGGGTGCCAACTGGAATAAAATATTGAGGGGGGCAGGTAAACGCTGCATAATCAATCACATTGTGATGGCCTGGGATTCGGACTCGGAGGCTGAACCTGAGGAATCCCAGCCTGCACAGGATTCCCCGCCTCCAGAACCAGCTGAGCCGGGGCTGGGGCTTGAGCCTGAAGGGTCCTCACCTGTGCTGGATCCTCAGGTGCAGGTATCAGCTGAGTCTGCTCTGGCTCCTGAGGTGATGGAGGACCCATTGCCTGCAGGTGCTCCACTCTCAGCCCCGTCAGGGGAAGCTGAGGTTGCGTCTGGGTCCGGTAACCTTCCAGCCTCTCCTGAGCTGCAGAGGCTCAGGGCGGAGAGGCGGAGGGAACTATGTTCCTGCAGGAGGAGTGCTCGCCTCCAGGCCAGGAGAGGCGAGTCACCTGTGGACCGGGGCCGCCCTATGCCTCGGGGCAGATAAAAGCCAGCCAGCCCCAGTCCCAAGTTGCGGGAGCAATGTTGTTGGTAGCCTGTTCCTGCCTGAACCCTGTCCTGCTTCTCTGCCAGAGTTCCTGACCTCACCCGACTCCCTGCCTTGGACCCAGCTTCAGCTTTGACAGACTGCACCCTTGACCTCAGACTGGACTTGGACCTCGCCTCATGGTTAACCCTCGGGACCAGCACACACATTGTGCAATGCACACAATTTGAATTGCAATGCCCATCAACTTGGGGGGGGGGTGACTCCCTCAAATATTTCATTGGGGGGCAAAGACACCTCATTCCCTAGGAGTTGGCTCCTTTGATTGTTGAAAGCGCTGCTTCCACTTCGTAATAAAAGCTCTGGGTTTTCCCCCTTCCATATATTAAACTTAAACAATGTCAATAATTCCACATATTATTAATATATTTGCTATTCAATGCAGCAAGTCCTTTCCGGGGAAAGAGCCTCCGGCAACTTGCTGTCTCCAAAGCTCTGTGAAGAAGGTAATTATATTTCCCCCCTACCCCAACTCCTCTTGTTCATAATGTTCTGAGATTTATGAATGAAAAATTATATGGGACAAATGCAAATGACAGGTTGCATCCTTTTCAGAACTGGCATCATGTTCTTCATGTCTGGGAATATTAGCTTAATGAGGAGACAAAAACGACACCGAGACAATTATCTCCCTTTGTTTTTAAAAAATAGGAAAGAGAAAGAGCTACTGAAAGCCTGTAATTGTGCGGGAGAATCCATAGTTGATACCAAACCTTATTCTTGAGCTTTTATAAACCTATAACAGTCCAATTGATTTGACTGAAGCAACAAAGAATTATCATTTTAGAGGCTGAAACTTATTTTTTGCTAATTTCTTCAGTGGGAGGTCTTAAATATAAGTTTTTGGGTGTGAGGAATTCAAATCTGCTATTGTTATTGTGGTTGGACAACCTTTAGCTTGGTAGGTCTACATTTGATGAAGAAGCACATAAACTGCTTTCGGAAAACCAAATAATTTCAGTTTTACCTTATGAAAATGTCAGGTACTTCTAAATAAAAATAAATAATATTAATATATGATACATAATGTAACTGCAAGTACTTGGCAATCATTTTTAATGATTCCTATGCAATTTTACACACATTTTACTTAGGAAGCAAAACTAAATCATATTAAGTGAGCCAAAATATATTTTGCATTCCCAAGTCATGTTCCAACTTTTTAGCATCCCTCATTTTTTGGAATTTGAAAGCCCAGAAATTCACCATTCCCCAATGAGGTAACACATCTGTAAGGTATGCCTAAGCCTTGCTGATAGTTGCAGACTGAATAAGATCCTGCTTTGGGAAAGTTGGATGCAGATGAGATAGATAAGATATACCGTATTTTTCACTCTATAAGACGCACCAGACCACAAGACGCACCTAGTTTATGGAGGAGGAAAACAAGAAAAAAAATATTCTGAATCTCAGAAGCCAGAACAGCAAGAGGGATCACTGCGCAGTGAAAGCAGCAATCCCTCTTGCTGTTCTGGCTTCTGGGATAGCTGTGCAGCCTGCACTCGCTCCATAAGATGCACACACATTTCCCCTTACTGTTTAGGAGGGGAAAAGTGAGTCTTATAGAGCAAAAAAATGGTATTTCTCTTTGGTCCGTTTCCTGGCTGTACGTTAGTATTAGGACTGTACTGAATAGTAGCCACTTTTCATTTTGTAGTAGAAACGACCTCTTTTGGTAGGGTGTAATTTCAAAATACACTTAGATTGAAAAAAATAATAATATCTTGATCCTTTAGTGCCACTCCTCCCCCCCCTCCAGCTTCTGTGCGATTCCTAACCCCAACTGCTGCTGCTGTCTCCTTCCTGGATAAGTCACTTAGGATTAGTTTTTCCCCATCAGAGATAATGCCATGAACACAAGATGGTGTCATAATATGGGAAAGCCAATGAGATTTGGCTGGGTGATATAAGGATGGTACTGTACTTTGGTGTGCAGAGGATGGTGGACTACTTAGAACTACTATGGAAGAAGCCCTTAATTGGTTTCTATATTTGATTGTTTGGTTTTATTAAGTGTGCCAGTTAGACCATGAGAAAGTGAGATGTTGCTGTGTTTTGAAAAGGCGGAGTAACTGACTGATAGCTTTCCTTTTGGGAATTTTAGGGACAGAACTACCTAAATTGTATAGACATTTATTTATGTATGCTACTACAGCAGCAAGAATGTTACTTGCCCCGAAGTGGAAAGAAGCAGAAGTCCCAGCAAAGGAAGAATGGATACCAAAACCTATGGAATATGCAGAAATGGTGAAACTTACCGGAAGAATAAGAAATCAAGGTAACAAACTTTTTTATATAAAAGAATGAAAATGGTTTATTGAATATATACAGATAAATTGCAAACAGATAAAACCATTAGCAGGATTATTGTAATAACCTGCAGTTTCATAAGAGTATATATTTAAAGTAGATAATTAAATGAGCAAATTAAATGAATTTGGATATGCAGAATATATTAAAAAAATAAATTTAAGGAATCGCAGGAAGAGAGGGAAGGAAGTCAAACTTTGAAATGTTAAATTGATTGTAAAACTAATGAAATGTATAAACTTGAAAAGTATAAATCAAAACTTAAAAAAAAGAAAACTGAAAAGGCGGAGTAATTCTGAATAAAAATAAATGAAACACATAAAACTATGTTTTAGTGATGGGCCATGAATGGGCATTTGAGGCGAGGTCTTAAAGGTGTGTTGAAAAATCAAAAGCTAGATACACATTTCAGGAAGAAATAATGAAATGAAGGTGTTTTTCCTGGCTCCTGATTGGCTGTGTTCTATTTCACCATAGTAGCGCCATATCGACACAAGAAACTTTATGCCCAAAGCTGTTATCAATGCTGCAACCTGATTCTTTTTAAAATTGGAAATGTTTATTTAATTAGCATGACATAATTTCTCTTCTAAAAGGCATTTCATTTCTTTTTTCAATAATTTCAGCAAAGCAATTTCCAGAGTCTAAGAGAAGCTGGCCTATATTTATGATTCCATGTCGCTGTCTAGAAAAACCGTGACAGCTATAATTACTGGTGCAGGTCAGAGCTTGTAAGAGATCTCTGGGTAGGGGCTTGAAACTCATAACATCACATCACATTTCATGGCATGAGCAGTTTTTTGATGTAATAGCTCTGTTTGAATGTTTGATCCCTGAGGGTACTGAAAACATAAAGGGGCTTGCAGGAATGTGTGAGAGTGGTTCTGTCCCCAGCTGTTAGTCTAAAGTGGATTGTTTATATAGGCACTGGGATTTCTGATTGATCAGGGCTCCCATCCTCATATTGGAAACCCTACACCAAGGGTGACCTATGTAGCGCCTTCCCGATCTTTTTGAACTACAACTCCTATCATCCATAGCTATTGACTATGGTAGGTGGGATTGTTGGGAGTTGTAGTCCACAATATTCAGAGGGTTCTACATCTTCAGGAGAAGAAAAGGCTAAGGAGTAAACCAGGCATAGGCAAACTCCGGCCCTCCAGATGTTTGGGACTACAATTCCCATCATCCCTGACCACTGGTCCTGTTAGCTAGGAATGATGGGAATTGTAGTCCCAAACATCCGGAGGGCTGGAGGTTGCCTGTGCCTGGAGTAAACACTACATAAATCCTTGGTGGAGTCCCTAAGACAGTTGGATGGCATCTTGTATGCCTCCTCCTGGCAAATTCTGCAGCCAAGCTGGTTCCAAATGTATTGCTCTGCTTTCCTTTGAACCACACCAGTGGGGCTTGTTGTCTCGGCAGCTCAGGGCCTCCTGCCCAGGCTTGCACCTTGGAGAAGTAATTTCGGTGCTGCTAACATAGGAAAAACAACGCAGGAGGCAGCAGTTATGAGTTGTTGGTCTCTGCAGCCACAGCAAGCACTGTGATTCTCCAGCAGTTTGACTTAACCCCTGGAGGTGTACTCCACTGTCTTTTGAGATAGGCAGATGCCAACAACTACATTGGTTATGCTGGCCTTAAGTTCATAAACTAGCGTTAATACACCCTGGAACCTCATCAAAATGCTGGAGAGGGTGCACCTCCACAGGGACATACCTCCACATGTGGTGGGAATGTCCTAAAATCCATCTCTTCTGGACATCAATTATACAAGAAATATATAAACTAACTAAGCAAGTATTAGATGTCACCCCAGAACTGGCCGTAGTAAACATCTTGCAAGGTAATAATGCCCACTCACATCATAAAGAGCTCATAAACCGCCTACTCTTAGCAGCCAGAAACGGGAGAGACCTGTCAGGAGTAAGCATGAACCAATAGTATTAAATAGTATGGGAAACAGCCTTATTAAAAAAAAAAATCAATCAATAAATTGAAACTGGTAAAGGTACCCCTGCCCATACGGGCTAGTCGTGTCCGACTCTAGGGTTGTGCGCCCATCTCACTTAAGAGGCCGGGGGCCAGCGCTGTCCGCAGACACTTCCGGGTCACGTGGCCAGCGTGACAAGCTGCATCTGGCAAGCCAGCGCAGCACACGGAAACGCCGTTTACCTTCCCGCTAGTAAGCGGTCCCTATTTATCTACTTGCACCCAGGGGTGCTTTCGAACTGCTAGGTTGGCAGGCGCTGGGACTGAGCAACGGGAGCGCACCCCGTCACGGGGATTCGAACCCCCGACCTGACGATCGGCAAGTCCTAGGCGCTGAGGTTTTACCCACAGCGCCACCCGCGTCCCAAAATTGAAACTGACCCAGGGACAAATAGAAGAAGGCGCCTTCACCCTGGTATGGTTCCCCTTTATCACAGACACAGCCCAACAAGACAACAACAAGAATCCGCCAACAATGTACAAATCAATCTGGCTAACCTGATCCAAAAACACACATACACCCCACTCACACATAAAAACAAATCTCACGACAGCCAGCCTAAGACAACCAACTACACCCTAGGCCACCCCCAACCTCTCTCACTACCAAAGAAATACAACAAGCCAATAGTAAGAGAACCCACACAAGTGATGCTGACACAAAATTCCACACATACACTAAGTAGAAGAATAGAAGCATTGCCACCCCACCCCACTCACATTCCCCCTCCCCCTCTTTTCTTCCTAACCTAATACTAATGTCTCACAACAAATGAAACTGATCTGTAGAAAACGCAACTTGAAAAAAGAGACAATGCACTATTGTGTATGTGTGTATGTGTGTGTATCTCATAAAAGTAGCACCCTTGAGACTAGGTTTTTTCACACATTGGCTGGGAGTGAAGGTATCAATTGGGTGTGACTAGGTCCCACAGGTCTTTGATACATTCAATACCCAAGACACCGAGTGCCTGAATGTGATTAGAGTGTGAGACTGCCTTGTGGTTCTCAATCAGTAAGAATGGATTGCCTCAAGGAATGGTGGCTTCCAAATCTCACCACAGCCACACCATGAAGGACCCCTGGATGGTTAAGTCCAGTCAACGGTGACTATGGGGTTGCAACACTCATCGCAATTTCAGGCCGAGGGAGTCAGTGTTTGTCCACAGACAGCTTTCCGGGTCATTTGGCAGCATGACTAAACCGCTTCTGGAGCAACGGAACACCATGATGGAAACCAGAGTGCACGGAAATGCCGTTTACCTTCTCGCCGCAGCAGTACCTATTTATCTACTTGCACTGGCGTGCTTTCGAACTGTTAGGTTGGCAGGAGCTGGGACAGAGCAATGGGAGCTCACTCAGTTGTGGGGATTCTAACCGCTGACCTTCTGATCAGCAAGCCCAAGAGGCTCAGTAGCTTAGACCACAGCGCCACCCGAGTCCCCTACATCATATGTATAAAGGACTGTTTAAAACAATCGTGGTTTTCCCAAAAAATAGTAATTCTGGGACCTGTAGTTTGTTAAGGGTGCTGATAGTTAGGAGGCCCCTATTCCTCTCACAGAGCTACAACTTGGCTGCTAAACCACTCTGGGATTGGCTATTAAACCACTCTGGAAAATTTATCTATGGGAGGGGAGCTGGCTCTCCTCAATCTTTTCATGGGAGAAAATATTAACTTGCAGCTTAAATCTTTAATAAGTTCTCTTCTAGCAGCAGCCAGGCTCATAATAATGAGAGACCGGAAGGGCTTGGTGCTTCTCTGACAATCTGATACAACAAAGTATTGCAAATAGCACTTGTGGGAGAATTAAATAATAAAATAAAATTGACGCAAAACTTGAATCAGAAAGGCTCTTTTGTTATGGAATGGCACAGCTTTATTATGTACAAGGCTGAAAATGAAAATAGAGTAAGACCCTCACATTAGAAAACTTCTTGCCTAAACATTAGCTTCTGGGTTAGGGTAGGATATTTCATTATTTATCTGCATGATATTGCTGTATGTTGAAAGGTAATAATAATAATAATAATAATAATAATAATAATAATAATAATAATAATAATTGCACTTTTAGTGTTAAGATGGAAGGTGGTATTCAATGAAATACTTGTGCTAATGCAAGGATTAGTGCTAGCACAATGGGTTTTCCCCGCCTAGCTCCCTCCCCCCCCCACACACTGCAAAATTTC
This sequence comes from Podarcis raffonei, assembly GCF_027172205.1. NCBI lineage: Eukaryota > Metazoa > Chordata > Lepidosauria > Squamata > Lacertidae > Podarcis > Podarcis raffonei. The sequence goes on from NC_070603.1 coordinate 17,927,299, forward strand.
CTCTTAAGGGATGGGGTAAAACTCAGAAATATGTTTTAGGGTGCAGTTTAGGGTAGAAAGGGAGAGAACACTCCATTCCACATGGGGGCACTCTTACACTCGTTAGCACTATTTTGAATACAATTCTGAAATGCTAGAGAGACCAACTACGATTGAATCCTGATATAAAGAACCCCTCTCAAATCTCTCCAATATGGTCCTGCAAAGTATTTTGGGCTGCAAATTACCATAGCTAAATCAACGTTTCCTGTTTCCTGTTCCTTCTTTTCAATTTCACACCAATAAGCCGCACAAAACTGAAAGGCAAAGACATGTACAGCTTAAAGGTAAAGGGACCCCTGACCATTAGATCCAGTCGTGACCGACTCTGGGGTTGCGGTGCTCATCTCACTTTATTGGCCGAGGGAGCCGGCGTACAGATTCCGGGTCATGTGGCCAGCAGGACTAAGCCGCTTCTGGCGAACCAGAGCAGTGCATGGAAAGGCCGTTTACCTTCCCGCTGGAGTGGTACCTATTTATCTACTTGCACTTTGACATGCTTTCGAACTGCTAGGTTGGCAGGAGCAGGGACCGAGCAACGGGAGCTCACCCCGTTGCGGGGATTCAAACCGCCGACCTTCTGATCGACAAGTCCTAGGCTCTGTGGTTTAACCCACAGTGCCACCCGCATGCCCTTACATTTCATTAAATTGTATAAACACCAGAATATTTTTTTTAATATAAAAAAAATCTGAAGTCCACATAATCCTCAGCTTCTCTCTCTCTCTCTCTCTCTCTCTCTCTCTCTCTCTCTCGTGTGTGTGTGTGTGTGTGTGTGTGTGTGGAGTCTTTTACTCATGACACACAAAAACGCAAGATGATTTAAAAATAACTTTAGAAGCAATTGGCAGAAATATCATCCCCTTGGAGTGCTTCTCCCCAAACAGTGTGTGTATGAGTATGAGAGTTAAGGAAAATATAATTTCAAATTAGTTTTTGATACCAGAAATAGACGTGTCATTCCTCAGTAAGCTAAACAAAATACACAGCAGTGGGGTAGTTGTACCACCAATTTCAGAAAATATTTAATATATCCTATGTAGACTTTTGGGACGCGGGTGGCGCTGTGGATTAAACCACATAGCCTAGGACTTGCCGATCAGAAGGTCGGCGGTTCGAATCCCCGTGACGGGGTGAGCTCCCGTTGCTCGGTCCCTGCTCCTGCCAACCTAGCAGTTCGAAAGCACGTCAAAGTGCAAGTAGATAAATAGGTACCGCTCTGGCGGGAAGGTAAACGGCATTTCCATGGTGCTGATCTGGTTTGCCAGAAGCGGCTTAGTCATGCTGGCCACATGACCTGGAAGCTGTACGCCGGCTCCCTTGGCCTCAGACAGTAAAGCGAGATGAGCGCCGCAACCCCAGAGTCGGTCACGACTGGACCTAATGGTCAGGGGTCCCTTTGCCTTTTACCTATGTAGACTTTTATCATGTATTAGTCTCTCTCCTTGCTAAGGAAAAATATCCATGGGAATTTATTCCTCTGGGACAAGTGCATCTCATCCAGGCAACCAACTCACACTTACCCCAAGGTGATCCAGTGCTCTTTTCCCACCTATTTGTAACTGATGCTTACATTTTGTTCTGGGTATTGCGAGGCTGTCCCCATCTTCCTTGGCAGTAAAAGATGCCTCTGCTATCATGTAAACGACTATTTGTTAACTTAAAAAGTGGGGTAGAAATTTTAACAAAAATGGAAGTATGCAACAGTGCAATCTCAGGCATGCCTGCTTGGAAGTGAGTCCCATTTGTTTCAATGGGTTAAAAAAAAAAGGTAAAGGACCCCTGGACTGTTAAGTCCAGTCAAAAGTGACTATGGGGTTGTGGCTCTCATCTCGCTTCAGGCTGAGGGAGCAGGTGTTTGACCACAGACAGCTTTCCGGGTGATGTGGCCAGCATGACTAAACCGCTTCTGGCACAATGGGACACCGTGATGGAAACCAGAGTGTACGGAAATGCCATTTACCTTCCCGCTGCAGTGATATCTATTTATCTACTTGCACTGGTGTGCTTTTGAACTGCTAGGTTGGCAGCAGCTGGGACAGAGCAACAGGAGCTCACCCCATCGCGTGGATTCGAACCGCCAACCTTCTGATCGGCATCATCATCATTTTTAATTTGTATACCGTCTTTGTATCTTACAATACTCAAGGTGGTTTTCAAGCTGAAGAAACAAAAAATCTATATCTTATAACAATCTAATGCAATACAAAAATGTGATAATGAAACAAAACTTTAAAATAAGCAAAATAAGGCAAGCCCAAGAGTCTCAGTGGTTTAGACCACAGCGCCACTCACTCCTGTTTTCCCCTCGAGTATGCATAGAATGCCAGCCTAAATAAGTAAGCAGTTTTTTTGTGTTTTTTGTTTTAACAGAGATGTCACAAAGTTTCCACTGATTCCCCCTCCAGCAGAACCTAGCATTGCCAAATCTGCTTTGAATATCTTATCAGGAATATCGCATTATACAAATAGGCAAGAAATACTGACCAGTATCATGCTGTGATGGAGAAAGGCGAGAGGATTGACTACAAGTAGCCTGTCATGAAAATGTTTAAGGGTGGCTTCATATATTTATTACAGGAGACTTGTTATAAATCTCTCCAGACCAGACTATTGTTTCAAAAGCACCATTTGCATGCTCTTGGGAATGTGAACTTTAAGACTATGAAGGGCAAAAACATACAGCACTCTGTGTGAGGCAATTAACAGTCTGTTTTTGTCCTGCTTAATTTAATGCTTTAGCTAAGCTTAGCATGCAAATATCCACTGGAACAAGGGGTTGCATCTATGACAAAATAATCAATCTTTTGGCAGTTAGCTCATGTAACAGAGTCATTTAGAATTATGACTCGAAGGAGGAAAAAACATTCGGATATCCTCTTGTAATTACTGTGAACAATGTAACGCTTTGAAGGCACTCTGTATCCTCTGTAAGAATTAGAGCTGTTTTTTAAAAGCCCTTGCATAGCTTCTGATCACCTCTGAGTCACTGTTAACTTCAAGCTGTCTACTGATACTGACACTGGTACTATGACAATATAATTCTTTACAGATAATGTCTGTCAAAGATGGTGTTAAGAATTAACAGGATTTACAGTTGCATTGGGGAGAGAACCTTGCGATTTAGAAGGGTTGCCAAGGGAATTGAACTCAGGAGCTGCCTTCCCCGATTGCAGACACACTCGGGATAATTCTGCTAATGAGTTTTGCTCATATTTAGGGTCTGTAAAGATGTCTATACTACAGGCAGCATGACTGTGATAATACCCTGCTCTCCATACCTAAAATAGAACCTGGGTAGAGATGCCAAAAACCATATCCAAGCTCAGACGTGGAGAAGAACTTTAGGAGCTCATAAAAACTCAAAGGAGAAACAAGAATTGCAAGTTACTGAATTTTTATCGGGCTCAGTTTAAAATCTGATCCAGAGAAGAATTCCTGATGTCCTTCCTCACATCACTAGGATTCTCTTTCTGTCGTCACCAGCATCCCTGCTAGCCCCCATCCCTAAAGCATACTGCTTCTTCCCTGGCAAGTGGCAGTAAAAGTGGGAGCAGCAGTGATGGGCACACAGAACAGAGAGGGTGATTTCTTCCTTCATTCTTCATACCTTGCATACTGGGGTAACATGCTGGAGTAACAGTGAATCAGGGAGCAAGTCTATCAAGGACCGCCTCTTTCCATATGAACCTACCCAGATCCTGAGATCATCTTCTGAGGCCCTCCGTCGTGTGCCTCCTCTTTGAGAGATTCGGAGGGTGGCAACACGAGAACGGGGCCTTCTCTGCAGTGGCTCCCCATCTGTGGAATGCTCTCCCCAGGGAAGTTTGCCTGGCGCCTTCATTATACACCTTTAGGTGCCAGGCAAAAACATTCCTTTTTAACCAGGCCTTTGGTTGATCCTATTTACATCCTATGCCCCCTTAAAATGTGTTGTTTTTTAATGGGGGGGGAGGCTATTTTTATTAGGTATTTTGTGGTTTTATATCTTGATTTTATTCTGTGAACTGCCCTGAGACCCCCGGGTATAGACTGGTATATAAATTCTAATTCTAATTCTAATAATAATAATAATAACAACAACAACAACAACAACAACAACAACAACCATGCATCCATCCATCATCTCTGATATTACTACACCACTCTTCACCCTGTAGGATCTTAGGGTGACATACAAAGATGGTCCAAACCTACCCAATGGCTACTGCAGTTTCCTATGAGCTTCCCAGAAGTACCTGGCTGGTGACTGTGGAAAACAGAAGGCAAGGTAAAGGTAAAGGTAAAGGGACCCTTGACTGTCAGGTCCAGTTGTGGACGACTCTGGGGTTACGGTGCTCATCTCACTTTACTGTCTGAGAGAGCCGAGGAGTACAGCTTCCGGGTCATGTGGCCAGCATGACTAAGCTGCTTCTGGCAAACCAGAGCAGCGCATGGAAACGCCGTTTACCTTCCCGCCAGAGTGGTACCTAGTTATCTACTTGCACTTTGACATGCTTTTGAACTGCTAGGTTGGCAGCAGCTGGGACAGAGCAACGGGAGCTCACCCCGTCGTGGGGATTTGAACCGCCGACCTTCCGATCGGCAAGCCCAAGAGGCTCAGTGGTTTAGACCACAGTGCCACCCGTGTCCCTTAGAAGGCAAGGTAGATGAACCTTTACTTTGATACAGCAAGGCTGGTCTAACAGTGCAATCCTAACCATGTCAACTCAGAAGTAACTCCTCCTACACTCAGTGGGGCTCACTCCCAGGTCAGTGGGTTTAGGATTACAGCACTTTGTTTTTATGTCTCTTGAGCCTATTGCCAAAATGTGGGATCGTGCAGTGGCAGATTTTGACATCTCGAATTCCAGTGGCATCCTGTACAATGCCAAAATCTGGTGTCCTCACCTCTCTCCTGTTAGACTCCATAGTTGAGGCACCTGCTGTGGCAACCCCAGAAGCTCTGCTCTGGGTGCGACCAAACCGGTTACACTCATAGAATCATAGAATAGAATCATAGAATCATAGAGTTGGAAGAGACCACAAGGGCCATCGAGTCCAACCCCCTGCCAAGCAGGAAACACCATCAGAGCACTCCTGACATATGGTTGTCAAGCCTCTGCTTAAAGACCTCCAAAGAAGGAGACTCCATCACACTCCTTGGCAGCAAATTCCACTGTCGAACAGCTCTTACTGTCAGAAAGTTCTTCCTAATGTTTAGGTGGAATCTTCTTTCTTGTAGTTTGGAACCATTGCTCCGTGTCCGCTTCTCTGGAGCAGCAGAAAACAACCTTTCTCCCTCCTCTATGTAACATCCTTTTATATATTTGAACATACTATCATATCACCCCTTAACCTCTTCTTCTCCAGGCTAAACATGCCCAGCTCCCTTAGCCGTTCCTCATAAGGCATCGTTTCCAGGCCTTTGACCATTTTGGTTGCCCTCCTCTGGACACGTTCCAGTTTGTCAGTGTCCTTCTTGAACTGTGGTGCCCAGAACTGGACACAGTACTCCAGGTGAGGTCTGACCAGAGCAGAATACAGTGGCACTATTACTTCCCTTGATCCACTCCCCAGATCCACCTTTGGATTATGACTTGGGACATAGGGTGGGGTTGGATAATCTGATGGTACCCCTTTTTGCTGTGTGATTCCATGAGCAGCAAGCCAGTGTTAACTGTGAAGTCCTATCTTGATCACTTGAAGGTCAAAGAAGTGTTCTTCAGTTTTCAGTTAGGGTTCACAGCCCAAATATACTGCCTTTCCCTCCTCCCCTCACAAAATCAACAATAGCAAAATCCTTCATCCCAGTCTCTTGGATGAAAAAGGTTAGGTCAGGAGAGTTTATAGCATCTCTTTTGCTTTCCTGTGTACATCTTCCTTGTATCTCTGTCGTGTGCCTGGTGGAAAAACAGGGGTTGACACTGTCAGCAAATTGACGCATGTTCTTGTATTTATATCCTTGCTTTCTTTCCTGCATCTGTTGTCTGTTTTCTCGGGTGGAAGGGTCTTAATGAAATAATAAACGGCATTGCACACATCCATGCTTTTGACAAAAGCACCTGATGTTCTTTTCTTCCCTTCCTTTTTTTAAAGATGACTTTCTTGCAGAAGCCGGAAAAGTGAAAAAGAAATATTACCAAATTAAAAATGCTAAATAACATAGAAATAGATGCATGGTAAATATTTGAAACCAAATAAATACTGAAATTGGTGCTGGAGAAGACTCTTGAGAGTCCCATGGACTGCAAGAAGATCAAACGCATCCATTCTTAAGGAAATCAGCTCTGAGTGTTCACTGGAAGGACAGATCCTGAAGCTGAGGCTCCACTACTTTGGCCACCTCATGAGAAGAGAAGACTCCCTGGAGAAGACACTGATGCTGGGAAAGATGGAGGGCACAAGGAGAAGGGGGCGACAGAGGACGAGATGGTTGGATAGTGTTTTCGAGGTTACCAGCATGAGTTTGACCAAACTGCGGGAGGTAGTGGAGGACAGAGGTGCCTGGCGTGCTCTGGTCCATGGGGTCACGAAGAGTCGGACACGACTAAATGACTAAACAACAACAAATACTGAAATGCATAAATATATTGGATAGAATGCTATCCACTGGGTCCTTTTGATTCTGCGAAAGGGTACAGGTATGGAAGAAATAGACAACTTTTAAACTGGACTGTTTTCTGAACCTGTTCTATGGCAGTGAGGGTCTATAGCAGGGGGGAGGAACATTTATCCTGCTTGACCACATTCCGTTCTGAGCAACCTTCCAGGGTCCATGTGCCATGGGTGGGGTGGAGGCAAAAGAGGGCAGAGTAATGAAAGCAAATAGGAACTTTGTGATAAAGAGGGTTACAGATTCCTCTTTATCCTCCATCCAGGCAAGCTAGAAGTATTATCAGAAATCAAGGACACATTCCATGGAGGCGAAAATACTCAAGGAAGGTGTACTGGAAATACATGGAAAAGGACTGTTATCATGGGGAAATAGCTTAGGTTTCCAAGACACTCCGAAAGTTGTTGAGCTTTTTTTGCTTTTTTTAAAAAAGGAAAATGCCCCCCAAAACCCACCACAATTTTATTTCTCAATTTACTTGCCTAAGATCCAGGAGAAAAACTCCATACCCTCCAACATTTCTCTGATGGAAATAGGATGTCCTAAGGAAAGTGGGATATTCCGAGATCAGAACAGACACTGGGATTGCTTCTGTAAATCCGGGACTGTCCATGGAAAATAGGGATACTTGGAGGGTCTGTTATCTGACTCCTGAGCCATTTGAAGACAACTGTGTATTTTTTATGTTTAATGTTTTATTATGTTTTTATTTATGTTGGAAGCTGCCCAGAGTGGCTGGGGAACCCAATAAGATGTGTGGGATATAATTAATAAAGTTATCATTATGGAATGGAACATCCCTATTTTCGTCAGAGAAATGAGCTGGCTGGGCTCTTGTGGGTTGGAGTTCACTGGCATATGGAAGGCCACCTTATTATTATTATTATTATTATTATTATTATTATTATTATTATTGAATAGTATGTCCTTAATTTGATCAGAGAAATGTTGAAGGGTATGAGATACGCGGAATTCAACAATTATCTCATTGAAGCCTTTTTTAGGTCCAGTGTAGGGGCTTGAATATGCTTAATAGTAACGGCAACCTTCTAGGCCGCAACATTTAAGGGGTTAATTTTATATGAGAATATATTATGTCATACAATGGCTAGAGAAATGAAGCTGGGTTTTCTTTTGGGCTAGTCACCCTTAAAACTGATGCGGTGGGGGAGGGGAGGACTTTGCTTTGCCTTCTGTGATTTTGCAGGAAATAATTTGTTTTTGTATAACCATGGCATTATGTACATGCCCCTAGGTAGTACTGTAAACACAGCAGCATGGAAAGTGCTTTGAAGAGATGTAGGTGTGGGCAAGGAATCTGTAGTATTTTATTCCAACAGAAACAGAAGTGCCAGGCTGGCATCTGATTGGCCATGGGGAAAACAGGATGCTGGACTTGATTGGCCATTGGCCTGACACAGCAAGCCTCTTGTGATTATCCTATGACCAACCCAGAGCAAATGAAAAGCATTTGCGTTCATGTTAAACAAAACATCCCTTTCGTTTTGCACAGTTACCAGGGCTCTGGATGAAATTGTAATCGCAGAAGGGAAGCAAGGGATTAAATTCCGTTTTAGCTTTGCTGGCACTCAGTCATAGATCCTTTCTGTCCCACTTTTGGTGGATTGTCTGAAAGAATGCACAGCAATTCTGCATTTAAATGGCAAGCATAAAATCTGTAGTTTTCCATACTTTACAATGTATTTCCCATAAATTACATACTCATATTGATGTAAAGCATATATATTTGGTGTGCACTTCTTATGCACCAAAACCACATTGCAAAAAGTGTGTGAGTTGTCTGGAGTTTACATTTTGATCCACAAACAAGTTCAGGAGTGTCAGATTCAGTAAGAAGCAGAGTGATCAAATCTCTTCACTATACCTTAGTCTTCACTGGACAGTCCAGCCAGCATTGGTGTTTAGTGATGTGACCACTGAACTGTGCATGTATGAACTAACAACACAACACAGAGATGCAGACTTAATAAAGGCAAAGGATAAGGATAAGGATCCCTAGAAGGTTAAGTCCAGTCAAAGGTGACTATGGGGTTGCAGCGCTCATCACGCTTTTCAGGCCGAGGGAGCTGGTGTTTGTTCCCAGATAGCTTTCCTGGCCATGTGGCCAGCATGACCTAACCACTTTAGGTGCAACGGAACACCACGATGGAAAGCAGAGCACACAGAAATGCCGTTTACCTTCCTACTGTAGCAGTACCTATGTATCTACTTGCACCAGTGTGCTTTCCAACTGCTAGGTTAGCAGGAGCTGAGACAGACAAACGGAGCTCACCCCAGCACAGGGATTCAAACTACCAACCTTCTGATCGGCAAGCCCAGGAGGGTCAGTGGTTTAGACCACAGCACCACCCAGGGTTATCATAGACCCCCTTATTACAGGGTTGGGCACCATGAAGTAACAGCAGAGAGACTTGAAGGTAGAGCTACAGCTGTGAAAGAGGAGCAGAGGAGGAAGCACACAGAGTGAGGAAGAGGCACCATGAAAATGAAGTTCTCCTCTTGGGGTATTGCTGCTCCCTTCAGTATTCAACAGAGTCCTTAACACATCTTATTTGCAGTGTTATTCACTCCCACCACAAACCCTTGGAGACTTCCTATTTGCCAAAACTCTTTCATTTCAGGGACATCATTTAAAGACAAAAGAAGTGAAGAGAAAAGCTTTCTTCTGAAGATGAACCAGAGACTACAGTGGTACCTAGGGTTACATACGCTTCAGGTTACATACGCTTCAGGTTACATACGCTTCAGGTTACAGACTCCGCTAACCCAGAAATAGTACCTCGGGTTAAGAACTTTGCTTCAGGATGGGAACAGAAATTGTGCTCTGGTGGCGCAGCAGCAGCAGGAGGCCCCATTAGCTAAAGTGGTGCTTCAGGTTAAGAACAGTTTCAGGTTAAGAATGGACCTCCGGAACGAATTAAGTACTTAACCCGAGGTACCACTGTATTTAAAAGGGCTTTTTGCTATGTGCCCCAACAGTCCCTTTGATAGGACTGATTCCATCAGAACTTTTCCCCATGTTTGTGTCTGTGTTTATGTGACTTTTTAGAAGTCTCTGCCGAGCACATGGCTTTTCTATGCCGATATGTGTCATAGGAGAGATAGAAAATGGCACTATTTTCTCCTTTAGAAGCAATCATGGTGTAATTTCTTACTATGACAAGCTATACCTTTCAGTGGTGGTTTAGAGATAGTTATTCCATATATCATATTTTCTTTTCCCAATACTGTTCATCTGCCATCTGGCGAAATATTGGAGGGCAGAGATGACTGAGATTCAAAGGGGCTGCATGAGCAGAAATCACTTGTTGTGAAAGGCAGGGCCCCCAATTTTGGGCAGCCCTCTACCCCCTGAAGTCTCCTCTGCCTCCCCACTACTCCTGAGGGTTGCAATATCCTCAAAACAACCTGAGGTGTAGTGTTGTGTGAGGCTCTGGAGCGGGGAGAAATTCAGTGCCCTGCCTTAAAGAAGTGAAAGGGCTTTTATATATCCAGTGCTATCATTGGATCCAAGCGATTGGCAGTATAATACAGTAGACCTGCAACTGATGTGTGATTTATTACGCAATTGCAGCTTTGCAAAGGCAATAGGAAAATCAGCAAGCAAGCGAACAAACAAGCAAATGGAGAGCAAGCAGTTGGAAGGAGCTGTCTGAGATCTTGTGATCTCACCCCACAAGATCTCACACGACTTTTTCTGAGAATCAGTTTTAGCAAAGCAGCACACTTTAAAAGCTCATGCTGTGATAGGCTTTTGCTGAAGTGGAAAGAGTTTTTAAGCCCCCACCCACCCACCCACCCAGCTTTCCAGACTTCCAGAGGCCTTGCGTGACCTTCCCAGAGCGTGGTAAGGTAGGGATATTGGGGGTGCGGGTGGCGCTGTGGTCTAAACCACCCCCATTGTTCTGCCTGGACACTGAGGTCCAGTGCCGAGGGCATTCTGGCAGTTCCCTCAATGCAAGAAGCAAAGTTACAGGGAACCAGGCAGAGGGCCTTCTTGGTAGTGGCGCCCGCCCCGTGGAATGCTCTTCCACCAGATGTCAAAGAAATAAACAACTATCTGACATTTAGAAGACATCTGAAGGCAGCCCTGTTTAGGGAAGCTTTTAATATTTGATGAATTATTGTATTTTAATATTTTGCTGAAAGCCACCCAGAATAGCTGGGGAAACCCAGACAGATGGGCGGGGTATAAAAAAATTACTACTACTACTACTACTACTACTACTACTACTACTACTATTATTATTATTATTATTAACCACTGAGCCTCTTGCTCTTGCCAATCAGAAGGTTGGCAGTTCAAAGCTGTCTGTGGACAAACACTGGCTCCCTTGGCCTGAAAGCAAGATAAGCACTGCAACCCCATAGTCGCCTTTGACTGGACTTAACCATCCAGGGGTCCTTTACCTTTTTTTTTTAAAGGTAGAGATAGTACTGTGGGACGGTTTCAGTGTCCTTGAGGACTTTGTGAGATTTTGCCTTTGCACGTGAAGCCATGGAACATTACCCCCATGTAAGTTGTGGGCCTGCTGTATATGAAATGGCTGTTATAAAGATAAGATTTATTTATTATTGAATCCTCACAACAACCCTGTGAGGAAGGTTAAGTTGAGATAGTGAGCTGTGACTGACAAGCAAGTTATTTGGACACCGGGAGACAGAAATTTCTGTGGTTCTAACAAGCTGCTGTTTTCCCCATCCCTGAATTTTTTCTTTCTCGATTTCTTTTCTGTGCAATCTCTGCAATTTGAGGTCGGGTACTCTCTGTAATTTATTCTCTGCAAATTCTACTACACAGTAAGTGGTTGTTAAATAATAGCCTCCCACAAAAAAACCTGGCAAATGCAAAATGTGGAAATTTTGCCAAGAAGCAGCCTAAGGTACACATTAAGAATTCACATATAGTTAACTTACAGTACAATGATACACATGTCCACTCAGAAGTAAGGATGGCTGTTCTCTGTCAAAGTTAATTTCTCATTTTTTGTTTTGTTTTTACAATCTTAAGTCCAGTTCTTAATGTTTTCAATTAAGTTTGTTATTTTGTTAATGAAAAAAGTCTTCATGAAAATTCATCAGCATTTTAGTGTGGATTGTTCCTCATGCACACATCTTTTATGAAACTTCGTCTAATATAAACATTTTTGCAAAGCAAAATGTAATGAATTTTTAGAATTTTGTTTTCACTAATATGCATTTATATGCACACTCTACTCTGGCCTGTACATTTTTCTATGCATTACTTGACTGGAGAACTGCACTGCAAAATCCAGATATGCAATTTGCAAAGAAATTGCAAATTTCAGTTCACTTATTGTTTTGGAAGGTGTGAATTAGGTAGGGTCAAGTTTAAAGGCTAACTGAATTGAATTTTCCCCCATCCCCACTCTGTGTTTTGTGGGGCTCACTCCCAGGTAAGTGAATACAGGATTGTAGTACTCTTGAAATAAATCTTGCTATGGATTTTGAACTGAGAACTGCATTGGGACATTTGGGAAATATAAATATTAGTGACTAACAAAAATGTGACTCACAGATTTATAATCAAGGTGCAGATCAGGCTTAACTTTATAACAGGCTTTACAAAGACTGAACTCTTCAAACATATTAAATTATAACAGATGTGGACCACTCCTTTCAATGTGAAAGAACAGCCTGGTGACCCAGTCTTGCGACCTTTAGGTCTCATAATAGAAGCCGCATCAACATGGAGGTCACTAAATCTTTCCTCTGAAATATATTCTCTGCTGAAACCAGTTCACGAATGACACAAGACATCATGATAAAAACAAACTGAGAAATTATTTAAGACTCCTGACCAGAACTTAGTTTTCTTTGTCACTTTCTGCCCAGAAATCTATTTCTCCTACCCAAGAAAAATGAGCAATACAACGCTTTTCCTTCAGTGAGTGAATATTATGGTAATATATAATGACACTGGGCTGTATTGATAGAAGGGGAGTTATAATGGAGGAAAATGGTACTCTTTCAGGCTGGAGCAAGTTTAATATCACCATTATTATTAAATAATGTTGGATATTTTCTTTTATGCAGTGCCTCCATTTCTTCTGTCCCAAGTCTCTCAGCTCAGAAATGGCTGGGCTATTAAACTGTGCCTGTCATCTCAATACTTACAGGAACCTCACAAGCAGGACATGAATGCAGTGCTCCTCTGCTGTTTGTCCCAACATATGATATTCAAAGATAGGCTGTTTCTAAACATGGATGCTCTAGTTACTCATCAAAGTGATATTTTTTACCTCCATTCTCTATGAACTTGTCTAGTTCCTTTTTCATCCAAGTCAGTGGCCATCCCTGTATCTGAAGGGATGAAGCCTGTCAAATTTCAGAACGATAGTTGCAATGGTTCTCCCACAAGGAAAGACTTTACTATTTTGGGATAAGCACAAGAGGAATTGTAGGGGCAGGGTGGTAGAAAAAAAGAGAGTGGATTCTCAGGAAATGCCTACCCCCAGCAAAGACCAAGTTATGCCCAATGATCATTGGTAGTAGTGAGGCTCCTGCCCTTCTCAGCTTTTTTTAAAAATTATTATTCAATGTTTGGAATTGTTAGCATAAAGATTGGAAAGAAAACTGCCAATTTCATAATGCTATTATACAAATCTATGGTGAAACCACACTTGGAATACTGTGCACAGTTCTGGACAAATGATAAGAACATGAGATCAGGGTCAGGCCAATGGCTCATCTCGTCCAGGATCCTGTTCTCACAGTGGCCAACCAGATCAGGGAAGTTTTTTAGTGTGTGGTGTTGTTTTACTATTTTTTTGTTTTTGTTTTTGGGAGCTGCCCAGAGTGGCTGGGGCAACCAGATGGGTATTATTATTATTAGATTTAATTTAATATTAAAAGTAGGAGATTCTAGCACAAGAGCCCTCTCCCCTCCTTGCTCAGGTTTCCAGCAATTAGTTTTCAGAAGCATTGCTGTGTCTCAATCTTCACCCCCAAAATGAATATACGTGTCAGGGAACTGCCATCGGAACGAGAGGAGGAGGAGGGGTTCCACGACGATGCTGGAGAGGGGCCAAGTAGGGAGAGAGGCAGGTCTCCTGTTGGGGAAGAAATTCAGCGCGACACCAGGGATGGAGGGGGGCCAATGGGGGAAGCGGAGAGCAGGCTCAGAGACTCTTCACTGGACACCAGCGGAGAGAGCACAGGTCCTCCGCTACCCACGCCCACCCTGCGCAGAAGGCTTCCGCGCAGGGAGGCTAGGAGGAGACTGGGCGTCAAACAACTTTTATGTTGGAAAAGGTTGAAGAAACGCCCACTGTCGGATTCTGCCAGCGACTGAGCAGCCACAAAGTGAGGGGCTGTCCAGCCAGGAAAGGTTTAACCAGGCCACCTACCCAGGAGTGGCGGCAACTTACGCACGAGCAACCCCATAACCATTAGAGCACGCTTGATCAAAGGACAATGCTCCTTCAAGCTGGGATGTCCATCCTCAAGAGGGAAACAAGATGGAGCCATGTGGGCATGGGGAGATGAGGATCTGGCTGGCAGGGCTGCTAGGAAGTCACAAGGATATAGCCGATGAGGTCTCAAGGGTGTGACAAGTTCTGGTTTCCTCCCTTGCAAAGATGCTGTGAGCATTTTACAGCTCAGAGGAAGATGAGGGGGAAAGTTGGGAAATAATGGGAGAGGAAGGGAGGCAGACACAGAGCATTCCAGACCCACCACCTCCCAGAACCCGGAAAGCCTTAAAAGTAGAAGAGCAAAGAGCTCGGCAGTGGCGGAGGAAGGGTGTGTGTGGTCCTCCCTGGGTGTCATCAATGAGGAGGGGTGACAACATGACAAAAAATATGAGTTAAAAAAATAATTTAAAAAAATTGGAGTCACGAAACTTTTTAGTTCAGTCAACAAATGTAACGAAACACGGCTGGCACTGGGCACCACACCATGGGGGACGGCACTCCCGCGGGGCCTGCAGCGTGCCCGAGCCACACATCTCTCCTCGGAGTGACGTGGTGGCTTGGGCACCTGAAGGCTCCGTGCTGCCTGAAACGGCAGTGTGGGACTTGGGTCTCCCACCAGCTCTCCCTCAGCTGCCCTACAGCTGAGGGGGAGGCGGTGGAGAGGCTCCACGCAGTGTGCCCTGCCCCCAGCTGTTGGGCGCATGCGCCGCACCAGGCACCCAAGGGGTAGTTACACCGCTAGAGCTCGGAGACAGATGGCCCTAAGCAGCAACTGTAAGGGTGTGTGTGTGTGCGCTGTTGATGAATAAGGAAGTGGGGGAAAAGGGAGGGTGAAGATTTACTCAGGACAATGCCATTACAGTGGTACCTCGGGTTACAGATGCTTCAGGTTACAGACTCTGCTAACCCAGAAATAGTACCTCGGGTTAAGAACTTTGCTTCAGGATGAGAACAGAAATTGTGCAACGGCAGCGTGGCAGCAGGGGGAGGCCCCATTAGCTAAAGTGGTGCTTCAGGTTAAGAACAGTTTCAGGTTAAGAACGGACCTCCGGAACGAATTAAGTTCTTAACACGAGGTAGCACTGTATTCCAAGAAGCTGCATTCTCAAGCCTCTCTCTGTCAACATTGAATAAAAAGCAGATGGTAAGGACTTTTCCTTCTCTTATCTGTTCCTGGCAACCTGCCACCTGATACCATGCCCTAAAAGGTAACATCAAAAGGCTGCCAAGCCTCCTTCACGCTACCCAAGAATACCCCTTTCATCATGGCTGGTCTCTCCTGCTACTTTTTTTTTTTTAAGCTATTAATATATTTATGTGCCTTCTCACAATAAGAAACCAAGAAACCGATTTCCAGCTTTCTGAATAAAAATGACTTCCTAGCAACAATGGGACTCCTGGGAAATACAGTGCCCTCCTTCTGATTATGCTTGCGCTGAAAGAGCTCCAAACATATCCAGATTGTTATGATGAAAAGATGATACGAAATGTACCAAAAATGCAAATATTTAAGTGGAATCGAGATCTTACCATGTCTGCTTAAATGCATCAGGCAGGGGATGAGGCAGTGACAGAGTGAATCAAAATATGCTGCAGCTTATGTTAGCACAAGACGTTAAATAGAACATGAAGTGCAGTTACATTTTTATTCCAAGAATTAGGAAGTCTTTATCGCCACTTCTCTTATTTTATTGCTCTGATGCCTGATAGCAGAGGGGTGGAGGAATTGGGAAAGGGGTGGCGGTGCATAGCTAAATATAACAGTCTGTCTGTGGATTGCATCAATGGGATGTGTCAATTCATATGTAAATGGAGATAATAGAAGGCACAGGTGAGCGAGTGTGTGAAACAGGCTAACAACCAGCTTGTCACAAGTTCCTGAAACCTCTAGGAGCTACTGTTTTCCCACCCCATGGAAAGAGAGTAATTTTGGCAATATACCTAGAGGAAAAGACTGTATCACAAAATTTATTTTCAAACATACAAAAGGGGGGGGGGAGAGACAATAGCACCAAGTGTCAACCACAGACATAGAATCATAGAATCATAGAATCATAGAGTTGGAAGAGACCACAAGGGCCATTGAGTCCAACCCCCTGCCAAGCCGGAAACACCATCAGAGCACTCCTGATATATGGTTGTCAAGCCTCTGCTTAAAGACCTCCAAAGAAGGAGACTCCACCACACTCCTTGGCAGCAAATTCCACTGTCGAACAGCTCTTACTGTCAGGAAGTACTTCCTAATGTTTAGGTGGAATCTTCTTTCCTGCAGTTTGGATCCATTGCTCCGTGTCCGCTTCTCTGGAGCAGCAGAAAACAACCTTTCTCCCTCCTCTATGTGACATCCTTCTATATATTTGAACATGGCTATCATATCACCCCTTAACCTCCTCTTCTCCAGGCTAAACATGCCCAGCTCCCTTAGCTGTTCCTCATAAGGCATCGTTTCCAGGCCTTTGACCATTTTGGTTGCCCTCCTCTGGACACGTTCCAGTTTGTCAGTGTCCTTCTTGAACTGTGGCGCCCAGATTTAGTATTTAGTATTCTTACATTCTTACATTTTAGGAGTGCATCAGTCCAGGTCAAATTGTTGGCGTTGTTGGCATGCTTGGTTCTCTGCAGTGGTTGAAGGCAAGGAGGAGGGCTCTGTACTGCTTGCCCAATCTTAAATGAATGCACTTATTATAATGTACGCATAGACACATAGCTAGTCAACATGATCTCAAGTCTCTCTGCACTTTTCTGGAGGAGAGTCTTCCTGGGCCCGCCAGCAGCTGCTTGTTCTGATCTAATGATGTTGCTTCTGCAAATATTACAAGATTTGGAAACCCCCCAAATGCAGTGATAATATAATGAATGGGATTGTGGTGCCTTTTTGTGATCAGGTGAAAATCATGGAGGTGCTGCTGGGTCCAGCCTTGATATTTGAAGAGTGGGCTAGGATAGAAACCAGAAGTAACACAGCCAACTAGAAACCCAAAGTGGTGAGAAGGTTCTCCAGAACCGAGACTGCAGTGGCTTTCAAATCTGTGCTCTGGGGGAACCATAAAGGTAAAGGTAAAGGTACCCCTGCCCGTACGGGCTAGTCTTGCCAGACTCTAGGGTTGTGCGCTCATCTCACTCTATAGGCCGGGAGCCAGCGCTGTCCGCAGACACTTCCGGGTCACGTGGCCAGCGTGACGAAGCTACCCTGGCGAGGCAGAGCCGCACACGGAAACACCATTTACCTTCCCGCTAGTAAGCGGTCCCTATTTATCTACTTGCACCCACAGCGCCACCCGCGTCCCGGGGGAACCATAGACTTCCCCAAAAACTACAAGGGTTTTGTCAGAAGCTTTATTGAGAGGTAGTTTGCTTCCTCTGGCATAAACAACTGTCCACAGGGCAGTTGTTCTAGGGTTCATTTTCAATTTACATGAAGCTATGGTGAGGCCAAAGCGAGAGTTTACCTCAGAATGCTTCCATGAATGATAGAACATTGGAAGGAGTCTTGTGTTGAGTCAGCTGTTTGGTACAACTAGCTTGGCATTGTGACTTGCAGTGGCTTATGAGGGTTTCTGAGAGGGTTCTCTCTCAGACCTACCTAGAGATTCCAGGACCTCCTGTATGCAAAACCAGATGCTCTAACACTGAGCTATTGTAAAGGTAAAAAGTAAAGGAACCCATGATGGTTAAGTCCAGTCAAAGGCGACTATGGGGTTGCGACACTCATCTCACTTTCAGGCCGAGGGAGCTGGCGTTTGTTCACAGACAGCTTTCCTGGTCATGTGGCCAACATGACTAAACTGCATCTGGTGCAATGGGACACCATGACAGAAACCAAAGCACACAGAAATGCCATTTACCTTCTCGCTGCAGCTATTTATCTACTTGCACTAGCATGCTTTTGAACTGCTAGGTTGGCAGGAGCTGGGACAGAGCAACAGGATCTCACCCCATCGCGGGGATTCGAACCACTGACCTTTTGATTGGCAAGAGCAAGAGGCTCAGTGGTTTAGACCACAGCGCCACCTGTGTCCCTCGTGGGGATTCCAACCTCCGACCCTTCATGTATAATGCACAGGACTGAATGCTCACTGCATTTTCAATTACAGCAGAAACCCAGGGTGAAATGGTATGAAAAGGGTCTCCTGGAGGCCAGAAGTTTGCAAATCACTGCTAAAAAGACAAGCACCCTCTGCCTGGGGCCACAGAACTCCCTTATTCCAACTATCAGTAGACACAGGAACTGTGAGTCAGGCTAGGTGGCTGGGGCTTCAAGATCAGTGAGTGTCAGAACATATTTACCTTTTGCCAGTCACTGTAGTTTAAGGGAAAATGTTATGAAAGCCCTGTCAAAGGCTGGTGGGCCTGGGACTTAGTAATGCTTGTCATTCAGTCCTTTTAGTGTTTCTAACATGACAATCAAGGGAAGAAATGCCTGAAAGATTTTGGGATAGAACACAAATTGAAGGCGTTTCTTTCTTTACCTTTTAATCTGAGGGCAGGAGAGACACAAAAGGACTTCAATTCCAGTTGGGGTGCATCAATCCAGGAATATTTTCATGAACTCTAATAGTGTTAAATGCAAGATGTGACAGCTCAATTAATTTGTATTTGAATATAGTTGTGCCTTCACACATTTATCTCGGAAAAGGGATACATGAATCTATCAACTTAGGTTCTTCACAGTTTCTCATTTTTTCCAATATTAAATTCAGTTCTCTACATTTCTGCATTTTTTAAAAAAATCCCTCATGAAGACTTGTCAGCCATTTAGCAAATTTCTCCTAATAAACATGTTAGCATGCAATTTTGACTGATATACACATTTTTGCAAACAATTTCCCCCAATATAATACAATCTTTGTATGCCTTGCTCACTTAGATATATGTATTTATGTACACTTTCTCTTAATAAATGCATTTTGGTTGGGTTGGAAAACTACATCGCAAAACTCTGAGTAGTATGAATGTCAAAGGATAGCTGTCTTTAGGCTTCACATATTTTGTGATAATCTTTACAGCTTTTGTCCGATTTTGGAGCCCTGATGTTTCTTGAAGTCTTAGTCATGCCTTTGGTGATCTGTGCCTTTAGTCTGACCTGAATTGTTGTAAGCTATGAATAAAGCTTTCTTTCTAGACCAGACATGAGCTAGAGCTCAACGTCGAGCCTACCAAGTGGCAATGGCGACGGCGAAGAGAGCCTTCTTCACCGCTTCCATTGCATCTGCAGAAAACAGCAGCAGGAGACTTTTGCAGGTGGTTCGCAATCTATCAGAACCACCTATACCACTGGGGCCTGGTAGGGACCCCAAAATCTCCTGCAATGCTTTTGCAAAGTTTTTTGCAGATAAAGTCGCTCAGATTCAGAAGGAGGTAGACTCCACCGTGGGAGCAGGGCCAGGGCGGGAGAGTGCTAGAGTTCTGTCTGGTCCTGTTACATGGGATCAATTCCAATCTGCTACCTCCGAGGATGTGGACAGGCTGCTTGGACAAGTGAAACCAACCACCTGTCTCCTTGATCCTTGCCCATCCTGGCTGATAAAAGCAAGCTGGGAAGGGCTGGGCGATGGGCTCTGCGGGGTGGTGAATGCTTCCCTCTGTGAGGGAGCCTTCCCAGACCCGCTGAAAGAGGCGGTCATTAAACCGCTTCTTAAAAAAAATCTTTAGACCCGGCCAATTTGGCCAACTATCGCCCAGTCTCAAATCATTCTTGGGCAAGGTGATTGAGCGGGTGGTTGCTGAACAACTCCAAGCACGCCTGGAGGAAGCGGATCGTTTGGATCCCTTCCAATCAGGATTCAGGCCTCACCATGGGACTGAAACTGCCTTGGTCGCGCTGGTTGATGATCTCCGGCGGGCTAGGGACAAAGGTGAGAGCTGTTTCCTAGTTCTGCTGGATCTCTCAGCGGCCTTTGACACCATTGACCATAACATTCTTCTGGACTGTCTAGAGGGGCTGGGAGCTGAGGGCACTGTCAGACAGTGGTTCCGCTCCTTCCTCCTGGGCCGTGTCCAGAAAGTGGTGGTGGGGGATGAGTGTTCAGACCCCTGGGCTCTCACTTGTGGGGTGCCTCAGGGTTCCGTCCTCTCCCCCATGCTTTTTAATATCTATATGAAGCCGCTGGGAGAGATCATCAGGGGGTTTGGACTGGGTGTTCGTCAGTATGCAGATGACACCCAGCTCTACCTCTCCTTTAAATCAGAACCAGTGAAGGCGGTGAAGGTCCTGTGTGAGTGCCTGGAGGCGGTTGGAGGATGGATGGCGGCTAACAGATTGAGGTTGAATCCTGACAAGACAGAAGTACTGTTTTGGGGGGACAGGGAGCGGATGGGTGTGGGGGATTCCCTGGTCTTGAATGGGTTAACTGTGCCCCTGAAGGACCAGGTGCGCAGCCTGGGAGTCATTTTGGACTCACAGCTGTCCATGGAGACGCAGGTTAACTCTGTGTCCAGGGCAGCTGTCTACCAGCTCCACCTGGTACGCAGGCTAAAACCCTACCTGCCCGCAAACTGTCTCGCCAGAGTGGTGCATGCTCTAGTTATCTCACACTTGGACTACTGCAACGCGCTCTACGTGGGGCTACCTTTGAAGGTGACCCGGAAACTGAAATTAATCCAGAATGCGGCAGCTAGACTGGTGACTGGGAGTGGCCGCCGGGACCACATAACACCGGTTCTGAGAGATCTGCATTGGCTCCCAGTACGTTTCCGAGCACGATTCAAAGTGTTGGTGCTGACCTTTAAAGCCCTAAACGGCCTTGGTCCTGTATACCTGAAGGAGCGTCTCCACCCCCATCGTTCTACCCGGACACTGAGGTCCAGCGCCCAGGGCCTTCTGGAGGTTCCCTCACTGCAAGAAGCCAAGTTACAGGGAACCAGGCAGAGGGTCTTCTCGGTAGCGGCGCCTGCCCTGTGGAACACCCTCCCACCAGATGTCAAAGAGAACAACAACTACCATACTTTTAGAAGACATCTGAAGGCAGCCCTGTTCAGGGAAGTTTTTAATATGTAACGCTGTAATGTTTTTAACACTTGATTGGGAGCCGCCCAGAGTGGCTGGGGAGGCTCAGCCAGATGGGCGGGGTATAAATAATAAATTATTATTATTATTATTATTATTATTATTATTATTTACACCTAAGAGTCTGTCATTGCATTGGGAGGCAAGACAGGACTCTTTAAGTCCTACTGGACTTTCATTGGCAGTGAGGAAGTGAAGACACATGACACTTTTGAGCTCCAATTTGCATTTAAAAAGCCCCCACCATTTCCCTGCCATTGTTTCCAATGAGATGGAAGTATTTTCATCAGCTTCTCCCTGATTCTGAGAATCTCGTTGCCTTTCTGCATCATTTATTGCATTTTATCCAAGATGTCTACTGATTCTTGATGCCTTTTTTCTTTATATTTTGCCCCCAAGTCCTCTTCACTCCCCCTCTGACTTTCATTTCCATTTTTCCCATCTTTCTTACTTCCATCTCCACTTTGTTTCTCTTGTCTGCTTGCCATAATTGCTTCTGGTTAATCACTGGACACTTTGATCTGATAGGTGCTCCCCTTCCCTTACCCAATTTATTTTGGTTTGGTTTGCCTCATGGGACTTGTCTATTGGCATCTAGCCAACTCAATTGTGACACCGAATCACTATGTCCTGTGCCTTAAAGTCACACTAATTTCCTTACAGTTTAATGCGAATATCTCTTGGCTTGACTTTTACCAGCTCCTGTTTGCTTTGTAGTATTTATTGTTGTTTTTCCCTTTCAAGTTCTTTTGCTTCAATTAAATCTAGTCTCCGATCTGGTATCAGGTTTCAGGTCTGGAGACCAGAAGTACAGTAAGAGCAATTAATTATACAGTGGTACCTCAGGTTACAAACGATTCAGGTTACAGACTACACTAACCCAGAAATAGTACCTCGGGTTAAGAACTTTGCTTCAGGATGAGAACAGAAATCGTGCTCCAGTGGCATGGCGGCAGTGGGAGGACCCATTAGCTAAAGTGGTGCTTCAGGTTAAGAACAGTTTCAGGTTAAGAACGGACCTCCGGAACGAATTAAGTACTTAACCCGAGGTACCACTGTATTCAGTTATTTACTCCATGATTTCCAAATATTTTACTGTCCTGGATATTGATCCATTCCTTTTTCCTTCTACTGTTTGAATGAAAGAGGTCCAATCATTTCAAGTTGTCCATTTTTGTCTTCACAAGTCCTTTGCTTTGAATTCTTTTCCAGGCAATAAGTTTGGTGTCAGGCCCAGGGCTGGCATCTAGCCCAGAAATTAAGTAGTAGTGTTGATTATTTCACTACTCCAGATTACATTCCTGCTTGAAAGTTCTTAAGGACTGATCTGTATTCTTTGCTTCATAATACTTGTTCTCCAGAGTGAGAAATCTGTCTTTTAAATATTTTCTCTGGGAGCTCTGAGTTTCTGCTGCTTACTGAATGGCCAGCAGGACCTGCCCCCCACTTGTTACTAGCTGTGTGTGATGCCTGATTACCATCTTCCAAAGCAACTCCTCTATTCCTAACTTAAAAATGGAAAGGGTAATGCTGGTGGTCAACAAAAGAGGTTTAAAGACTCTCTCAAGGCAAATCTAAACAAAGTAGTATAAACACTAACAACTGGGAAATACTTGCCTGCGAGTGCTCCAACTGGAGAACAGCCTTTACCAAAGGTGTCATGGGCTCTGAAGACACTTGAACTCAGGACACAAAGGAGAAACGTGCTAAGAGGAAGGCATGCTTGGCAAACCCTCACTGTGATCAACTCCCACCTAGAAACGTATGTCCGCACTGTGGAAGGATGTGTAGATCCAGAATTGGCCTCTACAGTCACTTACAGACTCATTGTTAAAACCGTGTTTATGGAAGACCATCTTACTTGGCTATGAGTGATTGCCAAAGGAGAAGAAGAGGAGGAGGAGGAGGAGGAGGAAGAAGAAGAAGAAGAAGAAGAAGAAGAAGAAGAAGAAGAAGAAGAAGAAGAAGAAGAAGAAGAAGAAGAAATGCCTAATAAAGGTTTGGCCTAATAAAGTAAGTTTCTAGATGTGGTGTTCTGGGAGAAGGGCGTACATTGAATAGTACAAATCTGAGTGGCATTATACCAAGTTAATACGCACATGTGCTCATCACCAGCACATACAAACCAACATTATGAACCAGAAGGCCACTCTCAGAAAAGCAAAGTTATTTTCTGAGAGATCTCTGGGAAAGCTCATGAGCATCAAGAAAATTCTTAACTGAGTCAAGGAGAGATCACACAATCATATCCTGGAGCAGTGCCAGCAAATCCCCAGTCCCTGTGTGGGGATGGAACAGAGATTTGATTGGTCCACTATTCACAGCAGACAATCTGACCCTGCACTCTCAAACTTGCTTGTGGATTGGAACCCAACACCTAGTTGGATGATCAACTTCTCAGTATTATGCATTTTTGGTGTGCAAAAAGTGTGCAAAGAATATACATTTTTACAGATAAGATGCATACTTTGCTAGTGATTGCATCGAAAAGGCTGTATTTTACATAAAAGTCTGGGGGGGGATGCACACAAAATTTGTATATACAATGGGATGCAATGGACTCATGAGTGAGTGCCAGTCACACCAAAGCAGTGCAAAATTTGCTGGTCAGCCTAGTCCTGTGTCCATGTCATTCCTGATTTAGCCATTTCCTCCTTTCTCTTTCTTTCTTGACTATTTTTTCAAGATAGTCCAAACAGTGTTTTCAAATGTAGGATCTATTGATAGAGGTCAGACATCTCATTTTCTGGTTGGAAAACAAGGTCAGCTCCTTTGTCAAACTTGGCTCAAATGTATATACAAATCTAAGGCAGAGCAAGAGAAGATTTGCCTTTATTTATGGCAATACCCATGTCCTATAATGTTCTTCAGGTCTGATTTAATGCAAGTGCCATTTCCAACTTTGACTTCCCAGTTATTGGCCATCAATCAAGAAAATGGATGTGTACTGATCTGTTGTTTTCTCTGGTGAGGCCAGAGATTATATCGCTTTGCTTTGCAATAAATGAATAAATAGCTTGAGGCCTACAGAGAAAATTTTGTTCCAATTTTTTTATAGAACTTTTCTGCAACTCCATGGATCCACTGGTAATCATATTGGCCCACATACTGGTCCTTATTTTTAGCTGTCTACATAAAACTGTAAGCTGTCATCATGCCCACTGGTGGATTTGTCGTGCCATATCACAATCCAGGATTTGCATGTTGTCAGAGCACAGCTCCCACTGGAGGACTGATAACACATCAGAATCATGGATTTGCATGAAGCCATGACAGGAGAGGGGAACAAAAGAGAAGGCAGGTTGTAAAATGGTGGTTTTAAATGACAGGGGAGTTTTGACTAAAGCAGTAATTGAGGAACACAGAGGATCTGTGAGTATGTGGGCAGTGTTGGAGGGTGGTGAAGGAGATGTTAGATGGTTGGGGAGCAACCCAAGCAAGGGCAGGAGACTCTGCTAATTAGTATAGATATGGAAAAAAAATAATTTTTTGCTTTATGATTCTGGGGTCTGTACAGTGAAGACTTTACTCCCTTGTGAGTGATAGAGCAAATAGCTATATAAAAGGAAGGATGTTGCAAGTTGAAACAGAATGCTTACAAGTTGTCATTCTGTCCCTTTATCATTAGAATTTTTTTTCACCAGAACTGAACCAATTTAGCGTTTACTCACTCTGAAACTCACCTACAGGTGGTACCTAACACCAAGAAAACTAGCGCTAAAACACCCAGGAACCTCACCAAAATTCTGGAGAGGGTGCACCTCCACAGGCACATACCTTCACATGTGGTGGGAGTGCCCCAAAATCCAACTATTCTGGACAACAGCTATATGAGAAATATGTAAAATAACTAAGCAAGTATTAGAAATCACCCCAGAACTGGCCCTACTAAACATCTTACTAAACAGTAAGAGCTGTTCGACAGTGGAATTTGCTGCCAAGGAGTGTGGTGGAGTCTCCTTCTTTGGAGGTCTTTAAGCAGAGGCTTGACAACCATATGTCAGGAGTGCTCTGATGGTGTTTCCTGCTTGGCAGGGGGTTGGACTCAATGGCCCTTGTGGTCTCTTCCAACTCTATGATTCTATGATTCTATGATCTTCCAAGACAATAATGCCCATCTACACCACAAAGAACTCATAACACACCTTCTCTCAACAGCCAGAAGCATCATAGCCAGACACTGGAGAGACTTGTCAGGAGTAAGCAGGGACCAATGGTACCAAACAGTATGGGAAACAGCCTAACTAGAAAAATTAACCAATAAACTAAAACTGACATGGGGATAAATAGAAGAAGACGCCTTCACCCCGGTATGGCTCCCCTTCATCACATACACAGTTCAACACGACAATAACAAAAATCCACCAACAGCATACAAATCAATATAACTAACCTGACCCAAAACACCCTCCCATCCCACTCACACATGAAAATAATGATCACCACAGCCAATCACAAATGAACAACCACACCCTAGGCCAACCCCAACCTCTCTCACCACCAAAGGAACACAAGTGAATAGCAAAGAACCTGTACAAGCGACACTGACACAAAACCCCACATATATTAAGTAAAATAGAAACATCGCCACCCGGCCCCACCCCCACTCACCTCTCCCCCCTCCACCTCTCTCCCCCTTTTCTTCCTAATGGCCCAACAAACAAAAATGATCTGTAAAAAATGTTACTGGAAAAAAAGAGAGAGAGAGATTGCACATACTTTTGTAGACCAAGAAAATCTTTAATAAAAATACTACAAATATTTTCATTGCTCAAAAAATTCCTCCCCACTTTTCAGCTCTCCGTTCTCTCCTGCATACGGTATATCATATGCAGTACTGTTCCCATTCTGCTGCTGCTCATCTTCCACCAAAATCTACGTTATTCATCTCACTGCCTGCTGTGACAAAATGACACGACATACAAAGTTTGCCTATTTAATTACATGAAATGATACAAATTAGATTTGGTGGAACTGATTCATTCCGCCTTCACAAGCATTCTTGCTTGCCAGATGCTCCTCCTCCGCCCACCATGTGTTGTTGAAGGAGGGGAGGGGAGTCAATTCTGGGGAGCATGGGGCATGCAGTGGTGAAGAAGGGAGAACCCCATTTTGTGCAAGGAAAAGTCCTTGCACAGGGTTTCTACTGACAGGGTTGGTTAGGTGAATCCTGCCTATTGTGATTACATTATTCCGCTATGTTCATATCAGTGCAAAGGAAATGCAATGCATATGGGCAGTGGGGGGGTGGGAGGAGCATAATCAATTACATATCATTTGTGGACTGAAATCAACAGCAGCAATGAATACCAGTTATATTCACTGGATTGATTTCTGTTCCAGACACCAGACGAATAAACAAACGCTGGCAATTCCTGCTCCCATTTCCATTTCCTTTTCGCTGAATTATCTTGCATTCCTATGATCAACTCAATTCTTAAGACAGCTTTCTCTTCAGAATTGTCTGATGATCCCAGCCATATTTGGGCCAGGTTTTGATTAACCCATTTTCTCAAGTTGTCTGGGAAACAAGCAAATGAAAGGAAATTTGGGAGGGAAGGCATCAATATCTGCTTGGTGGACTCAGTCTGGCTTTGTAGGTCAAAGAGAAGCTGTGCAGAGTGGTGTTATGAAGATAAGATACCATGTCTCAATTATTGATGAAATACAGGTATGAAACCTCAAGGTTGCTTCTTCTGAGCTGCAATGCATTATTAGCATCAGCACCCTTTAAAATATGCATACAGAATGCATATAGGAAACCTCTTTTTTCTTCCCATGGCAGATGCCTG
Organism: Podarcis raffonei; assembly: GCF_027172205.1. Classification (NCBI taxonomy): domain Eukaryota; kingdom Metazoa; phylum Chordata; class Lepidosauria; order Squamata; family Lacertidae; genus Podarcis; species Podarcis raffonei. The sequence goes on from NC_070603.1 coordinate 17,954,188, forward strand.
CTGAGATTCTGCAATTTAAAAGTTCCCAAGGAGCAAGTTGGATTCGGGAGGCAGATTTATAGCTCTCATCTCCCCCTGCCAATCCCTTGCCATATCTTCTTTATTATTCAATTAAAGCACTTTATACAAGGGCATTTGTGTGGTGAAAGGGGGAAGAGGCAATCAGAGACATTTAACCACCACCTGATCTGCTTATGAATAAAGGATGACAAACTTTTGTTTACAAGCCTCATTAATTAAAGCGTACAACAAGCTGCTATATAAAAAAAGCTGCAATATTAAAAGAGATAGATACATAATACATAGACAAATCCTTATGATTAAAAATGCAACAATGCCAAGACACTTTAGGGTTTGGGGGTTTTTTTGTCTTGAAGTGACAAACGTATGCAAATATTGGAATAGATGTCCTCGCGTGCGTCTGTGTGCACGCACGCACATACAATGTGGCAATTGTGGGTCAGAGTTATATTTTAGGAGGAACTGCCTGCTTCCATCAGAGCCTGAAAGAAGGTCCTTCTGCCTGGAACATTTAGACCTTTGTCTGAATTCCAGGCCAAAATGCTGAATTTGCTGATTCGCTAATGACCAATGAAGGTAAGTGAACTGCATGACAGCACACCGGGATTTTCAATGCCCTTCACGACACAGCACTCTCTAGGGGCTTCCGGCACATGCAAAGATCAGGATGTGATCTGAGGTTGCACAGCCACCTTTCTCCTGTGATGCCCTCCAGAAAATCCAGTGTGATCACATACCCAAACACTACTCATCACAAAGGACATATCGGGTTGGATGTGTCTTCATTTCTCCTCAACCTGGATGTTTCAGTGTGATGCAATTCTATTAAAACATGCAAAAACTCCAGAGGGAGTGCTTTGTTCTAGGTTTGCAAAACATCTGAAGCCAGTTTTAATCTCTTGCTTTCCTTGGCATCAGGTGAAATCTTTTGCTTTGTCTCTCATGCTGTAAGAGACTGTGCTGAGGAGGGCTACAATGGGGAGGCATGGAGGGAGCTGCCTCCTCCCCCTGACCCTGAATCAGGAGCAGGAGGACAGTATAGATTTAGAATAGTGGTCTGCAGAGGGGCATAGTTCAGAAGGGAAAAGCTGGGAAGGACTGGATTAAGAGCAGCTAGGAGAAGAAACACTGGAAGAGAGAGGGTTAACAGATTCACAGTTGTTGGATAGCATTCCCCTTCCCCCCTCCCCACAATCTAGAAGAGCTGAGAAAGTTGCTGAACAGAAAGCACAGCGACTACAAGCTCAGGTGGATTGAGAGGGGGGGATAACCTTAATTGGATGCACCACCATTCTTAGAGGGAGACGTCTGTAATCCCTCGCTGTGATTATTAAAGAATTCTAACTGGTAAGAAGACCCCGTTCACTTTGTTCTGCTTATCTATTGCCCAGAGGCAGAGGAAACCAATTCCCTGAAGCCTGACACATGCTTACTTTCCCACTTGAAGGGGAGAGCAAGTAGTATTGTGTGTGTATGCTCAAGGTAAATGACCCCTGGATGGTTAGGTCCAGTCAAAGGCAACTATAGGGTGCGGTGCTCATCTTGCTTCAGGCCAAGGGAACTGGTTTTGTCCAGAGACAGCATTTCTGGGTCATGTGGCCAGCATGACTAAACTACTGATCAAGGATCTGAAAACAAAGCCAGATGAGGAATGGTTAAAGGAGCTGGGTATGTTTAGCCTGGAGAAGAAGAGACTGAGCGAAGATATGGTAAAGATAAAGGTGCCCCTGACCGTTAGGTCCAGTCACAAATGACTCTGGGGTTGCACACTCATCTCGCTCTATAGGCCAAGGGAGCCAGCATTTGTCCACAGAGAGCTTCCGGGTCATGTGGCCAGCTGCTTCTCACGAACCAGAGCAGTGCACAGAAATGCCGTTTACCTTCCCGCCGGAGCGGTACCTATTTATCTACTTGCATTTGATGTGCTTTTGAACTGCTAGGTTGGCAGGAGCAGGGACCAAGCAACTGGAGCTCACTCCATCGCAAGGATTTGAACTGCTGACATTCTGCTGACATTTAAGTATACCTTCCTGAAGAAACCAGAGGCCTTTCTCCTGGGCATGGTCGGCCAATTGGTGCCAAAGAAGGACAGAACTTTTTTTATGTACGCTACAACAGCAGCAAGAATACTTATTGCAAAGTATTGGAAGACACAAGATCTACCCACTTTGGAAGAATGGCAGATGAAGGTGATGGACTATATGGGATTGGCAGAATCCGAGACCAGGAGTTGGTGGAAGAAGATTGGAAGAAATTTAAAGACTATCTACAGAAATATTGTAAAATCAATGAATGTTAGAATGATGTTGGATTGAAATTAAGTGGTTTCCAGCTGTAATGCTTTAAGAGAATATGAAAAAAGGAATATAAATAGGTAATAATATAATGGTAAGGATTTGCTGAACTAATAATTTGTGGTGGAATACAAAAAAGGGAGGTATGAGGAGGTCCGGGAAACAAGTTAAAGGAAAATAAGCAATTGAAAATTTATGTGTTTTTAAATTTTCTTTATTCTGTATTTTTGTTATATATCTGTTTTTTCACTTTTTTATTTTATTGTAATATCTTAAAAAATCTTAATAAATATCTTATAAAAAAAAATGAACTGCTGACATTCTGATTGGCAAGCCCTAGGCTCTGTGCTTTAGACCACAGCGCCACCCTTGTCCCTTCCGGAGATATGGTCGCCATCTTCAAATATCTCAAGGGCTGTCACATGGAAGTTGGAGCAATCTTGTTTTCTCCTGCTCCGGAGGGTAGAACTCGAACTAAGTTACAAGAAAGGTGATTTCGACTAAACCTATGGAAAAACTTTTTGTAAGAGCTGTTGGACAGTGGAATCGTCTCCCTTGGGAGGCAGTGGACTCTTCTTCATTGGAGGGTTTTAAGCAGAGGTTGGATGGCCATCTGTCATGGATGCCTTAGTTGAGATTCCTGCATTGAGGGACCTCAGGGTCCCTTCCAACTCTACAATTCAAAGATTCTATGACTGGCAGCAATTTTCCAGGGTTTCAGACAGGATTATCTCTCAGCTGGGGGTGGAACCTGGGACCTTTTGCATTCAAAGCAGGAGAGGAGAGATTGTTCCATTTGGCAAGCAGAAATGTTGCAACTGATGGAACCATCATAACAGCACAATGTTGAACTCCCTAGTCCTGAATGGGGTAACTGTGCCCCTGAAGGACCAGGTGTGCAGCCTGGGAGTCATTTTGGACTTGCAGCTGTCCATGGAGGCGCAGGTCAATTCTGTGTCCAGGGCAGCTGTCTACCAGCTCCATCTGGTACGCAGGCTAAGACCCTACCTGCCCATGGACTGTCTTGCCAGAGTAGTGCACGCTCTAGTTATCTCCCGCTTGGACTACTGCAATGCGCTCTATGTGGGGCTACTTTTGAAGGTGACCCGGAAACTACAACTAATCCAGAATGTGGCAGCTAGACTGGTGACTGGGAGCAGCCGCCAGTCTTGAAAGACCTACGTTGACTCCCAGTACGTTTCTGAGCACAATTCAAAGTGTTGGTGCTGACCTTTAAAGCACTAAACAGCCTTGGTCCAGTATATCTGAAGGAGCATCTCCACCCCCATCGTTCTACCCGGACACTGAGGTCCAGCGCCCAGGGCCTTCTGGAGGTTCCCTCACTGCAAGAAGCCAGGTTACAGGGAACCAGGCAGAGGGTCTTCTCGGTAGCGGCGCCTGCCCTGTGGAACACCCTCCCACCAGATGTCAAAGAGAACAACAACTACCATACTTTTAGAAGACATCTGAAGGCAGCCCTGTTTAGGGAAGCTTTAATGTTTGATGCATTACTGTATTTTAATATTTTGTTGGAAGACACACAGAGTGGCTGGGGAAGCCCAGCCAGATGGGCGGGGTATAAATAATAAATTATTATTATTATTCCTCCCTATACTTTGGGGATCTGGCTGCTGACAAGAGTAAATCCAGCAAGAAACTTCTAAGGATTCATAGCATGTGGATCCTGCAGAATGAGAGTTAGAGAATTTTCATTGTTCACCTACTTTCCCCTCAAATACAATACAATAAATTATTTGGATTTACAGTAGGGAATGGGCAATAAAAAGATCATCTAAGATATATAATGATTTTTTTAAAACTGCCAATAAAAATTAATTATATTGAAGGCAAATTATTTAAAAGGCAGATTAAAAAAAAAGAGCACTTTCATAAATTTAACGAGTCAGCCATTGATGTGATTAACACATTCCACCTCCAAGGCCTGAGGTTATTAAATGTATGTGCACAAGCAAGAAATGAGTTAATCACTGGGAATTATCTGGAAATCCTTCGAATAGTAGGTGTCACCAAGTGTCACAACTCTGAACACCCCGTGCTGCTGTATATAGAAAGGGTAAATTGAACCTCTTAATTTACAGGTGCGCTGGGTGGTTTTCTGTGAAGGAAGATGGTTTAAGGCCCATTTTCTACAAGCAGCCATAAGGTAAAGGTAAAGGGACCCCTGATCATTAGGTCCAGTCGTGACCGACTCTGGGTTTGCGGTGCTCATCTCGCTTTAATGGCCGAGGGAGCCGGCGTACAGCTTCCGGGTCATGTGGCCAGCATGACTAAGCCACTTCTGGCGAACCAGAGCAGCGCACGGAAACGCCGTTTACTTTCCCGCCGGAGCGGTACCTATTTATCTACTTGCACTTTGACGTGCTTTTGAACTGCTAGGTTGGCAGGAGCAGGGACCGAGCAACGGGAGCTCATCCCGTTGCGGGGATTCGAACCGCCGACCTTCTGATCGGCAAGTCCTAGGCTCTGTGGTTTAACCCACAGCACCACCCACAACCACAAGCAGCCATACCAAGTGGTAAATTTGGAATGCTAGCATCTAAAATGCATATGTAAGAGCCACAGAACTGTGTGATGTCATATGCCTGTGGCAGTTAGGGCTGTTGATACAGTTATGGCAGTTAGTCGAACAGTCTTAACAATTTGAGCAGCAGGTATTGTTCTGTTGTGCTGCTGTCTGCCTCAGAGTCAGTCTGTAAATGTTAGTCTACCTTAGAAGCAAAACTATGTAAGATGTTTTAGCAACTTAAGTATCACCTACCGGCATTGTATATTTAATCTGCAACTGCAAATGCACTAAGCCAAAGTTCTTTGTTACAGTGGTACCCTGGTTCTCAAACTTAATCAGTTCCGGAAATCCGTTCCAAAACCAAAGCGCTCCAAAACCAAGGCATGCTATCCCAGAGAAAGTAATGCAAAATGGATTAATCCATTCCAGACTTTTAAAAACAACCCTTAAAACAGCAATTTAACATGGATTTTACTATCTAACAAGACCATTGATCCATAAAATCAAAGCATTGAACAATGTACTGTGGTCACGCAGTCAGTCAATCAGTAAGTAGCTGAACTGGGTTCCACACAGTCATAAAAAAGAGCCACAAAAACACAAATTAAATAGCAAAAACAGACAGACCTCAGTGTGTGTGTGTGCAAAAATATGTGTGCGCAGAACATAACATAAAAAGCATACCCTCCAACATTTATCCCATGAAAATAGGGACGTCCAGTGCTTTTTTTCTGGGGGGGGGGCACGACACAGGGGACGCATATCGCTAAACATTTTGTGAATCTAAGTTTGGCCTCATTGAGGGGCACTATTTCAATATGAGTAGGAAAATGAGAGTACCCCTAAACATTTTTTTTAGAAAAAAAGCACTGGGGAGTCTTATTCCATTATTATTATTATTATTATTATTATTATTATTATTATTATTATTTTATTTATACCCTGCCCATCTGACTGGGTTGCCCCAGCCACTCTAGGTGGTTTCCAACATGTATAAAAACATAATAAAACATTAAACATTTTTTTAAAAAACCCTCTCTATATAGGGCTGCCTTCAGATGTCTTCTAAAGGTTGTATAGTTCCGTATCTCCTTAGCTCAGGGGCCACATAACTCCATACCCTCCAGCATTACTCTGATGAAAAGAGGGACATTCCGGGATCAAATCAGAAACTGAGACGTCTGCTGCAAAACCAGGACTCTTCCTGGAAAATAGGAACACTTGGAGGGCCTGCTAAATCCAGGCACATAGATATATTGAATGCTCTCCTGTCCATGCAGGCTTACAAGGTGAGATCTGTTACACCCGAGGAGAAGAAACCTGCTTTGTAAGCCTCTGACCATTTTAGAACATTCATTGGGCTTTCTGGCAGAGGCTACGAGTCTCCGGCAAACTTGAGACAAGCCTCTTGGCCATGACACCCCACCATCCGACAGCCCTGCTCTTTTTATGCCGATGTGATTGTCAGTGTTTGTAAAAAAAAAAAAAAGGTTCTGACCTCCCTTTGTCACCTCAGCCTGGTCCTCAGACCCTTGTTGGCATAAAAGAGTCCACAAGAAGAATATCCTTGCAGAGTACTTTCGGCTTTTATTCTTAAAATTCTTTCTGCAAAAGCGACTGACCAACTATACACATCAACACTACCAGCTTTCACTAACCAACCCAACCCAAACTAACATTTCTCACTCTGTATATACAACCGGTGCAGGCCGCTGACTCATGCTGACCCAGCTTTTTAAGCATTAAAGAAACAGCGGCCAATTTTTAGCCATGACAGTGATAACCCTGTGGCCTTAAACTGTTTGATTGGTGGGTTGTTACTTTTAATAGGTTAATGACATTACGGGCATTTGTGTATTCTAAACATCTGCGCACTTCATTACACCTCTGACATCATGTCGGTGTGCCCTAAAATACAACCATCCGCAAATTACCGCTACCAGAGTTTCCAGATACATTTTCTTTCCAAGGATTTAAGCAGGCAGTGGCACAAATGCAATCAGACAATGCGGCGTCCAAGCGGGAAAGCCAAGCGCATGATGTGGCCTGTGTTTAAAGCATATCTGAAAGCTGGAGGTCAGACAGTTCCAGGTGAATTCTCAAAGAGCCTTGAAATGAATTGGTAGAAAAAACAATGTCATCTTAATGAGTGGCTGAAATGGTGAAAATCAGCTCATTCGTTGGCTAATGAATCAGTAGCAAGGCATTGAAATGTCTTTTGCTGAGAAATGTGTCTGGTGGGAAAACAAGCCTTTGTAAGTAAAAATGGAAGAAGCAGAAAAATAGCCCCGATTGGAATGTTATGATTTATTAGGCTGCTGCTCACAAACGTACATCTTTTTTTAAAAAATATATTTTTATTAAAGATTTCTTAGTTTACAAAAATATGTGCATTGTCTCTTTTTTCAAGTTGTGTTTTCTACAGATCAGTTTCATTTGAGTTCATTTCTTCTACATACTCTAAGGGCTGTTTAACATGACAATTTTCATTTTGTCCCTTAATGTAAGGTGTGTCTGTTTCTTGGGATGTAAATATGATGAGGGTGGGGTTTGGTGTAATGGCTGCTGAAGTCACAAAGAAACTAAGGTCCATCAGTTCCTAATGCCACCTCTGTTTTCTTCTCAGATTTTTTTCTGATGTTTCTGTCCACCCACTATGGAAAATGCTGGTGGGCAGGCAGACTTATAGGACATTGCCTGTTGTGGTAATGCGTAGGAATCAGAGGCACTGTACAAGATGACTGTGGCATGAAGAAACAATGATTTTGGTCGCCTGTACATGTTTGCAGCTTCAGAGAACTGCTAAATCTTCATTTTGGGAGCAAATTAACATAGTTATGGTGCTAGAGGAGACTCTTGAGAGTCCCATGGACTGTAAGAAGATCAAACCTGAACATGCAGCTGTCCCATATGCACCATGCTATAACCAAGTGAAGAAAGTAGTCTCCAACCCAGTGGTTTATACATTTCCTATATACCAAGGGGACCCTTCCTATATTGACTTTTCTACTGCTTGTACATCTGCGGTGGAACTATCGAGTGTTGATTAGGATTCTGGGATATTTTCAGGAATGCACTCTTAGATTATTGAGGCATATAGTCAGGCTGATCGCTGAAGAATTGATACTTTTTAATTATGGTGCTGGAGGAGACTCTTGAGAGTCCCATGGACTGCAAGAAGATCAAACGCATCCATTCTGAAGGAAATCAGCCCTGAGTGCTCACTGGAAGGGCAGATCCTGAAGCTGAGGCTCCAATACTTTGGCCACCTCATGAGAAGAGAAGACTCCCTGGAAAAGACCCTGATGTTGGGAAAGATGGAGGGCACAAGGAGAAGGGGACGGCAGAGGACGAGATGGTTGGACAGTGTTCTCGAAGCTACCAGCATGAGTTTGACCAAGCCGCGGGAGGCAGTGGAAGACAGGAGTGCCTGGCATGCTCTGGTCCATGGGGTCACGAAGAGTCAGACATGACTAAACCACTAAACAAATGGCAATCAGGCAATCATATCCGTTTGCCAGACAGAACATTCTCCCCTGTGCACTGTTCTGGTTGCTTGCCCAATTCTCCAGACCCAAAGTAGGGGGCATGTAGGAGAGGAGAGGGTGAAAAAGGCCCATTGCACTAGTGGAAGTCTTGGGTGAGCTTCTGCTACTGCGGCTCATTATTTGAATCAGGCTCTATAGATTTATAATAGTTGTATCTCACCTTGCTCTAAGGAGCTTAGTACATTTAGGGTGGGTGGGTGTCCCATATTACAGATGAGGTGGTGAAAAGACAGTTCTCAATTGAAGCTTTTGTTTAACTTTATAACCTTTTTCTTATGCGTAGGAAATGCCGTGCAGCTGCTTTCTACCAAAAAAACACCACCACCAACAGCAGCTGTAGCATTCGGAGGCTTCTCAATATGCAACATTATTGGCTATGCAGATTTCCTCTTAGAGCCTCACAACTGCAGTTAATCTAATTTGTATTAAAGTGTATGATTCATTTTTCCCTAATAAATATCACCTGCATTAATATGATCCTTGGCATTTTATAATCTTACTCACCTTTTGCAAAGTGTGGTTTAATTAATAAGGGCTCCATATTTCTTCTCATTCATCCTGCCCTATTTGTCACCCCTTTGGTTTAGAGTATAATTGTCATAATTATTTACACCTTTAATTAGCTGTGAATCAGAAGCCCACATGGCTTCTCCTTTCCTTCTTCCTTTGCTAGACGGATTAACGTTCTGTACATGGATTTGATAGAGCAGAACAGCTGAGATCTATTGCATTTCTTCCTGACACCTCTGGCCATTATCATTTGTAACATTAACACTTCACAGCTGATGGCAGGATTGATGGAAGTAGGCAGCTGTGGTAGCTTGCTATCTGGTTCCTAAGTGCTGGCGTGGAGGGCATAGCCTGTTGGGAACTGGGTCTGTTCAATCTCACCTTGTTGCAGAGTGCAAACTCGCCAGAGGCTACTTGAGATTCCTTTCTTATCAATCCAATCCAGCCTCCATGTGGCCATTTTAAAAGGAACCAGGAAGAGGCTGCCACTAGGCTTCTCGGCACCTGATGTCCAATGTTACACCAACTTCATGGAACCTGACTGGTCCCCACACCCCTTTTCTGGGTCCTGCTGGGTCCCCAGATCTGTCATCAGCATGCAACACCCACAGGCAACTGATGGAGCCTGTTATTCTTCATTGTATTACAATTGAGAGGAGGCGACTGAGATTGTGAGTTGCCTAAGGTCACCTAATGAGTTCGGGGCAGACACAAAATTCTAGCAGGGGCTTTCCTGATCCAGATGTGGGGAACCATTGGCCTTCCAGATGCTGCTGAGCTACAGTTTCCATCAGCCCCAGCAAGCCATGGTTGGGAACAATGGGAGTTGTAGTTTAGCACTATTTGGAGGGCTGTAGTTTCCCCACACAGGTATCTGGTATGTCACAAATACAGTGGTACCTCAAGTTAAGTACTTAGTTCGTTCCAGAGGTCCGTTCTTCACCTGAAACTGTTCTTAACCCGAAGCACCACTTTAGCTAATGGGGCCTCCCGCTGCTGCCGCGCCGCCACACGATTTCTGTTCTCATCCTGAAGCAAAGTTCTTAATCCGAGGTACTATTTCTGGGTTAGCGGAGTCTGTAACCTGAAGCGTATGCATAGCTGTCAACTTACAGATTTGAAAATAAGGGACCAGCAGCCTCGAAAATAAGGGACCAGCAGCCAAAATAAGGGATTTTCAGAGCACAGGTATGTTCAACTTCTGAGCCCCTCCGAGCCAAAGGCAGAAAGCCCAGCCAGCAGCCAAACAAAGCCTCAAGCAGTGGTTCCCACAGTGCAGCAACCCGGCAAAGGGGATGCAGCAAGGAAAACCACCGTCACCTCTCTGCTGGGAAGCGCTGAGCAAAGGCGAGTTCCTAGGCAACCCGGCCGATTTGATTGGCCCAAGGCATGCAAGCTCCACTCCCCAGTCGTTCTTAGACTCCTTACTGAGTGAGCAACGCAGCTGGAGCCTCCCTCCTCCCTGGCTGGCAGGGAGGGAGAGGAGCTGCTTCCTTTTAAACCCGGGAAATTTAAGGGACATCATCAATAAGGGACAGCAGTGGGACACGGCACTGGGATAAGGGACCTTCCCCCCAAATAGGGGACGGTTGACAGCTATGAGCATATGTAACCTGAAGCGTATGTAACCCGAGGTACAACTGTAGTGAGAAGGCCTACTTTTCAACAGAGCACTCATTATGGCATGCACTTCCCCTTGACATACTACTTTGGTACCAGCTGAAAACCCACCTATTTCAACAGGCCTGCCTACTTTGGCTAAAGACTGAACAGCTTGCTGTTCCAACCTGAATTATTATTATTATTTTGCTCCTAACACCTGTTGATTCTTCCTTATGCAGTGCAATGGATCGATGCCATTGTATTACACTGAATAAGGAAAAAAAATAAAAGCTGCAGCCTTAATCTAGGTTAGCACTGCCAACTTCTTTTTACTGGTTTTATCGCCTTTGTTGGGGGTGGGGAGAACAAAACAATTAAGATAATTCATATTGCTGCCCAATCTTTATTCCCTGATGTTAAATGAAAACAACAAAACTTGAGAAGCCTACCTTCTTTCCCCCAAAGGCGACCTCTGTATTAAGATGCTGTGTTCACCTCGAAGCAATCTCACATTCTGCTGTCTGCCACTACGGACATTAACCAAAAACCCATCACACAAGGAACCTTTCCAAACTTTATACAGGAACCTGTGTTTAATGTTTTGCATGTGTGTCCTTGCGCGTGCACACACACGATATTTCCAATACCTCTTGAAAAAGTGGGGGGGGGATGATTAAATTGCTGTGCCTGTTTGAGGTTCTTCCAGTTAATTGAATTTGTTGACAGCTCTTGAATGACACACAGTGTTAATAAATGGTGGTGAGACTCCATTGGAGGAGGAAGCTTAATAAAGGTGATCTATCTTAAGAGACATAGTAAGGAACAGTTTAAAAGATAAAAGGCTTCCAACAACGTACACAGAGAATGGCGCTCCGTAGATACCGGGCAATGAGTGCTTGGAGGGGAACGGCTGTGGAAGCTTAATAGGGCAGTGTTCTGCCAGGAGGGTTTCATACCACATCTGTAATTTCTGTATTGAATTGGTGCTGCAGGAATCAGATGGCTGAAATGCAGCCTTCTTCTGGTCTCTTACCTTTTGGCCACATCAATCATTTCTCTATGTATTGCATTATATGGGAGTTACACACATAAAACCAGGACACTGGGAAAGTATATCTGGGTATTATTGAAAGGTCTGTGAATTAGATTGAACCAATCTACTAGCCTAGTATGGTCCACCAGGACCACTCCAGAGTCCCAAAGCAGCACTGTGGCGTTTGCCCTCCTAGGTGTGTGACATCATACTGGGTTCATAAGTCTGGAGTTAAAGAAGAGAGAGGGAGGATAAGTCTGTGGTTTGGGCTAGTCTGATGTGAGAGAGTGAGAGAATCTGTTAAGAGGAGTCAGTCAAACAGTTGAGATAATCAGTCAGAAGGTATTAGGAAGGTATAGGCCGGTAAAGAAACAAAGGTTAAGAAACTGACTAGAAAATTATCTGAGAAATCATAAACTTGTTAATGCTTATAAAATAAACTAGTTTATTTGGTTTAATGTTAACAACTGTCTAGACTTAGTGTGTACCCGAGAGTAACGGGTTGGCAGCAGCGGGGAAACGAGCACAGTGGTGGCACAGGGATCAATAGACCGTCAAACGTCCATGGACCCTGTGTGATCGCCACAAGCACTCTTGCCAGACTTGCCACCTTCTAACTCAGGGGTGGCTAATCTGCAGCCCTCCAGATGTTAGGCTGCATCTCTCATCAACCCTGGGCATGGACCATGCTGGCTGGGGCTGACAGGAGTTGGAGTCCAAGAACATCTGGAGGACCACAGGAGAGCTACCCCAGTTCTTACTAAAGATACTGGGGCACGATCCTATGATGACATACAGGTTTTTGTGGCTGGGTCCCAGCTTTGAGAGTCGTCTTCTCTGCAACCCACATGAACTAACAAGTTGTAAACAGCCTTCTGATTGAAAGCGTACTTGGATATTTGGTTTCCCTTGGGGCTTGAGGGAACATGGTAGAGTTGCTCGTGTACTAATGAATAATACAAGCACGGAGGAAAGTGCCTTAACCCGCAGCACACCTAACTCTTAATTCTTTTATTTGCATTTGATTGATCTGTGGGGAGGAACCCCCCCCCCCCCACGTACACAGCATTTCTGGCAAAGGAGCTATAGATGGTTCCAATACCATCCCTATTCCTGGGATGCTTTCAGGACATTGCTAAATAAATAAGCAAATTCTGCCTTCCACAACTGTTGTCTGATGTCTTGTTACTTTACTTCAGTTCTTTCATCTTCTGTGTGCTAATCCTCATGCTCCTCCACCTTTCACTATCCTGCAGTCCTGGGAATACTCATTGTTCATTCTTCTGAGGATTAGAGTGTGCTAGGAATCCTTAATGGATTATATTTGCTGAACAGAACACGATCTCAAGCTTCCATTGTCTTTCAAAGAGCTTTTTGATTGTAAAATCTCTGTATGTTAGGAGAGCTGATGTGGTCCTCTGTGCAAAATCCTGGGGTTGGACCTCGGTTGCAGTTCCTCCACTTTCCTTGACGCACTGGGTGACTTTGAACAAATGAAACTGTTTCCCAATATCATTTTTCTATCTGTAAAATGAGAGTGTCGGACCTGATCCAAAACACCCACCCACCTCACTCACACACGAAAACAAAGATCACCACAGCCAATCACAAGCAAACAATCACACCCTAGGCCAACCCCAACCTCTCTCACCACCAAAGGAACACAAGTGAACAACACAAGCAACGCTGACACCAAACTCTACATACATTAAACATTTTTTTTTAATTGAAATCTTGAAAACAACATCAAACAAAACAAAGATATTGGGGGGGAAAATTAATAAATACCAAAAATACATTAAACATAATAGAAACACCGCCACCCGACCCCACCCCCATCCATCTTCCCTCTCTCCACCCCCTTTCTTTTTTCTTTCTTTTTTCTTCTCCCCCTAATGCCTCAACAAATGAAACGGATTTGTAAAAATGTTACATGGAAGAAGAAAAAATACGAGGCACTACACTTCTGTAAAACAAGAAAATCCTTAATAAAAAATACTAAAATAAATAAATGAGAGTGTCGGGTCCAATGCATACTAATGTAGTGTGGTTGCTATAGCATAGCCAGCCACGTATTTCTCCAGCTCCCATGTTGCATTCAGAGAGACTGACACTGGGGATGGGGGACATATGGCCCTTCAGATGGGCAATAGGTCAAGGATCATGGGAGTTGTAGCCCAACAACATACAGAGGGCCACAGGTTCCACAGGCTTCATTTATATGACATGGATAGGCCAATTTACAAGGTTATCTTCTTTTTCAGAGCCTTTTATACTAATGTGGAGGGACACATGTGATTAGCCCTGCTCTGGGCAGGCTATGAGGTTGCAGAGTGCTAGGTCCTAAATCAGGGATGGGAAAATCTGAAGCCAACTATAATCATTCCTGACACATTGCCTGTGTTGGCTGGGGCTGATGGGAGCTGGAGTGCCACAAATTTCCCATCCCTGTGCTAATAGACTTGAAGGACTCTTTTCTGCCATACAAGCCAACCTGTAATAACAATTAAAAACCAGGATCTCATTGATACAGTAGTAACAAAAGCACAACCACAATTACTATAAAAATGAATGTTGGGCTTATATTTGCATAACACCCCAAGCCCAGTGCAATATTTATAATCACATCATGCTGTCATCATGTTGTGTGTGTGTGTGTGTGTGTGCAATTCAATCTTCTGTTTTACAATTTAAAGTACACATTTTTACATCCTTTAGAAACCAGCGACTTCCCTTCTTTTCTTTCCACGTTTCATTTTGCATATCATAAATCCCTGCATATTTTACAAAAACTATACCATTCAGTATTCCATTATTACATACATCAAAACTTATTTACACTGTTGAATTTATCTTAATGCTGCCAGCGTTTTCAGCTGTACACAGTTATTTCCCATATATTCAATAAACATTTTCCAATCTTCTCTAAATGTATGTTCTTCTTGTTTTCTTATTCCATATGTTAAGTCTGCAAGCTGTGCATATTCTGTCAATTTACGTTGTCATTCTTCTTTGCTTGTTTTTCATTTTGGGGCTAACGAGTCACAGTAATGACATACATAAATAATCCTTTTTGACACCTGAGATTTTCAGCCTGAATTATCCCCAACAGAAAGGACTCTGTTTTGGGGGGGGGAGTACTTTTGAACATTTTTTTCACTTCATTATGTATCATTTCCCAATACTCTTTTACCCTTTTACAAGTCCACCGCATATGAAAGAACATTCCCTCAACCTCTTCGCATCTCCAGCACTTATCTGATTCAGTCTTATGCATCTTAGCAAGCCTAAAAGGTAAAGGTAAAGGATCCCTGACAGTTAAATCCAGTCACGAATGACTCTGGGGTTGTGGCGCTCATCTCGCTTTACTGGCCGAGGGAGCCGACGTTTGTCTGCAGACAGTTTCTGGGTCATGTGGCCAGCATGACTAAACTGCTTCTGGCAAAACCAGAGCAGCGCACGGAAACGCTGTTTACCTTCCTGCCGCAGTGGTACCTATTTATCTACTAGCACTGCATGCTTTTGAACTGTTAGGTTGGCAGGAGCAGGGACAGAGCAATGGGAGCTCACCCCATCACAGGGATTCAAACCTCTAACTTTTATATTGGCAAGCCCAAGAGGGCCAGTGGTTTAGACCATGGCACACCCCCTAAGTACTTGCAGGTCACTCCAGAAGTAGGAAAAACAATGGGTTGTTTCTGAACATGGATGTGGAGACATGATCCCAACACTGAGCAGCAAGTGAAATGAAAAGAGCCCTGGGAAAGAAAGTTATTGAGGGATAGACTGAAGAAACTTCTAATCAAAGGCCATAAGGGGGTGAATGCTGTTCCATTATGACCATATCTTCCAACTGCGGGAGTCCTTTGTTAACAATCTTCGAAACTGCATTGTTGATGGAGTTATGAGCTCTGTCCTTGAAGTCAAACAGGAGACAATCTGATTGCTTTTCAAATGGAATACCTCACCTGCTGTTTATAGACGTGTTCTGCTCTCATTTGCCCTGTTACAGAACAAACAACCATTGATTTCTCCTGCATTGCTTCCTTATAGCAGCAGCATCCAAAGGATGTTGGATGCAGACAGGGAGTCTGCCTGGTTAGCAGAGGATCTATCTTTCTTTAAAATACAACAGCAGCATACGCACATGGAACGTGGAACTCTGTAGTTTATCTTTGTAATAGTTATTGATTTCTGACAATGAGCAAAAAAAATCCTCTTGACTTGAAGAGATTGCACAGCTGTGACTATGGAACTGATAAGTGTGTGTGTGTGTGTGTGTGTGTGTGTGTGTGTGTGTGTGATTTAAGGATTATGATTAGTTTACATGTTTTGAACCCTGAATACTAGGACAAGACAGGAAGAAAAAAACCCAAAAGGGAAAAGAAGAGCAGAGTTTGGAAAATAGGTAAAATGGGTGTTAAGCTCACACAGACACAGGAAGAATGAGACTCTACATAAGAATGTAAGGTAAGCCTTCTGGATCAGGCAAAGAATGTCCATAGTGAGGAATTAACTTTTTTGGGGGGTCAAAAGTGCACTTGCAAGTTAGGAAAAGGCATGTCCAACAGCCCTAAGTCTCTCAGCTACTTCTAGGTGTGCACCCAGTGAGGTAGTTGAAGTAAGAGAGAGGTCCCACCTGCAACCTCAGCTTATGTATCCCCCACCTGAGCTTCACACAAGCAGGTGAAGACTCCACTTGTGTATAACCTGTTTCTGCTCCTCCCGTTTCAATCCTCTTCTGATCCCGGAAGACAGTGGAGCAGGAGACATGGAGACAGGAGGAGGAAGTGAGGAAGCTCTTGATTCTACGCCAGCCTGACCTTTCTCTGCCTCTTCCTGCACCTGTTCTTCACCTTGCAGCTTCTCCTGTCTCTGACTCTCATCTCCTGCCTGTTACAGGCTTCCGCAGATCACCGATTCCTTCTTCCAAGCCAGTCTCCAGCTCCCTTCTCCTGATGCCCACTCTGCAGTGTCCTGCCAGTCTCTGTCACCAGGATCCTTTCCCCACCGTGGTCAACCAGTAAAGCCTGCAAGCAGGACATGAGCACATAAGCACTCTGCCCACCTGCAGTTCCCAGTAACAGGCATGATGTTCTGAATTGTCAGCTTGTGAACTGTCAGTTGGACCTGTTATGTGTAGCCCTGCTATGTGGAAAGTAAGTTAAAAAGAGTATCTCACTAAGTACCTGCCAGGAAAAGGATGCAGGTCTTTGTTTATGTGCATACTGTGAAATGCACCAGCTGAAGTCTTCTGTTCTAGCTGTCTTGCCCCCTACCAAAGAGTGGGAACTTATAGGGCCAGAGGAGAGTTCAGGAGGGGAGGAGAGCCGGCAGCTAACAAGTGGCAGCCAGACTGGAGCAGCAGCACCTTGGACAGCTCCAAACTGACCATTTGCTCCAACAATAACCTTGTCAAGGAATTCTACTCAATATTGATCCTGAGTGGATTCCAATGTATAGTTAGCAGAGTAAAAACTTAAACATGTTGCAGGATCCCCCCAAAACAGATCAGAGGCAATTAATATTTCATCCAGTAGAGCTTTACTGCTACTGAAGGCAAATGAACATAATGATCACAAATCCAATACATTCAGGACTGGCACTGTCCATAAGAAATCCAGTTGCAGCGGACTTAACTTAAACTTACAATAACTTATAATAAGTCTAAACCTTAACACTATATACAGAATACCACCAGATCTTAAACTCTATTATGAATCAGCAGCATTTTGCTGGCTGAAAGAATGGCTGCTTCTTGAGAACACAGACATTTTGGATTTAGAAGGTTTTAATAATGTTTTTGGGTGGCATGCATATTTGTGGTATGACAAGGTTAAAGCACACAAAGCATTTAAAAACCATATTGTCAGGAAAGCATTGTTTAATGTTGGGTTGAAATAACGACAGACGAGTGGTGAGCGTCATATGGGAGGCACCTCCCGAGCATGTCTTGGGGAGCCCCTTTTATTGAATATTACAGCATTGCCACATACGTGATTGTTGCTGATTGGTTAACACAAATACAAAGCAAAGGGTTGCAGATAGGCATTAATCACCAATAGATTAAAGGCTGGGAAAGGGAGCACAGAACTAGACAGGCATGAAAACCTCCTAATTAAATTATAACTAATGATTAATATAGTAAGACTTAAAACAATTACTAATGATTGATATAGGAAACTTAAAAGAGCATAATAATCACGTTCCGTAGATGTGATCAACTATGCATTAACGGGTCAAAGTACAATGTTTTTCCTGAACTCAATGTGAACTGAACATTCTAAGGTGGTGAGTGAATGCCTTAGTATTAGAATGGTTTGTGCAGCATTATGTGCAGAAGCGAAGCTTAGAAGCAAGACTTCCCATCAGGCCATAGTCATGTATAGAATCATAGCATCCCATCAGTTTAATGTCTGGATAAGACACAAAGATTTACTTGAAAATAAAACCCCAAGGTGGTTATCACCGATGGAAGCGAAGGCTCAGAAAAAACTCAATATGGAGGCCAAATGGCCGAAATATTGGGAGATTTTGGAACAAGAAGGTGACAAATTGAAATTGCAGAGTTTTGAGAAATTAAAAGATAAAGTGCGAGACTGGCTTCATTATTATCAAATAAGGGAGGCTTACAATATGGATAAAAAAATTGGCTTCCAGGTGGAAAAATCAAAATTGGAAACAGAACTGTCTTCTTTTTGTAAAACTTTAATAAATATCTTTTTTTTAAAAAAACAGAATACCACACCAGAAGGAGATAGAAAGTGAAATCCAGGCTCCTTCTGGCCTTACTTTTATAGTCAGCCTGACCTTGACTAAAAGAGATAATGGAACCAGTTTAAGCCAGCTGTACTCAGCTTCTCTGAAGGAATAACCCAAACATTATGAACCTTCTGCTTGTTTCTTTCACACAGAGAAGCTTCCAGAACCCTCTTGAATTAAGTAGAATAGGAAAGATCTCTACACATCAGTACACTTTCTCTACTAAGAAATGCAGACTGACAGGCCTAACTCTTGTAGCACCTCCTGGCTTGGCTATCTATCCCAGGTCCTGCCCCACCATTTGAGAAGTGTGAAAGGGACAGCGCTGGATGACTGGCCTGCCTGTTTTTGCTTCCAAGTGGAAGTATCAATGTTAAAGAACACTTCTTTAAAAAAAGCCATGAGCAACATGGCATATAGTTCAGCCCTCAGGATATATAGATGCAGCCCAAGATTGAGCAGTATGCAGAGCTCTAGCTTCTGGGCTGAGGAGGAGATTCAGCATGTACAGCAGCCATTTGAGCCCATGATACTCATATCCAGCTGGAGACACATGCTCACCCCTGTAACTAGAATGAGCACATATCTCCCTCAAGGTCCAGGAAGTTGGCCCTAAAAGAGGACTTGAAGGTGCCAGGCTTCTGGGTCTGTGTATAGCTCCCCCATATGATGGACTGTGAAACTGCCATTGACAATGAAGGCCCTGGACTATCCCACCCCAAATGGGAAGGAGTTGTTCTACCTTTGATTGTTCCTGGAAAATGCCTCAAAAACAAATGCTGCCCAAAATCATTTTTTAGAAAAAGAAAATCACCATAACACGTGGAATGTGAATATATCACCCAAACATAAGAATGAAAGCAAACAGCAACAAAAGCTCGTACAAGAAATAACAGCACATGAAAGCAGTTGTAGACTTTCGTTTCCAAAGTTCTGTTTCTCTTTGCCAGAATAATTGATTTGCGCGTCTACTTAGGAGTATAGCAACCTTCCAGATGTGCCTCGAGAGATCCTTACATTAACTTCACTCGGCGTCTTAAAGAATAAAGAATATTACAGCATTTTCAATTACTTGCCCGGGGCTGTAAGCCAAATTCATTTCTTCCACAATAGAGCTACAGAGTGCAGCTGATGAAATAATGCATAATGAAGACTTATAGAGCTACAAGTTGTTTTACCAAAAAGGATACAGAACAGCATTGTGTAATTTTAGTTGAAGATTAATTGAATTTTCCCTCAGACAAATAACACGGTGAGACTAGCTGATTAATCAACTGAAGCTTAGGGGAAGGCTTTGCACACAAGCTTGGCAGGGTCTGTTGGTAATCTCAATAAGGGCCAAACTTCACTTTAGGTGGGAGATCTGTGACTGGATTTCTTGACATTTTGATTTTTGTTTTGTTTTGTTACTTAAAGGCAGCTGTGTGGGTTGGGATAGCTACCCTGGGTAGCAGCAGTTATGCTGGGAAAATTCCTCCCTCCCTCCCTCCCTTTCTTCCATCTAAATTTGAATCACTTTTCCTTCTGTGTTGTTTGCTGTACCTATATTCTTCACACCCCAGGTGCAGGGGGAACCCCCCTGCCCAAACATACCCATTATAACTTTCAAGAACATTTTATGGTAAGACGGTTCTCATATTATCCTCACAACAAACTTGCGAGATAGGCTGTACTTGAGAGATGGGGTTTTGTATGAGATTGCAGAGTTTCCTTCATAACAGAATGGGGGTTTAAGATCACATCTGCCTAGGCCATCATACCAACATTTCTCTTTTCCACTTGCACAAATTGTGATCCGCACACCCCAGGAATGGGGAACCTGCCCCCCCTCCTGATGTTTTAGATCACAGCTAACATCGGACCCAGCCAGCACGGCCAAGGGTCAGAGATTATGGGGGTGCCGTGCATCAATATCTGGAAGTGGAGCCGGCTCTACTATTAGGTGAAGTGAGGCAGGTGCCTATGTCAGCAAATGATGAGGGGCCACCAGCAGTCTTCGAAAAATGGTGGAGAGCAGTGTGGTGTGTATGCCATGAGTCCTGCCCCGTACTCTTAAAATATGTATTATTATACAATACAGTCTCCACAGGGAAAAGAACATAACATTAAGTTTATGGTATCATTTTACATGGTCTTAAAATACCATATGGGTTCTCCCAGACAGGTTTGTGCGGCTGGTAGGACAGCTTTACTTTCTTTTCCCGTTACGTATGAAAAGAAGGGAGACCAGGTTTCATCAAATGTATTTTCCTTTATAAGCCCTTCTTCAACTATTCTAAGCCCAGTTAGTTGTTCTGAACTAGCTATATCCCAAATATTATTGAACCATATCTCAAGAGGTAGCTCCACCTGGGATTTCCAGTGCCATCACTAGATGTGCAACTACCCCAGATTCCATATCTATCATCTACCTACCTACCTACCTACCTATCATCTATCTATCTATAATCTATCTATCTGTTTTACAATTTTGAATACTAATTTAAACACCCTTAAAACATCAACGACTTCTTCTCTTTCCGTGGTTCATTTTGCATACCATAAATCCCTGCATATTTTACATAAACTAAACCATTCCGTGTTCCCTTATTACATCCATCAAAACTTATTTACACTGTTGAAATTATCTTAATGCTGCCAGCGTTTTCAAGTGTACACAATCTCCCCCCATATATTCAATAAACATTTTCCAATCTTCTCTAAACGTATGTTCTTCTTGTTCTCTTATTCTATATGTTAAGTCTGCAAGCTGCACATATTCCATCAGCTTAAGTTGCCATTCTTCTTTAGTTGGGACCTCGCTCGTTTTCCAATTTTGAGCTAACAAAACACAGGCCGCAGTAGTAGCTTTCATAAATAACCTCTTTTGACACCTGGGAAGCACTAAACCCAGATTCTAATCCTACTATCCAGCATAAAGATATAATTCTTTTTCTCCTGCCCTGTGCTCTTTAATTGTACTCCCTGTACTCTACTGTTCTGCAGTCACAGGTTGGAGGCAAAACCATAGAAATATAAGTGGTCTCACTTATACTGAGTGAGACCACTGGTCTAACTAGCTCTCCAGGCCTTCAGGGATGAGTTTCTGCTAGCCTTACATCAGAGGTTGAATCTGAGACCTTCTGCATGCAAAGGAAATACTCTGCCACTGAGCTATGGCTGTTAATTGCCAGAAGGCTTATCTTGGTTATACATGACTGATGATCTGCTTTCACAAATGATACCGCTTCTGATCTACCCAACGTATCATCTGGATAGTCAAGTTTTGTGACATCCGTTTGCAGACATCCTTCTTCTCTTTTGGTCTTTTCCCTACTTATATTCATTCCTTCTGATGCTAATGTCAGAGGTACCACTTGTTTCTGTGAAAGTCAATAAGGAGGCTCCAGGAAGGGATGGGGCCTGCTGGTGAGATCTTTTGGTGATGCATGCTCCTGGTCTCTTGAGCCAGCCATTTAATTGAATTCAAAATCAATTTTCAATTAGTGGTGGCTGGGCAACTCATATTAGCCAGTAAAGCAGTGGAGAAAGGAATTTTTAATAATAAAAAAAGAAAGGGGGAAGCATGCAAATCTGTAATTGCTTTCACCCAAATCAAATAAACAATAGCATCTTAATAACAGAGGCATGTGCTGAGTTAACGTAAAAAGAAGGGGAGCTGCTGGAGTAGCCTTTTGAATAGATATTAGCAAGAATGGTGGACGTGAATGCATTTCTAGAGACTTCCACAATTAGTTTTGTGCTTATTAAATGAGAGACACAGGCAGTTTGCTTTTAGTCCTTACCAAGTGCTACATGCAATCATGTATGCTTCGCATATAGTCTACCAGTAGTCACCTTACACACTAGAATTTAAAGGACAAAGAAGCTTCCCATTAATTGATGCCTAGGGCATTGTCACTGTCATTCTCCATCAGCAGGTAGCAGTTGATCCTGGCCATCCCCCAGCAAATGTGCCAGAGTTGTGCTGCATGAGCCGGACCCTGTCTCTTCTACCAACAACAGTCACCTGCTGATAAGGGCATGGGCTCTCTCTTCCTTCTCCGTCAGTGCACTGCAGTTGTAGCTTTTCACTGCTTTCTTCTGGCCAACCTCACAGGCTCCCATTGGGCACCTGAATACGTGCTTCTGACCCATGGCGCTGTTATATTTCATCATAAAAAATGCATTGCATCAGCATTTCCGAGGAATCTCAAGGTTGGAGGCCTTCGCCGCTCGCCTTCTCTCTCCAGGATAACCCTTGATCTCCTTTGTTCCTCGATGCCTTCTTATTCCTTAAGAATGCCTGGAGCATGATATCCACACTCTGCTGTAAAGCTGCAGCTCGGTTTGAAGAGTTACATTTTTACATTCAAAGCCCGGGTGCCTGGCACTAATCCTATGTGGTTTCTTTCTTCCCCTGAAGCCCAGAGCATGGCCTATCCACTAGATCTTAACAGTTTGCCATCCCACAGACAGAGGCATTGGGAGGCTTTCTTGCAGGTTGTGTTAACGTCTTTGGAGTCGGGTCAACTCCAAGGCCTCTGCAGCCTGGCACTCTCTCAGATCTATTGCTGTCATCCATCTTTGTGCAGTCCTTTGAGACAGATGGCTGTCACAAAAATACAAGCGACTGATGTTCTTCAAAATCTATGTTCCCTTGGCTTGCTTGATCTGGGCAGTGGTCAAAATTTACAGCAAGGTTTCCATTTCCATAATGAACTCTTTTTTTCTTTTTCTTTTTAAGGAGGCTAAAGTAATAGTCCGACTTTGGCCGGGGAGGGCAGGATTTAAATAAAAGTTGTTTATTATTATTATTATTATTATTATTATTATTATTATTATTATTATTATTATGTAATACAGCGGTTATGGGACGCGGGTGGCACTGTAGGTTAAACCACAGAGCCTAGGACTTGCCAATCAGAAGGCCGGCGGTTCAAATCACCACGACAGGGTGAGCTCCCGTTGCTCAGTCCCTGCTCCTGCCAACCTAGCAGTTCGAAAGCACGTCAAAGTGCAAGTAGATAAATAGGTACCACTCCTGCGGGAAGGTAAACAGCGTTTCCGTGAGCTGCCCTGGTTCGCCAGAAGCGGCTTAATCATGCTGGCCACATGACCCGGAAGCTGTACGCCGGCTCCATCGGCCAATAAAGTGAGATGAGCACCGCAACCCCAGAGTTGGTCATGACTGGACCTAATGGACAGGGGTCCTTAATACAGTGGTACCTTGGGTTACAGACGCTTCAGGTTACAGACACTTCAGGTTACAGACTCTGCTAACCCAGAAGTAGTACCTCGGATTAAGAACTTTGCTTCAGGATAAGAACAGAAATTGCGCGGCGGTGGCAGGAGTCCCCATTAGCTAAAGTGGTACCTCAGGTTAAGAACGGACCTCCAGAACGAATTAAGTTCTTAACCCAAGGTACCACTGTAGAGGGATGACTAGAGAAAAGGGACAGGGATGGGGAGAAGCAAGCAATCAGCATCACACATTTTACCATACTAGTGGAAGTGTTTAGTGCAACGTTGTCTCCATACCCCTCACATGTCTAAAAACTTTGCAGTGAATTAATAAAAGCATTTCCCTTTCAGGGCAGCTGTCAGTCTCCTGCAGAGTTTGACATGTTCACTCACAATTCAGCTAAAAATAATGCAAGATCGCAACATGTCAACAGGGATCCAGGTTTAGAACAACATCTCACTCAAATAGATGACTTATCTGCCATCACCTACAGCCATAGGTAAGGACTAAAAGGACTAAAATCTTACAGCCCTAGATAAGACCTAAAGGACTAAAATATTGCACCACCTTCCTGTAGATAGCAGGGTATATAGAAGATCCCACAGATCTCCTCAGCAACCCTCCCTTCCTTTTCTTGTATTATGTGCTGGTTAGCAACAGGTATGGCTTCAGAGTCCTATAGATTGTTTTTGTTGTTATTTCCAGAGAATTTTTTTTTACAAAAGAAAATTGTAAATGATAGTTTTGAGAATTAAGTCATAGAATCATTGAATCATAGAATCATAGAGTTGGAAGAGACCACAAGAGCCATCGAGTCCAACCCCCTGCCAAGCAGGAAACACCATCAGAGCACTCCTGACATATGGTTGTCAAGCCTCTGCTTAAAGACCTCCAAAGAAGGAGACTCCACCACACTCCTTGGCAGCAAATTCCACTGTCGAACAGCTCTTACTGTCAGGAAGTTCTTCCTAATGTTTAGGTGGAATCTTCTTTCTTGTAGTTTGGATCCATTGCTCCGTGTCCGCTTCTCTGGAGCAGCAGAAAACAACCTTTCTCCCTCCTCTATGTGACATCCTTTTATATATTTGAACATGGCTATCATATCACCCCTTAGCCTCCTCTTCTCCAGGCTAAACATGCCCAGCTCCCTTAGCCGTTCCTCATAAGGCATTGTTTCCAGGCCTTTGACCATTTTGGTTGCCCTCCTCTGGACACGTTCCAGTTTGTCAGTGTCCTTCTTGAACTGTGGTGCCCAGAACTGGCACCACAGTGCTAATTTAGTTTTTCTAAAAAATATATATTAAAAAGTTTTATTTTTAAATAGAGCTATAAAGTCACAAGAGAAAGCCAACCATTCGCTGCAGTGTGCAAAGATCCACCCGGCACCCTGCCCCGCCCCCCGGTTGCCCCATCCCACGCGTGCAGGAGGGTGAAGCCAGCTGGCCGCCTCAGCATCTTGCTGGCTCGGTTGCCTCTGAACTCACAGAGCAGAGCTGCCTGCAGCAGAAGAGCCCATTGTGGCGCTCCAACCAATGGACGGGCTCTTCCCTGGACTCTCAGCTTGGTGGCCCTGAGAGACTGGCACCCGGGTGCCCTGCACCCCTAGCACCTATGGGTAAGACGGCCCTGGAAAGAAGGGTAGCATCAGGAATGTGCTGCTGAGTTTGAACACAGTTCAAAGATGGAGTTAACTCTTTATTAGCAAAAACACAATCTCCACAGATTTGGTTGAGTGTCAGGCCTAACAAGCAGAGCAGCTCATTCTTCTTCCATGAAAATCAGTTGCCGAGACAGAAAGTCCCTGAATCCTCACAGCCGTCCAGGTCCCCTCCTCTCCAGGGTTTTCCCCCAAGCAATCAGAGTCCATACCTGCCTGAAGCCAACATCTCTTCCTCCCCTTTCATGCCTTTTCTGGTTCTGGGAGACAAAAGGGGAGGGCAGCTTGTCGCAGTGGGGGGGGGGGAGAAGCCTGTGACTCTTTACCAGCTTGACTCATCTCTGCCTCTTGTCCTCCCTCCTTCAACTCTCCTGATTCAGCCTCTGATCCTGGACTGCTCTCTGTCACAGACTCTCCCAGCTCACTACACCCTGTTACTTCTTCAGCTTCCACCTCCCATCTTTCCTGGCTATTGTTAGCCATGGTTGTTGGGAGTTGGAGTCCAACAGTATCTGAAAGGTCATGGTTCCCACATCCATTTGGTTCTGTATATAGCAGGAGGGCTTCAACCTGCTCAATGGGAGTTCTACTTCCTCACACCAAACCCTTTCCAGGTGGGGAATCTCCAGAATGGACTCTGGGAGGGGGCCATCACTCAGGGCCCTTCCAGACTCTTTCTACCACTTTCATGTGAGTGCATTCCCTGTGATCTCTCCCCTCAAGGTGGCTCCTAGTGGCACTGGTCCATCTCTGGGCAGCCCACTGCCTGCAACCTGCCCTGCTTCTCTCCCCATCCTGAAATAGACCCTCAGGTTGGGCCGATTCCAGTTTAGCTGCTCCTATACAACACCAGCCAGTTAACGCTGCCTTGTGCACAGGGCCAGATTTAGGTTTGATGAGGCCCTAAGCTACTGAAGGTAATGGGGCCCTCTATATGTCCAGCTGTCCTTTGTCAACAACAAATTGATGCTGTTTTTTGTGTTGAATAAATTCTATATGGTAATTTATGGACCTAATAGGTATCTAAAGCTATTTGCACATAACAAAATATGTATTTTATCAAAGTAATTGATATGGAAATGAGCAAACCAGTGATATTTTAGGGAGCAGGTGAGCAGGCGGGGCCCATTACTTACATCATAGGAGCCTACACAGCACAAAACACTGTTGCTGCATGTAGGTTTTATTTTATTTGTTTTTTATAATTTTGGAAATGTACATCCAGTTCCACCCCACCTTTAATTTTTTTGGGGGCCCGCAAGAGAGTAAGCCCTAAGCTATAGCTTGTTTAGCTTATACATAAATCCAGCACTGCTTGTGCACCAGATTGCTCCATTTTGTCTCCTTAATAATAATAATAAGAAGAAGAGTTTGGATTTGATATCCCGCCTTTCACTCCCTTTAAGGAGTCTCAAAGCGGCTAACATTCTCCTTTCCCTTCCTCCCCCCCAACAAACACTCTGTAAGGTGAGTGAGGCTGAGAGACTTCAAAGAAGTGTGACTAGCCCAAGGTAACCCAGCAGCTGCATGTGGAGGTACGGAGACGCCAACCCGGTTCCCCAGATTACAAGACTACCGCTCTTAACCACTACACCACACTGGCTCTCAGCACCTGGCTGTCAGCACGTCTATCATGGCTGCCGATATGTTACTGCTGAATGTCTTCATCAGAGACCACTGAGACGTCCCTAGCAGCGTCTCAAGGGTGGGGCTTGCTGATGAAAACAGACCTTAGAGATACTGCTGTTTGTTTGTAGGGGAGGAATTTGCTCTTCACAGTTTAGGGGCAATGGGGGGTTGCTTGGCTGATGGCTGATCCACTGGCTGAAAGCTGTGAACAAGAACCCTTCGGCTCTCACCGATTGGCTGGCATGTCTGAATGGTCACTCCAAGCTAACACAATCTCAGAATACAGGCCTAAGTCTGTAAACTGTGTGTGTTGTTAAAAAAAAATACACACCCTAGGATATTGTTTACAGAAGAAGGCATACATTTGTAAAATTAGCATAACAAAATGTACCATGTCTGGGAAATTTCTTTGCAAAAATATGGGTATTGGGCAAAATGGCACACAAATATGCATGTTAGAAGAAATTTGCACTAAAATGTTGTTTTTAAAAGAAACATATACTGATGGAGAAATGTGTAGAATTGAATGAGATCTGAAAATCTGGGATAAATTGAAGTTGACAGATTCACAAAGCCTTACCCCCCCCCCATATATACATATGAGAAATTGGATACTGATTATCTATGGCTAGATCTATGTGTGTAGCAGAATGGACGGTATGAATTCTAAATGGGGGTGGGGTTTGAATTCTTAATGCTGTTTCTCATGAAAAGAAACTGGCTGCACTAGATAATAGCTAATACCGTATTCCGAAATATTCTAGCACACTCTTTTGCTAGCTGCATTAGTTTTTCATTTGTGTTGAGCTGTTAAGGTAGGGAGCCTTCAAATGTATGACCCCCCCACACACACCACAGAGTCTGAAGTGGCGCAGCCCATTCTATCATGTTAGCATTCTCCTTCCTCCTTCTGCTGCCTGTGTAGACCTGCCCTAGATAATCGCCCTTTTCAGGAGGTTTACGGAGACTATCAATTAGTTGTGCTTTGACAAAGTGGCATAGATTTCCAATTTTGCTCTGCTCGTGGTCTGGAAAGATTGCTATTGTATTTTGTAGATATTAAATGAGTAGAAAAGAGTTCCCTCCTTTATGCAAGTTGCAAAGACAGTGATACTAAAAAACAACAACACAACAACAGAAGAAGCTGGATCCAGTTATAGAGATTTATAAGAATCTATTGAGTTACGAAGGTGTATGGATCTGATTTGCCCCTTACATTATCTTTATTCTTTGCTGTTGCTCTGAGGATGTTGAACTTGTTTGCCTTGACGCTGTAAATCTTCAATAGTATGGAGGAATACTAGTCAATAAATACTTAACAACAGTATAAATTATGTACACTAGAATAAGTAAGTGTTACAGGGGAAAATGCAGAGACTAATGGGTTTTCCGGCAAAGAATGCCATAAAACCCCACAAATACTCCAAATCTTTACAAGTGGAACAGCATTAGTGGTGATAAAATGGATGTTTGCGATTGTTCTTACAAATTTCTGGATGTTTATTGAAATGTTAAATAGCCTTATGTGTGAACAGCCACCGGCAACTGTAATTAAAATTTTCCCAAACATATATAATTTATGGCACACTTATTCTCTTTAATAAGTAAGAATTTAAAGGCTTAAGGAGCATTAGATGAATTGCACCAGAAGCCTTAATGAGCTTCTACATCTTACTCAGGACTTGAACTATCTTTAATGACTTTTTACTGTTGAGATGTCCTTAAAGTTTATTTACCAGCCATTTTTATGCTTAGAGGAAAGCCCACACAGAGACTGCGTCCTTTTCTTTCCGACGCATTCGCTCTGTTTGCTTTTGCTTCACAGTTTAAATGCAAAGGCACACATGTAAGTTGGGTTTTGTGCTGAGGAGGATTTCATGGGCGCCAGCACAAACATGCCCACACAATATTTATCTTCTAAACTCTTTATTTCTAAACAACTTAAATTACAAATTTTAAAAAATGCAAAAAAGGGAAAGAAAAGAAGTAACTGTATTAAGCTTAACCTAGTATAAGGCTAGAAAAAATAATAATACTACAAATATAATAAATGCTAGAGATATTAGAAATACTAAAAATATTAAAAACTACAACATATACTAAAAATACTGAGGATGGACTCTTAAAGTGGAGGAAATAAGACATAAGATTTTGTGTTACCCTCCGTTTTATTGTTCCAGTAATTTATGAACAGAACCCATTTTTCAATCCATTTTTTTTTTATCCTATGCATTTTGTTTGACTCCAAGGTAGTATGCTAAGTTAGTGAGGTAAACAGTATTTCATATTGTGTTGCTGTCATTGTCATCGTCATATTTGCTACTATGTCTTCAGCAGCAAGTCTCAGGGCAAGTTACAATTAAAAATTAAAAGCAGTTACAGTGGTACCTTGGGTTACATACACTTCAGGTTACATACACTTCAGGTTACAGACTCCACTAACCCAGAAATAGTGCTTCAGGTTAAGAACTTTGCTTCAGGATGAGAACAGAAATCGTGCTCCGGTGGCGCGGCAGCAGCAGGAGGCCCCATTAGCTAAAGTGGTGCTTCAGGTTAAGAACAGTTTCAGGTTAAGTACGGACCTCCAGAACGAATTAAGTACTTAACCTGAGGTACCACTGTATAACATATTACAATCACAGGAATAGAGTAATTCATTCTGTGACAGAAGGAGACATTTAGGATTTCCAGTATTGCCCAATACAACCTTTTGCAATTATTAAGAGTCTTTTTCTATGCCTGTCTTTAAGTGACAAAACAGGTTTTAGACCATAAAACAGCATTTAACCTTGCCTTCCTGCCCAGCAGCTGGGGAAAATGACCTGGTGGCCTAAACTGGGCCCTCTGGCAGGCCAGGAGGTCACAAGCCAATGGTTTCACCCCAATTTATCGCTTTCAGTAAGCTGATATCAAAAATGTTACAAACTTCTTCCCAGTAAGTCTGTATGGTTTGACACAACAAAAAAAGGATAAAATCTGATTTTGTTCTTATACCTCCAACATCTAGTCTGATGTGTTTTTCTTAATGCATGGTGTTATGTACTGAAGTTCTCACCCTGGGCCAGCAGGGGGATACTGTAGATACCGTAGTTATGCAAATGAAGGATCAAAAGTGACATTCAGTGATTGGATAGTTTGTATGCAAATGAAGGATCGAAAGTGACGTTCAGTGATTGGATAGTTTTTAGAAAATGGCAACAGTTACATTGTTCTGGAGCTCTATATAAGCAGGCTGACTGTGCTCCTCAGTTCAGTTCTGTTTCAGCTTTCAAATAAAGAGCTGCTTTAGGAAGAATCACTGTGTCGTCTGATATGTTCGCCCACAACTTAACACATGGAGTCAAATTATTTATTCAGTTATGAAAGTATATACCTCCTTGTCTCATAAAATATCAGTTTGGTGTACAATAACATGCAAAGAATAAAACATGAAAAATGATTTGAAATAGTTTGAAAGAATCATTAAAGGGCCTCGCTAATCAAGAATATTTTAAGCAGCTGCATAGGCCTGTTCACATTTTTTTTTAAAAAAAAGTCTTCAAGGGACATCTAAAGGTCAAAAGCAAGCATGCCTTCTGAATCTTTCTTGGAAGAATGTTTCCACAGCATCGGCCCAGTATACCTGAAGGAGATCTCCACCCCCATCGTTCAGCCCAGACACTGAGGTCCAGCTCTGAGGGCCTTCTGGTGGTTCCCTCTCTGCGAGAAGCAAGGTTGCAGGGAACAAGGCAGAGGGCCTTCTCGGTAGTGGTGCCCTCCTATCAGATGTCAAGGAAACAAACAACTGCAGTGGAACCTCTACCTGCAACCATAATCCATTCCGGAGGCCCGTCCAGAGGTCAAAATGGATCGCTGGGAGAGGCACCATTATGCGCAGGCGCAGCTGGCGATTGTCCGCTTCTGCACATGTGCGAACGGCGAATGGCGTTCAAACCCACCAGTTACTTCCGGGTTTGCTGCAGACATTGGTCAAAATGGCCACCAGTGGAGGCGAATGTAGGAAGAGGTTTGAGTGTATGTGACTTTTAGAAGACATCTGAAGGCAGCCCTGTTTAGGGAAGTTTTTAATGTCTGATGTTTTGTTGTGTTTTTAATATTCTGTTGGGAGCTGCCCAGAGTGGCTGGGGAATTATTATTATTATTATTATTATTATTATTATTATTATTATTATACTAAATCATGCCCACCTGGTTGAAGCCTCTGTAATATTGTGGGCAGGGAGCAACTGTCAGTGTTCCTCTGTATGATATCAGTGGTATCAAATACCATTGGTATATAATAATAATAATAATAATAATAATAATAATAATAATAATAATAATTTATTCATATCCCACCCTCCCCAGCCGAAGCCGGGCTCAGAGCGGCTAACAACAATAAAAGTAACATAGCATTCTGAAATCAATTCATTCTAAAATCAATTCAAAATCAAATTAATGGCAACCATTGGGCTAGAGTTCTATGAGGATTACCAAGGAGGGGGTCAGACTGTGCCTTGGCCAAAGGCCTGGTGGAACAGTTCTGTCTTACAGGCCCTGCGGAAAGATGTCAAGCCCCACAGGGCCCTAGTCTCTTGTGACAGAGCGTTCCTCCAGATCAGGGCCACAGCCGAAAAAGCCCTGGCTCTGGTTGAGGCCAGCCTAACGTACCTGTGGCCCGGGACCTCCAAGATATTTTTATTTGAAGACTGTAAGGTCCTCCATGGGACATACCAGGAAACAAAAAACTTTCAAGTTTGTGCTTATTAAGGTGGAAGGTCTATTATTATACAACTTACGTAGTTGGCTGGCACTGAAGCTGCATTCCTTTCACCTGGCTGTGCAGAGAGCCGATTGGCTGGTCATTATAGTGAAGAGGAGCAAAGGTATGGGGATGCCACAGCAGAAATAGCATCACCTGCTCCTGGAAGGACATTATATCTGTCTTGACCCTTTAATTATTTGGAGGGATTGATGGAGGACATGAATTTGGAAACGATCATATACTGCTGCTAAGGTTTGTCAATATTGCCCATTATTGAGAAAAGACATTGATAGAAAAGGAAGTGTGGAAAATAATTTGTTCAGAAAATGTCTCCCTTTATTGTGTTCTGAAATGACCAATTTTGCAACAGCATAAGGCCAGATGCATTATTTACTGCCTATGTGGCAATCGGCACATATTCTCCCACATCTGTGCTTCAATAACTTTTCAAAATCAACAGTAATGAAACATAAATGTGCAGCAATAAATGGCCATTGGATATAGGGAGCATTTTTATCCCCATCCCCCTGCTCACAATGAGAGGGGTTTTTTTTGTTCTGAACTAAGAAGCGTTTCCTAATTTTCCAATCAAATTCTCCAATTACTTCCCGTCAAAGTTAGTGTACAAAAGGATGGCAGCCTATCAATGTGCCAGGGAAATCCTGTGAGCTCTCATGGTTGTAAAGAGACTTCTACTTCAAGGCTGAAAGGATAATCCCCCCCCCCCATCTGCCACTCAGTGATTGAAAGATCTCACTGTTTTCTGTATTTGAATGGGTATCTTCAAATTGTCAATCTCACTTCAATATCTGTTAATGAACACATGAACTGCTTAGATTAATGTTTATGTTTAAGTCGGGATTGATGGGTTCTTTTTATCAGTTAAGTTGACTCTTTCTTTCTTTCTTTCTTTCTTTCTTTCTTTCTTTCTTTCTTCTTCTTCTTCTTCTTCTTCTTCTTCTTCTTCTTCTTCTTCTTCTTCTTCTTTATTAAATTTATATGCCGCTTTTCATCATAAGATTTCAGGGTGGTTCACAAAATCAAAAATTGTGGTTATATTTGCAAAATAAAAATATTACAATAATTTATAAAAATGCACCAGTGTAGATACTCTACTTTTCCGTCTATAAGACGCCCCCATGTATAAGATGACCCCTATTTTGGGGGACTGAAATTTCAGGAAATGGAGGGAAATGGCAAAACATTCTTGAGCTTTTTGGGGAGAATTACCGAGGGTTGCTGAGCTTATTTTAGGGGGGATGCCGAAAATCGCTCACCCACACGAGTCAAAAAAGCTGCCTCCCATCTGTCCCCTCACTGGCAGAAGCTGCCAATCACCTGCCCAATTGCCACAGCATCAGCCAGTCAACACCACCCATTGACGCAGCAACCAATAACATGCACAGTAGCTGCTGACAGCCGTGGCAGCAGCCAATCAAACGTCTGCCCTATGTACTACCCATGTATAAGACAACCCCCACTTTTTAGCATGATTTAAAAGGGAAAAAACCTAGTCTTATACACAGAAAAGTACGGTACTTTGTGTTTTGTAGTTTTAGCAATAGAAATTTGTGCCACACCAAGAGACTATTTGCTGCTGTGTGAGAAGCAGTGCCGGATCAAGCCCATTAGAGGGTCTAAGCACTGAAAGGATTATGGTGCTCCTCCATATGTAAGAAGGTAAGAAGTTAAGCAGTCAAAGGGGTGGTGTGCAGGTTCATTGCTGCTAGTATTGCAGAATGATTTTACGGGATAGATGAGGATTGTATTCAGCAGCAAGTACAAGTTCGGGACCCATCATCATTCTATTTATTTTGAAAGTGAGTTCATAAAATTCACTCCTCTACTCAGACGGGTAAGGTTCGTGTATAGCCATTTCATTTTAGTACAACAGGAATTTTAAATTAAAATCCAACGAAGAAATGCTTAACCTGGGACAAGTTCCCTTTAAGTACAAGATTACTTAATCAACTCCCCAAGCTGATGAGACACGGTGTTATCAAGCACAAGAGCGAGATAACAAACAGTACATATAAGATAAGCTTGACATTAAGGTGTTTTGGGAAATTCCATCCCCACGTATAGTAGAGAAATTCCATCCCTACCATTCAGTATAAAGGGATTTTTTTAAAAAAGAAATGAGGAAGGGATAAAGGGCAGATCTTCTTCTTCCCCACCCTGCAACCTTCCTAAAAGCCTCAGATTAGGGTAGGAATAGTGAGCTTGTGGTCCTCCAGATGTGTTTGGACTCCCATCAGCCTCAGCCACCATGCCAGATGACCAGGAATTATGGGATTTGGAGTCCAACAATGTCTGGAGGACCACAGGTCCACCATTTTTGGATTAGGGGCTTGCTGCCAAGCATAACTGGACGTAGGGATGGGAAACTTAGTCAGTTCCAGTTCTTCCAGATTCTAATTTTTACAACCTTAATTTCAGTTCCTCACATTTCCACATCAGTTTGCAGTTGTTGTTGTTGTTGTTTAAAAAAAGTCCTCCTGAAATTTCATCAGCATTTCAGTGCAAATTTCTCTGAATATACACATTTTTGTATGCAATTTTGCCTAAAACACATATTTTTGCAAGGCTTTTCCATTTTGTGTATGTTGCTTTCATCAATGTAGGCATTTTCATGTATGCTTATGTTTGGTAAACATAACTCGGCTTTCTTAGTTGGAGAACTACATTTCAAAATTTGGAGAAGTTGGTTTTGAAGGATGGTGGTTTATCAGTTTGGAAAATGTGGATTAAGTTGGTTCGCCTTTAAATGCCAATTGAATTTCTCCTCCATCCCTCATTGAACTAGATCAGGGATGTCTAACAGGTCGATTTGCTTTAGCCTAAGAGCAGCCGGCCCTGGCCGTAGCCCTTCTCCCTGCCCTCCATTTTTGCATGATTGCTGGAACGGAAGATGGAGTTTTCGCTGTGATGCAGATTTTTTTCCATAGCGATCTTTCCCCCCCCCTTACTCTAGTCTGACATTTCCCCCTTAATAATGGGGCTTTCCTTCCTAACAAAAGCTCAACTACTTTGGCCTGAACCCCAATGGTCTGAGCCTGTTCAAAGTAGCTTCTCTCTTTCTCTCTCTCTCTCTTTCTTCCTTCCTTCCTTCCTTCCTTCCTTCCTTCCTCTCTCTCTCTCTCTCTCTCTCTCTCTCTCTCTTCTTTTCCATTTTTTTTTCTGGGGAAATATGTATCCAATTCAGTGCTTGAAGCTAACCAGAATAATTATATGGCAAATAATTAATTTGGGAGTGTTGCATGCACGTTATTACCTGAGACAAATTACAAAGCTCGGTTCAGTTTGCATTTTATTCTAATGGGAGGTGAATAATGACTGTTAAAGTTCCCAAAGGTGTGAATTCACAAAGTCGCAAGGTAGCACTCTGCCCTGCCTCTTGTTTGCATGCTTCAGGATCAGTAATAACAATGATGGATATGCTTCTGAAGCAGTCATACAGCTTCACAGAAGTGCAGCAAATGTTGAATCACTGCAAAGAAAGAATACGAGTTTCCTTGGAAATGTCCATGCTTTCAAATGGATGTTCGCCAGGGAACAGATTGATCTAGCGTTGTCTAATTCTACATTTGAACCTGTCATTCCTTTTCTATCAGGTACCACTCAGCAGTGAATATTAAATGGCGAAAATATGGAAGAGTTCTTTCAAAGGGCAGAATACATTGATAATGTCATGTGTTAGAACCTATAAACCGTGCCAGTATAAATACTTGAAAGGCTGTCAGCTTCTGTGGATAAAATTTGATGTTTCCAGTCAATACATCTCTCTCTAAAAGTCGACCCTCCTGTTTCAGAAGAATTATGATAGCTCAGCATCTCCCATCAAGCTTCTCTTTTCAGTCAAAGTAGATTTTGTGTGTGTCAAAGGTGGGTTTTCCTTTGCTTCTTCGAAGTTACGCTTGTGAACATGTATTGCTAAAATCGCTCCCAGGTTTCAGCATTACAGCCTTAAAATATTATGGAGCCATATTCTCTGGATATGCAAATTTCTGAGCTGAAGATTGGAAGCTGCCTTAGACTGAATCTCCCCATTGGTCCATCTGCCTCAGTGTTTTCTTCACTGACTGACAACACCTGTCCAGGATTTCAGATAGGCAGTATTCTCAGCCCAACCTGGAGATGCCAGGAATCAAATCTGGGACCTTCTGCAGGCAAAGTAGATACCACTGACCTACACTCCTTCCCCAAAGATACTTGCTTAAAGATATGTGCTTAATTAGAATTATAGAATTGAAGAGTTGGAAAGGACCACGAGGGTCATTTAGTCCAACCCCCTGCAATGCAGGAATCTTTTGCCCAATGTGGGGCTGGAACCCACAACCTTGAGATTAAGTGTCTCATGCTCTACCAACTGAGCTATCTTGGCTGCTGGCTGTTTGGTACTTCCCATACCATGGAACGTGGGTGGTGCTGTGGTCTAAACCACTGAGCCTCTTGGGCATGCCGATCAGAAGGTCAGCGTTTCAAATCCCTGTGACGAAGTGAGCTCCCATTGTTCTGTCCCAGCTTCTGCCAACCTAGCAGTCCGAAAGCACACCAGTGCAAGTAGATAAATAGGCACCACTACAGCAGGAAGGTAAATGGCATTTGCGTGCGCTATGGTTTCCGTCACGGGTTCCATTGTGCCTGAAGCGGTTGAGTCATCCTTGTCACATGATTCGGAAAGCTGTCTGTGGACAAACGCTGGCTCCCTTGGCCTGAAAGTGAGATGAGCGCCGCAAACCCATAGTCACCTTGGACTGGACTTACCTGTCCAGGGGTCCTTTACTTCCCATACCCCTCTTTCTTGAGTAGGGGCTGGCGGACAAGGTGCCATCCGCGATTGCTAACTTCCCCCCAAAAAAGTTGTTAGAGTTTATTCAGAATTATATTTTAACAACATTCTTTGGAAATCATGGCAATGAGCTGGGGTGGGAGGGTGGGGAGAAGGTATATTCTGTTTAGTAACATATTCTATTTAACTATAAAAGAAAGCGAGTTGTTCCAAGCAACCTGGAGGTAGAACCACTTGCTAGAGATAAAAGCCAAGTTGATGTAAAAGTCTGACTAGCTTTCTGGTGCCAAGGAAAGTTGTTCTAGGCACTCTAGATTGTTGGTGCTTTTGGGAATCAACTTACTCTGTGTTAAGATGTTGTTGTTGTTTTTTAAAAATGTATTTTGTTATCCTTATATACTCTAGCAAATGTGGAGGTGGGATTTCAAAGTTTGGGGAGGGGGGCAGTATGGAATTCCTCAAACGGTTTGGGATGGGGACTAGGAATGAGGAAGAAGAAGTCCAATTCAGTGGGCATTTAAAATTGGCATTTGTACTTTCCAAAACAATACAAAACCAAAACACACCCATTCTTCGAAATTTGCACAACTCTGAATTTTGCAATGCACTTCTCCAGCAAAGTAGTGTGTACAAAAATGCATACACTAGGGTAAAGTATTTGTGAAGTGCATATACTGGTGGCAACAGCATACAAAACCATTGGTAGAAGCATAGCACCTAACACCTTCCGGATACACAGTAAAAGATTAACATTGGCACTAGCTATTTCTCTCCAGGAGACCATGTACCATTTCCCGACAGTAATGCTTATTTATTGGGGAAAGGTAGATTGAGGATGAGGAGTGAAAACTAATCAGATGCATTTCATGATGGTTTTCTGAGCTGCCTGAGCCAATTACTGTTGCAATTTTCAGCCCTGGCAACTCAACAATTCAGATGATAAGATTCATAGCAAAAATTATAACGAACTACATTTAGCTAAACACTCGCTTTAATTGGTTTAAACTTTGAGAGCTCTGCTTTGCGTCTGAGTCATGAAGATTGGAGGCTGCCTAACATAGTTGACTGTTCTTCTGACATAGTTGGTCTTAATATCACCTGAGCACTTCAGGATTCTTGACCGTTTGTGATGTGCAGCAAGATGCTTCTCAGTAGCTGCATCCCTTGTTTATTCAGAGCTCTAATATGAAGGGACAAACTCCATGGTGGCTCCTATGGCAACCCCCCCTATAGTTTCAATACTCCATATAAGACTGGAAGAAACCACTGTTTGAAACCCTCAAGAGATGCTGCCAGTCAATTCTGAATTCAATAGATGAATGGTCTGGCTCAGTATAAGGTTTTCTATGTTCATCTGTTCCCTTTGGGGATAGAAATTGCATGTGTAGAAACAGCCAAAGAGTCTGGATTCCAAGGTTGGTAGGATCCAGCACCCCTTTGCTGTTTTTTTTTATTGTTTTGTAGAAAGATAAATCTGTATGGTCCACTGAACTAGAAGTACAGGCAAGGTGTTGAATACACACATTCACCAGCAACCATCTTTAATGTGACTTCTACCCCATGTCCCACATAAAGTGAAGTTGTTAAAGACATTGTCTGGAAGCCTGGGAGTGGGGTTGCCTCTGGATTCTGAGATGACCTCCATATTTCTGTATCCTAAAATGGAGAGGAGGGACACAAATTTATAGACATCCAAGGCAATGGGAGAGGAAATTGGCTGGTTGCACCAACAACAACAACAAAACTTTATTAGCAAAGCCAACAGGCCACAGCTGTACAAGAGTTAAAAGTAAAAATAGAGATAAAAGGAGGAAAAGAACAGGCAAAAGATGGTCCGTCGGATGAACAAGTCTGTCACTCAGATGGTGGCCCTCAATTTCGCAGCTCTCTCGATGTACCTCGCGACCTTCTCTGTTATCTGACTTTCCGTATCAGATAATAGAAAATACAGTGTAATGTCTGATGAACGGCCGGGGTTGGAGAGAATGAGTGGAGTAATAATCTCATTCCTTAGGTCTTTGTAGAGGGGGCAAGAAAGAAGGACGTGAGACACTGTTTCCGTGTTACCATCTCCACATGGGCAGAGTCGTTTTTCAAATGGAGTCTTTTGGTAACGACCTTCGAGTACAGCAGAGGGAAGAACATCCCATCTAGCCAATGTAAAGGCACGTCTGTATTTCGGGATGGTTAGTTTAGACAAGTATGAAGCTGGAGAGTCAAAATGAGAAGGGGGAAAGTAGGTATACCATGGGCACAGTTTCTTTAAGATGGTCAGGTTGTTTTGTCGTTCGATGTCTTTCAGGCGCTGGCCTATTAGACTCTTTGCTTTGATGAGGCCCATTGATAATAGGGACTGTGAGTGCAGACCGCATGTAAGGAGTTTTTGATGCACGGTTTTGAACCACTTGCTTTTGTGAGAGTCTTGCATTACTAAAGGCAGTAGACCAGGTGGATTCAGATTAAGACGAAGCCAATAGTTGAATGTTCTCTGCCAAGTCCGAGTTTCCACAGATGGAAGGCAGGCCTCGAGTCTTAATGCTGCGTTGGGAACACAGGGGGGGACACCGAGAATCTGCCTTAGAAATTTAGACTGGACAGACTCAAGACTGGAGCAGTGGTTCCCCGTCCAGATTTGGGCCCCATACAGTAACTGCGCCAGAGGTTTTGCTTGATAAACTTCAAGGGCTGCTGGGATGTATCTGCCCCCCTTCGTGTAGAAGAAGCGGGACAGCATCTTGATACTTTGAGCTGCTTTTTCTTTGGCACATTTTTGATGGACATCCCAGGACCCAGTCGACTGGAAAACGATACCCAGATATTTGAAGGCTTTGACTTGTTCAATTGTCTGGTTATCCATCCTCCAGCTATACTGTCTGTGTTTCCTTGCAAAAACCATAGTTTTGGTTTTCTGATAGTTTATTGCAAGTTGCTCTCTCCTACAGTATGCTGAGAATTCACTTATGAGCCTATTTAAGCCTATTCTTGTTCGGGATAGGAGTATCGCATCGTCAGCGTACAAAAGCACTGATATTGCTTTGTCAGCCAGTTTGGGGGCGTGGAAGTCCGGAGATGACAGTTAACCATATCGTTGATGTAGATGTTGAATAGAACTGGGGCCAGGATGCAACCTTGCTTGACCCCCTTACTGACAGAAACTGGTCCTATAAGATGGCCGTTTAACGAAGTTCTTACATGCAGCACCGTGTCTTTATACAAACAGCTCATCAGAAATAATAGTCTTTTGTCTATACTTGATGTGCTCAATTTATCCCAGAGTCTTACACGTGGAATTGAATCGAAAGCAGCCTTTAGATCGATAAAGGCTGCATATAACACCCCACGGGATTTTTTGGCATATTTGTCAATTAGATAGGCTAAGATGAAGCAATGGTCTATGGTGGATCTGCCTTGCCTGAAACCCGCTTGCTCTTCCGCTAAAATGGCTTCAGTTTCCAGCCAGCTAGTTAGCTTGGTATAAAGATGTTTGGCATATAGTTTGCTCGGTATAGGCAGAAGGCTGATTGGTCTATAACTCGCCGGGTCTGTCATGGGTCCTTTTTTATAGATTGGGATAATTATTGCCTCAGACCAACCATCTGGGAGTAAACCCGTTGAGTCGATCCAAGAAAATAAAGACGCCAGCAGGGGGGCCCACCAGCCAATGTTGGACTTCAGAAGTTCGGCAGGGATGTAATCATTCCCTGGGGCCTTGTTGTTCTTTAGTTGTGCGATTAAATTCTCAACTTCCTTCGCAGTTACTGGTGGCCAATGAGGTAGGTCCTCCAATTGGATGCATAGTTTGTAATGTTGGGCTTCCTGGTCATAGAACAAAGATTGAAAATGGCGCAACCACTCCATTGGTTCCACTGTACAGATGGAATTAGTACGCTGCTGGTTGCACCTTTAAGGATATGAATGGGAAGGAGACACTCAACCTACTGATTCCCATGTCAGATTTCACAGTGGGAAAGTATTTGACTCCTAAACCTATTCACAGTTGCATTTTATTTGATTCACCCGCATGTCACACTTTCCTGATGTCCTTGAGAGTCCTTGAGTCTAATCCTTCAGGGCTGATTGCACAGTGGCAACCCAATACATAAGGCACCCATCTTTATTATTGATTCACACACCCATACATTCAGTTTATAAATTGGGTTCTTCAGGAGCAGTGGATTCAATGTACAAGCTAAAGCAGTGACAACATTCTAGGCCCTACCGTTCAGAATGTGTTTTAATGAATCACAGGAACATTCTTTTCATTACGAAGCAGTGTTTGTTGATGGTTTTATTGATGCTACTGCAATGGCGCTGTGGTCTAAACCACTGAGCCTCTTGGGGTTGGTGATTGAAAGGTCAGCAATTCGAAGCCCTGCGACGGGTGAGCTCCCATTGCTCTGTCCCAGCTCCTGCCAACCTAGCAGTTCCAAAGCACACCAGTGCAAGTAGATAAATAAGTACTGCTGCAGTGGGAAGGTAAACGGCATTTCTGTGTGCTCTGGTTTCCACCACAGTGTTCCATTGCACCAGAAACGGTTTAGTCCTGCTGGTCACATGAATCAGAAAGCTGTCTGAGGACAAACGCCGGCTCCCTCGGCCTGAAAGCGAGATGGGCTCTGCAGCCCCATAGCTGCCTTTGACTGGACTTAACCGCCCAGGGGTCCTTTACCTTTTACTATTTTTTAAGGATAGTTGTAAGTTTCTTGTTCTAGCCAAAGGCACACTTTTATTATGCAATATAATATTAATAAAAACAATGCAAAACATGCATCCACAATATAAAAAAAATCAATAATATTAAAAAAAGACTTTACCAAGTTCCTGAGCATTAAAACACAGTTTTCCTTGTGCATCTGTGGAAGCTCCAAGTCTAATATTATTTTGCCTTTTAAAAATCCAATTTGCCAACTTCCATGATGTTTAACCAGAGACACCATCCCTCTTGATTTCAGATTAAACTTCCAAATCACCACGATAATTTTTAGTGATTTTATCTAATTAAGTTTTCCTGCTTTTTTACAGCCAGTTCATAAAGGGTCACTCTGCATGTTACAAAGTTATAATTCTTCCAGTAGCATCTTAAAGACCAACTAAGTTAGTTCTTGGTATGAGCTTTCGTGTGCATGCACACTTCTTCAGATACACTTGAAACAGAAGTTGCCAGATCCCTCATAGAGGCAACTTCTGTTTCAAGTGTATCTGAAGAAGTGTGCATGCACACGAAAGCTCATACCAAGAACTAACTTAGTTGGTCTTTAAGGTGCTACTGGAAGAAAAAAAAATTTTGTTTTGACTATGGCAGACCAACACGGCTACCTTTCTGTAACTAAAGTTATAATTGTCACTCAAAAGCTAATGAGTGATGTCTTCCAGCTGAGGGTGACCACAAATACCAAGTGTCTGAATATGGACCTTGATGTAAAGGCCATTCTCACTGTGGGCCTCACTAAGGATGCAAGTCTGGTGGTCTCTAATGAAATATCATTCTTTTTTGCATTTCAAACATTTCTTTTCTTTTCTTTTTGCATGCTTGTTTCCCAAGCTAAGCTGCAAATACCCAATCAGGCACCTGCTGAAATTATTGATTCCCC
The DNA here is from genome assembly GCF_027172205.1 of Podarcis raffonei. NCBI lineage: Eukaryota > Metazoa > Chordata > Lepidosauria > Squamata > Lacertidae > Podarcis > Podarcis raffonei. Next base: position 17,996,122 of record NC_070603.1, read on the forward strand.
TCCTCCCTTTTCTCTTTGAAGTCTGCCTTGCTAGGATGCCTTCCTTGGCAATGGAGTGCAGAGGAATTATTATTAAGTGGAAGCATGGCATTCTTATTTTACAAGCTTAGCAATATCTTGTAAAATTCTGGCTTCATTTCTTTGGCAGTAAATCAGTGATGAAGCCAGTTTAATATGATTCCCAACAATCCCCCTTCAAACATCGGCAAGTGGGATTTTATGATTTTTGGTGGAGTTGGGGGGGGGGTTGATCTAATGAGACTTGTAATAACCAGCCCCTATAAATAAGGATTTGAAGAATTTTAGCAGTACCAGAAGAAGAAGAAGAAGAGTTTGGATTTGATATCCTGCCTTTCACTCCCTTTAAGGAGTCTCAAAGCGGCTAACATTCTTCTTTCCCTTCCTCCTCCTTCCTCTGTGAGGTGAGTGGGGCTGAGAGACTTCAAAGAAGCGTGACTAGCCCAAGGTCACCCAGCAGCTGCATGTGGAGGAGCGGAGACGCGAACCTGGTTCCCCAGATTACGAGACTACCGCTCTTAACCACTACACTACAGTGAGAAGATGCTGTTTGGTATTCACAACTGAAAGGGTGTGTGTGTGTGTGTGTGTGTGTGTGTGTGAGAGAGAGAGAGAGAGAGAGAGAGAGAGAGAGAGAGAATAGAGAGAAATGTCTACTACCTACCCCTATATCACTGTAATTAGGTGTCATGCAGAACTACTGGAATTTCATAACTTGATCTTCACACACTGATTCCAAGGTTATTGCTAATGGGAAGTCTATTCTAAACACAGTACTATGCCTTCTGGTCAAACCAAAGGAATACCAAACCCCATCCTTTCTGGCCTTAATTTATAGACTGGATAGGCACCAGGAACAAGTTTTTTTTTTACATGCGCATTTACCACAGGCTCTTAGCAAGATTTGAACTTCAGTACACTTCCAGGATTAAGTGACACACTAGATTCATCAGGTACTCGATGCTTACAATGTGCCCATTCTCTTTGGAGATGTTCTTATACTGAAGAAAATCTGGTTATAGTTCCTTATAGATCGAAGCTACTTGAAGATATTGGGCTGTTCTCCAGCTATGTCACACTCAAGTTAAGAGTAGGTCCATTGGAATCAGTGGAGATACATTAACCATGTACAAATCCATCAATTTCAATGCATCTGAATATGACTTACCCAGGACACAACAGGGATGTTAGAGAATTCTAGCAAAAATGGGAATTGCTGGTGTTCACTTATTAATTACATGTGCAGATCAATCCAGCAAACACAATATATAATCTCTGTTTTTGCTTTCAGTCAGCAAATGATACATGTTTCCCCCCCTCCACTTGAATTGTTTGCTTTGCCTTGAAATGAAGTGGTTGGAATAATGTATTAACAACACCATGTACATAATTCATGGGATTAATTACATAAAGTATGTAAGGCACATGATTTTGCCACAGTGGAGAGCAAGATGAATAGAATAGTTTGGGTGAAGATGAACGGAAGCAGAATGGAAACAGTGCTGCATGCAACGAATAAAGGGCAGAACAGAAAACAATTCCTTCTTGCACCACTAGATACAATCCATTAATAATATTGTGCAGCTTTTGCGTCTGTTGAAAACAGATTTTAGTGTAGGCAACATAAACCAGGTTCTGTGGACACTGCTGGATTCTCTTATTGGAGTCTCCTATTGCCTGATTGCTTTGTTTTCTTTGATTAGTGTGAATAGGGGAGAATAGTCATGGGTTGTGTGCATGTGTCTTCGATTGTTTTCTTCTGATACATAATCTGCCATGGAGGTATTATTATTATTATTTTATTTATCCATTTATTTTCTTGCCCACCCTTCACTGTAAGGTCCCAGGGCAGCCTTCAATAATATAAAAATACAATATTAAAATCAATGAAAACTATTTATGATCAGAAGAATAGGATGGAACCTAAAAACATACCTCAAGTGGCCAAGGCCAGAAAGCACAGTAGAATATGGCATAGCATGAGCCTTTTATACGAATTACAGTGGTACCTCGGGTTAAGTACTTAATTCGTTCCGGAGGTCCATACTTAACTTGAAACTGTTCTTAACCTGAAGCACCACTTTAGCTAATGGGGACTACTGCTGCTGCCACGCCACCGGAACACGATTTCTGTTCTCATCCTGAAGCAAAGATCTTAACCCGAGATACTATTTCTGGGTTAGTGGAGTCTGTAACCTAAAGCGTATGTAACCTGAAGCATATGTAACCCGAGGTACCACGGTATACATATAACATTCCAATTCAGCATCCCCCACATAATCTTGCATATAATTATTCTGGCAAAGCTCTTTCAAGTCAGAACCACCAAACCCTTTAAAACAAATTCCTCCTTCGTCCCAGTTCATGGTCCTCTCTTGCTTTTCAAAAGCATCTGTTCAAGCAGGTGGGTTTATTTTTTGCATTCATCCTCTGTAGGGCTCTGCCTTGGCCAGTTGGATAATTAAAGACTTGTATTTATTTGAAAGGGGAAAGAAAGCAGCAGCCCCCTGTAATATTAATCACCGTGCGAGAAGGCCAGTCATGATTTGTAGCAAGTCCCTTAGTCTGGACGGATGATTAATACATTTGTTTTCCTTTCTGTGTAGAAAGGCCAGGGCGTTTTTAATACTTTGGAGTGAAAGTAATTATTAGTAAGCTGTGTTTAATCTCTCTTATTTGACCAGGCATTGTCTTTCACAAATTAAGGGCTTGGAAAATTGATTGCCCATATAGCCTTTTGGAGAGCTGGCTAAAGCACCTTGACTGATCTGATATCCTTTATTGCCTAAGACCTTCCTTGAGGACTCTATCTCAGCATTTCAGTAACAGGTTATGTATTGGTATGCTCGAATGTCGTAGCTGCCACTCACAAGCTACTTGGACACACCACTAATTATACACACCAAACTCTGATACTTGGTATGTTAAATACTCATTCATCTTTAGGCTCCTTGTTACTTGACATCATGCTCAGCTCATCAGCCCATCGGCAACTGCTATTCGCTTTGCTGGTTGCAGAGGTGGATGGGGAGAGCATCTTTTAAGTATGTCATAGCTTATACTGGTAGCTCTCCTTTTCAGTAGAGCAAAAGGTCCTGGGTTCAGTCCCCAGCATCTCCATGTAGGTCTGGGAGGGGCCCTGGAATGCAGCCGGCAGTCAGTGGAGACAATATTCCCCCACCCCCAATAATTTTTATTATGTTTTTCCAAATATCTTAAACACAATACAGCTTAACAATACTTCTCTCCTTTCATTCTGTATCTTATCCAAATTAACTTCCCTCCACCCCTCTTCTGGCTTCTCTACTGTTAGGGAAAAAATCTAGGTGCGAGGCTGCTCAGTCACCCAGCTCGTCGGGCAGAGCCTGCGGGTCCCTGCGGAATAAAGGAAGGATTCCAGCCACCAACCGGAGCAAATAGCTGTAGACCAAAGTTTATTGCGCAATAGGTTCAAAGAGCAAATTTGAACCCCGAGGATGGGGTGACAAAGACTTTTAAAACTTTCCCACCATATCCCAGAATACAGTTTGTACAGCATCATTGCTACATCACTGACATGTCACAAAAGGGGAGGGGTTAACCTTGGCAAACATGTCCAGACAAGTCCTTGGTACAAGATTAGCATAAGCAGACATGGCAGGGCAAGACTCAGGTATAAGATTAGCATAGACAAATATGTCTTAAGTACCCACCACCCAAAAGTACAATAGAAGTTCCTTTGCATGTCTGGAGCCTGAGGCGAGTCAGGTGATGAAATTTGGCTTCCTTTGGCTAACAATGAGCCCAGCAATTGTCACCTCTGGGAACTTCCTGGAGTCCTTTTTCAAGGGGAAAATAGCTTTGGAATGGAGGAAACTGGGAAAGGAGATGATTTTATATTATTTTTTAAGCTAGGTAACTTCCCTGAGCTGTCAAGTTGAAAGGATACATTCAGGCATAATATTTGTAATATTTAACTTTAAAGATGTGCCCCCCCCGATAATTTCTGTAACACTACATTGCTCTTACTTAAGCATGATTACTAGATATACATTCTATAAACGTATATAATTCCTTAATAAATTTTTGTATTATACTTTAGACATACATTCCTTATATTACAGCATTACCTCTTGTGGTCTAACCAAATGTTTACAATAAATGTTATGAGTTTTATTTTAGTCCTGTGAGTGTCTTTATTTATGTACAGTTTTCTCTAAGTATACCATAAATTTGGACCATTCTTTTTAGAATTTCTCATCATCCTGCTGTCGGATTCTTCCAGTTAGCCTTGCTATTTCCGCATACTCCAATACTTTCAGTTGCCATTCTTCAGTTGTTGGAATATCCTATTGTTTCCATCTCTGTGCGAGGAGTAGTATTCCTGCTGTTGTGGCATACAGGAAGAATTTCTGATCTCCCAGAAAGGGGTCAGCAAACTTTTTCATCAGGGGGCCGGTCCACTGTCCCTCAGAACTTGTGGGGGGCCGGACTATACTTTGAAAAATACAAATAAACTGCAAGTCGGTCCCACAGCTGCCTCCAGACCTGGAGAAGGAACGCACTTTGCATGCACTCAGGAGCACATCTCAGCACCGTCCGCTCATCAGCATTGTTGACAAGCAGCAACCGCTCCATCGGCCCGTCCCCACGGAGCTCCCAGGCAGTGTGCACCATGTGCTGCAACCCGTCGTCTGAGGCCAGGTCGGCGTGGCAAGCCGCGCACGTGGAGCGCTGGGCAGGCGGCGCGCAGCTCGCCCTCCAGCTGCTCCAGTGCTTCTCCGAGCGCACCACCAGCAGCAGCGCCGAGCTGGGCACCAGGCACGGGGCCAGCAGGCGCACCAAGCTCCAGCTGAAGCCCCACGACACGCCCGTCATGATGCCTATGGCGCGACCCAGACCCACTGCCCACCCACCGGCCTGGCTGTGCCAATTTTACCTGAGTGTGCGGGCAGCAAGGCTTCCTGCAGCCAATCCAAAGCTGCAACAGTGCCGACGATTGCCCAGAGCCTTCCGCAGCTTTGGATTGGCTGCAGGAGCTTCCCAGAAGCCGTGCCAGCGTCGCGGAAGTCATTCCCTGCACAGCGAGGCGTCTGCAGTGTATGGGGACTGACTGACCGAGCGGGCGGTAGGGTCCACGGGCTGGATTTACGAGCCTGGGAGGCCGCATCTGGCCCCTGGGCCATAGTTTGCTGACTCCCGCATTAGAAGATAAGTAAAAATGATGTCTCTTAGCTCCACTTATGGTTGAAGATGGGGTGGAGTCTTTAACTATATGCTTATTTGTAGAATTCATATATTATGCTGGTCTTACTAAGTTTTAATGAGTGCTATGCAAAAACCTGCCGACCAATTTCTTAAAAGCTTTTTTTCCCCTTCCCAGTGACACATCTCTATTTTTCTACCTCTTTTTCAGGGTGTTTATGATTTTCTTTAGGATCTGAGCAGGTATGGGGTTATTTACCATATCAGTGTGAGGTGGCCAAGGGTGATGGGTGTGCTTTTCCTTCCATCAAACATCTCCCCACTATCCTGCAACCTCCCCAGCTGCCCTGATCTTATGAGAAAGCATGGGGCAGACATCTTGTGGCTTTCAGAAAGTGTGAACACCTGTGGAGGCTGCAAAATGCCAAGCATACAAAAAAATGATATGTAGAATGAAAGGAATGGCACCAGAAAAAACCCTCAGCTTCCTTCAAATGTAAGGTAATCACAATAAAACATTCACGTCCTACCATGAGAATTTAACCAATATTTTCTCTCTCCCTTAATGCTAATTTTCTTTTCTCATTAATTAATAAAGAATGGTAGGGAGGAAAACATAGTTGGTTTTTGGCACAGCACTAGTTTTAATTATTTTTCGAGGATTATTAGGGATAAGCTAAAATGTCTCGAAAAAGAATTGTCTGATAAATATTTGAACATGTGCTTTTTCATGCTCCTCATAAGAATATAATAAGAGCTCTGCTGGATTAGCCAAAGGCCTACCTAGTCCTGCACTCTGTTTCACAATGGCCAACCAGATTCCCCCATGTGAAGCCCTCACCTGAAGAATAATCGGTGAATCAGCCTCCTCAGTTTCACCATCCATAGGTGTCTTGCTTATTTTCAAAGCAGCTTACAACGAAAGAGATACAAAATATACAAAATTTAAAACCTAAATTAAGCCTCAGGAATTTAAAACTAAAAAAATGTAAATGAAGAACGTCAGAACAATGTAAAAGATCAGACACAAATGCCTTCTGAAATAAAATGGTTTTATTTTTATTTTTTATAATCTTTTTTATTCAGTTTTACACTACACATTTAAATTCAAACATTAGACATAATCATCAAAGTGAAAAAATATAGTCCAGCCCCCACAAGGCAGTGAGGGACAGTGGACCGGCCCCCTGCTGAAAAAGTTTGCTGACCCCTATTATAGACTGACTCCATTGCTTTTAGGAAAGGGGTTGGATTTCAGAATTAATTAGTTAATTATAGTTCTATAAGACTGCAAGAAATTATCCATGTTGAGCTTGAAGGAGGAGACAGGCAAAGTGAAAAAGAGGTAAATAAGGAGGGATAGAAACTAATGTACGAGTTGGAGTTTTGTGTTTATTTTCTTGCTTATTGGTTACAGTTTATGCATCCAGACCACACCGTTGCCCTGAAATAGTTCATTTCCCTCGGCTTAACCTTATAAAACAAGCGTTGAACAAGCTATTGAAATGTTGCTGTTCTTAAAAAAAGAAGAAGTGCTTAAAAACCAAATTGACCAACAGGGGAAGAAGCCAAACATGAACTATCTGCAGTCGGGAATTCTTGCCAGCAAGAAAACACCAATTCTCTCTTGTAAACAGAGTTACCACTTTAAATGGGCTACAGTAGTCCTGCTGCTTGTCCATTAATTAGGAGCTTGGTATTGTGCTGATGCTTTTACTGGGCAATTGTTCCAAATCAGCAGGGGTGGAATTCACTAACCTACTCATTAAAGTTCATTCAGCAGTGTTTGCAAGGAGGAGAAGTTTCATGGGGATATTTGAGTTGCTTCATGCTTTTCTTTCCAAGGAGAACAAATAAGAAGGGTGGAAACAGAGTGGATAAAAAATTGTAGCCTCAATCAGCAGCTCAGATTAAAGCACAAAGGGATCCAGGTCAAATGCTCTGGTTTTTGGCACTTCTGAATCCTAATCTAAAAATCTGGAGAGCCTTTCAGAAATCTGCCACAATTTGACAGGTCTTTTTACAAATGGCATTTTAAATGAACCAGCGCTGTGTGTTGTTCGGCTATCTGTTGGAACCATTTTGTGTCACACTCTTTGGATTTCCATTATATCTTCACCTCTTTTCTTTTTGCACCAGAACCTGAATATTTTCTTGATGCTTTGACACTTAGATACTAAAACACTCATACACAATTTTAATTGTATGTTAAGTATAAAAATAAATGATCATAACTCAGTGGTGGAGAATGTGCCTTGTATCCAGGTGTTCCTATGGAGCACAATTCAAAGTGTTGGTGATGAACTTTAAAGCCCTAAACGGCCTCGGCCCAGTATACCTGAAGGAGCGTCTCCACCTCCATCGTTCTGCCCCGACACTGAGGTCCAGCGCTGAGGGCCTTCTGGTGGTTCCCTCGCTGCGAGAAGTGAGGTTACAGGGAACCAGAGGGCCTTCTCGGTAGTGGCGTTTTTAATGTTTGATACTGTATTGATTTTAATATTCGGTTGGAAGCTGCCCAGAGTGGTGGGGAAACCCAGCCAGATGGGCGGGGTATAAATAAATTATTATTATTATTATTATTATTATTATTATTATTATTATTATTACTAGGTTCAATCCATGGTGTCTCTAGGTAAAAGGTAAAGGTACCCCTGCCTGTACGGGCCAGTTGTGTCTGACTCTAGGGCTGTGCGCCCATCTCACTTAAGAGGCCAGGGGTCAGCGCTGTCCGGAGACACTTCTGGGTCACGTGGCCAGCGTGATGAAGCTGCTCTGGTGAGCCGGCACCAGCGCAGCACACGGAAACGCCGTTTACCTTCCTGCTATATAAAGCGGTACCTATTTATCTACTTGCACTTAGGAGTGCTTTCGAACTGCTAGGTGGGCAGGAGCTGGGACCGAAAGACGGGAGCTCACCCCGCCGTGGGGATTCGAACCGCCGACCATGCGATTGGCAAGCCCTAGGCGCTGGGGTTTTACCCACAGCGCCACCCGCGTCCCCGTCTCTAGGTAGGGCTAGATAAATCTACTGCCCAAAGCCCCAGAGAAGCAGTACCCATCAAATTACAGTGGTACCTTGGTTCTCAAACGCCTAAAACCCGGAAGTAAGTGTTCTGGTTTTCAAACGTTTTGGGGAAGCCAAACATCCGATGCAGCTGACAGCTATTGTTTCCAGGGTGCCTGCACCAATCGAGGCAGAGGGCCTTCTCGGTAGCCACACACGCCTTGTGGAATGCCCTCTTAACAGACACTGGGATCCAGAGCCGAGGGCCTTCTGGCAGTTCCCTCACCACAAGAAGTGAGGTTACAGGGAACCAGGCAGAGGGCCTTCTCGGTAGTGGTGGCTGCCCTGTGGAACGTCCTCCCACCAGATATCAAGGAAATAAGCAGCTATCCTATTTTAAAAAGACATCTGAAGGCAGCCCTGTTTAGGGAAGTTTTTAATATCTAATGCTGTATTGTTTTTAACACTTGATTGGGAGCCACCCAGAGTGGCTGGGGAAACTCAGCCAGATGGGCGGGGTATAAATAATAAATAATAATAATTCTTATTCTTATTACTTGTGCAGGTTGTAGCTGTAGCCTCCCATGTGGAGTCCAGTCATCAGTAAATGCAAAAATAAAAAGCCCATCTGGAGCTTTGATTGACGCACAAAGTTAACAAACTTGGCTTTATGGCACCGATGTGCAGCTGCAGTGCATTTGCCTCTTTTGCAAATGCAGCGAAGAAGACACACTGATCAGAGTCAGTTTTCAAATTTGCTCTCTTCCGCTTTCTGTAGCATCTAATGAACACTCAGAAACGATGCGCTGGTGATTTTAAGGCATTCAATTTAAGACCTTCCTGTCCTGCTATATATAAAAATAAACAGGCATCTTGAGATATCATTCAGCATCACCCAAATTAAGTTCTGATTAAGACTTACCAATCAAGCCTTGAACATATATATATATATATTAAAAAGGAAGAAAGAAATGAGACAAACTGAACGGGAAGATAACGCGTGTTCAGGGGTCACAATGCAGCAACAGTTAGCAATGAGAAAGTTTTGACGAAAGCAAAGGAATGGAATCTTATCCCTGACTACCTCAGGCCACACCTGCACCTTACGTTTAGAGCAGTATCATACCATTTTAACAAGCATGGCTTCCCTCAAAGAATCCTGGGAAATGTAATTTGTTAAGGGTGTTGAGAGTTGTCAGGAGATTTCCGTCAGAGAGCTCCAATCTTCAGAGTGGTTTAACAGTTAATCCCATAAGTATGAACTGCAATGAATGAAATAAATTGTGTGTGTGTGTGTATGTGTGTGTGACTCTTCCCTGTCTCCTGCTCAGCCCCAAGTACAGTGGTACCTCGGTTTTTGAGCATCTTGGAAGCCTGACATTTCGGTTTCTGAACACCAAAAACCTGGAAGTAACTGCTTCGGTTTTTGAACACTTTTTGGAAGCTTCCGTATTGAGTTTTCTGGAAGTAAATGCTTCCGGAAGTGAATGCTTCGGTTTCCGAACATTTTGGAAGTCAAACAGTCTTCCGGAATGGATTACGTTTGAAAACTGAGGTACCACTGTAATACAGCTGACTGAATGTGTGCATCCTTCAATATTAAAGTTTCTGCATGTCTGCATGATAACTCCTGTGTGAATAGTGTTGGCAGCTTGCTTCACTGTGTTTTGTCCAGCCAGTGGTTACACAGTATGGGTCAATTGTTTCTACTATTAATTTGGCCCTCGGTGCTTGAAATAAAAAGGGGATCAACTATGTAGGTTAAGGTAGGGCTTCTGTGTACAACATATAACAAGTACACCATCTAACGAGTCTCTTCCATAGTGTGACTAGCCAGGAACAGAAAGATGAATGCACTTACGATACCACTATGCAAGATAATTGAAGCATTTGACGTGCTTCTTAACTCATTCAAGAACCCTGCACTAATGTACCTATAGTCATATTTCAAAACAACAACAATAACAAAAAACAGTACAAGACAAATAATAAATGTTGGAAATGTAAAGAAAAAGAAGGAACATTTTATCATATGTGGTGGGAATGTAAAAAAGTAAAGAACTTCTGGGAAATGATATATAATGAGATGAAAAAGGTGTTGAAATACACATTCTTAAAAAAACCAGAAGCATTTTTACTTGGTATTATAGGTCAGGACATTAATAGGCAAGATGTTAAATTGTTTTTATATGCAACAACTGTGGCAAGAGTATTATTAGCCCAGAAATGGAAAGAAGAAGAAATTCCGACGAAAGAAGAATGGCAGACGAAATTAATGGACTATGCAGAATTGGACAAAATGACAGGAAGGATTCGAAACCTGCGGGACCAGAGATTTACAGAAGATTGGAAGAGGTATATAAATTATTTGAAGAGCAACTGTAATCAACAAATTACGCTAGTAGGATTACAAGAAGTTTTGTAAGGAGAAATATACGAAGTGTTACAAAGTATAAAAAGATAGAGATATTGGTTATGAGTTTGAAATGTAATAGGGAGGATAAGAAATGCATACTGAAAGATTAGATTGGGAAATTTTCAGACAGGATTGATGGAAGTCAAAAATTTGAATAAGATGTAAAAGTATGTTTAATTACTGTTGAAAATGATATATTAAAAAAAACTAATAAAAATTATATTAAAAAAATAAAAAATAGATACTCAATAAAAGCATTTAACAACAAAACAAAAAACAACAACAAAAAAACAAAGCAAAACCTAACTTGGTTGCTTGCCCCTTCACTCCAGGAGATACACAAGGACAGAACTTCAGAAGCCTCCATTTCATAAGCAATTGTACGGTGGAGTACAATTTTAGGTGGCTCCAAACGTCAAGTGTGCTTGTAGAACTCTTTTGCATTGTGAAATTTTCTGCGAGCACGTTTATAACCAGAGCCTCTCTGGATCTCCTAAATAATTGAGTTAGAGGGATTGTTTTGAGTGTAAAAGGGTAATAGGATATCAGACAGGTCAGCAGCAGATATAAACAAATCCTTAAGGCAGTGGCACCTTTATATTAGTATTGACCAATATTGGTGAAGGCAGGGATTTGTGGGGGTCAAGAACTCCATTGTGCAGAGTATAAAATCCATCTCCTTTTGATGTTTGTCCTATGAAATATGGAAGAAGGAAACACGTGTTGATTGATTGATTGTTTAGGAAATGGAACCACCTTAGTGCACGTTCCCCCTAAAAGGGAGAATACCCCCAATATATCATTCTGGGTGGGACTGGGAACTTAACTCCAACATGGAAGCTATTCAGCACAATCTGAATAACAAAGAAAATGACGATTGAGGTGATAATTGGTTTATCACTCATTTGGGAGGAAGACCCTTCTGTGAGTTTCCTTTAAAGGATGCCCAATCCCAAGTAATGCTACTAATAATTTATTTGTACCCCACCCATCTGGGTTGCCCCAGCCACTCTGGGTGGCTTCCAGTATATATAAAAGCATAACAAAACATTAACCATTAAAAAGCTTCCCTATACAGGACTGCCTTCAGATGTCTTCTAGAGGTTATATAGCAGTGTTGGCGAACTTTTTAGAGACCGAGTGCCCAAACTGCAAACCAAAACCCACTTATTTATCGCAAAGTGCCCAGAGTTGTTGAGGTTTTCTGGGAGAGCTGCTGACCAAAGTTTTGGAGCTTTTTTTTGGGGGGGGGGTCACAAAATTTCCTTTGTGTTTTTTTTGGGTGGGAGCTGCTGAGCTTTTTTTTGGGGGGGGAGAACAGAAATAAATGACGAATAATACCTTCGCTGGAACTAACACGCAGCACCGACATCATCGCCTGCCAAAGCGCCAAAAAAATCAGCACAGAAAAGGTTAAAAAATGAACACTGTTACACCCAATCAGAAACAGCCACTGACACAGCAAATTGAAAAACAGACCAATCGCCAAACACAATCTCCGGCTACCAGTTTTTTTTTTGTTTTGTTTTTAAAAAGGGTTCCGGGTTTTAACTGCGGACGCAAGCTGAGAGGGAGGGGGAGTGGGAAAACAAATGGGGGGAAAACCAAGAAGAGCGCAGGTGGTCCAATGGCGCACGTGCCAGCAGTGAGGGTTCTGCATGCCAAGTCTGGTATGCGTGCCGTAGGTTTGCCACCACTGTTATATAGTTACTCATCTCCTTGACATCTGATGGGAGAGCATAGGCTAGCCCAGGAATTCCTCTGCAGTTTGTATTTCTCCCTCCACATCCCAAATCATCAAAATACTTTCTTGGGCTCCATGATCACTGCAGATGGTGACAGCAGCCACGAAATTAAGAGACGTCTGCTTCTTGGGAGGAAAGCAATAACAAACCTAGACAGCATCTTAAAAAGTAGAGACATCACCTTGCCAACAAAGGTCCGTATAGTAAAAGCTATGGGTTTTCCCAGTAGTGATGTATGGAAGTGAGAGCTGGACCATAAAGAAGGCTGATCGCCGAAGAATGGATGCTTTTGAATTATGGTGCTGGAGGAGACTCTTGAGAGTCCCATGGACTGCAAGAAGATCAAACCTATCCATTCTTAAGGAAATCAGCCCTGAGTGCTCATTGGAAGGACAGATCCTGAAGCCGAGGCTCCAATACTTTGGCCACCTCATGAGAAGAGAAGACTCCCTGGAAAAGACCCTGATGTTGGGAAAGATGGAGGGCACAAGGAGAAGGGGACAACAGAGGACAAGGTGGTTGGATAGTGTCTTCGAAGCTACAAACATGAGTCTGACCAAACTGCGGGAGGCAGTTGAAGACAGAAGTGCCTGGCGTGCTCTGGTCCATGGGGTCACGAAGAGTCGGACACGACTAAACGGCTAAACAACAACAACAACAGGGTTTAGGGGGGTCCCCCCCCATCTATAACAATGTGAAGGGGTGTGTGTGTCACACTTTGAGTCAGCTGTTGAGATTTTCCTGGAAATGTATTTGTTTTTTCTAAACATATTTTTATTAAAGATTTCTTAGTTTACAAAAATATGTGCATTGTCTCTTTGTTCAAATTGCGTTTTCTACCGCTCAGTTTCATTTGCTGTGGGACATTAGTGTTACATACAGTGTTAGGTTAGGAAGAAAAGAGGGGGGAAATGGTGAGTGGGGTTGGGTCGGGTGGCACTGCTTCTATTCCTCTACTTGGTGTATGTGTGGGGTTTTGTGTCAGCATTGTGTATGTGGGTTCCCTTTACTATTCGCTTCTTGTATTTCTTTGGTGGTGAGAGAGGTTGGGGTGGCCTAGGGTGTGGTTGGTTGTCTTTGGTTGGCTGTAGTGAAATTTGTTTTTGTGTGTGAGTGGGGTATGTATGTGTTTTTGGATCAGGTTAACCAAATTGATTTTTATGTCATTGGCGGATTGTTGTTGTCTTGTTGAGCTGAGTATGTGATAAAGGGGAACCATACCAGGGTGAAAGTGTTTTCTTCTATTTGTCCCCGTGTCCATTTCGGTTTATTGTTTCCTTTTTCTAATAAGGCTGTTTCCCATACTATTTGGTACCATTAGTCTATGCTTGCTCCTGACAGGTCTCTCTAGTGTCTGGCTATGATGCTTTTGGATGCTGAAAGTAAGTAGGTCATGAGATATTTGGACATTGATTATTTTAGATCAGGGGTGGGAAACCTGGTTCCCACCAGATGCTGTTGGATTCTAACTTCCTTGAGTCCATGGCCATCACATGGCCATTGTCAAGTATTATGGGAGTTGTACTCCAACAGCATTTGAAGGGTCCTTGCTGCTTCTCTCTTCTTGTGGCACACTCTAGTTTACATTCCATATGTTATCATGCGAGTTGCTAATGGCTATTTGGACCTACCTAACCCAACAAGAATTCAATCCAAAGTGTGTTTGTACACCGAGACTTAGGCACAGCTAAATTCTAGCAGAAAGCTGGACAGGATGGAAATTTAGCTGCTACTAAGACTTAGGGGCACACATTTTGGATTAAGTTCCTCTTGAATTCCAACACACATACATAGGATTGCACTGTGTAGGACCCCATTTGCCCACAGGAAGTTCTTGAGGAATTGCATGAAGAGCAAACAAAGCTTCTTCTACGAATTGCTTTTGGAATTTAAGAGCTAGGGATAGACGATCCAGGAAATGTGGAATGTGGGGAAAGGTTTGACACTGTGTGCTGTCTGAATGTTTTTGTGCTTTACACTGGGACAGTGTAATTAATTTTGCTTCCCAGAATTTAGCAGATAACTTCAAAATTTGAAATTATTCTACTGCTGCAGAAATGAAAGACGTCAAAAGCTCTGCCTCAGCAGTTTCAATTGGGAAGGAGCCCAGACTATCTTTCTGTCTGGTATTATACTGGTCGTATCTTTTCAGCCTTTCTCCCAAGGAGAAAGGGACTCAATCCGCAACTTAGATAAACTTTCACATTTGTCTGCTGCGTAAGGTTCTGTGGACTGCGGCCCACTTCACCAGATGAAAATTTATGCCATGCTAATTTTGATTTTCTTTAAAGTGCCATCAGACTGCCTGGTTTTTAATATAAACTTGTTGCCCACTAACTTCTTTCAGCAGTGCAGAACCTTTTTCTTTTGCTTTGAGTTGGCTTAAGACTGGCTACAATTGCTTTTTCATTGTTGCTTCCTCTTTACTGAGTTATTTCCTATGCTGGCCTGTTTTCTTCTTCTTCTTTGTATTCTTACCTTCATAAGCTACAAGATGGATGCCTGTAGTGCTCTGTGCGGATGAACTGCCCTTGAAAAATGTTTGAGGCTAGTGCAGAATTCAGCCATTCAACTGCTGGCTGGTGAAGTGAGTGTCCCGAGGAGAGTTCCAAGGGCCTTATAGCCACATTTGCCCCCAAAATCTGAGGTTCCCTCCCCTGCCCCACGGAGAGCAATAGAGAGGCCAAACAAGCCTGACTTTGTTGTTGTTGTCGTTTAGTCATGTCTGACTCTTTGTGACCCCATGAACCAGAGCATGCCAGGCACTCCTGTCTTCCACTGCCTCCCGCAGTTTGATCAAACTCATGCTGGTAGCTTCGAGAACACTGTCCAACCATCTCGTCCTCTGCCGCCCCCTTCTCCTTGTGCCCTCCATCTTTCCCAACATCAGGGTCTTTTCCAGGGAGTCTTCTCTTGTCATGAGGTGGCCAAAGTATTGGAGCCTCAGCCTCAGGAACTGTCCTTCCAGTGAGCACTCAGGGCTGATTTCCTTAAGAATGGATAGGTTTGATCTTCTTGCAGTCCATGGGACTCTCAAGAGTCTCCTCCAGCACCATAATTCAAAAGCATCAATTCTTCGGCGATCAGCCTTCTTTATGGTCCATATTATTAAATAGGACATCCCTATTTTCATTGGAGAACTGTTGGAGGGTATGCATGGTTCTCAGCTGGTTCTGGAGGCGGGGAATCCTGTGCAGGCTGGGATTCCTCAGGTTCAGCCTCCAAGTCCGAATCCCAGGCCATCACAACTATTCTACCATTAGCTGCCTTTTGCTACTAATTAGTTCCATCTGTCACACTTTCAGAAATAGGACGATGCAGAAGGTAGTTTCGCTTGTTACACTTTTAAGACGTAGGACGGTGCAGAAGGAAGATATCAGCATGAAATGGCATTGCCAACAGGAACTGTAGTCTTTGGACTTGACAATCCTTGGACTTTATGATAATGATACATATAGAAGGTATGATATGTTGCCATCAGGAGCTGTGCTTTTTGATACGACGATTAAAATTATAGTTTTATTACATACCATGTTATGTTACTTTACAGCTAGCTACGTGTGTGCTGTGGCAGTATAACATGAATTGATATCGAACAAGCTTGACCCACACCATCAGAATACCTCTTAAGTGTACTTCTGTAACTTATTCACACCTACTCTAAGTTTTCTTCTTTTACCTCTTGATAAAATGTGACTTGCAGAAACTCACTTGTGTTTTCAAAAGCACCCTGTGGTTCTTTGAAAGAGAAAGTGCCCAAGACAGTGGGGGGAAATATATATAAAATGGAAAAACAAGACATCATTAGGCTGCTGATCCAGCAGTGCTTGAACTGTGGGGGGTACTTACTGTGTAATATTGGGTACAAATCTAAGAGACATTTCTTTTAGGTGACAGATTTTCTTAGACTGAAGAGAAAGGGTCATAGCTCAGGTGTAGAGCAACTGCCTTGCATTCAGAGGGACTGAAATTCAACCCCCAACATCTTACATAGGTTGGGAAATGTCTCCTGGAGAACTGCTATGAGTCAATGTAGACCAAGGATCTGATGCAAAATAAGACAGCTTCCTATGATCATATGATATATTGATCTTGCTGTATCAAATGCTGCCTCCTTTTTGGCTGTAACTGATTGTTCCTTTGAACTATTTATTTATGTATTTATTTTTTTATTAATTTGATTCATGTTCCTATTCATCAGTGATGACCCCAAGGTGCTTTTCAACAAAGGGATCGAAAACATTAACAATAGTACAATAGTGAAACACATCCTATGGTCACTCTCAGAGTAAAAAAGGCTAGGTATTTTTCTCTGGGGTTATCCAACACTACTATAAATAGGGTTGTGTGAATCTGTCCCTACTCCATGTTAACGTCTGTATGTTTTGTTCCTAACCCCATCCCATAGTTCCACTGAAAAATATTGCTGTGCTAAAGCCCACACCTCTAGTTCATGAAACATTTTTCCTCACTGCAAAGGCAACAGTCTTTTTCTGCATCTTTCACAGGAGGCAGTAAGGAAGAACTTCAGTGAAATGTTCACATTCCTTAATCTTTAGAGATGTGATGAGGTGGCAGGGGGCAAATTGTGTGAGTGTGCATCCTTCATTAAAATAATCATTTTGCTGCTTTCAGCAAACCCTGCTCACACATTGTTTGTTTGTGGGTCTTCTTCTTCTTTGGCAATCACTCATAGCTGAGTAAGATTGTCTTCCATAGACACTGTTTTAACAGTGAGTCCGTAAGTGACTGTGGAGGCCAATTCTGGATCCACACGTCCCTCCACAGTGGGGACATAGGTTTCCAGGCAGGAGTTGATCATGGTGAGGGTTAGCTCTTAGCACGTTTGTCCCTTTCGTCCTGAGTTTGAGTGTCTTCAAAGCCCATGACACCTTTGGTAAAGGCTGTTCTCCAGTTGGAGCGCTCACAGGCAAGTGTTTCCCTGTTGTCGGTGTTTATACTACATTTTTAAAGATTTGCCTTGAGAGAGTCTTTAAACCTCTTTTGTTGACCACCAGCATTACGCTTTCCATTTTTAAGTTCAGAATAGAGTAATTGCTTTGGATGACGATAATCAGTGTGTTGACTGGGAAGCAAGGCTGTGTTTTTCACTGTGTCCCTGACTCTGTCCACTTCCTAGGTTAGAGCAACCTTGGCTTCTGTGCTGTTGCCTGTAAGGAAACTTCAACCCATGAGCTCCTTCTTGACTGTAGGGACTAGGTGTGATTGGGACATTCACACAACTAGGTGCCCTGACTGAGCAGAGCCCCTACATGTGTGCAGGAGCTTGTGGGCTGAACTTTCCCTACACACAACTGTGAGCAGTGCATAGTTGTTCCAGGAAGCAGATGCTAAGCCAGATGCCACTCTCCAGTCAAATAATAATAATAATAATAATAATAATAATAATAATATAATATAATATAATAATATAATAATAATAATTTTTATTTATACCCCGCCTCCCCAGCCAAGGCCAGGCTCAGGGAGGGTAACAAGCAATAATAAAAACAAGTTGAATGAATGCAACTTAAAAACAAGATTAAAATACAACATTAAAACATAGAAACTTTAAATATTAAAATGCAGCCTCATCACAGGGGGAGAAAGGAAAAAGAAAGAAGAAAAAAGAAAGTGGGGGAGGGAATCAAATTGGCTCAAAGCCAAAGGCCAAACGGAACAACTCTGTCTTACAGGCCCTGCGGAAAGAAATTAGATCCTGCAGGGCCCTGGTCTCATGAGGCAGAGCGTTCCACCAGGCTGGAGCCAGAGCTGAAAGGGCCCTGGCTCTGGTTGAAGCTAATCTAACTTCCTTAGGGCCCGGGATCTCTAGGGTGTTGCTATTTATGGACCTTGAGGCTCTCTGTGGGGCATACCAGGAGAGGGGGTCCTGTAGGTACGAGGGTCCTAGGCCGTGAAGGGCTTTAAAGGTCAAAACCAGCACCTTAAATCTGACCCTGTACTCCACCGGGAGCCAGTGCAGCTTGAAAAGCACTGGGTGAATATGCTCCCATGGCAGAGACCCCATGAGGAGCCTCACTGCAGCATTCTGCACCCGCTGGAGTTTCTGGGACAGCTTCAAGGGCAGCCCCTCGTAGAGTGAATTACAGTAGTCAAGCCTGGAGGTGACCGTCACATGGATCACTGTGGCCAAGGCGGGGCAGGAAAGGTAAGTATGCAATTGCCCTACATGAAAGCAGCATATCAATAGGGCTACAGTTTCCCAGGTTTCCTGAAAGCCCTTAGGAGGATCTCATAGCATGAGCAACCCAGCAGGTTATCTGTGGAGTGTCCAAGCCAACCAACATTTTAAAAAAGTCATTTGAAGTTTATTTTTAAAAGCCAATTCTGCTCATCTTAGACACTCCACCCACACATATAAATACATCATAAATACACCCTCAATCACCAAACTGCTATCACCAATTGCTCCTTCCACTCTACTGAAAGTGTACAGCAATAACACCAGGAGATGCAGCGTTGATAGGTTTAAACTGTTAAGAGAACCGTAACTCAGCATTTGGAGAAGTGCAAGATCTGGAAGATAGCAAAGTGTTGATCCACATATTAGACTGAGAGGATAGATCAGGTAACTTCAAATAGGAATTCTGTGAGCCTGAATTCCTCAAGCATTTTTAGTCTCCATCAGATATTTTTTTCCTGAAATTTGCATTTATCTCATTTTGCAATGTGAATATTGATATAGGTGTCAATCACTATAGCACTGCATTGGATTGTGCACCCCCCTCCTCTCTCTCTCTCTCTCTCTCACACACACACACACACACAGAGAGAGAGAGAGAGAGAGAGAGAGAGAGAGAGAGACAGAGAGAGAGAGACAGAGAGAGATTTCTGAGGGTTACTCCAAGTGGTTACCAAAAGCAAATGAGCCATCTCTGAGCTAATGTCTCTGAGAGGGTGTCATTCTGAGATGATGTTATGCTGGAACACTGGGGAGATGAACATGGCAGCTCCCTCACTCCAAATATGTGGTGATGCTCTCTGTGCCAATGGTGATTGGATGGCCCTGCTCCATCATTTGACAACTCCACTAGGGGCAGGGGCATTTTCTATTTTTTATTTTCAGGGTGTGGGGAGACGGGACTCCAAGAGACTCTTCAAACCTTGTGCTGGCTCTGAACCAGTCCATACTCGACACTTTGGGAAATTGTGCAGGTTGGTTAATTAAAACACTTAGGGGAAGTAAAAATAACAATTTGATCCTTTAAAGTGAGCGATTTGGATTAAGAAAACACTTGAGCGGAGCATAAAAGCAAGAGCATCTCTTTTCCGCTCAGTTAAAATGCAGTGTTTATAGTATGTGGTTATCCCTATCAGCAGGCAGCTTGTAATGAATGACCTATTAAGCAATTGTAATACATCAGCAACCAATATAATTGCATTTACTTTATTTGTAAACTGTCCTTCTTTAATTAGAAGCAGCTTCCCGAACATGCCCAGAAACTTATATCTCTTGTCTCTTTGCTATTAACAGTTTCTCAAACAGTAACAGCATAAGATTAGCAATCACCAGAAAACATTATGCATATTTGATGTGGCGTCTATACTCACCCATTCATAATTTATCACACGTTGCTAAAACATTTATTAAACATTGATACTTGGCTTTATTCCGCTACTAGTGAGTATTAGAAATACAATACAGTCACATCCTTCAGACATGTCACTGTCTTCTGTCAAGACATGCTTATCATTAATATATTTTTCTTTGACAGTTGCAACAGAACAGTGTCTATCATGTACCATCAAAGATTGATGAAAGCATCCCTGTTTACCCAATTCATCATGTGTGGCATGTGTCAGGAAAAATTGCAAAATGCTTATCAGGAAATGTCTCAGTCAGGGCGATGCTCAGCTGCACGTAAGAAAAAATTATTGGTCCCCTGCCCTTCTTTAACCCAAAGCCACTTGCCCAAAGGAAGGACCACTTGTGGTAGAAGGAATTACCTTCTGTGAAAATATTCTGGGAAGGTTGATCTATGCAGCCTGCTCAGTGCTGGATTTACATATAAGCTAAACAAGCTATAGCTTAGGCCCCCACTCTCTTGGGGGCCCAAAAAATTTTATATTTCCAAAATATAAGATTAAAAAACAAATAAAATAAAACCTACATACAGCAACAGTGTTTTGTGTTGTGTAGGCTCCTATGATGTAAGTAATCGCCTGCTAGCCTGCTCCCTAAAATATCACTGGTTTGCTCATTTCTATATATAGGGTGCCTACATTCTGCATGGACTGTTGGCAAGGCAACATGTGCAAATGGTTTTAGATACCTATTAGGTCCATAATTTACCATATAGTATATATTCAACACAAAAAGGTAAAGGTAAAGGGACCCCTGACAGTTAAGTCCAGTTGCAAACAACTCTGGGGTGCATCTCGCTTTACAGGCCGAGGGAGCCAGCGTTTGTCCACTCCACAAACAGTTTTTCTGGGTCATGTGGCCAGCATGACTAAGCTGCTTCTGGTGCAATGGAACACCGACACCAGAGCAGCACACGAAAACATCGTTTACCTTCCTGCTGGAGCAGAACCTATTAATCTACTAATCAGAATAAGGTCCACTATTTGACTGCTGATTCAGGACCCTAAAGTGTGTTTTATATAATTGACTTTTTAATTCTGTTCTTTGTATATCACATTTTTCTTTTGTTGCTATGGCCAATGGCTGACACAAATAAAGATTCATTCATTCATTCCTATTGTCCTGCGACTTTCTACCAGGGAAAACCACTCTTTAGTGCTCAGTTGGAGCAAAGGGCAATTCAGGTTTTCTTCAGATTGATGTTTGCTCTAATTGAGCACTAAAGAGCAGGTTTTCCCTGGACAAGGGGTGGTGCAAAGGGAAAACCACTTGGACCTATGCCTTAAAAGCATGGGTCAGGCAGAAAAACACTTGGGCCCATGTTTTCTAGACATGGGATGAGTGGAAGTGTGGACATGGCCTTAGTTTTGATGACCAAAGCTGCAATTTCCATTTCCCCCCTTCCCTCTAGTTCTTATTCTTTTCCGTAGTTCATCCCTTCTGGCTACCTTTATGCATGTGAAGAACCCACATACTCTCATACTTTCTAACAGCTTGCCTGAGACAATTCATTTTACCTCCAGACCCATAGTGTAAAAAAAATCCCCTGCACTTCTGTGGTTGAATTATCGTTGATTAGAGAACCCTGCTTCAATGTAGCTGTGAACTGAATTGGAGGAATACATGAATACGGCTTTCTCCCCCTGTGTTTGATAGCATTCTTGTCCCAGACCTTAAGAGCTTTCCTGTTAGCTTCAACTACCAAATTCTACTTTTCTGCTCCTTAAGCTATCCAGAAATTGCTTTTGCTTGAAAATGTTCGTGTGTGTGGTGCTTTAGAGTTGCCGTGGAAAAATTTTAAACCTCTGCTCTAAGGAGCTTACAATCTATAAATAAATAAATAATTAAATAATTTTAATATCCACTTCAACAGAGCGGAATAAAATGGGATAGAAAAGTAGAGGAAAAGGGAGTGAGCATAAGTTACAAAGGATGAATATGAGCAAATTCTCAAACACATACTTTCCACTGAGGGAAAAAGGTGAGCTTTTAAAAGGAACTTAGGGGTTTCTTACTTTTTTTTTTTAAGAGATCATTTTAGGAAGACGTGGGGGGAGCTCATAGTAAACTTTCTAGGGTCTACATGCCACTGATGGGTTGGGAAAAAGGCAAATGTGGGTGACTGACTAACTCTGTAAAGAACAGTGGTACCTCGGGTTACATATGCTTCAGGTTACATACACTTCAGGTTACAGCCTCCGCTAACCCAGAAATAGTACCTCGGGTTAAGAACTTTGCTTCAGGATGAGAACAGAAATCGCACGGCGGCGGCACAGCAGCAGCGGGAGGCCCCATTAGCTAAAGTGGTGCTTCAGGTTAAGAACAGTTTCAGGTTAAGAACGGACCTCCGGAATGAATTAAGTACGTAACCAGAGGTACTACTGTAAACTACATCCCAGCCATGCAAATATCAGAGGTTTTTAGCTTTACAGCTGCACACACACACAAACACACACACGTCTCCATTCAGGCAAAACACATTGCCACATTTCAAAGACATTTTCTCAGCCAGGCAAAAGCAGCTGGGGAAGCCATGAAGTTTGTGGCCTAGAGAGAAATTATATGGCCTGAGGAGAGACCTAAGGGTCAGAGCGGTTTGGAGGACCCTATTTTTTCCCTTGGATCTGAGGTTTTCCAGCCCTGTCTTAGGAACTGGGACATGACTATCTTCTCTTAAACGTCTTAATATACCATAAATTTGGAAGATAAAATATTGTTTGTATTTAATAAAAAAATCAATTTAGGCTAATTTGGAAGGATAAAGTCCAAGTTGATATCAGTCTTCATTCATTCACTTACAATCTTTTCATGCTGCTCAACAACAAAATTCTCTGGACGGTTTTCAATAACATTATTGAACATGCAGTCTTCTCTCTAACCTGATGGGGCATTTCTTGCAGTTTCCCTGCCCTCCCTCTGTTTTTATATGCAATTTACATATTTTTTTACTTTTCTGGGGGTAACTTTTGATGGATGCACAAAGCTCTCTCTCCACCTCTTTGACACTTTGAGTAAAAACTAATTTAAAAAGAGAGCACCTCAGTTGTAATCTTGCTAACATAAAGATATTCACGTGGGCATAGGGGAAATGGTTCGACTTGTGAAAAATGGGTGGGTGCTTTATGGCAAGGGTGTGGGGAAAATATTGTTGGACTATAACATCCATCATCCTTTAACATTGAGCTCCATTGAGGATTTTACTTGTGGAATGTGGATATAAAATTTACTTGTGGAATATGGATACAAAATTTACAGCATGTTATGGTTTAAGAGAAAATTACAGTGGTACCTCGGGTTACAAATGCTTCAGGTTACATAAGCTTCAGGTTACAGACTCCGCTAACCCAGAAATAGTGCTTCAGGTTAAGAACTTTGCTTCAGGATGAGAACAGAAATTGTGCTCCGGCGGCACAGCAGCAGCAGGAGGCCCCATTAGCTAAAGAGGTGCTTCAGGTTAAGAACAGTTTCAGGTTAAGTATGGACCTCTGGAACAAATTAAGTACTTAACCTGAGGTACCACTGTATATGAAAATGATATCTCGTTGGTATGTAACACTGAGTAAACTGACAAAAATGTATAAATCTAAATCAAACAAGTGTTGGAAATGTAAAGGGAAAAGTGGTTCTTTTTATCATATGTGGTGGTCTTGTAGTAAAGATAAAGCTTACTGGGAAATGATATACAGTGAATTGAAAAGGATGTTCAAAATAACTTTTTGTAAAAAAACAAACCCAGAAGCTACTCTTTCGGAAATGATAGGAACAGAACTACCTAAATTGTATAGAAATTTATTTACGAATGCTACTACAGCAGCAAGAAAGTTACTTGCCCCAAAGTGGAAAGAAGCAGAAGTCCCAGCAAAGGAAGAATGGATACAAAAACTTAAGGGATATGCAGAAATGGTGAAACTTACCGGAAAAATAAGAAATCAACATAACAAACTTTGTATAAAATAATGGAAATTGTTTATTGAATATTTATAGATAAATTGCAAACAGATAAAATTATTGGCAGGATTATTGTAATAACCTGCAGTTTCATAGGGGTATATATTTACAGTAGATAATTAAATGTGGAAAGCCCTTCCATCAGATGTCAAGAAGACATCTGAAGGCAGCCATGTTTAGGGAAGTTTTTAATGACTGATGTTTTAATGTATTTTTAATCTTTTGTTAGAAGCCATCCAGAGTGACTGGGGAAACCCAGCCAGATGGGTGGGGTATAAATAAATTATTATTATTATTATTATTATTATTATTATTATTATTATTATTAGGATATGCAGAAGATATTAAAAAATAAATTTAAGGAACCGCAGAAAGAGAGAGGAGGAAGTCAAACTTTGAAATGTAATGAAATGAAATACTTTGTTGTCACTTGTACGACTTGTATACAGTGAGATTGCACAAGCACCCCCCACTCAGCTCTCTTAGTCTTAATTCCCCTCGTTTACTGACACACACACACCAAACCTGAAAGTCAGTTGCCCTGTTGTTATCTTTTCATTCAGCAGCCTAACAGCCTATGGATAGAAGCTGTTCTTTACCCTATTGGTGTGACTAATCATGCTTCTATATCTTCTGCCCGAGGGCAGGAGATTAAGGAAGTGCCGGCCAGGGTGTGAATCATCCCTGACAATTTTCCTCACTCTCCTGAGGCAACATTCTTCCTCAATGTCATCCAGTGGATTCACTGGACAGCCCATAATATCTTGTGCTATATTCACCACCCTCTGTAGGCACTTCCTATCAGTTGATATCAAACCAGCGTACCACACAGTTATGCAGTATGAAAGGACACTTTCTGTTGTGGACCGGTAGAAGGAGATCATCAAATGTTGATTGACATGGTTCTTTTGCAATACTCTGAAGAGATGGAGTCTCTGTTGGGCTTTCTTAACCCCCTGGGTTGTATTGATTTTCCAAGTTAAATTGAAATTTAACTTGAAATTGAAATTGAAATGTTAAATTGGTTGTAAAAGTAATGGAATGTATAAACTTGAAAAATATAAAAAAAAACTTTTTAAAAAATAAAATAAACTCAAGAGCTCCAAGAATATGTTTGGACCTCTTCTGATGCCCAGCTAGTTGCTCTGTGGAGAAATCTAACTCATTCGAGTTAAGAAGACTATGTTTCCTTGCCTCCTGTACATTTTATGAGATGCTACTGCCTGCAGAGTAGACTCATGACCATGTAAACCTCAACGAAATGCAAGGAGCAATCAATGGAGTGAAAATGGAGTAGGCAACAGAATGGCAGGATCAATTCTCATTAGTTCTTGACATGCTAATAAATGCTAGCAGGGCAAGAGGAGTTTCAGAAACAAGTTAATTTTTAATGTATTGCCATTGCAGAGAAGTTTTAAAGTCTCTTAAAGTGAGACGTGAGAGTATGCGCCTTGATTTTGCTTGGCATATTCCCTCCGTATGTCAAATATGAATTTTCCCATCCCTCCCCCCAAAAAATAAGAATAAGAATAATTCTGTGGCTGACTCAACAGTGGGAGCAACAATCCTGACATTTCTAATGCAATTCTTAGTTCTTGGGAACTTTCCGATCTTAAAGAATTGTATCTTTTAAAAGACAGAGCAGGAGATTTTCTCCTCCCACTCCAGTCTAAAACCCCTAGATGAATGTGATTGGGATGAAGTGAACACCCCCCCCAACTCCATCATCCCACTAATGGGATTCAGAAACCTACACAACTCGCACACAAGGCACATGCAAGATTAACGATGTGTCGTCTTTTTCATATTGCTCCAAATTTCTCTCTCTCCTTTTTTTAGATAGTGCAGTCTAGATTGATTTGTGGCCTTTGCCCGTTTCCATACATCTTGACTTTGACAGCCCCCCCCTTCTTTACGAGCCTGGCTTTTATGTGCCTCCGCAAGTTTAAGTTGTGTTGCTGTTAACTTTTGCCTCGGTGCCTATGGGGACGGAAAGTAGTTCTAAGGTTTGAGTATGTAATTGGTAGAGCTTGTAGAATGAGGATGACTGAACTCTCTGGCTCGGCAGCTGCCTGCAGGTAGTTCCTGAGGAGGAAAATTAATAAAACAACCCCTGGTGCATATGGTGCCTGAGGTGCAACAGAGATTTGACGGAGTGTCTTCACTTTCTGAACCACAATGAAGGGGCAACAGCAGGATCTATGGAGGCCCAGAGATGTAAGAATGTGTATAGCACAGAAGCATCTTCTGATGACACAGAGCGTGATCAAAAAGAGGTCTACACTGTGACATTAAATTATTATTAATACTAGCATTAACATTTTTGTACCCACCATATCATAAAATAGCAGCACCCACAGTTGAGGAGTAAGTTTCTCCATGACTGCCAGAATTAATTAAAAAAAAATTAGAAACCAAGAATCACAGAAATAAAAGCTTCAGTGTTAATTTTTAAGATGGGGGGTGGTGGATCACAGTGCTTTTCTTTTCTTTTTTATGTTTATTTTTTCTCTTTTTATTCAATTTATCGTACAATTCATTTTTTTTACAAAGTAATAATAATAAATAAATAAGAATAAAAACATGCAACCCACCACCAAGACATTCCATTGTAACTATCCAACCTCCCAAAATTGTGATGGTTTGACCTCTTTCTGTTTTAGCAGTACAAATTCTACCCTCCATATCTCCTCAGAATAATTTCTTCTGCATATTCCCTGTCTTACCTTAATGGCACATGTTAATTTATCATTAATAGCTATATCCCACACCTCTTTATGCCATTAACAGTGCTTTTACTGCTCACCTAAAGTCCTGCCAACCTAGCAGTTCGAAAGCACATCAAAGTGCAAGTAGATAAATAGGCGGGAAGGTAAACAGCATTTCCGTGTCCTCCTCTGGTTCACCAGAAGCGGCTTAGTCATGCTGGCCACATGACCTGGAAGCTGTACGCTGGCTCCCTTGGCCAATAAAACGAGATGAGCGCCGCAACCCCAGAGTCAGTCACGACTGGACCTAATGGACAGGGATTCCTTTACCTTTACTAAAAGTCATCATGGATTGGGCCAGTTGAAACTCCCTCACTGTCAGGGGATTGTTGTGATTATTTCCTTAGTCTCATCCCTCTTCTGAATTTGCTCAAACTTGTACTTCCTCCCAACCCATCCTTTGTCATCTGTTCCATAATTCCCATGCTCAGTGTGGTGCAGCTGCCTCTTGCTTCATGGGAGGGCATGAGACTTGCGGTACACTAACCTACTGCTAGCAGTAGAAAAGGCATGGAACAGGACATCAGCGAAGCCATTCCGCACCACATTCAAGGAACTATCCTTAGAACAGAAGAGCAGCTCTTCTTGATCTCCTTTCATCTCCAGGTGGGTCGGGTTAATGGAGCAATGGGGGGGGGCAGTCATCCAGTGCATATTGTAGTGTGAGTTTTCTGGGAGAAGGAATTCTCCATCCCAGGAGGAAGGGCAAGATCTACTTCTGGACCTTCTGCTAGGTCTCCAAAATGCACTGCAAGATCAGAGACAATCCCCTGACCCTTTCTTCAGCTTCAAGTTTGAGGGAACGGCAGAGTTCTGGAAAGCAGTGGCGTAGGAAGGGGTGTGGGGGCGTGCGGTCCACCCTGGGTGTCATCCTGAGGGGGGTGACATCGCCGTGGGTGGCACCCCCCTGAGACATTCGCCGTGGCACTCCCCAGGGACCCTTGCCACAGCAACCCAGGGGGTGCTTGCTGCTTGCTGTGGCACCCCCGGGGATGTTCACCATGTGTGGCACTGCCCCCATGGGCGGATCGCCCCAGCCCCGCCCCCAGGTGCCGGAGCGTCTAGTTCTGCCTCTGCTGGAAAGCACAAATTTTGGGCTGGCCACCATTTTGTGAACTCTCCCAGATGTGGATGCTTCTTAAGGCAGAGGACCAATGACACTGTGGATCGACTAGCTGTAAATGGACAAGAAATAACTTTTAGACTACGTGTATCTCCATAAAAGCCATATTGTCTAGGCAAGGAAAGTGGAGGAAATCTTTATTTTCCTTCCAAGGATTTATTTGCTACAAATCATCCGCAGTATGTCAACACATGGCTTCATTAAGTTCAGGTACTTGAGCTTCAGTTGAATTAAATTCTGCATCACACTTAATAAATATAAGGGAAGGAGACATTTATGTGTTCACTAAGCCCAAGTTTGGGAGTGAAGTTAGGAGGTTTGCTGAAAATATTTCAAAAATAAGTGACAAGCGGTGTTCTTAGTTATGCTTGTTTTCTTCTTTCTTTTAAAAAAATATTAATTTAAACTTCAATAAAACTTTGTTCAAAACAAAGAAGTGGAGAAATGACAGGCCAAATGAAGCCTTTCTTATTCATTATTTTAATAAAATATTTGTGTGTTTACAAATTGAAAAACAGTATCCAAATATCAACCCTAAATGCAAGGGCTGGTGTGGGTGTGTTTTTCATGCCATGTTTGGCTATTAAATTTTCTGTCTCTACCATAGCCCAGGGCATTTGTGGTTCAGGCTGACTAGCCTGCACTTCTTGTCCAGTCTTTGTTGGAAGTATTATTTGAAGAAAAGGGCTGAAAAATATTGGACAGAACAGTCTATTTCCATTAAATGTCCTTTTTGAGAATGTTCATTTATAAGTCCATTCTCTTCTGTTTCTACATTAACCTGTGGATTTAAAAATTTAAAAGATTGGCTCGAGGATTCATATTTTAAATACAATTTTTGAAAAATCACAACATACTTTTTATATTCATATTTAAATGCATATTTTATTTCAGTGATTCCATTTCTTTCCTTAGCGTCAAACGCATCTTTCTCAAAACATCTTTGTTTGGAAGTCATGCACAGTGTGTTCAAAGAGACTTACACCATAGTAAATATACTTAGGCTTATAACCTAACAGCATGAGCCTAAGCATGTTTACTCAGAAGTAAATCCCTCTGATTCTGGTAAAACATTTGCTGCTGTAAAGTGACTTGGATTACAACCCTGGAATTTTAAGTGGTCTTTTAAAATTTACTGCCCTATCCTTTCCATACACTTTTAAATTTAGCTGCAGATTCTATTTTACGTGATTATCCTATTTATTAAAATCGCCCTCTTTAAGCATCAATAGCCAGGGCAGCCATTCTTAATCTGGGCCTCTCCTGGTGAGATACGTGCCTGTCATTTTATTTTGTACCATCTATTTAATCTAATCTCTTTTACATCACACTTAATCACCATGGTTTGTGAGCATCAGTGTAAGGTACTCTCTAGGGGAGATGAAATAACTGCTGTCTTCTTATGACCTTGGCAACGGCTTAAAATGAAGCTCCTGTTTCCAACCAATTTTCTAATGTTTCGCTAAGCTCCTGGTTGTCTTATTCCGTAGGTGCTTTAAGGCTGTAATCCTACATGTGCTTATCTTGACACAATGGGCTTGATCTCAGGTTGGGGAGTTGCTAGTGAAAAACCGAGTGCAGAGAACCCAAACAATATTAAAAACTGCGGAGCTACGGACAGGAAAATGGCACAACCCACATCCCATTAAAGCCAGCGGCACATCTCTGCTCCTTGGAGCCATTAGGCAGTCACATCAGACAGCAACTTGAAGAAAATATTGGGGGGCCCAGAAAAGGACAGTGATATGGGAGGGAGGATAGGGCAGGAGGAAAAGGGGACGGCAGAAAAGCAACTTGAAATTAAATGGCAAGACTGGGCAATTCTCCCTGCTCCTCCAGTGTGTCTTATGGGGTTAAAATTGTGAGACGGGAGGGGGGGGAGAGAAGGGATTTAACTGGGAGGAATCCTAGGTTAATTTAAAAAAATGATAAGCAACTGGGAGTCACTTCCTCTCTCATCCTAGAAGAGCTCTGTGAACCCGCCCAGCAAGCAATGTGTATTCTCTCTCTCTCTGCTATAATCACAAGGGCCATAAGAAACGATTGTGGCGTTTGCTCTCCTAGGTGTGTGACATCATACTGGGTTCATAAGAAAAGGGTTAACAAATTGTAAAATGATTAACTAATAGGAACCCAAGGGGAGGAGATAGAGTTAGAGTTGTTAAGAAGTGAGTCTGGAGTTAGAGAAGGGAGAGGGAGGATAAGTCTGTGGGTTGGGCTAGTTTGATGTGAGAAAGTGAGAGAATCTGTTAAGAGGAGTCAGTTAAACAGTTGGGATAATCAGTTAGAAGGTATTAGGAAGGTATAGGCCGGTAAAGAAACTAAGGTTAAGAAACTGACAAGAAAAATTATCTGAAACCATAAACTTGTTAATGCTTATAAAATAAACTTGTTTATTTGGTTTAATGTTAACTACTGTCTGGACTCAGTGTGTACCCGAGAGTAACGGGTTGGTGGCAGCGGGAAAGCGGGCACAGTGGTGGCACAGGGATCAAACGTCCGGGGACCCTGTGTGATCACCACAATGATGTATGGGTTTCTTGGTCAATCCCAGCTCTTTTGCCACCCAGCAACCCTTTTACAAGTTCGTTTACAGGGCCTGTTGTGAAACAAAGTCCAAACATGGAAAAGAAAGAAAAGCAGAAATGCCCAACAATTTTGGGAAGGGGGTACAGCCCCTTCAAATATTTTATTGGTGGGGCAAAGAGACCTGGGCCCATAGGAGTTGGCACAGAGAGAGCTGTGTGTGTCAGGATTAAATTCACTGTGTACTTCCTATGCTGGCCTGCTGGCCTCAAGTGCAACAGAAGATGCTGTTCCATTTCTAGAGATACAATACAATTCAGGTCCAAGTCTACCGGGTTTCTGTTGGTGGGAAGGGGAGTGGAGATAAATCATGCCCCTTGCCTCTCCCTGGCACCAAAATGCCTTGGACTACCACTGCCCCTTCTTTGTTGTTGTTGTTGTTTTTAGTCGTTTAGTCGTGTCCGACTCTTCGTGACCCCATGGGACAAAGCACGCCAGACACTTCTGTCTTCCACTGCCTCCCACAGTTTAGTCAAACTCATGCTGGTAGCTTCGAGAACACTATCCAGCCATCTCATCCTCTGTCATCCCCTTCTCCTTGTGCCCTCCATCAGGGTCTTTTCCAGGGAGTCTTCTCTTTTCATGAGGTGGCCAAAGTATTGGAGTCTCAGCTTCAGGATCTGTCCTTCCAGTGAGCACTCAGGGCTGATTTCCATTAAGAATGGATAGGTTTGATCTTCTTGCAGTCCATGGGACTCTCAAGAGTCTCCTCCAGCACCATAATTCAAAAGCATCAATTCTTTGGCGATCAACCTTCTTTATGGTCCAGCTCTCACTTCCATACATCACTACTGGGAAAACCATAGCTTTAACTATACGGACTTTTGTTGGCAAGGTGATGTCTCTGCTTTTAAAGCTATCATGGCTTGTATCTACCAATAGGCTTCTCCTCCCCGAATTTACCCAGTCTTCTTTTAAAGCCATTATACCGCCCATTCACTCCATTTGGAGAGATCATCTGAGGGCTCTTCACAATTTTTATTTGTTTTAACATCCCCAAACAGTTTAAGACAAAGCTTTACAGAAACAAATAAGGTTCCTGTCTGTCCAAAACTTCCCCTCTGAGGTGGAGCCAAAAAAAAAATGTCTTCAAGGGTGGGGTGTAGGAGGTCATCCAAAGTGAAATCCCCCATTGACAACTCTTCTTTATAACTTCCAAGAAAAGAGAAATGAGTTTTGAAGCTGCTTGCAAAATTCCCCAAGGATGTTCTGCGCATACCTATTCTGGACATGTGGGCAGGCTTGTTTTTTCTTGCACATGCGTTGCATGTAGAAGGGCTCTCAACTCACTCTTATTTTGACTGAAGATGATCTTAGACACCAGAGCTCGAAAGACTTATTCCCAATTCCCTCGAGGGCTGCTGACAGGGTGAGACAGTACTGAGTGAAACAGGCCGACTAGATAAATGGCAGCTTCATCTGATCAGTATGAACTGATGAGCAAAGGGTTTCTTGTGAGCTCCTGAAATCTCGCCTTTATTTCATCCTGCTTCACCACATTGAATCAGCATATAGAAGTCAAATAATTGTAAATATGCAAATTGGTAATACTGTTAGGTGGGACCACTTTGATTTCAAGTAAAATAGAAGATAAACTGTGTTTCAGATGTATAGCTCAAATGTGGAATTATTCAAATTCAAGTTTCTACCAAGAGTATTTCTCTCAGCAGTCATATGTTGAAAATATAAATATATATATTTTCTCCATCCAGCTAAAAGTTCAATAATTGCATTTGAACAGCAGGCCTAAGGGCTGTTTGGATAGATTGTGTCAATTTGTCTGGCATGCAAATATTATGGTAATAAAATGAATCCATGTGCAATGTAGTTTTTCTTTAGTACTATTTGGCACACATGTCATCCAAACAGCAAACTTGGCATTCATCACTTTTAGTGCCATGATAGTTCCTGAATGGGAAAGGACATGTGGTTACTGTACAATAATCAAACTAGCTATGCAGCAGCCACTTTTATCAACATTGTGTCATTTCTAATTGATGGTCACATGCAAATCTCAGGGGGGCAATAATGACCCCTGTTCATCCTTGGGTTTCTGATGGGGGAGTGTGGCAACACTGGGTGGAATATGTGACTAAAGGCTATTTTTATTTTATTCTATTTATACTCCACCCATCTGGCTGGGTTTCCTCAGCCACTCTGGGCGGCTTACAGCATAACTAAAACATAATAAAACATCAAACATTAAAAACTCCCCGATACAGAGCTGCCTTCAGTTGTCTTCTAAAATTTATGTAGCCCTTTATCTCCTTGACATCTGAAGGGAGGGCGCTTCACAGGGAGGGTGATACTACCTAGAACATAGGTAGGCAAACTAAGGCCCAGGGGCCAGATCCGGCCCAATCGCCTTCTAAATCCAGCCCATGGACGGTTCAGGAATCAGCGTGTTTTTACATGAGTAGAATGTGTCCTTTTATTTAAAATGCATCTCTGGATTATTTGTGGAGCATAGGAATTCGTTCACCCCCCCAAAATATATATATATATATAGTCCGGCCTCCCACAAGATCTGAGGGACAATGGACTAGCCCCCTGCTGAAAAAGTTTGCTGAGGGAACCACTAGAAGTAGCTCAGAGGAGGACGTCAGTGTCCAGCCTGAGCAATGGGGGTGGAGATGCTCTTTCAGGCTACAGTGCCTTGTTTTGTAATAGGAACCTAGGAAGCTGCCTTATACAGGACTTCACTTCCGCCTTCCCATGCCACGCTGGCTGCTGAGGTTCACCCATGGTTGTAGCCAATCATGGAGCAAGCCAGAGGGCTCAGCTTGGGGAGTGGGCCAGAGGGAAGACTTCTCCCCTCTGAGCCTCTCTCTGGCTATAAAAGCCAGCTGCACCCATGACCCAGCTTCAGTCATTGCCAGGTTCCCCAACCACTGTCCTCCTTACGTTGTATGGCTGCCTGAGGGTAACTTACCCTTAGCCAAGTTGGGCCTGTCCAGGAATTTTGCCTACCTCATAGCAGTTGCCACAACTTGATGTTGGATAAGGCATTGGGCTAAATCAGGGGTAAGCAAACCTTTTTAGGAGGGGGCCGGTTCACCAATGTGGTGTTTGCCCGTTCTTTTGAAAATGTCTGTACAGGGGGAGAGAAAGAGTTAATAGGTAGACCAATAGAAAAGCCAGAGGCGGAGCCTACCTGTTTATAAAAGGGCTTAGCCCGAGGTTTAGTTGGTTGGGAAAAGGCAGTTGGGAAAGCAGTTGGCAGACAGTTGGAATTAGAGAGACAGACAGTGCAGTTGGTTCTTGTGTGAGGGGAGGTAGAAGAGTTAGAGACAGGATAAAAACAAGACTAAGAAGGTAAAGAGTAACAACGTTTTGAATGCAGTTAAAGTTTATTTGTGTCTGCAATAAACTACACTCTTCTTTGTTAACTTAAGAACCTGACTGAGACTAAGTGATTTACCGGGAAGGACCTGGTTGGTGGCAGCGGATTAGTGGTGTACTGGTCAATAGTACGTGAGACAACTGGGGGCTCCGTACGAACACCACAACCACCCCTCAGAACTTGTGGTGGACTGGACTGTGAACACGTGCACACACACACACACACACATGGCAGAAGAGGGCTTTTTTCTCCCCCCCAGCCCCTCCCCTCCCCCGGCTTTCCTACCTCCTCTCCCACTCTCATTTCCAGGCCAGCTTTCCTGGGCTCCAGGTGCGGGGCCTGCAAGCACACCAAGCTCCAGCCGAATCCCTGCGACGCACCCGTCACGATGCCCACAGCATGGCCATGGATGGACAGGCCGGCGGGCAGGTGGCGAGTCTGGGTTGTGCCTCAGTGTGCGGGAGGCAAGGTTTCGGATTGGCTGGCACCAATCAAAGCCCAGCTCCCTTCCTCCGCAGGGCGGGGAGAAGCCAAGAGGATGGAGGGAGGAGGCTCTGCTGTGGTGTGTGCGACGGAGGGAGGGAAATGGTGCCTGAAAAAAATGCAAAAAAAAAAATGGCGCAGCCCGAACAAGCACGCTGATCCGAACGACGATACCAGGACCATCCGTGGGCCAGATCCAGAGGGCAATTGGACCTGATCCGGCCCACAGGCCTTAGTTTGCCGACCCATGGGCTAGATCCTTAGTCTAAGTGGATGAAGTGTTGCTCCTACCCACCCCCACTCCAAAGGACCAGGGTATCCTCTAAAGGGACCCAGGGGGAGGTACTCCTGGCTGGATGCCCAGACAGAGGCTGATAGGTCATAGCACTCCCAAAATGGTGATCTTTTGTCCCAATTTTATGCATGTCATAAGGCTAGTCTTAACCTTGGTAAACCCTGCCAAACCAACCAGCAGATGGGTTGATTGATACAGGATGCACACCCAAAGCCTACGCCCAAGCCTTCTCTCTCTCTCTCTCTCTCTCTCTCTCTCTCTCTCTCTCTCTCTCTCTCCCTCTCTCCTGTTGCAATGAATTGCTTTCAAGGTCTTACCTGTTTCTGAATATTTCTTCTTTTAAACATGGGTGTGGCGCTTATAGCAGTAGCTACACTTTTTGCTGAGGTTCTGGCACATTGGTATGTACATTTGCCTCACCCATATTTGTTCCCTGGATTTGACACAAGCTGTCGTGAGAATGACATGAATTATCACACCACACTCACCACGGCAAGATAAAAATTAGACGGGCCAAAGCCTTTGCCCCTATTGAAACAACAACAACAACAAACCTTAAATTCCTGGGGAACTGGAGTTTCTAAGACTGCGCTTCATCTTTTACAATAGCGACGCAGCCGTCAATTTGCATTCACGCTTTAACTGACAAATTCTCATGCTCATTGGCATTCATTTACTGTCATTATCACTCATAATGCTAATGAATCCAGTAGCAGAGGCCCTCTGCAGTCTTTCATAAAAAATGTGCATGTTCTTCATCTGTAACGGGAAAATGAACGTATGCTACAAGCACTTCTGCTAGATTCAATGTGGCTGAAGTAATGCCATCACCCACCCAGATAGCAGGAACGTGTGTATTTGAAAGAAGCTGACAGAATGCTATTTCCGAGCTAACATTCTGGTACTTAGCTGTCTTAGCCTTAGCTTATGCCTCCTCCTTTTCTTCTTTGAGGCCCATGCGTGCATCGAAGATCTCCGGTTAGCACATTTGGCATGTACACATCAGAATTTCTTCACTCAGGAGTTGCTGAAGTAAGCTGGCCATGCATCGTGAATGTAAAATGTGTTTAAAGTGTGCACTTCCAATGTTTTTCAATGAGATTGCTCATAAAACATGCGCTTTGTATTCCACTCTTGCATAAATTAGGTATTATTGTGCACATTTTTCGAAGGCCGAAACTGTGCTGCAAAACCCAGAGAAGCACATAATCTAGCTGAGAGTGGTTTTTTGATCTACGGTGAAGCTTGGGAGCGTCACTGGGGGGAAAAAGCAGACGAAGCCAAACACACACTCATTGATGTCTACCTCTTTCTGTCTGCAAATGCAATCTTTCCAGCAAGTCAAACTGTTAAAAGTTCTGCCAAAAGTCATTTTTCTTACAGGTCCTAAAACTACATAGCACAAACTTGCCAAGCGATTATGTGAGGTCTCTCTTTCTCTCCCCCACCTGCAACAAAATATATAGGGAGGTAGAACCTCTTCCATTCTCTGCTACCTCACTCCTGTCATAGACACATTGACACTTCTTTTACTTTCAAAAGAGTCGTCCTGGAAGTATTTCGATTAATGCCGATTTCCTCCAGGCTTCTACACAGAGATGCATTAGTCAGATTGCAACTGTCAACATTTGAGAGAAAAATGACAAAATAAACCATCTAGACAATCTAAACCTTTCATATTCCAGTGCCTCAGGTATTTAACTAACCCATTCTTAAAATTCCCTCACCTGCTGAGACGAAATGCCAGTTGAACCAAATTATCACAAATGCCATTACAAAGGAGAGGGAGATAGCCAGACGGCGGAGGATGATTGGCAAAGAAGAGCCCCCACAAAGGCCAGTTATGGACTAAAAAAAAATAATTTAAAAAATCCTACTGAACCCTTTGAAAGGGGGCCTAGCAAAGCTCCCGTTGCCCTCATACCTCAAAAAAGACTCAGGACAACAAAACTGGGGAAACGGTTATATTTTAATAAATACAATGTATTGGAGGGTGTGATAGGAATTTTATGGCCTTAGATATATGGTAATGTTCATAAGCATACCAACCAAGCACATATATAGATCAGCACAGGAAGGCCAACCTGGAACCATTTTGATTCCTTAACTGACCAAATCTTTTCTCTGCAAGGTCAAAATGGAAAAGCCTCCCCATTGTCTTTTCCTTCACAAATCCTGTCTTAAGGGCATGTCTGTGTTTGAATAGGGTGTGAGCCTGTGACCTGGCCCAGGAACTAAGTATTTATCATTACAAAAGACTGGCCAGGCTACCCAGGAAATCCAATCAAGTAACCTGCCAGACAGGAGATAAACAAAAACAGTAGAAAAACAATATTAAAATTTCTATTTTGGACTGCCTTTTCTGTGATGTAGGTGTGATGCATCTGAGGGGTGGTCTTAGGTTACACCCCTTCTGTGATGTATGTATGATGTTTCTGAGGGTGGTCTTGATCTACAGGGTGGCAATTTCAAAAGTCTTTATAAGGCCTTGCACACCATTTTTCTGGGTCCTTCCTCTCTCCTGCAAGTGAGGGGAGCACCCTGTTGCAACAGTTCAATAAAGGCCAAGCCTACAGGCTGCTGTTTTGCTCCAAGTAATCCTGGTTGGTGTCTTTGTTTTTGTCCAAGGGAGCCCTCAGATTTTTCCGTTAAGAAGGGTCTGCAGTGGAATTAACCAGATTAACATCTCCTGTGGCACTGCCGCAAAGGATGGAAATGAATTCTTCCTCCTTGCAAGGAGAGCTTTGGGAATGAAAGTTGACCAGTGTGCTGTGGCCCCTCCAGTTCAATGTTCACCTAGATGTGCAAGCCAAGCTTAAGAGCCCCGCTCCCCAGGTCCCACAAAATAAGCCCTCGACGGTCTAACCTGCGAGGTCATGGTTTTCACCAAAAACCTGGTGTGGCGATCACACAGGGTCCTCGGATGTTTCACCGTCTATTGATTCCTGTGCCACCACTTTATTTCTCACTGCCACCACCCAGGCCCTACCTGGTAAAATACTGAGTCCAGTCAGGGTTAAATTGGAACATAAACTTCTGTTTATTTATTGCAGTTTAACTAGCGTGTGGTTTCATAAATGGTATCAGTCAATTACAATCATGGGGTGCCTATCCAGTCCTATAACTTCCGCTACCTGCTCTCACTCTCTAAACCAGCTCTCAGATATTTACTTGTCTTCCTAGTCCCTAACTGTTCCTGACTCAGCTTATTTCGCTACACTAACTCAACCTCCCCACAGACTCTATCCCAATTCACTCCCACTCCAACCAACCACCCAACTCCCAACGAACTCCCCCTTCACCCCTCCCAGAGCTGGTTTTATAGTCTCTCTGACTCCACCCCCTGGGATCTGATTGGGTAACCTGTTTAACTATTTCACCTCCAGCACTCTCATATGTTAATGTCACACCTGGTGTCATCTGATTCACTCAAAAAGGAAGCCAAACACCTGCAAAATGCCCCCCACAACTCTGTCCAGGTAGGCCAAAAAAATGAGCCCTCGGCGCCCTGACCGGGTCACAGTTTTTGCCAAAAACATGATGCCGTCCCATTCAATCAAAAAGGGTGCCAAACACCTGCAAATTGCCTCCTGCAGCATTTGGCGGGGCAAACGCTGTGTTTCCAGGTAGGCCAAAAAATGAGCCCTCGGCACCCTGTCCCATGGGCCACCGTTTTCGCCAAAAACCTGACATCCTCTGATTCACTCGAAATATATAAAATATATATAAAAGAGCGCTGCCGGCAAAGTCCTCCCTGAAGGGTATGGGGGATCCTCCATCTCCTCAGGCCCTAGAACAGAGAAGGCAGAGAAGGAATCAAAATTAAGGAATTTTTTAAAAAAGATAAAAATCTCTTTCTATATGCCACGACAGCAGCAAGAACTATGTTGGCCCAGAATTGGAAAACGGATGTAATACCTACTATTACTGTATTTTACTGTATTTTTGGTTTTTATGGAAGCCGCCCAGAGTGGCTGGGGAGGCCCAGCCAGATGGGCGGGGTATAAATAATAAATTATTATTATTATTATTATTATTATTATTATTATTATTATTATTATTATATGGCAGGTTAAAATGATGAATTATGCAGAACTGGCCAGAATATCAGGAAAACAACAAGATCAGGACGAACAGAAGTTTCAAGAAAGTTGGAGTAAATATTTGATGTATATAAGAGACAATTGTAAAACTTTAAAGACACTGGCAGGGTTAGAATAACTCTAACAGCGTATGGTAAAAATAAAGTTAAATATACAGAATACGCAATGTTAGAAAATATATGATACTTACCAAAGGGTTGGAAGGAAGTTCGAAGCTCGGCAGAGCTAAAGATAAATACGTGATTTACTTGTATAATGTATGTATGTATGTTTAATGGAAAATCAATAAAAATTTATTTAAAAAAAAAAGAACAGAGAAGGCAGAGGGTTGGGACTCCTGGGATTTCCCAGGAAGGGCTGTGTGGCAAACTTGCTCCCCTCATTTGACAATGGAAGAGGCATCTTCCTTGCCATTAAAAAAAATTCTTTTCAGTATCAGGATAGTTAAGATATGGGAGTGGTTGGTTTCCTTTCTCCCCCATCCTGGGATTTCCCCACTGTAAACTCTTTTGCAGATAGAGTCTTTGCAGCACGCCTTTGAGGCAATTGTGCTTATTCTGCTTTATCATCTAATGTTGTGCGGCAGGTTGTGTTCCTCTTCTTCACTAAAGACCCTCAAACAAAGATGACTTTGGGGAAAGGGGTGGGTGTGGGAGAGAGAGGGTGCACATGAAAGCTGGCAATACTGTTTGAAAATCCACCTTTCATCAGGATTTTAGAGAATAATTCAATGGGGGGATGAGTCCAAGTCTGTAGCAACATAAAAAAGGCAGCTTTCACTTTGGGAAGTCCACACACTTCCAGAGGCAGCACCACATTAGAGCCAGTCCATTCTAAGCTAGTCCTGTCTCCTTCAGCTCTCTGATGTTTTTCCCCTGGAGAAAAGTCTCTCTCAGTGTTTCTTAGGAAGACTTCAGGAAACCTGGCATGTAGTTCAGGCTGCGATAAGGTAGGAGGGAGCAAAATCTGTAAGAATGGGAGAATAGTGGCTGGGAAATTTTTGCCAAATGCATTTCTTTGCTCTCAAATGAAGGAGACACAAAGTAAGAATATAGCGGCATTTTAGCACCGCTCTGGGGTATTCTGAGTTAGAATTGGCAGCACACACACACACACACCTGAATATTGCCCAGGAATTTCCAATAATTCCTTGGGAAATTTTCATCAGAAGGTGAAACAGTGGAACCCAGCTTTCTCGGGTTCCAAGGTTTCTGACATGCAGAGGAAATGGTCACGTTGGCACACCAGATAACTTTTTGTTAGAAGAATGTATTTGATGGGCTACTAGAGGGAGTTCTCTTCAGAAATTTCAAAGGGCCAAGTTTGCTTTCAAGATAAAGAACCATAGGTTGGGATCGACCACTGCACCCACTGAGAGCAGTTAGAGGGCTCCTGTTCCTATCACAGAGCTACCACTGTCAGAGAGGCTGAACATTCAATACCTCTCCCCAGGGAATCCTGAGAATTGTAGCTCTGTGAGAGGAATAGGGGATCTCCAGCAACTCTCCAGTCTGTTGACAAACTACAGTTCCCAGAATCCTTTGCAAACTGAGCTTTTCATAGGTTCTTTGCTACTGCAGATGGGGCCAAAGCTTGACTCTGTGTTTGTGTCATGCAGAGGGGTTGGCTATTTTCTGTTGTTTAAGTGTTTTCCGCTCTGATACTTTCGAGGAACCCTTTTAGAATTTTACATTTGCATTGCTTAATTGAATTCCTTATGCATATTGTATTTATATTCTTGTGAATTACTTTGAGGTATCGATGGTGCTCCATTCCGAGTGCTCACGGAAATCAGCCCTGAGTGCTCACTGGAAGGACAGATCCTGAAGCTGAGACTCCAATACTTTGGCCACCTCATGAGAAGAGAAGACTACTTGGAAAAGACCCTGATGTTGGGAAAGATGGAGGGCACAAGGAGAAGGGGATGACAGAGGACGAGATGGTTGGATAGTGTTCTCGAAGCTACCAGCATGAGTTTGACTAAACTGCGGGAGGCAGTGGAAGACAGGAGTGCCTGGCATGTTCTGGTCCATGGGGTCACGAAGAGTTGGACACGACTAAACGACTAAACAACAACAACAACATCAATGGTGGAAGCTATATATATATATAAACTTAATACTACAAGACCTTTCCTCCTCTTTTAATCTCTCATAGCCAGCCTCATTGTTTTGGGTTGTGCAGTTCATCTTGGACTACTGCAACACACGCTACGTGGGGCTACCTTTGAAGGTGACCCAGAAACTACAACTAATCCAGAATGCAGCAGCTAGACTGGTGACTGGGAGCAGCCGCCAAGACCACATAACACCAGTTTTGAAAGACCTACATTGGCTCGCAATACATTTCCAAGCACAATTTAGAGTATTGGTGTTGACCTTTAAAGCCCTAAACGGCCTCAGTCCAGTGTATCTGAAGGAGCGTCTCCACCCCCATCGTTCTGCCCAGACACTGAGGTCCAGCACCTAGGGCCTTCTGGCAGTTCCCTCACTGCGAGAAGTGAAGTTACACGGAACCAGGCAGAGGGCCTTCTTGGCGCCCACCTTGTGGAATGCCCTCCCATCAGATGTCAAGGAAATAAACAACTATCTGACTTTCAGAAGACATCTGAAGGCAGCCCTGTTTAGGGAGGTTTTTAATGACTGATGTTTTAATGTATTTTTAATCTTTTGTTAGAAGCTGCCCAGAGTGGCTGGGTAGAAATAATAAATTATTATTATTATTATTATTATTATTATTATTATTATTATTATTGCTATTATTTCACAAATAACAAACACACACATCGCTTTCTGCTATGTAGCCACATTGTCTGTCTTATTCCTAGTCCTTCCTAGGCAGCAGCAGGGCATGGTGGTCTGGCCTCCTTAAGCAGCAGTGCTAACTTCTCTATATGGGTGCCAAGTTACCTTCAGAGGAACAGAGAGAAACTGCATTAATAATAATAATAATAATAATAATAATAATAATTTTATTATTTATATCCCGCCCATCTGGCTGGGTTTCCCCAGCCACTCTGGGCAGCTTACAGCATATATTGGAACTGCCGCAATGAAATTTTATTAGCAGCACCTGCGTGCAAGAAGAAGTTTTATTTCTTCTCTATTCCTATTGACTCTGCATATTCAAGAAAAGACACCTTTCAGTCTAATAGGATTGGAGCATTTGCGTATATGCGGACAGACACACCATTGCTCTGGGCAGAAGAACTTTCTATACTGCTTGCCAAGTCATTGATAATTGATCATGTGCAGCCATATATCTTCGTGATGCAGCAAGCCAGTTCATGATTTGAAATCTGATGAGTTGAAACCAGATGGAACTTACAGCTCTGGGGACTTTGCGAAAATCGAGCGCTGCAGCATGTATGCTCCTGGGACCCAAATCCCTGCTATGTTGCTCCATTTTCTTCAGCCGACGTTAACTCCAATGGAAGGCAGCAGTTCCAGTTGTGTAAAACCTGGGGAGAGGAATTGGGTGGGGAGGGGGGGACAAGTTAGAGGAGTA
Organism: Podarcis raffonei; assembly: GCF_027172205.1. NCBI lineage: Eukaryota > Metazoa > Chordata > Lepidosauria > Squamata > Lacertidae > Podarcis > Podarcis raffonei. Next base: position 18,038,251 of record NC_070603.1, read on the forward strand.
GAGTTCCTCCCCTCTTTCTCCCCCAAGTCCTGGCTAGAGACATGGAGATTGTGAGGCAAGCAACGCACATCTAATTAACCCACTGGCTTTTCCTCTTCAGGGAACTTGCGTTGACAGCAACAAGAAAATATGCAATTGTAAGCGTATTTACTACGTTTGTCAACCATCTGGGATACCAAGGCCCTGAAGAGGAGCTGTCAGATATAATTCTAGTTAACCCTGTGGTAGCAATAGAGTTTCTTTTAATTTCCTTCATCAGGCATGCAACTGAATAGCATCCATCCTGGACAAACTGCCCAGATTGATGTATTGTTTTCCCCCGGTGCAATCAGGCTGATGTTGCATCTGGATATTGACCGACACATCTAATAATCAATTGGATGCCTACTAAAGTCCGGGGGAAGACTTGCCTTGAGTAAAAGGATTTCTCTCTAAAGAAGTTGTAAGCTGTTTCCAGTCTGGTGTGGTCTGATGTTCTGTTTTGTGTTCCACCAGTGTATCTTACTTGTCAGAATGTACATTGAGGGTTGCTTGAAAACGAAGGTGCATCTGATCTGCATTCAGTGATCCTGAGTTGCTTAAGAGCCTCTATGATGATCCATGTCAAATAATGCAATATTTAAATAAAAGTCACAGGGCTCTCTGTGTGTGTTCACTTCTGTGAACCTATCTCAACAATCTGCATTTTCAAAAAGCATCTGTAATGATTTGACTTCTGAGGAAGCCTGGGAGAGTTAGCATTGCATTACAGGGGGAATTATATACCAGGAGAGTAACTAAAGTTATACAGAAACCCACGCAAGCTGTCTCATCTCTTGTGTGAATGAAGATGAGCATCTTATGCGCAGCCATTTGAATATGGGTCCCTCGGGGCATCCTGTCTGGAGCAAACTCTACTTCCTGCTTTCCTTGGAATTTTGAATATGAAAGGAAGATCATGCTGAGGTGTGTGTTTTCTTGCAGAACAAAGACTTAAGAGAGCTAATTCCAGCTCAAACTGATGGGGCACAAAGAAAGGAGGGAAAGCCGCTGGTAGAGACTCTTGTGTTGGACACAGCATGAAGCCCCACAAAGTTATCAAAGGAGATGGACTGAAAAACATGGGAATGAATAAAAAGAATTTGGCAAGGAGCTAACACACCCTGAGTGCCGTCTCCATCTGAAAGAATTCAGAGATGTTCTGTATTATCTCATGTGTGGCTCATTTTGCTTCCTTTCTTCCAATCTGCTTTCTATTGTTATTCTTTTCTTAGTGCCTGAAGGAAGTTCTAGAACCTATGGAAAGCTCAGTTTTACCTTCCACTCCCTTTTCTTCCCCCTCCCGCAACAGGGTGTTTACCTGTGGAGAAAATGTTCTCCAACTCCTAAGGATAAGATCTGAAAAAGATGGAGCAACTTTTAGTGCAGGTGGACAGAATTGCAATCAAATTCAGTTGGCATCAAAGCCAACCAAATGCTCAAGAATGAGTGCAAGGCAGAAGAATGGGAGATAGCAGGACCAGCTCACCCTTGAGGCAAGGTGAGGCGATCATCTCAGGCAGCAGGACTCATAGGGGCAACAGATCCTGATGTCAGTATTTCTTTCCCAGTGCCGGATTTACGTACAATGGTACCTCAGGTTACATACGCTTCAGGTTACAGATTTCGCTCACCCAGAAATATTACCTTGGGTTAAGAACTTTGCTTCAGGATGAGAACAGAAATTGTGCTCCGACGGCAGCAGGAGGCCCTATTAGCTAAAGTGGTGCTTCAGGTTAAGAACAGTTTCATGTTAAGAACGGACCTCCAGAATGAATTAAGTACTTAACCCAAGGTACCACTGTATAAGCTAAACAAGCTATAGCTTAGGGCCCCACTCTCTTGGGGGGCCCCAAAAAAATTAAAGAAAAAAACACTGGATGTACATTTCCAAAATATATGATAAAAAACAAATAAAATAAAACCTACATACAGCAACAGTGTTTTGTGTTCTGTAGGCTCCTATGATGTAAGTCATGGGCCCCGCCTGCTAGCCTGTTCCCTAAAATTTCACTGGTTTGCTCATTTTTAATATACAGTGGTGCCTCGCAAGACAAAATTAATCCGTTCTGCAAGTTTCTTCGTCTTGCGGATTTTTCGTCTTGCGAAGCACGGCTATTAATGGCTTAGCGGCTATTAATGGCTTAGCGGCTTAGCGGCTATTAACGGCTTAGTGGCTTAGCAGCTTTAAGAAAAAGGAAACAAACTCACAAGAACTCGCAAGACGTTTCGTCTTGCGAAGCAAGCCCATAGGGAAATTCGTCTTGCGGAACGACTCAAAAAACGGAAAACTCTTTCGTCTTGCGAGGCGTTCATCTTGCGAGGTACCACTGTACTTCTTCTTAATTGTATTTCAGTTCAACAATTACTTCGATAAAATACATATTTTGTTATGTGCAAATGGCTTTAGAAATCTGTTCGGTCCATAAATTACCATATAGCATATATTCAACAACAAAAAACAGCGGCAATTTGTTGTTGGCAAAGGACCGCTGGACATATAAAGGGCCCCATTACCTTCAGTAGCTTAGGGCCTCATCAAATCTAAATCTGGCCCTGTTGTTTCCACTTTAATAATAATAATAATTTATTATTTATACTCCGCCCATCTGGCTGAGTTTCCCCAGCCACTCTGGGCGGCTCCCAATCAAGTGTTAAAAACAATACAGTGTTACATGTTAAAAACTTCCCTGAACAGGGCTGCCTTAAGATGTCTTCTGAATGTCAGGTAGTTGTTTATCTCTTTGACATCTGATGGGAGGGCAACTTTGTTGCTGATGTAGATCTCCCCTCGCCATTTCTTCTGTACCATTTTGGGATCCACCTGGTCCTGGGAGATAGGTGCTGAGGAAGTTGGCAGTATGGTTAAATTGCAGAAACTACCTCAGCGGCTTTCCACCATTGATTTTTCATCTCTGTGTTTCAAGAATGCAGTAGGCCAGAAACTGGTTTTGAGTGTGATTATGGGGGACCGTTTTCAGAATTTTTCATTGTATGTGTGGAAAACTGAACCGTTAACATTTTAAGTGAAATGCTGCTTTTAATTTTCTCTCCTTCTAAAACCTGCAATAGCATGGGACAAGTTACATTACTAAGGGACTGTAAAAGGGGCTGCAGCCCTGAAAACAACTGACAGGGGCAGAAAATCATTGCTGAATCTGAATCCCTACACTGATTCTCCTCACGGATTTCAACAGAAGCATTGCTACAGTGGTGTGGAATTTTTTAAAACAAGCAAACAAATGCAACAAAATAAAAGAATTTTATTCATTCAAATTCTGCTCTTGTGGAAGCAGTGCTCCCATAGAATTTCATCACCTATCTTGCGAAGTCTGGATTCCTTACCAGAACTGAATTGAAGCAGGATCAATTGGATATTGGAATCCCAGAACAATTAGAGAATTGCCACTCTTCTGTTGCCTGCATCAAATTATCTCCCACATAACATCGTCAACAATATTCACAGATGGCAATAGGAGGAAGATTAAAACTCCATTTTGGCCTCTTTGGAACATAAGACAGAATTCATTCTGTGCCCATGAAGATAGGTGATAAAGTACCAAATGTGATTGAGGGAATCAACAAGTTTCAATTGTGACTGAGCAATTTTTTGGTATATGTCAGTTTCTGATATATATCACTTTCACACAAGTTCATCCACAAATCTGTTCTATCCCATTTCTCCATGAACCTTTAAAAAAATATGCATGGAAATGTGCATTATTTAAGTTGGCACCCCTGCTCACGGCACTTCTGTCTTTCAGGGTCATGTTTCAGTTTATTGGCCAATATCCTGCCCATTACAGATTCCAGGCACTCACCTACAGTTTTGTGCTTACATTGCTGCAGCTGAATTGGGTGAAAACGAGGAGAGCTGGGTGTCATCAGCCCATTTATTTACCCATGCACATTTTTTATTGTGCTACCAGAGCAGTTTACACATGATCAACAACAACAGTTGAAGATCCAGGTCATTCCCAACCTGCACGCTTATAATCTGGGCAGCGCATTAGGAAAAGCAGAGCAAACAAGGAGAAAAACAAAATTCAAATCAGTCTCATCCAGAAGTGCTTAGAGCTTCCTGACCACAAGCACCTTGCTCAAGATGGCGATATTTGTCCCTGCTTGAAGGCCAAGGGCAGACATATTGATGATGCCACATTCCAAATTCCAACTTGATGTCAGGGTCTATGCTGAGGAGGGCTGCACTGAGGAGGGAATGGTGGAAGCGTCCCCCTCCCCCTGCTCCTGATCCAGATCCTGAATCTTCTCAGGAGCAGGAGGACAGTATAGATTTGGAACAGTGGTTTGCAGAGGGGCATAGTTCAGAAGGGAAAAGCTGGGAAATACTGGATGGGGAACAGCTAGGAGAAGAAACACTGGGGGAGAGAAGGTTAACAGATTCATGGTCTCTGGACAGCATTCACCCCCCTTCTCCAAAGTAGGAGAGCTCAGAAAGCGACGGTACAGAAAGCTCAGAAAGCACAGAGGGTACAAACTCAGATTATAAGACGTAGAAGTGACATAGATCCATAGGGACAGAAGGGGATGAAATCCTTAATTGGGAGCACCGCCATTTTTAGGAGATGTATTCTTTGTTCTCTCGCTGTGATTATTAAAGTTTGTAACTGGTAAGAAGACTCCTTTTCATTTGTTCTGCTTATCTACTGCCATGGAGGAGGAAGCTGATTCTCTGAAGCCTGACACTAGAGTGGATTTAAGAACAGAGGAAGTGGCCTTATACCGAGTTAGACCGCTGGTCTGTCAAGCTCAGTATGGCCTGCACTGACTGGCAGCAGAGCTCCAGCATTTCAGGCAGCAAATCTGCATGCAGCGTAAATGCTCTACCATTGAGCTGTGGTCATTTCCTCAGCGGTACAGATTTTTACAAAACCATAATGTGGGATCCCATTGCATAAATGTCATGGGGCTGAGGAGTGGTCTGAGCACAGGGTAGGATTAGCTGGTCACATATGGGCCCAAGCAGAATTTCAGATCATTTCTTTGCTCAACTTGTTAACTGAAGGAATGATTGCCGGGTGTGGAGCACATTTCCACCCACAGTCAGGCCTCAGCTGTCTGACCGCAAGACCTTCGAGTGTGGAGCACACTCCTATCTGCAGACAAAGCCACAGCTGTCTGAACATCATGCCCTCTATCGAACCTTTCTTCTCTTAGTGGTCTGCTGTGCCCTGTCTGTGACCTTTGTCTCCTTTGTCATACATTGTTCAAGGGGAAAGTGTCGCGGTGGAAACAGGTGCCAAAATAACTTTGTACCACCCCACGATCTTGGGATTGGAAGATGTGTAAAGTTCACAGTCCAAAATGTATCTGACTGGTTTTGCATATGGCGCTAATAAAAGGAGCCTCTACAGAGTTAGCTGGCAGCTTGTCTTGGAGCATGCTTGCCAGAGTGCTTCTGCACAGCTCACCTGAATCCAACCTCCTGTCGTCCCCCATTATTCCTACAGTTAACTGCCTTTCGTTGCTTAGGATCCCAGGATGGTTTGCAGAAATATTTTAACAATACACTAATCCAACGATCTGACATAGAACACGATACCCTCCAACCTTTCTCTTATGAAAAACTCAGATTTCAAGACATACAAGTGAGATAGAGCAATAGGGACAGAAGGGGGTGAGATCCTTAACTGGGAGCACCGCCATTTCTAGGAGTTGTGTTCTTTGTTCTCTCACTGTGATTATTTTTTCTAGAAAAGGAGGTGCTGGAACTCACCATGAATGGCTCCCTTGTTCTCTTATAATGGCAGTGCAGCCCTTCTGAAAGGTGCTGGAACGGAGTTCCGGGGGGGAGCGGGAGCCCTGAGAACATCCTATCCATACTTTCCAACATTTCTCCAATGAAAATAGGGGCATCCTAAGGAAATGTGGGACATTCTGGGATCAAATCAGAAACTGGGACGGCTTCTGTAAATCTGGGACTGTCCCTAGAAAACAGGGACACTTGGAGGGCTGGAACACCTCAGTTCAAGCCCCAAGGCAGGCTTGAATCATAACACAATAATTGGGGAGAGGGTCATAGCTCAGTAACACAGCACTCACTTTCACTGTATGCAGAAAAAGGCCCTCGGTTCAAGCTCCCAGTATCTTCTCCTGAAGGAATTCCAAGCAGCTGAACTGGGCAAGGACTCCCCACACAACTGAGAGTCACCCACAGTCAGATCACAAAACCACACAGGGCCAGAGGGGCCTGATTCAACATAGGGTGCCTTGAAATTATCTCAGCTTCACACTGCGACTTCCTAGATTGGCTCTCCTTACTGAGGGTAAACTATGGCATAAATGCAGAAAAACACATCACTTAAAGCATTAGTATATTGGGGGATTGCTAATATAGTCATGGAATAGTGATTTGTGCAGCACATTATTGACTATGGGGTATTTTGCTAATATTGACTTTTTAAAAAACCCATATAAACCCTAATACTTATGAAGGAAAAATTACAGATATATATAATCATCCACTTTCTGATTAGACCCCATGCAAATTATTGCTATCACATCACGACTGGCTTCTGAAGCGGACCAATAGGTGTCAGCCAAGGGCTGTTAAAATAGGCCAGGAGGAATGAAATTTGTATTTCCATCTTCTTGTGGAGGCAGACAAGTGGGGTTTTGGTCTGGATGGCAGAAGGAAGTGCCAGACTCTTGGATTGAAACCGCTAGTCATGGGCCTTAGACAGACATTTCAAAAGTGTTGGGGGGGGGGAGAAGCAGGGAGAAGGGGAAAATCTGACCATAGACTGTAACAAATGCTGTAAAGGGCGCTAGGGAAAGCAACTGAGGCAAAGAGGCTGAGATGAGAAACTGGCGCACTTCATATTTCTGTGAATATTCATGCATGCGCATGTTGACAACAACAGGATCTATTGGGTTTTATTTATTTGTTTTTAATTTGAGCACCCTGAATTAAGCTGGGGAAATGGTTTTCCTGACAGTTTCTTTTTCTGTCATGTTTTACATATAAATCTGGGTTGCCTCCAGTCTGGCAGAATTTTGCACAAGGGATTCACACACATATTGGAAATTTAAGGTCTATGCAATTAAAGCGGATTAATGTTTTCTGTTGCCCTGGCACAACAAATCCACTAAAAATAATAAATGTTATAAAATAACATTTTGTAGTTAGGAATGTGATGGGGCACATGCACTGAAAAATGTAGGATTGCTGAATAATGAGGAAATGTATCACCTCAGCGCAAGCAAATTATTATAATAATTTTATTATTATTTATTAAATTTTATACTGCCCTATACCCACAGTTCTCAGGGGAGTTCACAAGATAAAGTCACAATGTAACAACACAAAAAATAATTAAAAATTTAAAAATCAGAATGCCTCTAGAACCATTTGAGATATTTTCTATCGAGTGGAATAGGAACAAAGGAGAACAAATTCAGTTCATTTTGTCTTAGATGTTTTAGAAGGTTTCCTGCCACTGTTGGTATCAGCTGATTGGGGATCTATTGAATGTCCTGGAATGAGAATTAGAACAGGCAGAGAAGAAGAAGAGGAAGAGGAAGAGGAAGAGGAAGAGGAAGAGGAAGAGGAAGAAGAAGAAGAAGAAGAAGAAGAAGAAGAAGAAGAAGAAGAAGAAAGTTTATACCCCACCCATCTGGCTGGGATTCCCCAGCCATTCTGGGTGGCTCCCAACAGAATACAGTGGTACCTCGGGTTAAGAACTTAATTCGTTCTGGAGGTCCGTTTTTAACTTAAAACTGTTCTTAACCTGAGGTATCACTTTAGCTAATGGGGCCTTTTGCTGCCGCCGCGCCACCACCACACAATTTTTGTTCTCATCCTGAAGCAAAGTTCTTAACCCGAGGTACTATTTCTGAGTTGGCAGAGTTTGTAAACTGAATCATCTGTAACCTGAAGCGTATGTAACCAGAGGTACCGTTGCATTAAAAACATGATAAAACATCAAACATGTGTATCCAGAATTGGCCTCCACAGTCACTTAAGGACTAGCTGTTAAACCCGTGTTTATGGAAGACAAACTTACTCAGATTGGAGTGATTGCAGAAGAAGAAGAAGAAGAAGAAGAAGAAGAAGAAGAAGAAGAAGAAGAAGAAGAAGAAGACAACCAACATTAGCAAGTCAGACTTGCTGAAATCAATGGTCTTCGGTACATTTATTTCAGTGGGTCTGCTCTGAATATGAGTTAGCTGGATACCTTAATCCTGAGCTTTTTTAAGCTCTGCTTGTGAGCAAATTCTTCCAGCAAACAACATCACCAGCCATGTAGAATTGCATATAGGGAAGCCCATTTAAAATGTTGCAACCATAGCGGAAACGGCTGTGCAAAGGACAAAATCTAATTTTAAAGAAAAGTGGGCTAGCAGATTAATTCTAGCTATTGTTGTACTCACTTGCTGGTGCAGTAATAATATGTATTTATTGCTGATTCACCACCTTCCTGAGCTTCCTTCACCTTAAACATTGTGCTGCTTGACATGCTTTTAGTAGCAAAATGCTCTGATGATAGGCTTATAGGTGCTCCATAATTTTACCATTGATACAGTAATGAGACCCTATTTCGGCACATTTTCTTCGGGTTATTCCATAGCAATCCCCCGTTGTGATAATATGCACATGGACATGACCCTAGTTGTTCTTTTTTGGGGGGCGGTAATTTTTTGTTTGAAAGGAAGAAACGGAAATACAACATTTGTTTCCTAAGTGGTGTGAGAAGAATCCTATTTATAAAGTATGAAAAGAATGCCTCCCATTGCAATATATACATAAATATCTTGCAAGTATTGCTTGCAAAGGGTTTTGGTGCATTTTCTTTGGTCGTACAGGACTGCCATGCTGTGTTTGTCCTAAAAACATGTGAAATTAAAGAGGCAGCTACGTTTAACTCATGGAAGCACTTGGTCAACACAGACCATGGGTGAAATCTAGTGCTGATGCTCTAGGGGTACCAGACGTCCCCGGTTCCCGAGGACAGTCCCCGGATTTGCAAATCTGTCCTCGGACAAATTCCATCCCTGGAATGTCCTCAGATTTTCAAATCCGTCCCCGGGAAACGTGGCAGCGGCAGCCTCAGCAGCCCGGAGCCAGCCTGGTAGCGCAGTTGGCTCTAGCTGGCTTCAGGAGCTGCTCGCTGCCCGCTGCCGTGGCACCCACCATTTTTCCTGTGCCACGGCAGTTGTTAAGAGTATCAGGCGGTTGCTCGAGAGCAATCAGGCAAGATGCCTCACTAGTCTGTTCTAAAGCTTACTTATTGGTGTTCAAAAAACCTTTAGAATGCAGAGCGCCTCTATTCCATGTCTTGCTCATTCCCTGGCAGAATCTGAGAGTGGGCGGTCCTTAAATCTTCCCCAGCAGAGTAGTTTCTTGACCCCTTCAAAGACGTCTTATCTCGGCAGCTCATTAATCACGATGCCTCTGGCTCGGCTCCCAGGCCAATTAGACCAGCCGGACTTCAAAGACTCTCTTGCGCGGCATTCAGAAAAGCCTCTGCTTTCGCTTTTCCAACACATACCTTTCAGCAGTCTGTCGCAGTCTTACTCTCCTGTAAGTGCCGTGAATCTGGGCCCATAACCAGTTGTTGGGATACTGCCAGGGAGATAAAGTCCATCTGAGCCTCCAAGCTCCTGCCGGACGATCCATCGATCTCCCGTAGACAGGCAATATCAGCAATCAGCGACACGAAGCCTCAAGAATAGATTGCCACATTCTTGGACTGGTGCACACTCTATCAGCAGAATTCACACAGCAAAAGATGCACAGCAGGAGAGCATATTTACAGTTTATTCAGCTTTGGTCAGAACAAAGAAACCATGACCGCCTGCTCCGGCTGCTCAGGCAACAACAACAAAAAAAACAACGAAAGCAACGACAACATAAACATCCTGTGAGACAGGAAATACGCAGGCTGTGACACAAACATCCTGCTCCCTTTTAAGGTGGAACAGAAATATCCTAACAGTCTGCACCTTCCCTCTCTGCGTGAAACCCTACTGCACAAGGAAGGCTTGGGTAACGGGGGACCTCCCTCCTCCCCGCTTTGCTCAGGCAAGGTGTCCTGGCACTGCGTTGCCTCCTCCGAGCCCTGCATCTCCTCTCCACTAGAGGCGTCGCTTCCTTCCTCCGCTGAGGAAGTGCTGCTTCCCACGATCTTTGGGGGCTCTCTGTAATCCATCCGCCTTTTCCCCTCTCGCCCCTGAGCCGATGGCAGTTCCCTGACAGCAGTGAACAGTGAGCAGCTCCTGAAGCCAGCCAGAGCCAACTGCACTACCAGGCTGGCCATAGCTGTCAACCTTCCCAATTTTTGCAGGAAATTCCCTTATTCCAGCACTGTTTCCCGCTGCTTCCCACTGCTATCCCAGATGGTTAGATATCCCGTAGACTGTCCCCGGGACAGGTGAGGCTGCTGATCCCTTATTTTCAAATCTGAAAGTTGACAGCTATGAGGCTGGCCCCTCCTGGGCAACGGCCACCTGCCCGTGACTCCCAAGCCTCCCCTGATCTGTCAAAACAAAGGGGGAAGGGGGAAGGAAATCGGGGAAGGCTCAGGAGTCACTTGGTGGGCGGTGCGCCGTTTAAAAAAATGCAGATTCATTGAAATCCGGATTCATTGAAAAAAAATCTGGTAACCATATGCTGCTCTGCTCGTGGAAAGTCTTTGGATCCAGTGGAGGTGGGTAGTTTTAAAAAGAGGGTGTCTTTAAAAGGAGATGAGACACATTCATGGAGGAGAGGCCTATCAGTGGTCGCTAACCATGATAGATATGCACTGTCTCTGCAGTTGGACACAGGAGAGCTTCTGAATGGAGGCAGGAGAGCTGGAAACCACGAGACGGGACAGTACTCTTGTCCTACCTGCGGGTTTTCCACAGAATGACCACTGTGAGGACAGGATGTTGGAAAATTTTTTTAAAATATCTTTTAATAGGAAACCAGAAGCTTTCCTTTTGGGAATCACAGATTCGGATATTCCTAAAAAGGCTAAAGAGATCTTATATGCTATGGTTGCAGCAAGAGTTCTCATTGCGGCAAATTGGAAAAGTGATAAAGTCCCTTCATGATTAGAATGGATTCAAAAATTGGTTGAATACGCGGAATTAGATAGCATGTCAGCAAAGATTAAAAAATAAAATAAAGCAAAACAGGTATTTATCTCAAAATGGGAAGTTTTTAAAATATATTTGAAAAACAACAATAGTAGTCTAAGGTCATACGAAGCGTTCGCATAATTTCAGTAGCAGTGTTAAAAATGTCGTAAAACCTATGAGTGGATTAAGGGATATTGAATTTGAACAAAACTAGTTATGCAATGGACGAGGGTGGCTCTGTGGGTTAAACCACAAAGCCTAGGACTTGCCTATCAGAAGGTCGGCGGTTCGAATCCCTGCGACGGGGTGAGCTCCTGTTGCTCGGTCCCTGCTCTTGCCAACCTAGCAGTTCGAAAGCCTGTCAAAGTGCAAGTAGATAAATAGGTACCGTTCCGGCAGCAAGGTAAACGGCGTTTCCGTGCGCTGCTCTGGTTCGCCAGAAGCGGCTTAGTCATGCTGGCCACATGACCCGGAAGCTGTACGCCGGCTCCCTCGGCCAGTAAAGCGAGATGAGCGCCGCAACCCCAGAGTCGTCCGCGACTGGACCTAGCGGTCAGGGCTCCCTTTACCTTTTTAGTTATGCAATGGCAGTGAACAAATAATACAGAATCTGTAATAAGGAATAGATGGGAAGTCTGGTCAATAGAAAAAGACCACTTTTATTTCACGTTTTGAAGGTTATTAGTAGATGTATTTTTTCTTTTCTTTCTTTGGTGGTGATGGAAATTTATTTTCTTTTTCTGTACGGTGTGTTAATGTGAATGGTAACAATAAAATCTTTAAAGAGAGAGAGAGAGAACAGGATGTTGGACTGGTTGGGTCATTGGCCTGATCCAGCAAATTCTTCTCATGTTCTCATATTCTTATGTTCTCATTAAAGTAAGATTCCCACACACCCACACACCTCCCTGTATCCCCTCCCCTTCTGGAGGGACCCCTTACTCCAACCCTCTAGAACAGATTTGGGGGACTTCATGGGGGATGAGGAATCAGAGATAACCAGCTCTCCTTATATTAGTAAAAAAATTATGCTAGATCAAAAGCCCTTCTGTGAACAGAACAGAAGCACTGAATGCCACCCTAGGTTGCAATAGTTTGGAGTGAGTATGAGAGCTTTGCTAGGTTAATTTAGGTTATTTTTTTCTAAAAATGTTAAGAAGATTTGGGGGAGGGTTGTGTTGGCATGCGACCAAGGAAACGGGGGCAATTGGCAGTCCCCCAGCTGGCTCCAACCCTGGTGTGCCAGGCGACCTCCAGCCCTTGATGCAGCATCAGTGACCTGAGTTTCAGAAGCTAGGGCACGCTACTCAGCAGAGTAAACGCTACACAACAGAAGTGGCAGGAGAAGTTGTGTGAGCATATTTACAAGCAGTTTATTCAGCATACATCAGGGCAAAAGGAAACATGTCTGATCCCCTTCGTTTCCAAAGCAAAGCGGCAAAAGCAAACACAAACGGAAGTTCCCAGCAAACTGTGCTGGAGTGTAAACAGACATGCGACACACAACAATCATGGCTGTTCCTTAAGGTAGAACGGAATATCCTAACAGGTTGATGGGGCAACAGGTTGATGGGGGAAGGAGAGAACTGATCTTGATTGACCCAGGGTTCATCTCCACTATTATATGTCCCCAACATCTCATATTCAGAGACAAGCCATATTTAGACAAGGATGTGAACCTTCAGCTGTCTCCACTCATGGCAGCTGGTAGGACTACTCTCTATAAATGTGTCCAATCCTTTAAAAAATACATTTAATTTCATGGCAAGCACAGTACATTGTAAGCAAGATATCTGAAACATGTCCAAAAATGGATGAATAGTTTGCCCAAAATTCTCTACCCATTCATCCATATTCAGCTGTTGTGACCCAGCTGCCCGGCCGCAACACCACTCACTGGAAAAAGGTGAGTGGACTTCCTGTGATGGGAACTGAGAAGGGTAACCTTACACATGGAGATATGTTGCCCTTCTGAATGATGTCACAGTGAAACCAGCTTCATTGCAGAATCCCTTTAAAAATATGGCACGTCTAGACCCAGGACCACTATGCTTTAAATTTTGAAGGACATGGTATGGGTTGGTACAGCCTCCACATGATGGATCCATGTGTGATGTTGATTGCCCTTCAGATGTAAGAAATACAAAGAGTAGACATTCTTTCCCAATATGCCATCCAGGTGAAAAGCCATTGTCTGCAGTGCACTTCTGCAATCGATGCTGGGCTGTTTGTGGTCCTAGGTGGTGACCTCGTTTTTGAATATGGCCACCTTTCTCTGTGTGTATCTTGTTTAAGCAAAACGTGGCCATTTCCATTGGCATTTTCATATATTAACCTTTAATGCATCAAGAATGAACAATATATCACTACTTGACCTTTTCCTTTTGCTACCACTTGTTTGCCATTTACTCTACTGGGACTTCTTCAAATTGCTTTAACGGAGGCCCGAAAGAACACATTTCCCCCCAGTGTGTTTTAGTGCCCTGGGCTGTAACAAGGTTGATTTGCTTTTTTGTTGTGGATGCTTTATTTTTTTCCTGGAGAACTTTAATGCACAAGATTCTTTAAAAGCAGCAAGGGAGTTTTCTAAAGTTAATTGTGCGGTGAGTACAGAAAGGGTAGTGTAGAAGTTCCATAGCAATTATTTCCATTTGTAATCTTAAGCTCTGAATTATAGATGCCTATGTACTTTTCATATCTTCCACTCTACTTTTTTTATTATAAAAAATAGCCTTGTTCATTCACAGTGAATTCTGCACAAGGCAAGGAGAGAGCAATTGCAGCTGCATTTTCACAATGAAAACATTCTGAATAGAGGACATGCTGCTCAGATCCATCAAGGGGAAGATTCTGCAGTTGCTGACCTTCAACCATGAATGAAATTCCTTTTGAAAATGTGATCCTGACGCATTTAACACACACACATCTGCACCACCACATTTTTCATCAAATGGAGAGAAGAATGGACACAATTCTCGGAGGAACTAAATTGACAGTCTGCGATTCTCTAATATAAATTTTAAAATAGCTTTTCCTTGTGTTGGTAGAACTTTCTGAGGAGCGGACAGTTACAGCATGCCTTACAACAGGAATGAGGGCCTTTCAGATGTTGTTGGACTCCAACTTCCATCAGCCCCAGCCAGCATAACCAATGGACAAGAATGATGAGAGTTGTAGTCCAAGAACATTTGATCGGCCACAGGTTCCCCATCTCCATCTTAAATATATTGGTCGCATTAAATATCAATGGGAGTTCCACTATAGGCTTCAAAAAAGGTGAACCACACTCAGTCTTACATATATAACATTCAATCAAATATTCGTTCAGTCTGGCATTTATTTTTTCTTCTATAGAACCCCCTCAATAAAACTTTGAATTATTTTGACTCCTAGGTTATGTCACACATTTTTGCATGATTTCCCCCCTCTAGTCATTCATTTTTTTCCTGCTCTCAGAAGGAGGCTCTGCTCATGTCCTGAGCATCGTTTTGTGCGGTCTTGCTTAATTTTGCTCCAAGAACACTCGTTCTCCTCTTGACTGTTCTTTTGATTTTGATCTAAGAATAATTTTAATGGTGTGTAAATTCCCTCATTACCCTATTCCAGTCATTATTTTCACTGCTGTGCCCCAAGATTGAATATTTTATGTACAAATGTCCCCATGGTCAAAAACACAATGTCAAAGTTTTGATCCAGAGATGCCAAAACAACTCTGAGAAGTTTCTTTGCTATATCTGGAAAAGCATCTCTCCTTCTACCTTTTGCAGGTGATGGGAGAAGAAGCAGAAGCAAATGGCGTTCATTTGCCTTCTCTTTCCACTAGCACAGGGTTTCTGAAACTTGGGTCTCCAGCTGTTTTTGGACCACCGCTCCCATCACCCGCAGCTAGCAGGACCAGTGGTCAGGGATGATGGTTATTGTAGTCCAAAAACAGCTGGAGACCCAAGTTTGGGAAACCCTGCTCTAGCATGTTGTCCATGTCAAATTTTAGATTGTAAGTTTCTCAGGGAAGAGTTGGCTCATTGGTGGCAATGTATAAATTTTGAGAGGGCCATTTGCATTCAGGTTGGACATCACTCAGGTGAGCTTGGTGAATTTTTTTAAAGGGATGCAACTGGATTCCAATTTATTGTTGGTGGCAAAGTCAGAGGTGTAAGAAGACATCTTTTCCCATTCTGCCCTGAATTTCCCCCATGAAGCACTGTTTCTGTTTTGCTGCAGTTTGCCTTCTGCCAATAAACGGTTCTTCATCTTTCTGTCCGCTGCAGCACAATTAGGTAACCTTCATAACATATGTACTTTATAATGTAAATAAGGTGTGACATTGTCAATACATTACTTTGTCCCTTGCAATGCAAAGGAAATACAAAGCAAACAAAGGGGAAATGTGATCAATTACCTATAATTTATGGAGTGAAATTAAACAGCAGCTGGATTTGCTGGATTTATTTCCATTTCAGATGTGGGACAAATAAACAAATGTCAGTAATTTCTGCTCCTGTTTCTGGAAGAGCTTTCCAATGCCCCTAGTGACAATATTTCCCAAAGTTTCAGTGGTATCCACCATTTTCCGCTGTCCCTGATTCCCTAGATTACGGATGGCTAACCCCTTGCCCAGGGGCCTGATATAAACGGTGAGAGCTTTCATTTACAATTAAGTGGTATACCAATTTTGCTGAAATAAATAAAAATACAACTCTCCCCACCCCACTGTTTTTTGATGACAGCAGCAAAATGAAAATGCATAAATAAGGTAGACCTAGTGCTGGGATGGGCAGAGAATATTAATGCTCTTGCTTACATGTGCATTGGGGGGCTTTTGTTGGGGGGTGTTCCCCTTTGCTTCTGTTGGTTTTGTGTATCTTTATGTTGATATGGTTCAGTTTGTATTTTTTAATGTTTTGTTAATAATAATAATAATAATAATAATAATAATAATACTTTATTTATACCCTGCCCATCTGGCTGGGTTTCTCTAGCCATTCTGGGTGGCTCCCAACAGAATATTAAAAACACAATAAAACATCAAACATTAAAAACTCCCTGTGGCAATCACACAGGGTCCCCGGACATTTGACGGTCTATTGATCCCTGTGCCACTACTGTGATTGCCTCTTCGCTGCCACCAACCCATTTCCCTCGGGTACACACAGAGTCCAGACAGTTGTTAACATTAACTAATAATCAAGTTTATTGTTATAAACATGAACAAGCTTATGGTTTCAGTTAATTTTTCTTGTCAGTTTCTTAATCTTAGTTCCTTTACTGACTTATAGGTTCCTAACAACTTCAAACTGATTATCCCAATTATCTATCTGACTCCACCTAACAGTTCCTCTCACTCTCTCACCACACAACTCGACCAACCCACAGACTTATCCTCCCTCTTCCTTCTCCAACTCCCAACTCTCAACTGACTCCCACACAACAACGACTCTAACTCTAACTCCTCCTATCAGTTTCTCTCTGGCCAATCACATCACACTCAATTAACCCTTTCCTTATGACCCACCTAGGAGGCAAACGCCACACTCCCCTAAACAGGGTTGCCTTCAGATGTCTTCTAAAAGTAAGATAGTTGTTTAGTTCCTTGACATCTGATGGGAGGGCATTCCGCAGGGTGAGCGCCACTACCAAGAAGGCCCTCTTCCGGGTTCCCTGTAGCTTCACTTCTTGCGGTGAGGGAACCTCTAGAAGGCCCTCGGAGCTGGACCTCAGTTTCCGGGCTGAACGATGGGGGCGAAGACTGTAGTTATGTATTTTTTCATGTTGTAAGGCACCTTGAGCATGGCTTGAACTGTGGAATGTGGAAAGGTGGCATACAAATAGAATTATGTATGCTTGCATTTATGTATTTATGACTGAGGCTGAATGCTGCCATCTGTTGCTTGGGTACTTGGATGCTGTTGGACAACAGCTCCCATCATCCCTAACCATTAGCTAAATTGACTGAGAACTATGAGAGTTGAAGCCCAACAGCATTTGGGGATCTAAGGTTAAAATACTCTGCTCTAGTGATGACAGGAAGCCTTCACTGGGATTGGCTTCATAGTTACCCCGTGTCTTCCAAAGTTTCAATAATTCAAAGTTTATTTACAGAAGCATTGTAAGATTAATGAATGTAAGAATGATGTTGGAATGAATTCATGTGATTTTAGCAGAAATGTCACAAAGATTTAGAAAAAACAGACTGTTAATTGGTGAAAGGAGGCAAAGTAAACTTATATTAATATCAAGATAAATTTACAGGACAAAAATTTGAAAAGAGGGAAAGGATTTGCTGAAATGGATAACCGACTTAGAATACAAAAAAGGGAGGTGTGAGGAGGTCAGGGAAATAAGCTAATGAAAGAAAACAAATGGGAAGAGTTGCTGTATTTTTTCTTGATTTTTCTTTTTGTTTAATGGATTTTAATTCTCTGTTTTTTCTTTATGATCTTTCTTTTTTCTTTTTTGTGTTTCATCTTTTTTTGTTTAAAAGGATGTTTTTCTTGATGTTTCTTTTTGTACTTTAAAAAACTTTAATAAATATCTTTTTTAAAAAATAAAATAGTTCCCCTGTGTCTCCACTATGTTGAAGTCCTGGTGTTGACAGCTGTAAAAAAATAAAATAAAATAAAATAAAATGGTAAGCGTGAAATAGTTTCCAGAAAACTTCTGCCCCATGAGGCCACAAATTTCTCAGCCTTAATAATTATTAATAATAATATTTTTGTTGCTCTCAGTCACTGTAGCTATGCCTTTGACAAAAGCTGAATTCTAGAAAAATTAGTGAGTAACCATGCTTACCTCCAGGTTGGAAAAACTTTGCTACCCGGATTTTGCACACCGGGATGCTGTAAAAGGCAGGAGAGCAGGCTTAGCTATTCTCCTGTTTATTTGGCATCCAGGTTGCTAGATCCAGAAGAGAATCCGTTGCCCTTTAAGAGTAGTTCATGTCTCACCATTTCCTGATTTATTATACAGCCTTATATCACTGAACAAGAGACAACGTCCATCAAACATCCACACACACGCTATCGCATACACTCAACTCATCAGTTATGTTAGCTACTTTTTTCCAGGTTGGCATTATCTCTCTTTATTTCTGTGAAAACCTTGGCTTGAGAGCAAACACTGTAAATGAAGGCAGTCAAATGTTTGTTCTTACCTATTACTCTAGTGAAAAAGTCTCTCTCTCTCCCTCCCTTTCTCTCTCTCTCTCTCTCTCTCTCTCTCTCTCATGAATGGAAATACTTTAATGTGAATTTCACAGCTTGCAGAGTGCCCGAACTTTATTTAAAATGCTTAAAGGGATATTTAAAAAAACACCAACAGCTAATGGTGTAAGCATGCTCAGCCTAAAGGTAAAGGTAAAGGGACCCCTGACCGTTAGGTCCAGTCGTGGCCGACTCTGGGGTTGCGGTGCTCATCTCACTTTATTGGCCGAGGGAGCCGGCGTACAGCTTCCAGGTCATGTGGCCAGCATGACTAAGCCGCTTCTGGCGAACCAGAGCAGCGCACGGAAACGCCATTTACCTTCCTGCTGGACCTATTTATCTACTTGCACTTTGACATGCTTTCAAACTGCTTGGTTGGCAGGAACAGGGACCAAGTAACGGGAGCTCACCCCGTCACGGGGATTCGAACCGGCAACCTTCTGATTAGCAAGTCCTAGGCTCTGTGGTTTAACCCACAGCGCCACCCGCGTCCCTATGCTCAATCCAGAATGAGATAATTGTCAGAGGGGTGGGAAGCAGCCTGGTAGGGAATAACTGTAAAGAGGAGGTACAGCCATCGTTCAATGGTAGAGCACCTGTTTTGCATGCATAAGGTTCCAGGTTCAATTCCCAGCAACTTTACATAGGACTAGGAATGTCCCCTGTCCTGGAATCCTGGAAAACTCCCCATATAAAGTGCCCCAGACTCTGCGTTCTGTTGAAGGATCTTGACCACAACCTGTTGAATATTGCAGAGCATACACAGACTGTCCAGAAGCAGGCGGTTGCAAGCTGGGAGGATGAAGCAGAAACAAGACACTGCTACTAGTAACTTGTTTACTTAGAGGTTTATTATTTACAGCAGACTCACAAGTTACTATATACAACATACAGACACGGATCTTAACTCTCTTTCTGAACAACTTCTAACTCACTGTTCAACTTCTAACAACTACTGACAAAGAAGAAGAAGAAGAAGAAGAAGAAGAAGAAGAAGAAGAGGAGTAGTAGTAGTAGTTTGGATTTGATATCCCGCTTTATCACTACCCTAAGGAGTCTCAAAGCGGCTAATATTCTCCTTTCCCTTCCTCCCCCACAACAAACACTCTGTGAGGTGAGTGGGGCTGAGAGACTTCAGAGAAGTGTGACTGGCCCAAGGTCACCCAGCAGCTGCATGTGGAGGAGCGGGGACACGAACCTGGTTCACCAGATTATGAGTCTACTGCCCTTAACCACTACACCACACTGGCTCTCCAACCAACCAACCAACCGACCACAGGAAGGTTATGAGTCATCATGCCTATGTGGGTGACCTCGACCAATAGCTGAGTTGTATCCAAGGTCCCATATCTCTGGGCAGAATAACTCCCTCTGCTCAGTCTTCTTGGCCTTTGGCCAACTCCTTAATTGCTTCTGTGGGAAGCTGCATCAGATAGCATGTAGGCAAAAATCATCATCTGAGGCCCTCCCTTCTTTGTGCACCTCCTCCACATGACGTCCAGAGAGTTACAAGCACAAACCTTGTCTGGAGAAGCCCCCCCATTTGTGGAATGCTCTTCCCAGGGAGGTTTGCCTGGTGCCTTCATTATATATTTTTAGATGCCAGACGAAAACTTTCCTCTTCAATCTGGCCTTTGGCTGAGCCTTTAAAATGTGGAAAGGGAGATTCTTATTTTGCTGTTTTGTTTTACTTATTTACTTGTTTTTTATTTTTATTTTTAATAAATGTTTATTGGGATTTTACAAAACATAGAAATCAAACAAACACATATATCAAAACAAAAAACAGAAAATACACACTTAATAAAGAAAAGGAAAAGGAAAAGGATCCACTTTTGAATTACAAGGTTCCATATCCCTCTTTCCTGACCTCCTCGCATCTCCCTTTTTTGTATTCCTCTTTATTCTGTCAAATTCAGCAAATTCTAACCCTCTTTCCAACCTCGTTTATAATTATATATTCCCACTTATTATGTCTCTAATTTCCCTTATCTTGGTCTTTTACTCCACTTTATATACTTTGACATAATATTATTCTAGTCATACCCCCCTTCTCTTTTTTTAAACTTCTTTTTTCATACCTCTTTTACCCATGTCCCAAATGCCATGTTACCTTCACTTCCCACATCATTTTAACATTCAAACATTTTACAATATTTCTGTAGATAATCCTTGAACTTTTTCCAGTCCTCTTCCATCAACTCTTCTCCCAGGTCTCGGATTGTTTTTTAATCTTGTATTCCACCCCCCCCCCCCGTGAAACACCCTGAGATCTTATGACAAAGGGCAGTATATAAACCCAATAAAAAAAATAAAAATAAAACCACTGTCAACCATGTAGACAATAGTGAACTAGATAGATCAATGCTCTGATTCAATATCAGGTGGGAGGGGTGGGAGCAAGCAAGCAAGCAAGCAAACAAACAAACAAACAAACAAACAAACAAACAAACAAACAGAAAGCAGGCATTTGTTGTGCTTTCTCCATTTATCTGAGTGGTGAGGAGTTCCAGGGGCACATCACCTTGTCCAGGTTTGATTTTGGAAGGAACTCACTTGCGCAAGCTTCTGGTATTTTACAACATTTGAGTTTATTTACAAATGTACAAACTGAGTTTCAGTGGAGGCACAGCTCTAAGCACTCCAATATATAACCATATCCACGGCCCCAGGTGTAATAATGCAGTATCTGAACCTGCACGCAGACAAGCTATTTCTGAGCCAAAACAAACAAACAAACAATCGCATCCACTGCCAAACATCAGATCTCCAAAGAGAGGCGACCTTGCCTTGTCTAAGGCTCTTTGCTTACAGAACCCTCAAAGCTTAATTCTCTCTCCCTTTTCTCATTTCACAGAGGAGCTCAAATGGCCAATCGAAGGAGTGGTTACAGCACCATGGAGAGCTCCTAGAGAAAGCCACCCCTCCTTTGTTCTGTCCCTTTCTCTTTAATTGTCTCTTAAAGGGCCAGAACTTCTTCTGCGTAACTTGTCTTCCCCCAGGCAAGCTTCTGGTGCAGTCGGACTGGTTAACCACTGTGGGAGGCACTCCATTCTTCAAGCCAAGAAGATGGTGGCTGGAAGCCTCCTGGCTCCAGCTTGGCATCTGGTACAGTGGGCTCCTGCCTGCCAGTCTCAGGTTCAGTGGCCCCCTGATCACCAGCATCAAGCTCAGAGCCAGGAACCTGGTCTGCTCCTTGGCCAGTCATGCTGTAGCCTGCTTATTGCTGGAATCCGGGTTGATAAGTGTCTCTCTCAGAAATCCCCTTTGTTCTCCTTCATCGAAACACACACCACTTAATTATTTCACTCTAAGTTGGGGAGGGAGGTATGCCCCCCTACCCCCTTGTCTGATTGGTTTCCCCTGTCCAGATCATTCCAGAGTGGTTGTGTATCTAGAATCAATCTTCTAACAATTAGCTCCCGTGGAGAAGTGCCGCCAGACTGTCCTGGGCTATTGATACTCCTTTGTCAAGTCCAGCCAGATATTGCCTTAAGCCAAGCTGCAGTGAGATCTGACAGAAAACCGCTAACACGTTTTAACTTTTAATCAGCGGGGTGGAAAGTGATGAGTGGAAAATAAACGAGACGGTGGGAGATCCATGAGCAGTTTCCCAGCAATTTCGTTCCCTTTAACGTGTCTGTATATCCGTCCCACACACCCTCGGCATGCAGAAGCTTCAGATGGCTGATTCAGATCAGGAAACTAGCACAAGGGAAAGAGCTAATCAGTCAGGAGATCCATGACAGAAACTCCCACAGATTTGTTAAAAGAGTAAATGCAGTTCTGCCCTCTCCCATTCGCTTGGGGGCACAGTGCCATTCACTGTTTTTTTTTTAAAAAAGGTTATGTGAGTTCCTATCACAGTTCTCCTGATGGCATGTCTGCCTGACTCAAAATCTTGGAAAATAACAGCGTATTGTTTGAAAGAACCAGTCTTGCAACTCCAGAGTAAAAATAGACTTGAATATGAATATTGCAAATTGTTACTAATCCAGTATGGTGGTTTGTTGTGTTTTTTTTTTAAAAAAGGATACCCCCTCCTTAAAACCCACCTCCAAACTAGCAACAATAAAAAATAAGTCTCAAGGATACAGAGATCAGTAAGCTGACAGAACTTAAGTTCAAATGTAAACACTTTGTCTTAAAAGGTCGATGCCATTTTAGGTTCTATCAAAATGGTTTCTTCTTCTTCAGGACGCACAAACTAATGGTATGGTTCTGCTCAGACCTGATGAAAATCTCAACTTCTGTGCTTAGTTCAGAGAGGCAGAGTGCGAGAATGAGAAATTTGAAACCATTCATAGTTAGGTATGCTACCAACATTCTTCTCATCTGAATTTCTTCTTGGTTTTTGGAATTGCCTGGTCATGCTTCTGAAGCAGAAGCGATATAATTCCCCTTTTTTCTTTCTGAATTTTGTACTTAGTTCTGCGCATGCCAAATTTGTTCATTTCAAGGGCCAATGATCCCCTTCTGTACATCTATTCTCAAGTAAATATGGACCCAAATCCTCTAAGCATTAGCCTGACTTTTTTCTATTTTTTAAGAAAACTCTATTTTAATCGTAGGGACCATTTCTCCCCTTTGTCTGTATATTGAACTGTTGGTCTTCGCATGACATAATAAGGCAGGTTAGATCCATTCATAAACAATTACAGTTAAAGCAAATCACAGCAGGAGGAAACCTTGGCAACATCCCTGTGGTCAACATTCGTTTGACTTCAACAGGGTTATTTTAGCAAAGGCGAAGCATGTGTTGCTTTTTCATAAGGAGAGCAGAACATAATCCCCTGAATGGGTGGTTTAAACCAATCTCCTTTATTTTCCCTCTTGTTCTAAACAAGTGGTTTTTTCAGCTCATATCAGTGTTGTTTAGAGAGCAGGAAGCAGTGGTGTACTCAGAAATGAACTGAGAGGTAAATATAAAATGTTTTTCAAAGAGCATCTGAAGGGGACAAGATCAGAGGGGGGGGATATTAACTGCTAAACTAGTGCAGTAGCTTGGCGAGCCCTTCAGATGTAGCTTGTTTTGAAAGCAAAGATGTAGGTAAACCTTGAATTGGTCTCAGGAGACAAATGCAAAAGACCATTTCAAATAGAGCCACTCAAACGAAGGTTACCTGGGTTTTAAATACATTTATTTGAATTGGCTGTGATAGGGGAAGTTGAAGTCCTTGTACAGGAGAGAGAATCTATTACAATGTGTGTGTAGGAGGGCAAGTAGAGAAGGTTTCTTTTCATAAGAACAGTCGCTGAGTACAGTGGTACCTCGGTTGTCGAATGTAATCCATTCCGGAAGACTGTTCAACTTCCGAAATGTTTGACAACTGAGGTGCAAAGGGTGGTCAGCAAAGTCAATGGAGAAAAAAGGGGGGGGGAACCACAGCAGAAGCCGTTCGACTTCCAAGGTGCATTCGAGAATGGAAGCAATTACTTCCAGGTTTTCGGCGTTTGGCGTGATTTTACAGGGATGATATCATGATCACGCAGTTTAAATTCCACATCTGTATGTTCCAAAACATACAGCTTCCGAGACGCTCGAAAACCAAGGTACCACTGTATCCAACTGAAATATCTCAGATTTTTTACGATTACGAAAAAGGAGCAATGCAGAAGCGAGCTCCAGGTGGCTGGAATGGTAAACAGGATGTGGATGTTATGGGACTATGCCGTGGGAACCAGGCACAGTCTATTCAGTGCACTGAGCACCGGATGTTAGCTCAGAGTGTCACATGACCCTGTACTGGAAGTACATGGGTGGAGTTTTTTCTCTCTCTGCAGTTGGGATGAGAGAGTACAGACATGTTTTCTCTGTACTGCTGGAAAGACAGGAATAAAAGTATGTAAATATATTTCTGTCTGTCTCTCCCCCCCCCCCGGAGATGGGAGGGGGAGGAATGGTGTGTTCTTCTTCACGTTGGGAAGAATCGCCGAGGGAGACCTCCCTTGATCCTGCCGGGAGTCGCTGGCAGTGGAGGTCAACAAGGATTCAAGCCGGGCACCTGGAGGGTGGCCAAATTCCTCTGAGCTTCGCTGGCTCTGCTGGCTTGAATTCGACAGTGCACCCATATGCAAAAGGCACGCCTGCTTTTTCCACCCATCCTGGAGGTTTATATAATGTGTACACCAAAATCATTTAGCCAGTTACCCACAGAGAGAAAATTTCTACTCCCGTACTTTACATTGTCCCGTCCCCCCGCCAGCAGGAAATTAAAATACTAGAAGTATATTTTGAATATTGGTTGTGGTACAAGCAGTAGAAACCATGGCAGATGCTCATCACAGTAAGTTTAGGGCTCTATAATATTCCCCCAAAAGCTGTTACCCTATTACAAAGATGTGTGTGGCAGGTTGTGGGTAACTTAAATGATCTATCATAAACACATTATCTTGTTGATGTGGGGTTTTTTGTCATAATTGTAATAAAATATGTATTTGCACAAGTGGGACTGCTCCAGACAGCCACATTCTATTCTATTCCTATTTCCCACCCCTGATTTTCTAGACACACATAACAATCAATGTTCCATGATGCATGCTGAGTTCTCAATAGGGTGTTTTAAGTCTCCCTTGCCCTCCCCGCTCTTTTCCTCTCTCTCCCATCCCATGTGAGTATGTATCTATATCTATGAGAGAAAGGATGCACTTAACTTTTAGGTGAAATAGGTTTGGGTATGACATCCAGTGAAAGTGAAAATTGTGTAGCAGTATATGTTCAGCTGTGGAACATGCTGGCTTTAATGGACCTTTTAAGGAATTGCGAGATTTAGAAAGCTTTCAGGGTCAGTGTTGAAGGAAATAGTAATCATTCTCACAAAAGAAACATGTGACTGGAATCCAGGAAGACTGGATTGTTGTAAGGTTAGGTTGCATGCAAACATACCTCGGGCACCAGCAAAGGACACCACGCCACTGGGTTTGACAGGTTGGTGGAGCTAAAGAGCTGAAGCTGCCTTTGCAATGCTACAAGAACTGGAACCTCTCCCTTCCTAGGGGAAGTGAGGTATCAGCTTTCTTGTGCATAGCTACAGTGCCATCATAAACAGACAGGTGTGGGTGAGTCAGGGGATCTTCCTCCAAATTTTCAAGGAAGAAGGGCGTCTTGGCAGCGCAAATGAAAACTGCAGCCATCCTCCTCATTGGATGAACCATTAAAACAGAGCATCGTTTCTCATGAAGCTTGTTTGTAAATGGCTACTATGAGAACAGAATTTGGGACTAGATAGGCCTTTGGACTGAATTTGATTCAGCAGGCATCTTACATTCTTAGAGAAGATTGGAGGGAATAGCAAGTTCTTCTTTAGAGGAACTTCCCCTCCGACAGCCAAGCTCAGACACTCAATACTAATGAGTGATTCCATCCTAACTCCAGAATTGCTCTCCAAGTATTAAAACCAGACTCTGGGGCTACATTTGACTTGAATGTTTAGAAGATGGGGAACTACCATTAGAATTGGTAAAACTGATATTATTAGGGGAGGCCTATAAAAGGAGTGGGTGGCGCTGTGGGTAAAAGCCTCAGCGCCTAGGGCTTGCCGATTGAAAGGTCGGCGGTTCGAATCCCCGTGGCGGGGTGCGCTCCCGTTGCTCGGTCCCAGCGCCTGCCAACCTAGCAGTTCGAAAGCACCCCCAGGTGCAAGTAGATAAATAGGGACCGCTTACTGGCGGGAAGGTAAACGGCGTTTCCGTGTGCTGCGCTGGCTCGCCAGATGCAGCTTCGTCACGCTGGCCACGTGACCCGGAAGTGTCTTCGGACAGCGCTGGCTCCCGGCCTATAGAGTGAGATGAGCGCACAACCCTAGAGTCTGTCAAGACTGGCCCGTACGGGCAGGGGTACCTTTACCATTTTATAAAAGGAGGGTTTAGATTTAAAGGCCTGGCTCTTATTATAGATCAGCAGGAGAAGACCTCTGTGTGCTTCTGGGTCCTATAAAAGACTTTACCAATTATTGCAGTCCTTTGGACATGTGAATTGACTGATCAATCAAATACCCTCTCATCCCTAACCCTCCTTAAGGCTTCCCTGGACTCCATGCCTGATTAGCTGCTCGATGAATTAGGAGTATGAAGTTTATTCTTCAGTCAACCACTTTATAAAGAACTCTTGACATGGGGGGGGGAACCCCCAAACCAGAATGGGTCTGCTGAGTTATTATTACAGCTGCTAAAGCTGCCTCCTGCAGTGGGACATAAAGTGCATGGCAAGGGATGCAGGAGACAGAAGAGAATATTTAAAGGAAATGAACGTACAAAGCTGTTTTACACTGGGTCAGACCACTGGCTTATTTATAGCAATGTTGTCTGTTCTAACTGTCAGCCACTCTCTAGTGTCTAAAGCAGGGGAGGAGGCCATGCCGTCCTACAAACCTTTTGTGGGGGGGCTCAAGATGTCAGGGAACAAACTAGCAACCTTTTGCATGGAAAACACATGTTTCAGCTTTACCAGTGAACTATGACCCTTTTTTTGCAGCTATCCTTCAGATGTTCCCTGGCTGTTCTTGAGTCAGGTTTCCATAAGCTATTTATTTTATTTATTAAATTTCTATGCCAACCTTCATCTGAAGATCACAGGGCAGTGTGCAACAGAAAACCACAAAAAAGCACACCATAATAGCAAACAGAAGCAATACCCACTCACACAATATTTTTACTTATTTATTAAAACCCTATACATTAGAAGAGATTGGCTTCAATCATATGGACCCAATGAACAAGCTGGGACTTAGTTTGGGGTAGACATGAGCTGGTGTCAGGGACCGTACAAAGAGGTTTAAAGACTGTCTCAAGGCCAATCTTAAAAAAAATGTAGTATAAACACTGACAACTGGGAAACACAGGCCTGCGAGCGCTCTAGTTGGAGAACAGCCTTTACCAAAGGTGTCATGGGCTTTGAAGACACTCAAACTCAGGATGCAAGGGAGAAACGTGCTAGGAGGAAGGCACGCTTGGCAAATCCACACCGTGATCAACTCCCACCCGGAAACCAATGTCCCCACTTTGGAAGGATATGTGGATCCAGAATTGGCCTCCACAGTCACTTACGGACTCATCGTTAAAACCGTATTTATGGAAGACAATCTTACTCAGCTATGAGTGATCACCGAAGAAGAAAAAGAAGACTGAGAAGGGCTGCACTGAGGAAGTATGGTGGAAGCCACCCCCTCCCCTTGATCCTGAAACTTTCCAGGAGCAGGAGGACAGTATAGATTTGGAACAGTGGTTTGCAGAGGGGCATCATTCAGAAAGCAGAAGCTGGGAAATACTGGATGGGGAACAGCTAGGAGAAGAAACACTGGGGGAGACAGGGTTAACAGATTCACAGTCTCTGGACAGCATTCACCCCCCCTTCCTTAAAGACACGGAGAGCTCAGAAAGTGTTAGAACAGAAAGCGCAGAGGGTACAAACTCAGATTACAAGACATAGGAGTGACATAGATTAATGTGGATGGGGGGAGTGAGCCTTAATTGGGAGCACCGCCGTTTCTAGGGAGACATGTTATTTTCTCTCTCACTGTGATTACTAAAGATTCTAACTGGTAAGACTTTCCTTTCATTTGACCTTCTTTTTTACTGCCATTGGGGGAGGAGACCAATTCCCTGAAGCCTAACAGCTGGATAGCCTTCTTCACTCATCCTTCATGCCTACAATCTATGCATGGAGAAGGAATAGAAGCAATACTGTGCCATTGGGCCCCCCTGCTTAACTTTACACATACAGCCTAAAAGGTCAGCAAAGGGATGGCTACACACATCCATCTCTATGAATGCAGGTCCTCCACACATTTAGGAACTTTGATAGAGCACCTACACACATACAGCTTGATGCATAAAGGTACCCCTTTGCTGACGTTTAGGCTGTATGTTCAATAGTCATGGGCAGGCCAAGCAGGGTCTGTGCACAATGTCAGGAGAGTAGTGAGAGATTTGATCCTCACTCCTACTTTCTTCATGTGCACATCATGCATGTGGGAAATGTGTGTTATTATATGTATATAGAATGTTGTCAAGGGACATGGGTGGCCCTGTGGGTTAAACCACAGAGCCTAGGACTTGCTGATCAGAAGGTCAGCGGTTCGAATCCCCGTGACGGGGTGAGCTCCCGTTGCTCGGTCCCTGCTCCTGCCAACCTACAGTTCGAAAGCACGTCAAAGTGCAAGTAGATAAATAGGAACCGCTCTGGCGGGAAGGTAAACGGTGTTTCCGTGCGCTGCTCTGGTTCACCAGAAGTGGCTTAGTCATGCTGGCCACATGACTGTCTGCGGACAAATGCCGGCTCCCTCAGCCCATAGAGCGAGATGAGCGCCGCAACCCCAGAGTCGGTCACGACTGGACCTAATGGTCAGGGGTCCCTTTACCTTTACCTTAGAATGTTGTCACGTCCCACTAAAATTTTACCTATGCTTCAGCCTTCTTCATGCTTGCGTGCTCAGATGTTTTCAATTGTTCCTGATTATTGGCTAAGCTGCTTAGAAATTATGGAGTTGTCATTCAACAATATCTGCGGACCCAAGGTTGAATAACTCTGATGTAGGTGAATTATCAAGGAATTCCCCCCTCCCAAAGCTTTGAAAATGCTCGTACAATTTCTCAGGGGTGCACTAAACACCCCCTGTTAAAACTGCTGGTTCCACCTCCCGAAAAAATAATTAAAATCAAAGCGAATCTGAAGGATTCTCCTTAAACAAAATGCCCAATAGATTTTGAGGGAAGCAAAAAGTGTTTTGATGAGACTCAATAGACATTTCTAGGGTTTGGTACATCTCAGTGATATATATCTATAATTAGGTTGGTTTCTATCAGACGAGCCTTTGCTCTGATGGCAACATTTTTGTTGTCAATACTTTTTAGGGTGGAATAATATTCAGCATTCACACTCTAGGATCCAGGTTGAATATAAAATATTTATTCACTCAGCCTAACAATCTCTCACTGCTTAAAGGCACCCAATTGATTTTTCTTTTAATTAGACCACATTTTGATTCTGCAGAAGGTCATTACATTTGTCAGAAGCAGAAGGCTCCCGGATGGATGGGAAGTGTGAGGCCAGCTCCATTTGTCAGTCCAAGGAAAGAGGAGAGAGCCAAGCATTGCCTTCAGTTGTTGCATGTTTTGAAATCAAGATCAGCTCCGTCAACTGGAAAAGTGATGGATTCACACAAAGAATATGAGACCTTCGGGATATACAGCTACCTCGGGGCAGTGTGTGTGGTCAGCATATAAATTTAACACACCCATAATAGATAACTGAGCTTCTTCCCTTCCTCTTGTAGGACTTCTCCAGCTTGAATTACATCCTAAGCAGAAAAATAACTTTGGGGAGGGGAAAGGGGCATTCTAGGGAGATGGGATTCCCTTCTCTTTGATTCCCATCCACTTTTGGTGACAACAGGGAGGAAGAAAGGAAGGAAATTAGGAGGCTTCTCCTTTTTTGGCACTTGGAAACCTATTAAGACTAAATATCTGTATTTCCCTGGTATTTCAAATACAGTGGTACCCTGGTTACAAACACCTCAGGTTACAAACACTTCAGGTTACAGACTCCGCTAACCCGGAAGTAGTACCTCAGGTCAAGAACTTTACCTCAGGATAAACAGAAATTGTGTGGCAGTGGTGCAGCGGCAGCAGGAGGCTCCATTAGCTAAAGTGGTACCTCAGGTTAAGAACAATTTCAGGTTAAGAAAGGACCTCTGTAACGAATTAAGTTTGTAACCAGAGGTACTACTGTACTGCTGTAGCACAGCGGTCACCAAACTATTCGGGACCATGAAAACATTTGGAATTTTGAAAGTTCCGTGGGCATCACTCCCTCTGGTTGTTACCCCATCCCATTACTCTCCCTGTCCAGAGAGAAAGAGAGGAAGTGTGTGTGCATACATGAACACACTCACACACATGCATGCACACAAAAATGTGTGCATGCTCATCTATGCCAAAACACACACAGCTTTCCCAATGGATCTGGTTTAGATCCAGGATAATTGAAATGGATAGTCCTGGATTTGCATGATTTCAGTGTTCCCCCAAATCAAAACACTAAATGGATATACAGCATAGTGGTAGACTGTGCTGTTTGGGATGCAGGGGGGGGGCTGTGGTTTAAACCATTGAGCCTCTTGGGCTTGCTGATCAGAAGGTCGTGGTTCAAATCCCCTGTTGCTCTGTCCCAGCTCCTGCCAACCTAGCAGCTCGAAAGCACACCAGTGCAAGTAGATAAATAGGTACCACTGTGGTGGGAAGGTAAAGGGCATTTCCATGCGCTCTGGTTTCCGTCACGGTGTTCCGTTGTGCCAGAAGCAGCTTAGTCATGTTGGCCACATGACCCAGAAAGCTGTCTGTGGACAAACGCCAACTTCCTCTTGGCCTGAAAGCAAGATGAGCGCCGCAACCCCATAGTCACTTTTGACTGGACTTAACCGTCCAGGGGTCCTTTACCTTTTACCTTTAGACTGTGCTGTAAAAATCACAGGTCTGGTGCTTGCTGGCACCACAGAAACATTGATCCAAGTCGCATATCCTTATAGACCCTCAAGTTATTTTATGTAGGCTGACATCAAAACCACAAACAGGTCACAATAGCTCTGTGGCATGGGTTGTGTAGACCTGCCCAAGATAACCCAGCAAACCTCACGGCAAGAGCATCACAATGTTTTTTCCCCTTCTTAGTTGGTTCTCTTTTATAATTACCGTCAAAGTGTTTTCTGGAGCTTGCCCATGAATTCCACTGCCGCCACCCCTGTCCTACCCCACCCAGACTTCTGCTTATGGCTTTACAATTCAAAGGGCTAATTGCCAGATGCAGAGGCTCATGCATTTTTCATTGCCCGTGATTTGGGCAAATCCCAACGGGCCAGCAATATATTCATGAATTCGCTCAAGGGCACATACCTGACAGACGACGTACATAATATTTTGAACTGTTCAACCAGTTATTTTTAACGAAGCTGAGGAGCAGGTTTCATACTAATGCAAGATTAGAATTAGAAAAACAAAATGCAGGCATTGCAATATTTCTGCATGGAGAGGCAGCTGAGAATTAAAGAATGAACATGAGGCTTTATTCATGGTTACTGTTGTTGCTGTTTTTCCCGCAGCAAAAGACTCATCTTACTAGAAGAAATAATGACAAAATGCATAGAATGTGTATGGAAATATTGGCATGCAATCTAAAACCACAATGGGTGAATGCATCATTCTAAAGCCAACAGTACACTGAGGGCAGGAAATGATATTAAATTGCAGGATCAATAAAAATAAAACAGAACACAAAGCAGCAGAACACGCACATTAATATTTGCAGAGATTTTAAACAGAAATGATCACCTCCCCCCATCTTTAGGAATTCAGTTTGAAAAGGGGCAAACAAATCGCACAATGCTATTTAAATTGACATTGCATTTTCCACTGACCTGATCTGTGTGTGCATGTTGGTTTAACAGGCACTCAGTCTGTAAGAAACATTGCCATTCCAACAACTGTTGAGTCTGTTAATAAAAGGCTTAAGAATCAGGTGTTCACCAGAATATACTATATGTAGCACAGCTATGCCAAGGGGCTAAGAGGTAAATTTGGGAAGAGTGAAGACCAGAAATTATGCTCTATGGAGCATAGGAAGGAAAGAGAGGGAAGTGCAAAATTCAGAGAGCATATTTGCCAAAGGGGAAAGGTAAAGAAAGAAATAAGGTAAAGGGATCCCTGACCATTAGGTCCAGTTGTGACCGACTCTGGGGTTGCGGCGCTCATCTCACTTTATTGGCCGAGGGAGCCGGCGTACAGCTTCCGGGTCATGTGGCCAGCATGACTAAGCCGCTTCTGGTGAACCAGAGCAGCGCACGGAAACACCGTTTACCTTCCCGCCAGAGCGGTACCTATTTATCTACTAGCACTTTGACGTGCTTTTGAACTGCTAGGTTGGCAGGAGCAGGGACCGAGCAACGGGAGCTCATCCTGTTGCAGGGATTCGAACCGCTGACCTTCTGATCAGCAAGTCCTAGGCTCTGTGGTTTAACCCACAGCGCCACCCGCATCCCTAAAGAAAGAAATAGGGAGAAACAAAAGAATTGCCCAGTTGGGATCAGCCTTGTCTTGGTAAGGGTTGCTCTTGGAAGAAACAGGTCCACACTTTGGGGGTACTCCTGGATTCAACACTATCACAAATGCTTTTTTCCAGCACTGGCTGGTTCTCCAGCTACAGCCCCTTTTGGGCAGAGAGGACTTGGCTGTGATAACTTGGCCACAGTGTGATAACTTCCATATTTGATTATTGCAGTGCACTC
Source organism: Podarcis raffonei (assembly GCF_027172205.1). NCBI lineage: Eukaryota > Metazoa > Chordata > Lepidosauria > Squamata > Lacertidae > Podarcis > Podarcis raffonei. The sequence goes on from NC_070603.1 coordinate 18,070,829, forward strand.
TACATGGGGCTGTCCTCAAAGATGACCCAGAAACTTCATTTGGTCCTAAATGCAGCAGGCAGATTATTGTCTAAGGTTCCACTTACATCACATATAACCCCTGTCTTAAAACAGTTGTGTTGGTTGATAATTCATTTCCAGGCCCAATTCAAAGGGTTTAAAGCCCTGAACAACTCAAACCCTAAATATCTGAAAAAGCACCTCCTTCCTACATACACTTTTGGGTGTTAAGATCAGCAGAGGGAACTCTCTTGGTAGTTCCACCACCCTCAGAAACTTGTTGTGGAACTCACAGTTTTCATTATACAGTTCTACACCTTCATTTTACAGTTGTTGCTGAATGCTGAAGGCACACTTTTTACACTTGAAATTGTGTATTTTCAGGACTCATCCTATTTTTTGTGATTGGGGAATGCTTGTTGTGCTGCATTCTGGCATGGTGAATTAACTGTGCACCGTCCCTCTTTACAACTTGTTCTCCAGACTCCCTCCTCCTTTTCTTGTACAATGGTACCTCGGGTTACATACGCTTCAGGTTACAGTCTCCGCTAATCCAGAAATAGTACCTTGGGTTAAGAACTTTGCTTCAGGATGAGAACAGAAATCGTGCTCCTGCGGTGCGGCGGCAGCAGGAGGCCCCATTAGCTAAAGTGGTGCTTCAGGTTAAGAACAGTTTCAGGTTAAGAATGGACCTCCGGAATGAATTAAGTACTTAACCCGAGGTACCACAGTATTTGGCTAGGGGGAAGGGGGGGAACCCTGCAGCAGGCTTGGGTGACAAGCCTTGCTCAGTAACTATGAAGAATCACGTTAATAAATCAGTGAACTTACCAACACCCTCACCATTCTAAACTCATTGTTTGTTTGTTTGTTTTTAAAAAAACGTCAGTACATTGATCATTATTTCCATTTTACCCTATACACAGTTTTCAAAAGTACCCAAGCATATTACAGGCTGCAACCAATAACACTCGGATTTTCAAAATCAAGGTAGGCACTCATCAATATCATATATCTCAACAGATGATTATAAAATATGGGGTTGCATTCAATGTTAACGTTTGATCTTAGATACTGAATGAACAAAGAACCCATAGTATTAGTCTAATCAAGTGAATTCATGCCTTAATGAACAATTAGCATATGAGCCCTCTTCCTTTAGAAGTTAGTTCCCTTGACATTTGAAACAGACCAGGCTTTCACAATATTTTCTTTTGTGCATAAAAAATAGCTATGCCCTAACGAACCAATGCACACTGATGCAGCTCCTCCGTGTGCCCATTCTAAACAGGTTTCACTGTAATTAAAAGTAAATGCTAGTCTACACAACATGAACTCTGAGCCAGCTCTGCTTGGGACAAGGCCAATGCAAGGCTGTGTGCAGTGCATATTATTCTGTTATCTGACCACACACTTGATGGTGAATGAGTGGTGAATTTTGCAGTGGGTTTTTGCATGTCGATATCCAGCACTTCCCCCATTCCCAGTGATAACCCCAGAATGGCTGGGGTTGTTGTTGTTGTTGTTGTTAAATTGTTGTTGTTGTTTAGTCGTTTAGTCGTGTCTGACTCTTCGTGACCCCATGGACCAGAGCACGCCAGGCATTCCTGTCTTCCACTGCCTCCCGCAGTTTGGTCAAACTCATGCTGGTAGCTTCGAGAACACTGTCCAACCATCTCGTCCTGTGTCGTCCTCTTCTCCTTGTGCCCTCCATCTTTCCCAACATCAGGGTCTTTTCCAGGGAGTCTTCTCTTCTCATGAAGTGGCCAAAGTATTGGAGCCTCAGCTTCAGGATCTGTCCTTCCAGTGAGCACTCAGGGCTGATTTCCTTCAGAATGGATAGGTTTGATCTTCTTGCAGTCCATGGGGCTCTCAAGAGTCTCCTCCAGCACCAGAATTCAAAAGCATCAATTCTTCGGCGATCAGCCTTCTTTATGGTCCATATTATTAAATAGGACATCCCTATTTTCATTGGAGAACTGTTGGAGGGTATGCATGGAGTATGGCTCTTCCTCTGATATATAGCCAGCTAAGCCTCCCTTCATTGCTTGAACAAGACCGAGGAGAATGAGACCTTCTGCAGTGGCAAACCATTACAGCCTGGCCTCATAATACAGAACACATTTTCCTTGGCAGGCGTAGGCGTTCATCTTATTATTCAATCAAGCTTATTTTTAAACAGAGGGAAACTATTTCGCGAATTGGTATTTGCAGCCTGTTAACATTTGCATGCAATTGACAGGCAAATGTGAGGCTGTCTAAAGCAAAATAATCATTTAGTCAAGCCGTATCCTTAAAACATTCCCCCCCCCATTAGCATTTAATGTAAAAAGCAAGCATTTGAATATGCTGCCTGACGCATCCTTTTCACAAGCTTATTCAGCACCACCATAGACAAAGCGCAGACAAAGTCGAACTGCTGTTTTGCCATTTTTCATCATTGACAATGTCACTATACCTTCTGTGAAAGCAGTCTTTCTGGAAGAGCAGGTGCCTGGCAGAGAAGTGGTTCCTAACTGAAAGGAGCAGAATTGCTTTCTCAGATCCATGGGCTTTGCGATTTGGACAAAAATTCAATTTCCAACCATTTGCCCAGGCGAACACCCTTTGTAGGTTTTCTGCTGCTTACTGGCCATAAAGGCCAGAAGACAAGAAAAGCAATACTTAACACTGACAGCTATCTGGCAGCCCACAAACGTGCCACATGGACGCATGCTGGCTTTTCACGCACTTCTATGTGTCTTGCATTTGCAAGGATACATCATCACCTTGCATCATCAGAGTGACAAGGAAGACACCTGATGACCTCACTTTACAGATGCCTTCTTACGACATTTTTGACAGTGGCTATCAGGTTGCATTATATTAAGGCTCATGGAGGAGAAGCTGTCATGGACTACTGGCCACAATGGCTATGTTCTGCCTCCACTGTAGTACACCAAATGAGGAGGAAACAAGACAAGAAGGAAGGAAAATGGATGTGATGGAAACACAGGGCAGCTTCTGGAGGCATTAAGATGGCATTACCTGCAGCTCCTGCACCACCTATGTCCTGAAGGACCAGACTGTCAGTCTGGGGAAGCTTTCGGATCCAGCATTGTCATGCCAGCTCCATTGCAGATGATCAAAGACAACTCTGTTGCCTTCAGCAGCACATAAATTGGTCCCTTCCTGGCGCTATTGGAAATAAATCGCTAAAGTGGGGAAACTTTTCCATACACTGAAAATGTTTGCAGACAGTGCTCCCCTTTCAGCTCAGTTTCCTCTGCTACTCGTTGTGAGACCTCAGAAAGGGAAAAGGTAATGGACCCCTGGATTGTTAAGTCCAGTCAAAGGCAACTATGGGATTGCGTTGTAAGCCGCCTTGAGAACTGACAGGTAAAAAGGCAAGGTAAAAATAAATATGTAGTACTTGGGTATCGAAGCACAAATGAAAAATTTCCCAGAAGACATGGGCTTAAAATAGGGTGGGAGAAGGAATAGAAAAATATGAGGATGTAGAGCTCTGCCTGGAGGCTCCCCTAGACTGTGCTTTAGTGTGAAAACAGAAGCATGATAAGCAATGGTGGAAGGGAAAAGGTGCCATGTTGTGTTGAGTTGTTCACAACCTCCCCCTGTCAGAACAGTAAGATCCATGCGGGTCCCATGAGGACTATGAGGCAGTGAAAAGGTAAAGGACCCCTGGAGGGTTAAGTCCAGTCAAAGGCGACTATGAGGTTGTGGCGCTCATCACGCTCTCAGGCTGAGGGAGCCAGCGTTTGTCCACAGACAGCTTTCTGGGTCATGTGGCCAGCAGGAGTAAAATGCTTCTGGCGCAACGGGACACCACGACGGAAACCAGAGCGCGCAAAAACACCATTTACCTTCCCACCACAGTGGTACCTATTTATCTATTTGCACTGGCCTGCTTTCGAACTTCTAGGTTGCCAGGAGCTGGGACAGAGCAGCGGGAGCACACTCCCACTCCGTCGTGGGGATTTGAACTGCCAGCCTTCTGATTGGAAAGCCCAAGAGGTTCAGTGGTTTAGACCACAATGCCACCCGCATCATATAATTTGGGGAAGGGCCATGGTTCAGTGGTAGAGCAAGAGAGACCCTAGGTTCAATCTTTGGCATCTCCAGGTATGTCCAGGAAAGATTCCCTATCTGAGACCTTGGAGAGTAGTAGCTCAGCAGCTACTTATGTTCCTGTGCTCCAGTTTCAGGTTTTTTAAGCAATTGGCACCAAATCTGATAGGAACTGCACGCCTAACTTCTTAAAACACCTCGGAGAAACACACGGTCATCTTCTGTTATTTACTGTATTTTTCACTCCATAAGACGCACTTTTCCCCTCCTAAAAAGTAAGGGGTAATGTGTGTGCGTCTTATGGAGCGAATGCAGGGGGGAGGCAGGCGCACCTCTTGCAGGCTTTTCCCCAGGAGGGAGAAGGGACTGACGCAGCCAGTCAGTCCCTTCTCCCTCCTCGCAGAAAAGCCCGCAGGAGCCGTGCGCTCCTTAAAGGGTGTGCGGCTCCTGTGGGCTTTTGAGGGAGGTGGGGGTATTGCCATAGCCGCGCACGGCCTCTCCCGGCCGGAGAGGTTGCGCGCGGCTAAAGAGGAAGCCAAGATAGCGAGCGGGATCCATCCTGCTTGCTGTCTTGGCTTCTGCCATATCTGTGTGCAGCCCCTCCGGCCGGCTATGGCTTCTTTAGCCCCGCACAGCCTCTCCCGGCTGGAGAGGTTGCATGCAGCTAAAGAGGAAGCCAAGACAGCGAGCGGGATCCATCCCGCTTGCAGTCTTGGCTTCTTTGCTCTTTGGGGCTGGGGGGGGAAAAGATTTTTTTCCTTGATTTCCCCTTCTAAAAACTAGGTGCGCCTTATGGTCTGGTGCGCCTTATAGAGCGAAAAATACAGTAGATTCCTGCATGGCATTTGTGATTGCAGCCCTCCGAACGTCTTCACCTAGCACTAAAAATAAAACCTTCATTATTGTCTGTTCACATGTTTTCCTTTTGTCTCATTGATCCCAGCCCGCCTCCTGCCCGAGTCTAACACTTCCAGGGAGTGATAAACACTTGTACTCCCCTCTTATGGTTTTAATTAGAATAATGGTGTGGCCTTTTGTACCCTGATAAACGTTTAATTTTGTGCATGTAACTGGGAGCTGCAGACATGCTGACCTCTTAAGATTATATACCGGCAAGGCTGTGCCTTTCCCTGACTTGTGCACATTATTGGGTGATTGCGGACAGATTGTTATATAAAGAGAAAGGGGAGGGGGGAGTGCTGGACTTTGCTAAGCAGACTGTGTGTGCGCGTGGATTTTCAATCTGCAATTTGCCTCCAGTAATGCGACATAGCACTTCTGTTCAGAAACATTTTCAAACTTTTATCCCATTGCATTGGGCTGGGCCTGAAGGCCAGTGATTGTGGTAGTGAGTTGTCAGCAGCATTTGATGTAACCAAGCAAGTTATTGGTAGGACGGGCAAATCTGTTTATCTCAGTTTCTCATTTTAAGTTCTGTTCTCTATATTTCCACAAGTTTGCAGATCTGTCTTTGAAGAGCCTCATGAAAATTTGGCGGCATTTTAGTTCTCATCTTCCCAAGATTACACATTGTTTTTGCAAGCCTGATATAATGCATTTTTCTATCTTCACTAGTATATGCATTTTTAATACATATATTCCTTAATATTACCACTTCTTCACACTCCTTGGTGGAAGAAACACATTCCAAAATTCAGAGATGTGCAGATTTGGAAGGAAAGCTGGGTTTCAGTTTGCCTATTGTTTCAGAAGGTGAGGATTACATAGTTTTACATTAAAAAGTGAACTGAATTTCTCCCCCTTCCCTAGTTATCTGGTCTACTTCTAATTACTAAAATCATAAAATCTTAGAGTTGGAAGAGACCCAAGGATCATCTATTTCAACCCAATGCAATGCAGGAATCTCAGCTAAAGCATCCAGCACAAACTGGATTCCTAAATTCAGCAAGAACCTACCTGATTTGGCACTATCTGACACAATATGCATACTGAGGGCTTATTCACACTTCCTGTCCTCCATCCAATCCAGCCAGTGGCCAGGGATGATGGACATTGTAGCCCTGTTGCAGTTTGGACATTCCCCCATCCTTGCTGTAGACTATCTCACCAGAGTGGTGCATGTTCTAGTTTTCTACTGCTTGGACTACTGCAATGCACTCTGTGTGGGTCTACTTTGAAGGTGACCCGGAAACTATAACTAATCCAGAATGTAGCAGCTTGACTAGTGACTGGGAGCTGAGACCATATAAGACCAGTCCTGAAAGACCTACATTGACTCCCAGTATGTTTCCGAACACAACTCAAAGTGCTTGCACTGACCTTTAAAGCCCTAAACGGCCTTGGCCCAGGATACCTGAAGAAGTGTCTCCACCCCCATCATTCAGCCCGGACACTGAGGTCCAGCTCCGAGGGCCTTCTGGTGGTAACCTCACTGCAAGAAGTGAGGTTGCAGGGAACCAGGCAGAGGGCCTTCTCAGTAGTGGTGACCGCCCTGTGGAATGCCCTCCCATCAGATGTCAAGGAAATAAACAACTATCTGACTTTTAGAAGACATCTCAAGGCAACCCTGTTTAGGCAAGTTTTTAATGTTTGATGCTTTCTCTTCTTTTTAATATTCTGTTGGGAGCCACCCAGAGTAGCTGGGGAAACCCAGCAGGATGGGCAGGGTATAAAAAATGATGATGATATACAGTGTAAAGGTTTAACTCCAGTACAATTGGCAAAGATATATCATAATAGTGACAACTTATGTTGGAAATGCAAAGAAAAAGAAGGTACCTTTTATCATATGTGGTGGACCTGCCCCAAGATGAAAGACTTCTGGGAGAAGATTTATAATGAACTGAAAAAAAATGTTGAAATATACATTTATTAAGAAACCAGAGGCCCTTCTTCTTGGAATAACAGGTTTGGAATTGCCCAAGAAAGATGTTAAATTGTTTTTGTATGCCACAACTGCAGCAAGAATTTTGTTAGCAAAGAATTGGAAAACACAAGAAGTACCAACAGTGGAAGATTGGCAGATGAAGATGATGGATTTTTCGGAGCTAGCCGACCTGACCGGAAGAGTCCGCGACCAGAAGGAGGAGTACCAGGAAGAATGGATGAAATGTAAAGATTACTTAGCTAAATATGTTACAATAACTTAATTGGAAAAGCTTGCAAATATTAGATAGGCTTAGGATTTAAATAAGGATAGGAATTAAGATGTTTAAAGCTAAATTAGAAAGAATGAAAGATGTTAAGTGATCAAGTTAAGTTTTTTGAGAAAATTGATATATAGTGAAATTCAACCAGGGGGATATGAGGAAGTCACTTAACAATGTTATTAAGATTGGTTTAATTACAACTATGATGTTTGTTTGTTTGTTTGTTTTAATTTTTTTGGAAAATTAATTTTAAAAATTGGAAAAAAAAGATGATGATGGTGATGGTGATTACCTGATCTTGTCTAATAACAGATCTGCATTTACATTGTTTTCCTTGGCAAAAAATTTTTAAGCCGCATACAGGAAAGTACTGGGTCTTCCTTCCTATGTGCTTTGCTGAGGAAAGCACTGCTTTGAACATGTATGCAACATTCTCAACTGGCACACTTTGTGCATAAAGCACACCTTTAATGATACAGAGCTATGTTCATCACCAAGGCTGACTAGCAGAGAAGTTGACTGCCTAAGCAACCTGTCTCTTCCAAAGCAGGCACTAATCCCATTACAGCTGCTGGATTCCTGTCTTTTCCTTTCAGTAGCTGGAGTGAGACTCATTTGAGACAAGATTGGTTTTGCAACCTAAATTCTGCAAGGCAAGTGAATTTGCTTGAAGCATTCAAGAAATGTCATGTAACCCTTGCAGGGGACACACACACACTCTTTAAAAAAACACACACCAAAAAACTGTAGTTTGCATTTAGTAATTCAGTCATTGAAATAGTTACACATTTAGATGAGTCACCCTCTTGAAATCTTTATTCATGAAATTGAGCTACTTCTGATACAACGTTCTGGGGGCATTAAGTCTTTTGAAGTGGGTGGCAATGACTTTTGAGTTTCTATCTTTTTTATGTTTTACCGATTTTAAAAACAAAACAAAACAGTCAACAAAAACAGTCCAAAATCGACACATATTACAAAAAAAGATTTAGATTCATACATAGCTGATTCCAACATGACTTCCAATCACCCCACTGTGGTTCCTAAATTGCATTTTCGACTACGCACTTTATCTCTCCTAAGTTATTTCAGTTGTATTGGTTTTGTAAAATTCTCTTATTTCATGTGGAAGTCAATCCAGGCCTGCAAAAGAATTTAGATTTTTACCATGTTCTTTTAAGTATACTCTGGGTTTCTATCCTTGTGGGTGATACAGAAATGTCGTCTTATCAGCAAGGGTTACAATCCAGCTCTCTTAAAATGAACAGGAATCGTGATGTAGAGCTTAATGAAAAGAAGACTGTACTCATGAACTTTAGGATTCGTGCCAGCCTCCTCTGAATAGGCAGAATTGTCTTCTTTTTTTAGAGGGCATCATTGATCTTGAGATAGCACTTTTCTAGTCAAAGATATGCAAGTGCAAAAAGACTACTAGGAACATAGGAAGATACCTGCTGAATCAGGGCAATGGCCTTTTTGGTCTAGCCTCATGTTTTCACAGTGGCCAACCAGATTCCTGTAGGAAACCCACTAGCGGGATTTGAGAACAAGAGTGCTGTCCCCTCCTGTGATTTCCTCATGTGGCAGCAAGGTTTGTGGAAGCCAGTTGCTAGAAACTATAGGAGGGGAGAAGGCTCTTGCACTTGAATCCTGTTGTGGGTTTTGCACAGGCATCTGGTAAGGACAGAATGCAGGACTAAGGTAAAGGAATAGGGAGAGGGGGAAGAGGACACACTGGCACCAAATGATGTTTATTGCTCTAATGGGAATTTCACTAAGAGCTGGAATGCTGCTTCTGCTGCTGTAAAGAAGTAAAAGATGCGGGAAAAGTTTTCTGTAAAAGGAACTCTGCTGCAGAAAGAAATGAAAACAAAAGAGTAGATGCTCACACACCAACAGAGGCGGTCTCCACCATTCCTCCTCTGCCCTGACACTTTCTTCCTAAGCCACTGCTTGGCTCTTAGATTCCTCAGTATGCAACACATGCCATTGACAGAAGCAGCAGCTTGGTGACCGAATCTGATTGTGTTCAGCGATGGGAGGTTTCCTGTGAGCAACTTCTGATATTTCCATTGATCAAAGTACAAAGCAGAACAGCTAAAGGGAATATGTGAGAAAGTATTGAACGAAAGTCCTTCTTCACTCAGGGATTAGCAGTTGGCACAACGGGAAGCAGTCCTGCTAAGCTGAGAGTGAGGAGAGGCAACTGATGGTGGTGACTGTGTAAAGAAGAAGAAAGGCAGGACTCAGACAGTGCCTGGCTTACCCTGTTTGTTACTAAATGAAAAAGCTACACAGCTGTATGCTGGCCATGTAAGATAATGGCAAAGTGACTGAGGTCTGCATCAAGGAATCTCCTGTTCAGATCTCACCTGTAGCTTGAACTCTGTAGGTGGCTTAGGGCAGGTAACCTGACATCTCTCAGCCAGAGCCACATTTGCAATACGAGTCAATAACACTGACCTGCCTTAAAGAGTTTTTGAAACATTATAGCATTATATCCTGGAAAATGAATGCAAGACATATTGAAAACACTGTGTAAAATATTATGCCATAGGAAATGTTTCACCCTCTATTCTGACTAAAATCGTAAGAATGTTAAAGTTCCTGGTATGCCCCCCCCCGGAGGACCTTAAGGCCCCCAAATAATAACATTTTGGAGGTCCCGGGTCGCAAGATGGTTAGATTGGTCTCAACTAGGGCCAGGGCCTTTTCAGTACTGGCCCCGACTTGGTGGAATGCTTTGTCACAAGAAACCAGGGCCCTGCGGGACTTGACATCTTTCCACAGGGCCTACAAGACAGAGCTGTTCTGTCTGGCCTTTGGTTGGGCTCAGTCTGACCCTTATGTTTCCCTCACCTTATGGTCTTGATTTTTTGGCTACTTTTAAAACGAGGCTGCATTTTAAATTGCATTTTAGATTGGCTTTCCCCCCTTCCCCTTTCATGTTTTTTACTGTGATTTTATTGGTGTTAGCCGCCCTGAGCCCGGCTCTGGCCGGGGAGGGCGGGTTATAAATAAACATTATTATTATTATTATCATCATCATCATCATCATCATCATCATCATCATTATTGAGGTGGAGGGAACGTTCTTTCATATGTGGTGGACTTAGAAAAGAGTAAAAGAGTATTGGGAAATGATCCATAATGAAAAAAAATGGTTAAAAGTACTTTCAAAAAACCCCCAAAACAGAGTCCTTTCTATTGGGGATAATTCAGACTAAAATTCCCAGGTGTTAAAAAAGGTTATTTATGTATGCCATTACTGTGACCTGTTAGCCCCAAAATGGAAAACAAGCGAGGTGCCAACCAAAGAAGAATGGCAGCTTAAGTTGACAGAATATGCACAACTCATAGACTTAGCATATAGAATAAGAGAAAAAGAAGAACATACGTTTAGAGAAGATTGAAAAACGTTTATTGAATATATGGGAAATAATTGTGTACAGCTGAAAACACTGGCAGCATTAAGATAAATTCAACAGTGTAAAAAAGTTTTGACGGATGCAATAGGGGAATACTGAATGGTATAAAGGTAAAGGTAAAGGGACCCCTGACCATTAGGTCCAGTTGTGGCCAATTCTGGGGTTACGGTGCTCATCTCGCTTTATTGGCTGAGGGAGCCGGCGTACAGCTTCCAGGTCATGTGGCCAGCATGACTAAGCCACTTCTGGCGAACCAGAGCAGTGCACAGAAATGCAGTTTACCTTCCCGCAGGAACGGTACCTATTTATCTACTTGCACTCAGGGGGATTCGAACTGCCAACCTTCTGATCGGCAAGTCCTAGGCTCTGTGGTTTAACCCACAGCGCCACCCGTGTCCTACTGAATGGTATAGTTTTTGTAAAATATGCAGGGGTTATGATATGTAAAATGAACCATGGAAAGAGAAGAAGGGAAGTCATTGATATCTTAAGGATGTAAAATGAGTATTTTAAATTGTAAAACAGAAAACTTAATAAAATTATATACAAAAAAAGAACGTAAGAATGTTAGAATAGCCCAGCTAAATTAGACCAGTGGCCAATCTAGTTTAGCATGGAAAGCCTGCAAGCAGGACTGGAGAGCAAGAGTGAGTATTTGAGTGTTTGGGTGGGGGAGGGAGGCTCATTTAATTTCATTATACACGGGTTATACTATGGCAATAAAGGTATTATTATTATTATTATTATTATTATTATTATTATTATCATTATTACTCTCCCATCCTGCCATTTCCAGCAACTCGAAGGCAGAAGATATTCATCAAAACTAGAAGCCATCAATAGGCTTCTCCTCTATGAATCTCTCCAATCTTTTTTTTTAAAAAAGCTATCTAAGTTGGTGGTCATCTCTGTCTCCTGTGGGAACAATTTCCATAGTTTCACTATGAGCTATGTGAAGAAATACTTGTATCAGTCCTGAATCTCCTGATATTCAGCTTCATCGAATGTCTATGCACTTTAGTGTCAAGAGAGAGGGAGAAAACTTTCACAATTTAAGCTGATAAAATACTCAAAGTTTGTTCACCTGTGAATCTCCAGCCTGAGCTCTAATTGGAGCTGTCCAAGGTCCTGTTTGAAACTGGAGCTTTTTCCTGGAACTTTAAGCCCCATTAGTACTGCCTCCTGGGGCTTGAGCCTTCTTCTGTCTGTGACTTCAGTCTGGAACAAAACACTGTGCAGAGTCTGCCCATCACCATTAAGTTTGGATGGAAAAGGGATGATAATAATAATAATAATAAAAATATCATTTATACCCTGCCCATCTGGCTGAGTTTCTCCATACACTCCGGGTGGCTTCTAAATAAAGACTAAAAGTACATTAAAACATCAGTCATTAAAAACTTCCCTAAAAAGGGCTGCCTTCAGATGTCTTCTAAACATCAGATACTTGTTTATTTCCTTGACATCTGATGGGAGGGCATTCCACAGGGTGGGCGTCACTACCGAGAACGCCCTCTGCCTGGTTCCCTGCAACCTCACTTCTCACAGTAAGGGAACCGCCAGAAGGCCCTTGGAGCTGGACCTCTGTGTCTGGGCTAAATGATGGGGGTGGAGATGATCCTTCAGGTATACTGGGCCGAGGCCGTTTAGGCTTTTAAAGGTCAACACCAATACTTTGGTGTTGAATTGTGCTTGGAAATGTACTGGATGGTGGAAGATGTTGCAGGGATAGATAGATGGGTGGCACCAGGGAAGCCTCTTCCAAACAGAAGTTTGAGCAGGCTTTGTGGAATGGTATTGTGGAGTGCTGAATGCTGAAATTCATATTCTGAATGCTCATCCACTACTTCTGATATTTAGTGCCATCACAATCCAACAGATTGCAGTATCTCAGAGTCAGCCTTCCTTGGGGTCTTCACCACCCTCACCTCTATTCACACATTCTTCTGGAGCAGAGTCTGGGATGAGCTGGCAGTGGAGTCTGATGGCTGCGAGGAAATGAAGTTGGCACAAAAGCCAAGACACTTACCCATGGCTCCTCACCCACTGAGGGCCCTGTGCCTTCTTCACTTTTGCTTCCAGGGCCATTTTGTTCAACATGTAATGGTAAGTGGGTGATGAGTGGGTTAATGTGACTTTCTCGAATGAGCAATGATAGTCACCTAGAGATATGATGGTATCTTCTGAGTTCTGCTTCATTTTCCATGGGGTTTCACTGTCACTTGTGAACTCAACGTAAGGGAGACATAAACAAATGGAAGACACAACAACCTTGAAGCCTGTACATATATTTTGTTAAAGGATGAGTGGCAGATTCTAAGACACAGATGAATATCTGAAAGCAGTATCATCATCAACATAATTTATTACGGTCAAAGACCAGCTCGAAAAGCACAACTGGGACAGCTTTCACAAGAATAAAATATACATGTAAAGCAATGCACTACAACAGCTTAAAGATTAAAATCTAAGATAAGCGCATATACACATAAAGACCTAAAAATTTGGGCTACCATACAAATTGGCCCTGACATCCTGGAGGCCGACTTTGACTGTTTTCCTTGCAATCTAATTTGTTTCAGGGAGTGGTCTACACCTGCAAATCTGTGCGCAGAATCTGGCGACCATCCAGGTCGTCTTGTGGTCTTTGCCTAAGAGGAGAAAACTGAGTTATCTGGAAGGTCAGCAAGCCTCACCAGCTGGGGGTCAATGGTATCTCTGTGTACCTCGTCATAAAAGGGACATCTAAAAAATAAATGTTTGGGGCCTCCTATTTCACCTAATGGGCAGGCGCAAAGTCTCTGAGCATACTGAACTTTTCCAAATGCTCCTTCCAAAACCGGCGAGGGCAAGGCCGAGCTTTCTGAAAGCAATATAATTTAATTTGAACTCCCAAAATCCAGAGATAAATTCAGGTGAGGAGACATAATCACTAGAAATAGAACATGAATCACATTGCATCCATACAGCAGCACCCTTTTGCATGTAGGCACCCATACATTAACCAACTTTGAAGAACTAATGACTATATATATATATATATATGTATATAGCTATATCTATATTTATCTAATAACAACATAGTATTTAGTTATATTAGAAGGAGTGTGTGTATCTATAATGCTGTTATTACCTGGTCTCAGTAATTGAAAGGATTGCTCATACTTTTTCTAAAATAAAAAGATGTGTTGGCATATTCTTGGAAAGAGAAAATGGGTTTTTATAGGCCATTAGGCTGTGGTTATTCATAGGAATTCTCAAGCTGTTTGTTTTGCAGTTGCTGGGTTGTAATTGAGGTCTGCTCTGTCAGAGCATTGTCATCCTGAGGCTTTCTAATAAATGGGACTTCCATTAGCCCCGATGAACAAAAAGGAATTATCTTCATCAAGATGAAATGTGTTGACATTTCTGGGAAAGCGTCAACAAGGAAAAACAAACCTTTCAGCATCTTACAGGCAGTTCTCCAGTGTGTTTCTTTTTTATTCGGCAGTGACCTCCGAAGGTATAGGGACCCAGGGACCCCTGACCGTTAGGTCCAGTTGTGGACAACTCTGGGGTTGCAGCGCTCGTCTGGCTTTACTGGCTGAGGGAGCTGGCGTACAGCTTCTGGGTCATGTGTCCAGCATGACTAAGCTGCTTCTCGCGAACCACAGCAGTGCACGGAAATTCCGTTTACCTTCCCGCCAGAGTGGTACCTATTTATCTACTTGAACATTGACATGCTTTTAAACTGCTAGGTTGACAGGAGCTGGGACTGAGAAACGGGAGCTCACCCCATCGCAGGGATTCGAACCGCTGACCTTCTGATCGGCAAGCCCTAGGCTCTGTGGTTCAAGCCACAGCGCCACCCGCGTCCCTAGCACCACCCGCATCCCTCCAAAGGTACGTCACAGATATTACCTGGGAGTCCCCATACATAATCCATCTCAAATATTTCCTTTTTGCGAAGTACATGCAACCACAGAGCCGAAACGCCAAATGATATTGTGTGCGTTTCCTTTTTAAGTGACTTTTCTGGGGGAGGTATTAACAATTACGGAAGGACAACACAGAAAACTGTGCATTGCCACTGTTCTCCAGTCTCCCCACCCCCTGCTTCATTTCTCTCTTTCCAGGTCTCCTTACCAGCAATACCAAGGAATAGCTTCCCTACACAGGATTGGAATTAAAAGTTTAACTGCAAGATTGATATAGTCCTGTCCCTGACATTTTAAGCTTGCGTTGATAGCCAGTGTTCAGCCTGTAATAAACCAGGTTATCTTTTTCAAGATTTGATTCAGCTGAAGGCTGAGTGGAAGATAAGCAATATTAATGTATTGAGCTGTTTAAACAAATTAGCGTAGAAGTTGACTCAAGAAGCCAGGAGAATAAATATCTGGTTCTCATTTTACACAGGCAGGTCTACAGTTTGCAGAGGGTGTTGTGTGTGTCCCCTCCCCATTTCTGTTCATCAGTTATGTCCTCTTGCTGTCATTAGGGCCTTTGGCGGCATTAAGAAAAGGCAGGCAAGATGGATTCAAATCTATCAAAGCACAAAAGCAGACAAATCTTCTTTGTAGCCCAAAATGAAATACAGACACACTTGGAGTTTTTTCAAAGTCCACCCCCTCCACAAACACTCTTTCCCGCCAGATATACATGATGAGAAATCATCAAAGTTCTGTGGGTTTCTTTCACTTTCTGCTTTATCTAAGTCTACAAAAATGGGGGAAAAAGTTCTCTTCTCAACAAAGAAGCCACACTTTACATTTCAAGATATTGACTGCTATTTTTGGGGAGGACTAGTTACTATTTATTTTTCATGACTATCTATGGGGAGAAGAAAAAAATCACCTACAAAATAATTATATACCCCCCTCAAAAAAAAATCATAGTTGTTGTTGTTTAGTCATGTCCGACTCTCCGTGACCCCATGGACCAGAGCACGCCAGGTACTTCTGTCTTCCACTGCCTCCCGCAGTTTGGTCAGACTCATGTTTGTAGCTTCGAGAACACTGTCTAACCATCTCATCCTCTGTCGTCCCCTTCTCCTTGTGCCCTCCATCTTTCCCAACATCAGGGTCTTTCCAGGGAGTCTTCTCTTCTCATGAGGTGGCCAAAGTATTGGAGCCTCAGCTTCACGATCTGTCCTTCCAGTGAACACTCAGGGCTGATTTCCTTAAGAATGGATACGTTTGATCTTCTTGCAGTCCATGGGACTCTCAAGAGTCTCCTCCAGCACCATACTTCAAAAGCATCAGTTCTTCGGTGATCAGTCTTCTTTATGGTCCAGCTCTCACTTCCATACATCACTACTGGGAAAACCATGGCTTTTACTATACGGACCTTTGTTGGCAAGGTGATGTCTCTGCTTTTTAAGATGTTGTCTAGGTTTGCCATCGTCTTTCTCCCAAGGAGCAGGCGTCTTTTAATTTCGTGACTGCTGTCACCATCTGCAGTAATCATGGAGCCCAAGAAAGTAAAATCTCTCACTGCCTCCATTTCTTCCCCTTCTATTTGCCAGGAAGTGATGGGACCAGTGGCCATGATCTTCGTTTTTTTGATGTTGAGCTTCAGACCATATTTTGCGCTCTCCTCTTTCACCCTCATTAAAAGGTTCTTTAATTCCTCCTCACTTTCTGCCATCAAGGTTGTGTCATCTGCTTATCTGAGGTTGTTGATATTTCTTCCGGCAATCTTAATTCCGGCTTGGGATTCATCCAGCCCAGCCTTTCGCATGATGAATTCTGCATATTAGTTAAATAAGCAGGGAGACAATATACAGCCTTGTCGTACTCCTTTCCCAATTTTGAACCAATCAGTTGTTCCATATCCAGTTCTAACTGTAGCTTCTTGTCCCACATAGAGATTTCTCAGGAGACAGATGAGATACCCCCTCAAAAAAAAAATCATATACCCCCCTCAAAAAAAAATCATAGTAGCATAGTCCTGGATCCTTTGATTGTAATGTTGCTTAAATGCCTGAAGGATTTACTCCATCACAGTTTTTATTTCTATTTCATAATACCAGAACTTGGGGACATCCAATGAAGCTGACTGTTGAAAGATTCAGGACAGACCAAAATAAAAATAAAAATAAGTACTTCTTCATACAGCACTTAGTTAAACTGTGGAACTTGCACCATCCACTGACAGCTACCAACTCAGATAGCTTTAAAGGGGAGTTATTCAAAGCAATGGAAGGTGAAAGCTATAAATGGTACTTGTCTTGATAGCTATGCCTCTCTGTACCAGTCACTAGGAAAAAACAGCAGAAGAGGGATATTGCCCTTCAGTCATTCTGGTGGGCATCTCAGAGGTATCTGCTTGGCCACTGGGATAACAGGATGATAGACTAAGATGATCAGACTTTGATCTGATCCAGAAGTGATCTTCTTGTGTTTTTAAATGACTCTCCTTTGCTCCCCACTCCATCCCACCCCCTTTATGGTCCCAGAAACATTTGATTTACCTGCACTATGGAGGGCACACATTGATGTATTCTCTCAGTGAAGTGTTGTCCATCCTCTCCACCAAGCATTAATTAGGAGCATGGCAAAGTTCACGTCACCCCACGGAAGAAAACAAAGGCCTCAAATTGTTTTTCATTCATTGTTAACTCCCCAGTCCCTATATTCTCCAATCTCTATACTCCCAAAATTTTGCAGGGATTTTACACTTTGCATACCCATGCAGAGCACCCTCCAAACCACAGAATGGTGTAGTAGTTAAGAGCGGTAGTCTCGTAATCTGGGGAACCGGGTTCGCATCTCCGCTCCTCCACATGCAGCTGCTGGGTGACCTTGGGCTAGTCACACTTCTCTGAAGTCTCTCAGCCCCATTCACCTCACAGAGTGTTTGTTGTGGGGGAGGAAGGGAAAGGAGATTGTTAGCCACTTTGAGACTCCTTAAGGGGAGTGAAAGGCGGAGTATCAAGTCCAAACTCTTCTTCTTCTACTCTTCTTCCTCTTTTAAGGAAAAAAGTTTTAAACTATTCTTCTATAAAAGCACTCTATCCGTTAGAACTTTTGCATTCTCCATTCACTCAGAAGGCACTGCTATGCCTGCCATTCAGCTCTGCCAAAATGAATAAATAAAGTTACAAGCATTTATTGATTGCAGTCAACAGGGAGACTTCTGAAATGTTATTAAGTGAACTAAAAGGTGTCTCTGATTCACATCAAAACCAAAAGTGCATTGCCTATTTGGGGCTCTGAGCTGAAGCAACCCCCAATTCAAGATTCCAAATTTGGTTGTGAACCATAATTTACAATGTAAAATTTGACACACTGGGGAGGACAGGGAATGGAAATGGAGACAAAGGTAAATAGTGAGTGAAATAATATGCAGTACAGTTACAAATGCTTAGGTGCTGTCAACACTGAGTTTGCTAGGATCACACTAAGACTGTCTTAGGAGGAGGGAGTTCCAGTGAAATGGTTGAGTTTAAACATGAATACAGTGGTACCTCGGGTTACAAACACCTCAGGTTACAAACGCTTCGGGTTACAGACTCCGCTAACCCGGAAATAGTACCTCAGGTTAAGAACTTTACCTCAGGATGAGAACAGAAATCGTGCAGTGACAGCACGGCGGCAGCGAGAGGTCCCATTAGCTAAAGTGGTACCTCAGGTTAAGAACGGTTTCAGGTTAAGAACAGACCTCCGGAACGAATTAAGTTCGTAACCAGAGGTACCACTGTAGTAATATAGAAAGGCAGTGTACATTAATACTAATTTGGTTAACTGTCTTCCTTTCTGTTCCCTCATGATGTGGATGGGTTGTCCACTTTGTAAATAGCATAAAATAAAGGGCAGTGTCTCTCTTTCTCTCTGTGTGTGCATTCATTGAAGTGAAAAACAATTTCTCTCATTTTATTTTGTTTTATAAATACAGCCAACTACAGTGGTACCTTGGGTTACAAACACTTTGGGTTACAGACTCCGCTAACCCAGAAGTAGTACCTCGTGTTAAGAACTTTACCTCAGGATGAGAACAGAAATCGCACAGCGGCAGTGCGGCAGCAGTGGGAGGCCCTATTAGCTAAAGTGGTACCTCAGGTTAAGAATGGTTTCAGGTTAAGAACAGACCTCCGGAACGAATTCAATCCGTAACCAGAGGTACCACTGTAGTAATCAGGTTGCACATCTCTACAGGAAGCAACCTGAATTTAGCATGATTTTAATACCACTCAATATCACTTAATCTTTTGATTATCATTTTGCAACCATTTTGAGGCTCATGTCATGACGCCCTAGTTCAGCTGCGGCCAATGCAGCGCTTACCACAGAGTGGTTTGCCCAGAGTTACCCTGTGAATTTCATGGCTGAATGGGGATGACCTCCCCTAATCTCTTACATCATGGTGGCAATTGAGTTGCTTGTTCTAGTCTTCCTTTTGCAGGGACAACGCCTAAGAGAATACAATACAAAAAAAAGAAATCAGTAGGTCTCTATTCTCAGAGATAATACAGTAAAATATGGTTCCCTTTAGAAAGATAAGTGTTTTCCAAAGTTGGGGGGGGGGAATAAACAGCAGAGTTCTCTATATTCGCTATTTCAGTCTGTGTTGTCAGGCTTGGTAAATTTTTAAGCAGCTGTCAAAGCAAATTTATTACAGAAGAGGCCTACATTCTTGCGTAATCCAGAAGGGAAAAGCCCCACTGAGTGATTTTACTTCATCCTTTGTCTGTACAACACTTTAAAAGCCTCACCTACTTAAGATTCAAGAGAAGCATTAGTCAAAATTTTCAGCTCTGGAAATTGTATATATATAGTCCTGACAGCTTAACTTCCAAGTTACCTTAAGTGACTTCTTGAAATGATAGAGGCTTTCTCTCTGTGTATACTGAAGAAGAATTGTGCATTCATGTGTAAGTTTGTAGCAAATAGTATGTTTCTTATATGTGGAACACAGGCCAGTCATTGGATTTTGAATAGAGCAGAACCCCCCAGAATGGATTGGGGTTTCTGTTCCTGCAGATAAAAAGTCCAAAATACCAAGAGGACCCCAATATCCTCTCCTACCAATTTTCTCATTGAAAGAACACCAGTAGATCCACAATTTTACTCTTTATGGGCTGCATAGTCTTAAGGGCTGCTCATACAATGGATATTTTTGGTAGTGATAGAGGATTGTGGTTCGAGGACCCGACCCCCGCAATGTGAAATGAATACACAAGGACACATGATATAAGGTTAATGGGCAAGGAAAGGCCACAACTTTATTGATTACAGCAGTGAAAAGGTATTGGCTTAGGCACTGGATCTCTAAAACAAGTGGGTTTATTCACCAGTAGGTGGAGCCTGTTGATGCTAATCCAACTATAGGCTCACCCCTGATGTCACTGAGGGTCGTGCCATGGCCTCCCGCCAAGCAGGCATTGGACAGAATACACGACCGCCAGATTCCTTTAACAGAATACCCAAAAATTGAAGGCATAGGCGATGGCCACACCTAGCCCTTCGACACACCACAACACATTATTCCAATGCCTAACCTACCCACCAATACCACAAAAGTTGTGACGATTGCTACGAGGTAGGCGAAAAAACCAAAAGGCCTAATGCCAAATGGAAAAACTCCTACCAGGCCCCCTGGACAACCAGGGCGACCAACCTAAGGTCCATAGCAAGGCCAATGACCTAAGCCCTAACTCAAAGGGAGTAGAGGGTGGGTGACTCGTGACGTGACGACGGCGAAGAATGAGGCCGGGGAGAGGCTGGCGCTGCAGCAAAAGGCTGCTGAGCACGCCCCCTCGGAGGCACCTGGTTGGGTGCCTGCCGAGGGGCGTGGGCGCCAGCCAGGAGAGGTGGAGGCAGGGGGCTAACGCCCCCTGCTAGGGGTGGTGCTTGGGCTCCCGCCCACAACCACTCCCCTCTC
This sequence comes from Podarcis raffonei, assembly GCF_027172205.1. Lineage (NCBI taxonomy): Eukaryota > Metazoa > Chordata > Lepidosauria > Squamata > Lacertidae > Podarcis > Podarcis raffonei. The sequence goes on from NC_070603.1 coordinate 18,091,296, forward strand.
TTCCAGGGAGGAGTGTCTTTATGCCAGTATGGGGTTTTTTCAGTTTCGCATTTTTCCAATATTAAATTGATTTCCCCACATTTCTACATCAGTTTGCAATTCATTTATTTTTTCAAGTCCTGATGAAAATGTGATGGATTTTAGCATGCATTTCTTCTAATATACAGATTTTTGTATGCAATTCAGCCTAATATACACATTCTTCCAAACAATTTCCCCAGCATAATGTAATTTGCATGTGAAGTTCATTGATATTTGCACTTTTATGCACACTTCCCCCTAATAAATGCACACAATGTTATGCATATTGTTTATTTGGAAAACACCATTGCCTTATTTGGAGCAGCTGAAATTTTGAGGGTAGCTGCATTTCAGTTCACTTATTGTTTGGGAAAGTACAAATTAAGTACCGTATTCTTTGCTCTATAAGATGCACTTTTTCCCTCCCAAAAAGTAAGGGGAAATGTGTGTGCGTCTTATGGAGCGAATGCAGGCTGCGCAGCTATCCCAGAAGCCAGAACAGCAAGAGGGATTGCTGCTTTCACTGCGCAGCGATCCCTCTTGCTGTTCCGTCTTCTGAGATTCAAAATATTTTTTTTCTTGTTTTCCTCCTCCAAAAACTAGGTGCGTCTTGTGGTCTGGTGCGTCACATAGAGCGAAAAATATGGTAAGTCTGCCTTAGAGTGATATCCAAACCAAGTATCTCCCCCATTCTTTGTCCCAGGGATTGAGCTTATGCCACTCATCCTCTCTTCATTCAGTCGTCCCTGCTACCACCATGGCTGCTAACCTCCACAGGCAAACTTTTATTGACAGATTTATGACAGTAAAGTATGGCTGTGGCTGCCACAAAAGCAGAGAGTGATAAGGGCCATCTAAGTATCACTGCGGACTGCCCTGTCTATGAATAGCATTATCTGACCATACAAACCCAAGATTGAGCCACTCATACGCAGGCGATAATAATGATGGATGTGTTCCTTCTGCTACTGTTGTTGATAGCTCTGGGTCTAGGTTCGGACAGATACAAGGTTAAATTCTTATAGTGAACCCCCCCCCCAAGGTTCATAACACATATCAGATATTTATATGTTGCTGTCTTACACGTATGTACTTCTTCTTCTTCTTCTTCTTCTTCTTCTTCTTCTTCTTCTTCTTCTTCTTCTTCTTCTTCTTCTAAATCCTTGCTATATTAGTCTTTTGAGGAGGCTTTGTGGTTCTCTTTTTTAAAAGTTGCAGTCGAATACATTCATCTCCATAATGAAGGGCTTTCCATAATGTATAATGATAGTGGAATGTATACATGTACTAACAATTTTGGACCCTGGGCAACTGCCCCTGTGCCCCCCCCCCATGCTATGCCATAACTTAGATCTCCAAGTCTCCTATTTGGGCCTTCATCCCTTCCATGATCAACAATGCAGGAACAAGGTATGGGGTACATTGAATAACCCCACTTCTGACATTCTACGTGTACAAGTAATGATGTACAGTGGTACCTCTAGTTACGAACTTAATTCGTTCTGGAGGTCCGTTCTTAACCTGAAACCGTTCTTAACTAGAGGCGTGCCTTCATTAATGGGGCCTCTTGCTGCCACTGTGCCACCAGGACACGATTTCCGTTCTCATCTTGGGGCAAAGTTCTCAACTCGAGGTACTCTTTCAGGTTAGCACCTGAAGCATTTGTAACCTGAGGTGTTTGTAACTCAAGGTACTACAGTACATTGGATGAGGCACATGTAGCATTAGGGCTGGGGCTACTTGGTGTGACCCTGATCCTTGCTTCTCCATTGTTTAACAACTTCTTCTTCTTCTTCTTCTTCTTCTTCTTCTTCTTCTTCTTCTTCTTCTTCTTCTTCTTCTTCTAAATCCTTGCTATATTAGTCTTTTGAGGAGGCTTTGTGGTTCTCTTTTTTAAAAGTTGCAGTTGAATACATTCATCTCCATAATGAAGGGCTTTCCATAATGTATAATGATAGTGGAATGTATACATGTACTATCAAGCACCTTACCTTGACAGGAGGTGTTAAAAGGTATGTTTGGCAGCTTCATTTTATAGTTTCTGTTGTGTGTTTAAAATACACCTATTTTCCCTGGCCGCTCACATCCGAGATACACAGTTCCAGGACCCACCCTATTACCACGACTGCGTTTTGTTTTAAACTCTTCTTAATAATGAATTTTAAATTGCTGTAACCTTTTGGAGAAGGGCAGGTAAGAAATCGAAATAGTAATCATAATACACAAGATGGACAATTCCCTGCAAAAGCAAATTTGTTTGTTGTCAGGCGTGGAGAGTCTTCCCCTCCCTTCAGTAACTTCACAGGCAAGAATTAACGAGCACTTTATATTTTATAGTCCTTTTTATTCATCTGGTTGTAAGCAAAAATCCACATCTCTCCACAAGGAGAGCAGTTGGCTACTCTAAATCCCGCCCCCCTTCTATCTCCAACAACATCCTGGATGCCAGCAGGAAGTTCCTCCTCCTCTCTGCATTCTCTGTTCTCTAATATGGGTGGACCTTCCAGTTCTTTGGGAGAGAGGGTCCCCTAAACTCTCTAATGACATCTTTGCTGGCTGTTCCCTCCCTTCTGTTTCACTTTCCATTATCTCAAAACTAGGCAACTCCTGTCTAAGCTTTTCAGTGTCTGTGTCACTCTCTGCTCCAGAAACCATTGGAAACAAGGAGGGGCGAAACTTCCCCCTCCTCCCCCTCTTCAAAGAGGAGCTGATCTGCCTAAGAATGCATCCCCCAACCCTCTGATTCAGACCATTCCCTGACATTTGTTCATTTATTTTTCTAATGTTTGCCATGTTTCCACTGTGATTCCCCCCCCCACAGTACTTCCAAAAGTGTGTGAAGGCCAGTCTTGCTGTCATCAGCAGATTAGTTCCTCTTATCCTTCTAACCTTATTTGGTTTTTCAGATTAAAGTTTTGCAATCACATATCCAACATACAACATAAAAACAAGATTCCAAAGAATCTCTTGGACTTCCCTCCTTCCCTTTGTGGGTCCTATTGTTAATCATTTCCTCCTGCATCTTTTATGATATTCCAAATCTTTTACATCTCCATTATGTCCAAAGTTCACCATTAAACTACAAGTTTAATGTTAGCAAATCCTACTAATGATTTTAGCTGTTTACAATGGTTTTTAAGATACATTGTAAATTTTCCCCATTCCTTATTAAAAGTTTGGTCTTCCTGATTTCTGATTCTTCTGGTCATTTTTGCCATTTCAGCATAATCCATCAACTTCATCTGCCATTCTTCTCTGGTAGGGACTTTATCTTATTTCCATCACTAGGCCAATAACATCTGTACAGCTGTGGTCACATACATAAATAGTCTTTTCTGCTCCCTTGGGGTTTCGGCACCCAGGATTCCTAAAAGAAAGACTTTGGGGGTTTTTTAAGAAAAAGTTATTTTAAACATTTTTTCCAACTCATTATATATCATTTCCCAAAATTCTTTTGCTAACTTACATTTCCACCACATATCTAGGGAACCCTTTTAAAGCATGCCCTTACTCCTCAATTGTCCCAACTAAATTGTGACGTCCCATTTTGAAAGAGTCGTGCTCTCACACGAGAGCACAGCGTCAAAAATTGTGTGCAAGAACAGCACCCAAAAATGTGTGGTTTGGGGCACTGTGTTCTTGTATGGGTCACATGACTTGTGCCAAAGTGTGGCCCTGGAAGATGGGCACCCTGGTTTTCCACTGCAACATTTCAGGTGGAAATATACATCTCCAAATCCGGATTTTGAAGACCTGCAGGATATTGACTGCTTATGAAATTTTAATCTCACCTGTATGTTAGATGTGCCATACAGTGGAATAAATACTCTGGAGAACCAACAAGGCAACAGTTGTCTACAGTTAACTGAGAGAGAGAAGAGCCAGGTAACATGAAAAGTTCCCAACTCTGCTTCAGGGTGGAGTGAAGAGGGTGAAGCCAAGGTGTATTCGCCCACTGAGCACCTGCCTGCCTTTGGCCCAGCCACCCCTAAATATTTGATCAAGGTTATCTCCTCAGAACTGAAAAGAAATCTTTGCCTCTCACCTTTGTCTTCCCATCTCCCAGGGTTTGCCGTAGGTTGGTAGCTTGAAGTTTATTGGTTTGTTGTTTCTGCGCAGGTTGAATCTCAATGAAATCAGGTCAGGACAGTCAGTCTGCCTCCAACTGTCTTTTTTGTTTATAATTCAGCAGGTGGTCCAAATGAACAGGGGAGGAAAGATTGATTCTGCACAGAAGTGTGTATAATCTGATACATAACTTCGCTAATGAACATACAAAACTGCTTTATAATGAGTCAAGCAATCGCTCCATCTAGTCCAGTGGTGTCCACCTGGGCTGGCAGCAGTTTCCTGGGGTCTTTTTACAGCCCTGCAATGTGTTTATTCTTTAATTGGCGATGTTAGGCATTGAATTTGCACCGTTAGTCATGCAATCTCAAATCCTGCATTTCACCATTTAGCTATGAAGCTCTGGTTAACAATGTTTTTAATGGACTATTTTAAAATTTGTCTCTGCAGGCATGAATGAACACCTCCATGAAAACTGGGCTCCTCTTAGCACTCATTGTTGTTGCTGTGAAGGAAGACTGTCTTCCTTTCTTTATGCTGGTACCAAGTAACTATCTCTCAACTCATTGCATTTTCATGCTGTATTGACTCTTGGGCTGGGGCATTGTTTAGCGGGTTTTGCTGTTGATGATGTTATTGATATTATATTTTGTACCTTTCATATTAGATCTTATAAAGGTTTGTGTGGAAATTGTTCAGTTTGGTTGTGTACTTTTTGATGTGTTTTATTTATTGTCACAAACTGCCACAAATTAAAAGAACTTGCTGGGACACAGACTTTAGTTGATGCTATCCTGGGACACGGGTGGCACTGTGGGTTAAACCACAGAGCCTAGGGCTTGCCAATCAGAAGGTCGGCAGTTCAAATCCCCGCGACAGGGTGAGTTCCCGTTGCTTGGTCCCTGCTCCTGCCAACCTAGCAGTTCAAAAGCACAACAAAGTGCAAGTAGATAAATAGGTACCACTCCGGCAGGAAGGTAAGCGGCGTTTCCGTGCGCTGCTCTGGTTTGCCAGAAGCGGCTTAATCATGCTGGCCACATCAAATCTAACACAGGTTGAAAAAGAAAGGTTTCAGAATGAGACGGGGTTGACTGTGGTTAAAAAAGTGAAATACTTGGGTATAAACATGACAGCTAAGAATGTGAACTTATTTAAAGATAATTATGAAAAAACTTGGACAGAAGTGAAAAAAGATTTGGAGATTTGTTCAAACTTGAAGCTTTCCTTGTTAGGCCGAATTGCAGTTATAAAAATGAATGTATTGCCAAGAATGTTGTTTTTGTTTCAAGCATTACAAATAATGGATAAAATGGACTGTTTCAAGAAGTGGCAGAAAGATATATCTAAATTTGTCTGGCAGGGCAAGAAGCCCAGAATTAAATTTAAGATATTAACGGACTCAAAGGAAAGAGGGGGGTTTGCCCTGCCAGACTTTAAACTGTACTATGAAGCGGCAGCTTTCTGCTGGCTAAAAGATTGGCTGCTTCTTGAAAACACAGACATTTTGGATCTGGAAGGTTTTAACAATATTTTTGGGTGGCACGCATATTTGTGGTATGACAAGGTTAAAGCACATAAAAGTTTTAAAAACCATATTGTCAGAAAAGCACTATTAAATCTCTGGGTCAGATATAAAGATTTGCTGGAAAACAAAACCCCAAGGTGGTTGTCGCCAATGGAAGCTAAGGCAGTTAAAAAATTAAATATGGAGTCGAAGTGGCCAAGATATTGGGAAATTCTGGAAAAGGAAGGGGACAAACTGAGATTGCAGAGTTTTGAGAAATTAAAAGAGAAGGTGAGAGATTGGTTGCACTATCACCAAATAAATGAAGTGTTTAAATTGGACAGTAAAATTGGCTTCCAGGTGGAAAAATCAAAATTGGAGACTGAATTGTTAGAATCCAGTACTAAGAATCTGTCAAAAATGTACAATTTGCTGCTGAAATGGAATACACAAGATGAAACGGTTAAATCAACTATGATTAAATGGGCTCAGGACATTGGTCATAATATTTTGTTTGCTGACTGGGAAAAGTTGTGGACCACCGGGATGAAATTCACGGCATGTAATGCCTTAAGAGAAAATATTATGAAAATGATTTATAGGTGGTACATAACCCCAGTCAAGCTTGCAAAGATTTACCATTTGCCTGATAATAAATGTTGGAAATGTAAAGAAAAGGAAGGTACATTTTTTCACCTTTGGTGGACGTGCCCGAAGATCAAGGCATTCTGGGAAATGATCTATAATGAACTTAAAAAGGTATTTAAATATACCTTCACTAAGAAACCAGAGGCCTTTCTCTTGGGCATTGTCGGCCAAGGGGTGTTAAAGACGGATATAACTTTTTTTATGTATGCTACAACAGCAGCTAGAATACTTATTGCGAAGTACTGGAAGACACAAGATCTACCCACACTGGAAGAATGGCAGATGAAGGTGATTGACTACATGGGCTTGGCAGAAATGACGAGCAGAATCCGAAACCAGGGAAGAGAAGCAGCGGAAGAAGAATGGAAAAAGTTTAAGGACTATTTAAAGAAATACTATAAAATTAACGAAAGTTAGAATGATGTTGGACTGGAAAGTAAATGGTTACTATTAGCAATGGTTAAGACAAGGAGAATAAGGAAGATTAGCTTAAATTTAAAGTAAAATAAGGGAAGATTTGCTGAGTAATTGATTAGAATTTGGAATACAGAAAAGGGAGGCATGAGGAAGTCGAGGAAGAAAGGTTTAAGAAATTAGGATATGAAATGATACTTGTTTTTTCTTTTTTTGTCTTGTTTTTGTTATTGTTTGTTTATGTATTTGTTGTTGTTGTTATGTTTTGTTTGTGTGACTATAAAAACTGTTTAATAAAAATATTTAAAAAAAAAAAAATCATGCTGGCCACATGACCTGGAAGCTGTATGCTGGCTCCCTTGGCCTGTAAAGCGAGATGAGCGCCGCAACCCCAGAGTCGTCCATGACTGGACCTAATGGTCAGGGGTCCCTTTACCTTTACCTATCCTGGTCCCATCTCTGCCAAACTGGTACTGTCAGGAAATGACTGGAGGTAGAATATTGTCTCTCAGCCTGCTATTGAACAACTATGTAGCTTCCAGACTGCTTCTGAAAATAGATTCTGTAAGGAATATATACTCAGAGGAGCTTGAATAGTCTCAGAGCAGGCTAGTTTTTAGATAATCAATTTGTGTCGCTTAGTCCAATACAACGAAAGAAAAAAGAAAATGCTAGAAGGGAAGGGGTGAAAATAAAACATTTTAAATCAGGCATGCCATTACTAAAGTAATGCCACATCTTTCACATCTCTCTGATTCCACAAATCTGTAAAAGTTATTAATCCTAAGAAAACAAATCAGAAACCTTTATGTCAGAGCATTTCTCCTGCTCCTGTGAGGATTGCTAGGCAATAAATATTAAATGCATTCACTGTTTTAGAAAAGGATACATTACTTCACTCTTCTGTGGTGTTACGTGACTGAAGGAAGCAGAGTAAATCAAGAGGATGACAAAAGAACTTTAGCTGCACCATGCAGATTAGGAGAATAATATCGAGAAAATTGGAAAGTCGCCTCCCATGTAATAAAAAAGCAATCTTTAAGTGCGTTGCGATTTTCGACAACACCCTCCCACCAAATGGAACCAACTCAGTATGGAAGTCCTCGCCATCATCTCCTGGGATTACATACCGACCCAGTGGTCTGACCCAATTTTCATCTTTCCTTCAGTTTAGTTAGTGATTGCTGTTTCATGATCTGGGTGTTGTGTAGGCATTATTTAATGTTGCACTGAAGTTATTGTAGTCCACTTTTACAAGTTCATCTCTAGGAACATGGGAAGCAGCTTAATGCAGAGTCAAAGCTCTGGTCTGTCTAGGTCAGTAATGTTTACACACTTCTGGGCAGTGTCTTTCCCCAGCCCTAACTGGATACGCATATTAAAATGACACAAAGCATGTGTGTTAGCATTGAACTATGGGACCGTCCTTGGATCCAGTGGTGTAGTGTGGGTTGCCAGTGCCTGGGGCCATGCAGAGGGAGGGAAACAGACAGAGTACACATGCGCATTCAACTGCCTAATGGCATTTGCATCACCCAGGAGATCACAGGAAAAACCCCCAACAGTCATTCCATTATCTGGAGAGGTCACTTTCTCGTTCATATGGAGAAACTGTTTCCAATGGAGCCTAGTGATGGCAGGGCACAGCTGTATTGAGGCAGCACCAGCTGTTGATATTTTGTGCCCCTAACAATTTTGGACCCTGGGCAACTGCCCCTGTGCCCCCCCATGCTATGCCATAACTTAGATCTCCAAGTCTCCTATTTGGGCCTTCATCCCTTCCATGATCAACAATGCAGGAACAAGGTATGGGGTACATTGAATAACCCCACTTCTGACATTCTACATGTACAAGTAATGATGTACAGTGGTACCTCTAGTTACGAACTTAATTCGTTCTGGAGGTCCGTTCTTAACCTGAAACCGTTCTTAACTAGAGGTGTGCTTTCGTTAATGGGGCCTCTTGCTGCCACTGTGCCACCGGGACACGATTTCCGTTCTCATCTTGGGGCAAAGTTCTCAACTCGAGGTACTCTTTCAGGTTAGCACAGTTTGTAACCTGAAGCATTTGTAACCTGAGGTGTTTGTAACTCAAGGTACTACGGTACATTGGATGAGCCACATGTAGCATTAGGGCTGGGGCTACTTGGTGTGACCCTGATCCTTGCTCCTCCATTGTTTAACAACTTCTTCTTCTTCTTCTTCTTCTCCTCCTCCTCCTCCTCCTCCTCCTCCTTCTCCTCCTCCTCACTCATAGTCGAGTAAGATTGTCTTTGATGAGCACAGTTTTAACAGTGGGTCTGTAAGTGATTGTGGAGGCCAATTCTGGATCCACACATCCTTCCACAGTGGGGACATAGGTTTCTGGGAGGGAGTTGATCATGGTGAGGGTTTGCCAAGCATGCCTTCCTCTTTACATGTTTCTCCCTTTTGTCCTGAGTCCGAGCATCTTCAAAGCTCATGACACCTTTGGTAAAGGCTGGAGCGCTCACAGGCCAGTGTTTCCCAGTTGTCAGTGTTTATACTACTTTTTTTTAGATATGCCTAGAGAGAGTCTTTAAACCTCTTTTGTTGACTTACGCTTTCCATTTTTAAGTTCGGAATAGAGTAGTTTAACCGTTGTTTAATTTAACATGGGAGTGATGAATCTCCAAATTAATAATAATAATAATAATAATAATAATAATAATGTCCATATTTTCATCAGAGAAATGTTGGAGGGTATGTGAGTTGTGACCTCCTTTCAATCTCTCCTTTCAGTGGGGAAAAGGCATTGCTTAAGTCTGTTCTAGGGCCATCTACTTCCTCCAGCATTGGACATATCTGTTTTTATGTACCCGTGAGGGCGGAGGGAGTGGATGTAACAGCCAATCACTACACCACAGCACTTAAGGCCTGCTGGTATTCACTTTGGAGAGGCTGGTTGAGCCACAATGTGAAATTCTGTGCTGGTCGCCTCTGACCTCTCATAGATGGGAAACAGAAGATCACACACTGACTGTATGTTAACCAAAGCTGCTCTATAAAAATGAAAAAGGAATAAAGACTTCATCAGTAGAGAAGAATGTGTACACGGTGCTGTCAACGTATTGCCTTTAAAATTCTTCCAGCTCTTTTCTTCAGATACACATGAAGAATATGCAAATAAGAAATGAATTCAGATTTATCCTATTAATTATGCAATAGGAATTATTCACTCGGTGCTGGTATTTTCATTAAGCGAAACTCAAACCTGTCAAAGCAGTGTGCGTTGTTAAAAAGACGGCAAACACACACATACACACACACACACACACACGCCTGATTTAAAGCAGCTCTTTACGACAAAAATGTTTTCAACAAGAAGCAATCCATTTGTCAGATAATGGGAGGAAATCTATAACAGGCTAGGGAGCTTTTTTACTTTTTGAAGAGGAAAACAACATTGCCTGCCCTATTGGCAGTGACAGCATTTGGAGTGATAGGCTCGCTTGAAGTTTTCCTTTGTTTTCAGTATGGTTGGCATGGTGAGGCAGACCCACAGAGCTGTCCTTCCAGTATTGACATCACTTCAGCTTAGCTGGACCTGTGAAGAAACACTGTACATCTCATTTGACTGAAGGGTACATACTGAGGACCTCGGCTTGGTCTCATGCCATTGCTTTCCCGTGACTCTTCTTACAAATGGTGCCTCTGCCTGAGTTTTAACCCTGCCATGGGCCCTGCAGAGAGCCCCTCAAACTCCTGAGACCTTTGCGTCTCCACCCATCATTCAGCACGGACACTGAGATCTAGCACCTAGGGCCTTCTGGCAGTTCCCTCATTGTGAGAAGTGAGGTTACAGGGAACCAGACAGAGGGCCTTCTCGGTAGTGGTGCCCACCCTGTGGAATGCCCTCCCTTCAAATGTGAAGAAAATAAGCAGCTATCTTCTCTTTAAAAGGCATCTTAAGGCAGCCCTGTTTAGGGAAGTTTTTAATATTTAATGCTGTATTGTTTTTAACACTTGATTGGAAGCCGCACAGAGTGGATGGGGAAACTCAGCCAAATGGGCGGGGTATAAATAATAAATTATTGTTATTGTTATTATTATTTGCACAGAACCACTGTAAATGTGAAGCCGTCCAGAGCAAAAGGAAAGAAATGTGTGGGTTACAGGCTACAACTAAGAACCAGATATGCCACAGGTTGCTGCTTCCTTCTGATTCAAATCAAATCTTGTTCTTCAGTATAGAAGCATGAGAAGGAGAAGAAGGAACAACAATCTTCTTAAAAATTCTTGGTCGCTTTCTGCTTCATATCCCAGAGGTAGACGCTGGGAATTCCTCATGCATGGAGTTTTTGACCTATTTCCCCCCACCTAACTGTAAGTGCTTAACGGTTATTGCTGCATGGAGAGAGAAATACTAAAGTAATTTACTGGCTTTTCACTTTGCCTGAGGGTTACTTCAGCATATTCACTCAATAACCTGTTTTGTTTATTGCTGCTGCCATCTTCTGAAGCAGTTTTCCCCTCCCCCTCCCTCCCCTCCTTCCAAATTACTTGCACATCAAATTTTTATGCATATAGAGTATCCATGCAAGCTGCAGTCTGCGAAGACTCATGCCTTCCAGTAAATCGTGAATAAATTACCAGTGGAATTCATGCACACTCACAGGAACATTAAAGCAAGACGGAAATGTATTCCAAAGAAGTGGGCAAATGCACGGGCCATAATGCTAAATACATAGGTTAGCATAAAACGATGTTTAATTTATTGACTCTGCAGCTGCGCATATGTTATAAGGGAAATCTTCAGCCAGAATTTTAACGCCACACAGTCTACAGATGTCATTATACAAAGTCAAACATTTATATCTCTAAACTCGACTGTCTGACATTTAGAACTGTGTTGATGTAGGAGAAGAGCTGGCATCCCATATGTTTTCTTGATGTTCCTTTTCATTTTTTATAAGCTGGCCCAAATTGTTACTGTATGAGATGGAGGGCTGATTCAAGCACTTTTTAAAAACTGCACAATCTCAATAGGGTGGCGTCTGTGGGACTGAAAGAATGAGAAGCTTCTGAGTGCCTTTCATCTTTCAGACCCAGTGGGGTTAAACTGATACAGCCCAGTGTCATGCTCACAGTAATTAAATAAGAAACGTTAAGAGACATAAAGAGACAAGATGAAGCAAGCATCTCTACAACTTGTATTAGGTGACTCTGCTTTGGTTATCCCAATAAAATCTTCTGCTGATTCGTGTATAAAAGAATCTCTGAGACATTGAACCAGGGAGATAATGACGCCTGTAAAGCACTGTTCATTGCAGTGGGAGATCCTGGGCCTCTACATCCTGCAGCAAATGTGTGTGAGCTTTTGACAACCTAATTTATCTAACTTGGCAGTAATTACGGTTGCAATGAGCTAGCTCTTCTTCGCTCGGCACTCACCCACTTACCGCAAAAGCTCTTAGCCAGCAAAAGTTAAAGATGTACATGCAAAAGGTTGGTTGGTTCCGAGGCAAAATAAATCACTTTCCTGACAATGCACAGGGTTCAACTAATAGCCCGGGTTGTTGCACTGACTTAAGCAGTGAACAGGCAGATCACTGTTGCAGCACTGCTGCAAGGAGTCAATACAAGAATGTAGGCTAAGTGCTTGTTTCTGTCTGTACTATTCATAGGTAAAGGGACCCCTGACCATTAGGTCCAGTCTGTGCCAACTCTGGGGTTGCAGCGCTCATCTTGCTTTATTGGCTGAGGGAGCCCACGTTCAGCTTCCCGGTCATGTGGCCAGCATGATTAAGCCACTTCTGGCGAACCAGAGCAGCGCACGGAAATGCCGTTTACCTTCCGCTGGGGTGGTACCTATTTATCTACTTGCACTCTGATGTGCTTTCAAACTGCTAGGTTGGCAGGAGCAGGGACCGAGCAATGGGAGCTATTCATAGTAAATTACTAATTCCTTATCATCCAAGTCCTATACCATTGTTGTTTAGTCGATTAGTCATGTCCGACTCTTTGTGACCCCAAGGACCAGAGCACACCAGGCACTCCTGTCTTCCACTGCCTCCCGGAGTTTTGTCAAATTCATTTTGGTCATTTCTATAACACTGTCCAACCATCTCATCCTCTGTTGTCTCCTTCTCCTTGTGCCCTCAGCCTTACCCAACATCAGAGATTTTCCAAAGAGTCTTCTCTTCTCATGAGGTGGCCAAAGTATTTGAGCCTCATCTTCAGAATTTGTCCTTCCAGTGAGCACTCAGGGTTGATTTCCTTCCTTCCTATACCATACCCTCCAACATATCTCCGATGAAAATAGGGACGTCCCATTCCATAATGATAGTTGTACTATTTATATCCCACAAATCTTACTGGGTTGCCCCAGCCACTCTGGGTAGCTTCCAACATATATGAAAAGGTAATAAACCATTAAACATTAAAAATAACCTGTATTGCCTTTAGATGGCTCAGGGGGTTGGATAACTCTAACATTTCTCCAATGAAAATTGAGACATCCTAAAGAAAAGTGGGACATTTCTGGATCAAATCAGAAACCGGGATAGCTTCTCTAAATCAGGGACGTCCCTGGAAGATAGGGACACGCGGAGGGTCTACTATACAGCTTAAGATGAGCCTGTGGTGAGGGAGGTTGCGCCATTTGCTGAGTAATAAAACAAATTTCTCTGAGGACCTACCCCCCCAAACTCTCTCAGCTTCCAACAGTTCTACTACATATGGGCATATTTCCCAATTTCTTGGCAGTCCCTCCAACACAATGGAGAAGCTTCCAAGGGCTAAGATAGCAGTAGTAGATAAGCTTGAGGGAAAGTTATTTGGTTCATGGATAAATCATTTTAAATGGAGGCCTTCCCCCATAATGATTTCCTGCTTGGTAGGGGGTTGGACTCGATGGCCCTTGTGGTCTCTTCCAACTCTATGATTCTATGATTCTATGATTTCCATTCTCTCTCCACCACACCAAACCCATGCTCCCAGACCATTCTGAGTCAAACCAGACCAATCAGTTATACCAACTTCAAAAGACAAAAGTATTTTATAATTAGTGAGCACCAAGCCTTTTGAGAAGTCTGTCTTTCTGAACGCTTGGAGAGCTGCTGCCAGTCTGTGTGGACAATATGAGGCTAGATGGACAAATGTCCTGACTTGGTAAAAGGCAGGTTCCTCTGTTGTTCATAAGAATGGAATTTGCTAAGAGTGGTTGTGCTTTCAGATGGGCAAAGGGATCTCCATTTGCAAGAGGAATATTGTCATCAAAATGTAAAGGTTGATTAATACATTTCCAAAAGCAGTGCTGTAAGCACATTGGCAGATGTTGATTTTATACTATAGTAATGTTAACAACATACATCAATAGAACCCTTTTAAAGGCAAAAGGTTTTGTGCCTTATTTGGCATGCTTATCTAGCTCATAAGGCCCATTGGACTGGTTACGACTAAAGTAATTCGGGCAGAAAACTTGACAGTAATGGACTTTCATTTATGTGTCCATGTTGATTGCTGTAACTCTCTGCCCCCTTTTCACTTATCTCTTCTCATCCTACTATACAGTATTAGTCCAGAACTTATCTCCATCCTTGGATCACTTCAAGGTCCAGAGCTGGGAATGGAGATACAGCCTCCAGTTTCCAGTTCCTGCCTTTCTCTTATACATTGGACCACAGCTGACCAGAGCAAACCAATGGCATCACTTCAAGGTGCCAGAAGCCATAGCTGCAGATTGGAATCAGATCCCCATTTAGTTCAGATTGTCATTCCTCTCGACGCAAATTATTTCCATTAAAGATAAACAAATATATTATTCCAAACTAAAGCATTTGCCTGCATTTTAAAATATTCCAATACAGTGGTACCTTGCTTTCGAACCTAATCGTAATGTAGTTTTTATGTAGTTTTATGTAGTTCTGTGGTAGTTTTATGTAGTTTTTATGTAGTTTTTCAATTTCATTGTTCTGCATGGGACAATGACAATAAAGATACTGTATCGTATCTGTCAGGGAACTGCCATCGGAGCCTAGAGTGGAGGTAAGGCTCCCTAACGATGCAGGAGAAGGGACCAGCAGGGAGAGCAAACTTCCTTTGAGGAAGGAAATAGGAAGGACACCAGGAAGCAAGGGGAGACTGCGGAGAGAGGGCTCCGAGACTCTTCCACAGAGAGCAGCGGGGAGAGCCCAGGACCTCCGTTGGGCACGCCCATTCTGCGCAGGAGACTTCCGCGCAGAGAGGCTAGGAGGAGACTTGGGGTCAATGAATTTTTATGTTGGAAGAAGTTCAGAAAACGCCCACTGACGGATTCTGCCAGCGACTGACACAGCCATGGAGAAAGGGCTGTCCAGCCAGGGAAAGGTTTAGCCAGGCAACGTTGCCTAGAGCTGCAGCATCCTTTACGCACAAGCAACCCCCAATTCCCTTTACAGTATCTTATCTAATCCATTCTGAAAGACCGTTCGACTTCCGAAATGTTCACAAACCGAAGCATGCATTTATCACCTCCCAAAATTAATGCAGCCACAGGCAATATGTTAGCACATGCTCTCGAGGTCTCAGTTTTTGCTTTGGATGACAGAGGACTTGGAGTCAATTGCCAGCCCAACCAAAGAATTGGGGGGGAGAGTGTTTACTGAAATTCACTGGGTGGGGCAATAGCTTAGTGGTAGGAACATATTTTATATGTAAACAACCCTATGTTTGATTCTTAGCACCAGAGCATGGCTAGTAAAGAATTCTGCCTGAAACCCAAGGAAACGCTGCCAGTTAGTGTAGATAATATTGAACTAGGGACGTGGGTGGCGTTGTGGTCTAAACCACTGAGCCTCTTGGGCTTGCCGATCAGAAGGTCAGCGGTTTGAATCCCTGTGAGGGGGTGAGCTCCCGTTGCTCTGTCCCAGCTCCTGCCAATGTAGCAGTTCAAAAGTATGCCAGTGCAAGTAGATAAATAGGTACCACTGTGGCGGGAAGGTAAACGGTGTTTCTGTGCGCTGTGGCTTCCGTCACGGTGTCCTGTTGCATCAGAAGTGGTTTAGTCATGCTGGCCACATGACCCGGAAAGCTGTCTGTGGACAAATGCCGGTCCCCTTGGACTGAAAGAGAGATGAGCGCCGCAACCCATAGTTGCCTTTGTCGGGACTTAACTGTCGAGGGGTCCTTTACCTTTACCTTTTACCTATAATATTGTACTAGGTGGACCAGTGGGGCAGTATCCAAGGGAAGAAGAGAAAGGGGGAAGATTGACTGCACAAGTGGAAATCCTTGTGCTGAGTTAGTTGGATAATGCCCATGGTGTCTAATGGTATAAACAGCTTCATGTACTCCTAGAAAAGAAGTAAAAAGACAGAATTCATATTAAAATGTGTCTATAAATGACCTGTTTGTATTCTGTCTCACTAAGTGAACATTATAATCTGGGATTCTACTAACCCAGCACTTTGTTTTGTTTTGTTTATTGGGCTGCCTAATTTTACAAAGGCTCCTGGTAGTATTAGTTTATCATCATGAAATTGCTGTGAGATTAACGAGTGCATAAAGTGGGCCATATAAAAATCCTTTCTCCTGAGAATATTAACCAACAGGTCAGCATGCCAAGCTTAAAGAACAGAGCTGGCCCCTCATCAGCTGTTTTGGATTATAATGCAGAAAGATGAACCAGTTCCCCCAGCTCCCCAAATCTGAACTTGCTCGCCAGCATCACAAGGTAGGGAAGACCATCCTTCCATTTCATGAGACTGAAGCTTACCATTTTAATGATGCCTGTGGAGTTTTCAGCAGCACCAAAAGAGTTCAAAAAGTACCAAATGTGGGTAACCTGACTGTAAAGGATCACATTGCTTAGTGTGGGTTGCTGGTTTTTAATGTGTCATTCACACTGAGATAAGGTAAAAGGTAAAGGGACCCCTAACCATTAGGTCCAGTCGTGGCCGACTATGGGGTTGCGGCGCTCATCTCACTTTATTGGCCAAGGGAGCTGGTGTACAGCTTCCAGGCCATGTGGCCAGCATGACTAAGCCGCTTCTGGCGAACCAGATCAGCGCACAGAAATGCCATTTACCTTTCCGCCGGAGCTGTACATATTTATCTACTTGCACTTTGATGTGCTTTCGAACTGCTAGGTTGGCAGGAGCTGGGAGCGAGCAACGGGAGCTCACCCCGTTGCGGGGATTCGAACCGCCGACCTTCTGATTGGCAAGTCCTAGGTTCTGTGGTTTAACCCGCAGCGCCACCCGTGTCACACACTGAGATACCTGAATGCAAAATGTGACTAAATTATTTACAGTTATTACCATTATGGTTATTCAGCAAAATCAGTGGTGGTCTAGGGGGACGAGGCTGGTCTCCTAACAGTTCCTCTGGTGCCTCCTTCTCAAAACCTAGGACACTTCTGCCTTAGGGAGGTAAGCACGAAAAATTTCACGGCATACAACAAAATGTACACCTCCCCAACAACACACCAATGTCTCAGCCTGCAAACAAAAAGTAGTGAATTTTCTGGCTGCCATTTTCAGTCAGCTTTAGCTTCCATACCTCCAGGAATACCCTTAACTTTAGCTGCTCAAGATTCAGAGCCAATAGACGAACTTTGTTTGTTTTGGGAGCAAGAGGAAGGTTATCTACAGCTTGCGTGAGGAGAGATACATGTGGACAGTCCTGTCAGGATGAGCCATTGGGCTTACTTTGACCTGGTATGTCTAGGAGCAGAATGATGAATTGCAATCACCGGAAGGCCTTTTAAATAAGAAAGGTGAAATCAGCTTCCAAGCTTTGCTGACATTTGTTAGCTGTAAAGGCAAGGTTCAGGTTGGACACTAGCAAGAAGGCTCCGTGTGATTTCTTAAGTAGCTTCTTCTTTTCAAGATGGGGCATCTTAAAGTAACAACGATTATTTCAGGGTCATTTGGTCTCCTGCACCTACCTGCCACTATGGCCAATTACCCTATTTAATGATCACTCCCCTCCCCGATACATCCGTCACCACATCAGTACACAGTAGGAGAAAAAAACCTGCTAGTAAACCCAATCAGTTGGTGAGCAAAACATATATCTCAGCCCCCCTCAAAAGGCAACCAGATACTGCCTGCCCTGCCAAAAGGGTAGCTCAACCAAATGAAGAGGCCAGAAGAGGGGTGGGGTGGATTTAAGTAGCCCATGCATCTGTTATTATTATTATTATTATTATTATTATTATTATTATTATTATTATTAATACCCCGCCCATCTGGCTGGGTTTCCCCAGCCACCCCGGGCAGCTTCCAACAAAATATTAAAATACAATAGTCTATTAAACATTAAAAGCTTCCCTAAACAGGGCTGCCTTCAGATTTCTGCTAAAAGTCTGGTAGTTGTTTTTGTCTTTGACATCTGTAAAGAAAAAGAAGGCATTCTTTACATTTCCAACAGATATTTGTACCTGTCTTTTTTTTAATATATTATATTTTTATTAGTTTTCAAATACAAAAGCAAATTTATACATTCCATACATCTTAATTACATCTTACTTCTGTTTTTTGACTTCCCTCAATTTGTCTGCCATTCCTTCCTATTGTTGCTTTTTACACATTTCTGCCCTTTTAACCCTTTCCCCTCACAGAGCTTCCTTAAAGCTTACAAACGTACCCCAGTCAAGCTTGCAAAAATTTATCATTTGCCCAATAACAAATGCTGGAAATGTAATGAAACTGAAGGTACTTTCTATCACCTTTGGTGGACGTGCCCAAGGATCAAGGCCTTCTGGGAAACGATATATAATGAAATTAAGAAGGTGCTTAAGTGTACCTTTCACAAAAAACCAGAGGCTTTTCTCCTGGGCATGGTAGGCCAATTGGTGTCAAAGAAAGATAGGACGTTTTTTATGTATGCTACAACAGCAGCAAGAGTTCTACTAGCAAAGTATTGGAAGACACAAGAACTACCCACACTGGAAGAGTGGCAGACGAAGGTGATTGAATATATGGGACTAGCAGAGATGACGAGCAGAATCCGTGACCAAGGGAAAGAGACGGTGGAGGAAGATTGGAAGAAATTTAAATTTTATCTTAAAAACTCTTGCAAAATTACTGAGTGCTAAAATGTCATGGGTAAAGCATAGCAGATTTGCAGCGATAAATGATTGGAAAAGAGGAAAGAAAAGGGTTAAAGAAAGGAATTTATAAGTAATTTAGAACAGGGGTTGCTGAAAAAAGTTTAAAATAGGGATGCAGAAAAGGGAGGCATGGGGAAGTCCTTGAAATTGGGTACACGAAAAATATATATGAAACTATACATGTTTATATGTTGTTTGTTAGGGTTTGTCGTTTGTATTGTCTTTATTTTATGTCGAAAAACCAATAAAAATTTTATAAAAAAAATTAAAAAAAATAAAGCTTACAAACGTAATTTTATTATCACTCAGTTTTTGCATATATTGGATAAAGTTTTCCCAATCTTCTGTAAATCTTTGATCTCGACGATTCTGGAACCTTCCTGTCAGATATTTGTACCTGTCTTATACATTTTTGCTAACTTACTTTGTGTTAAATACCAACAGTACAGCATTTTCGTACAATTTTCTTTCTTGAAATTTACGGCTGAAAGAAAATCGCACCAATTCTCTGTTTAAATCCTTCTGCAAGTCTACTAGGCGATCTCAGTCTATCACCTGGTATTCACTTTCCAAAGATATGCTCACCCTCCATTCTTGTCCTCCATATTATGTCACAAAGCAGGAAAGCGAAAATACTCCATTTCTGACTCCATTTATTCCTTCAACAAAGAGAAAATAGCAATAGTGTCTGAATTAAATAGCTGGCTGAAAGTCTCCATCTAATGTCCTTCAGCCAATATAATGAAATGTTCTTTAGCCAGCTGTTCAGCCTACTGAATAGCATGTGTATTACTGTTTCTAAAATGGGACTGCTAGCCCACAAGCAACAAAAACATGAAGCTACACTCCTTAAGTTACATACATCAGGGTAGTTCCATTGCATTCCATAGGAAATTCTGGATGGAGAGAGGTTTGAGGAGTGTAGCCTGGAAGTGATTAGAAAAGGGAAAAGATAATTGAGTTCAACACAGCAGTATCTGTTAATTGAGAATATGTCTTGCATTAATGACTTTGTTACCAATAGTTTAAGAAAACCATAGAAGGCAGATCATGAGGTTCTGGAGGTCATTTCTTGTAAAATTAGTCTATAAACGCCTACATATAGGCAAGTCAGATGGTGGGAAAATGACTGAGGGTTAAAAGTAGGAAAAAATAAGTGTTTCAAAAAAGGCCCTTAACATCTGCTTTTCTCTTCACAATAGATAAAGTCTGCACAAGTAAGTCCATTTTATTCAGTATAAGCCCTTACATATTAATAACCAGGGAAGCAGAGCTTTGACCATAGATATAGGTTTTCCTAAGGATCCAGGGATTCTTTGTCTATATCTGCACTGAAAGTCAGTTTGGTCCATGAGACTGGGATTCCAGCTCCCATCAGATCCAGCCAGCATGGCTGATGATCAAGAATGCCGGGAGTTGGAGTCCAAGCATATCTGGAGGCCAGAACATCAGCCACCCCATGTGCTAGATCAGTGTTTGTCAAACTTGGGTCTCCAGCCATTTTGGGACTATCACTCTCATCATCCCTAGCTAGCATCCCTCATCATCTAGCTAGCAAGACTGTGGTCAAGGATAATGGGAACTGTAGTCTGAAAACAGCTGAAAACCCAAGTTTGGGAAACACTGTGCTAGAATCATAGAATCATAGAATCATAGAATCATAGAGTTGGAAGAGACCACAAGGGCCATCGAGTCCAACCCCCTGCCAAGCAGGAATCACCATCAGAGCACTCCTGACATATGGTTGTCAAGCCTCTGCTTAAAGACCTCCAAAGAAGAAGACTCCACCACACTCCTTGGCAGCAAATTCCACTGTCGAACAGCTCTTACTGTCAGGAAGTTCTTCCTAATGTTTAGGTGGAATCTTCTTTCTTGTAGTTTGGATCCATTGCTCCGTGTCCGCTTCTCTGGAGCAGCAGAAAACAACCTTTCTCCCTCCTCTATGTGACATCCTTTTATATATTTGAACATGGCTATCATATCACCCCTTAACCTCCTCTTCTCCAGGCTAAACATGCCCAGCTCCCTTAGCCGTTCCTCATAAGGCATCGTTTCCAGGCCTTTGACCATTTTGGTTGCCCTCCTCTGGACACGTTCCAGTTTGTCAATGTCCTTCTTGAACTGTGGTGCCCAGAACTGGACACAGTACTCCAGGTGAGGTCTGACCAGAGCAGAATACAGTGGCACTATTACTTCCCTTGATCTAGATGCGATACTCCTATTGATGCAGCCCAGAATTGCATTGGCTTTTTTAGCTGCCGCGTCACACTGTTGGCTCATGTCAAGTTTGTGGTCAACCAAGACTCCTAGATCCTTTTCACATGTAGTGCTCTCAAGCCAGGTGTCACCCATCTTGTATTTGTGCCTCTCATTTTTTTTGCCCAAGTGCAATACTTTACATTTCTCCCTGTTAAAATTCATCTTGTTTGTTTTGGCCCAGTTCTCTAATCTGTCAAGGTCGTTTTGAAGTGTGATCCTGTCCTCTGGGGTGTTAGCCACCCCTCCCAGTTTGGTGTCATCTGCAAATTTGATCAGGATGCCCTTGAGTCCATCATCCAAGTCGTTGATAAAGATGTTGAATAAGACCGGGCCCAAGACAGAACCCTGTGGCACCCCACTAGTCACTCTTCTCCAGGATGAAGAGGAACCATTGATGAGCACCCTTTGGGTTCGGTCAGTCAGCCAGTTACAAATCCACTGAGTGGTAGCATAGTCAAGACCGCATTTTACCAGCTTCTTTACAAGAATATCATGGGGCACCTTGTCAAATGCCTTGCTGAAATCAAGGTAGGCTACATCCACTGCGTTCCCTTCATCTACCAGGCTTGTAATTCTGTCAAAAAACGAGATCAGGTTAGTCTGACATGACTTATTTTTCAGAAATCCATGCTGACTATTGGTGATCACAGCATTCCTTTCCAGGTGCTCACAGACTGTTTGCTTAATGATCTGCTCCAGAATCTTCCCTGGTATTGATGTCAGACTGACTGGGCGGTAATTATTTGGGTCCTCTCTTTTCCCCTTTTTGAAAATAGGGACAACATTTGCCCTCCTCCAGTCTGCCGGGACTTCGCCTTTGATCAGGCGAAGATTGTATGCTGGTCTAGATTGTATGCTGGTCTATGCTAGATTGTATGCTAGATTGTATGCTGGTCTAGAATCTCTGCTGGATAGCCTTGAGAGCCTCAATATGCATCACTTCATCTTAGATTTTATTTATGTATATACCACCAACTCATTAAAATATCAAGGCGGTGTACAACAATGCATACGAGTACAACAGAGTGTAAAACACCAGAAAGCAATGCAAAATAATCATTCAAACGATTAATTAAGTTTAAACAGCTGCATTCACCTGTCGACAAAAAAGTGTTCAAGAGATACCTGAATGTCAATAGCAAAGATGCCTGCCAAATCCTTGCTGGAAGAGTATTCCACAGCATGGGACTGGCGACCCTAAATGACCGCCTTTCAGTTGAAGGTAGTGATGGCATGGGGGGGGGGCAACTCACAGCACTCTTCCAGATGGGCTCTTTATTGTGCATGGGTATAAGGGTTGAGGTGGTCCTGATGCTGTTGGGGAGGATAAGCATAAAAAGGAATGATTCATGACCCACTTACCAATTTCTGCATGTATCAAAATTACTGAATATACCAAATGATCAAAAATTCCATAAGTATCCAGAAACTCTAAGTCACACAGAAGCTCCTGGAACACAGCGGCTTGAATTTTGAAAGTGGCAGTGTAAAAGGATTACAGCACACTTATTCTTAATAAATCTTCCCCAGGGATGGGGGTGTCGGAACTCCGTTCGGCCGAGCTACTCTTCCGGTCGAGTCCTCCAATGGTGATTAATGACCTAAGCCTTTGACGAGGCTCTAGGTACGTTCCCATTATACAGAGCATGCAAACAGCAGCAGAAGGACGAGAAATATGAGCTACATTGCTACGTTTTATTTCTAACTACGCAGACAGAAAAGAATATACATCCTCTCTCTGTGAAAGCAGAGGACCAACTAGTACAAGGAAACAGGAAACCAGTAATATCAACATCCGTCTCGCATCTCCCGTGAGACTTCCAACAGTTTGGAATTTCTGGAATGTAAACAGAGTCTTGTGACCTTCTGAGGGCCACAAGCCAGAGGCCAAAGCAGGCAGAATAATGAATGCAACATTTACCTTTGCACAACAGGGTAATTTACACACTCACACACCCCTCTCTACCCTCCATCTAGGAAAGCAAGAAGCAATCAGGATTCAAGGGCACCTTCCAGCCAGACCAAAATACTCAAGGAGGGTGTGAAGCAAGACCAGTGAGGGATGTCAACTGCGAAGAGAGAGGGTCTTGGCTGGGGCCATATAGAGGCATGGCAAGCTGAATTTAAGCCCTGGGACTGAGATTCTTCACCTCTGATCTACACGGATCACCAGTTGCTTTGTGTACCCGCCTAAAGTACTGACTCAAAGTATCGGTCTAGGCCCTGCATAGCTGAAAGGACACGTTCCCTTTTGTTTCTCCTTGCATGATTTAAGATCATCTGAAGAAAGAAACCCCACAGTCTGAGAAGTGACGGATGAAAGGTGGCTGAGGTCCTTCTCAATGGTGATATCGGTCCTTTTCTTTTAGTAAAAGGCTAGACATCGAGTAGATTATGGATGTTTCAGTAGATGACTGTAATGCTATTAGACATTCTTTTTATTGCTGTTTTTACATATTGCCATGACTTTGTCCCCTTCCCCCACGGCACATCTGTAGCTGTTTCAGTTGCAGGTTGCTTTGATGATTGTAAAGTGTGATGAAAGGTCAGATTCTGTGAATTAACAGTCGACTTAAGCACAGACCTCCCTCCCTCCTTCCTATTCCTCTCTTCCCTCTAGCATAGACATGTAAGAGTATGGCAATTTCCAACATGGATTCATGACCATCAGTGCTGTTTCCATTCTGCTGCAGTTCTGTTGCTGCCGAATACTGTGTTATTCATCTTCCCGACTACTGTTTAACATGTTATGTAACTATATATGTAACTATATATGTAACTATATATGGTAACCCTAACTCAGCAGACCTCATGTCTGAGTAGGGATTTGAACCCTGGTCTCCCAAGTCTTAGTCTGACTACACCACACTGGAATATTCTGCATTACCTTCCTCCCCTCAAGCTATTATTTTGCACCCAGGTCCACTTAATTGACCCTAGAGTTCAAATTAATAAAGCTAGTGGGAATAACATTAGTTGGAAAAAAGAATCATCCAAGCCTGAAGTCTGTCCATCCCTGAATCAAGGTACCAAAAACTCCATAGTCAAGAGTCAGCAATGTAATAGATTTGTGCACTTGTTTACCATGACTTCTCTTCTGACAGGAGATCAAACCAAAGAATTATCCAGATTCCCTCTGAGAGGAAAATATGAAATTATTACGAAATCGTGTAAAAACCTGTCCTTGCTCTCCATCTAAAAGTTGATGGACACTGAGATGTTGGAAGCATTCAATGGATGTTTTTCACTGTCGCGCTTTGATGTTTACCAGGTTTAATTATGTAGAAATTTGCCCTTCCGTACTTTTGATTTGAAGGCCTCACGGCAGTGGAAAATAATAACACACGGGGAAGGGAAACTGATACATATGGCAACAATCAGGGTCAATTTATAGCAGCAGGAAGAAGTCATATTGTATTTCACTCAAAATGGGGGTAGTCAAAGACCTTGGGCACCCTACCCTAAGAAGTGTTGAATGAATAAAGATTTGAAATGGCTGGGGAGGAGCAGCCTTATTTACAGATCATTTATACTTGTTTTTGAAAATCCTGCGACACAGTGGGCTGTTGTGCTTTCCACAAATAATGGTTTGTAGCACAGGGTGCTAACTGAGCAAAACGAATTCCGATGAAAAGAAATGATGGAGGACAGTATGTCAGAGATGTTGTGGCAAAAACAATATAATGGGAGAAAAGCATGAAAATGTCTTTGGGTGATGAAGGAGCTGAAGGGCATAGTCAAAGCTGGCTGGAGACCTTTTGCTGCACGAGGCAAAGGATAAGAAAGTACCTCTCCCCATTCAATGCACAAAAGGGTAGCCAGACTGGCAGCTAAAATTGCCTTCGACAGTGTAAATGGGGCAGTGTCTCCACCACAAAAGAGGGTAACAGCTTAAGGTACTCTTCTCTGCCTCTCATCATCTGCTACTTGTGGCAGCTGCCTCACTCTTCCTAATCATAGAAGAGACCCGGATTGAGCATAATGTGCCTTTGTTATTTATCATATATTAAGGTTTCCAGACATCCCCGTTTCCCAGGGACAGTACCTGGATTTACAAATCAGTCCCCTGACAAAATCCTATCATTCCTACTGAAGTTGAAAAGTGTCCCCAGATTCATTGAAAAAAATCGGGTCACCTTACCATATATATTGCTGCTTGGTTTTGGAGATGGATTATAGCAGTTCTCTGTATTACTTCTTGTACTTTTATAATTAGACCTTACTATGTATTAAGGTAAAGCTAAAGGACCCCTGGACAGCTAAGTCTAGTCAAAGGCAACTATGAGGTGCATATAGTTTTGCATGTAGTTTAATGGACGATTTCATGTTCTTGTATATGAATTAATATGAGATGTTTTCATTAGCTTATTGTTTATCATGATTTAAATTTCATTGTGCCTTGCATATGTTAGTGTTTTATGTAAATATTTTGATATTATGAGCTTCCTTGCACATGGTTTGCTAGGAAAAGGCAGCATACACAAAAAAATATTGTGATGATGATATGTGTGCATTATGTGTACTGTATGTTTTAGGGGAATTCCCCTTTTTTTTTAACTTTGCAGCTTCACACTGGTCTTCGTTTCTGGTGCTGTCCAACAGGCCCTGCCTATGTCCTGTGATAAACCACAGTACCGAGATTTCAAAGTCGGAATTGATGTCCGGGGGGAATTTCTGAAAGCCGGATCTTAGGCAAGTCAATCTAAAAAGCACTTTTTTGTGTTCCTGAAAAAAAATAAGCTCAATAATTTCAGGGTTTGTCTCAAAAAAGCTCAACAATTTTGGGGTCTTCCTAAAAAAGACTTTTGGGGTGTCCTGCTTTTTATTTTTTGAAATATGGCAACCCTACAGTTCTCCGATACAGGACTTACAACGTGACCCTGCCTAGAAGCCTCATTCCACGCCCAATAAGCATGGGGTGCCTTTGCCCATTGCTGCTGTGACCCATAGACTACAGCAAAATACAGGGCAAGCTTTTGCCCAGGATCTTGTTTGTGTGGCAGGTTCTTAGGAAAGAAAAACTGTCCCATGAGCCCTTGCAAAGGGGAGGGGAAAGCCTATATAAGGTTGCTTCCTCTGAAGTTCAGGGCCATTTTGCCTTGAGAGCTTCCAACCCGCCCACCCTTGGGTTAGAGCCTTAACAGAGAAATTTTGGGTCGCTGATTGGCAGGGCCAGAAAGGATTTCTTTCCCTCTCAACATGATTGGTGCTTGGTTGGTGTTTTGTTTTGTTTTTGTCTTTCCCTTGGTAAGATTATGGCCTTCGTTTGTTAGTGGTAGAACACTGTTCATATGAGGGTGGAAATGGCATACTCAATAGAGTATGGGGGGGTCTCCATAAGGGGCCTGATGGGAGGATTGACCACTGTAACAACAAACTTGGGGTATCTGCCTGGAAGGAATTGTCATGCTGGTCGCTTGGCTTGCACCACAGCAGGGTTCAACACTGGCTGACTCCCATGGAACAGATTTGGGGCCAGTCCAAACCCAGCAGATCTATTCTATCAGCATGGGGCTTGCGGAATGATGAACTGATGCTGGGACCCAACACCATGCCAGCCCTTACCCTGCTTGCTGCTGCCAATAAATATTTGCCTTGACAATCATGTTATTTTGCTGCTCTCATGAGTTACATAATGCGCCTGCCTGGGCAATGCTGCCTGCAGAGTTCTGGGTTTTGCTTTTGTTAAAAGAGAGCAATGTAGAATTTTGTCAAAATTTCAATGAAGCCAAATCCTGCTGCTCCTCAGCTTTAATGAAAAATAGTCCAGACATCTTCAGTGGCCCACAGGCAGTATTTGGGACAGCCTCATGGCTGGCAGAGCTTGTGGACCGAGAAACACAGAGATCTATGAATGCATGCATGTATTCTGTACAAAAGGTACAGAATAGCAAGGTGGCAGAGTCATCTGTGGCTTTGTGGAGGCCCTGATCCAAAAGAGGGCAGCGGTGATTATCAGCATTGTGCTTCTGCTCAGATGGTGGTAGGGAAGACACCCAATTATCCCAATTCACCACTAATAATAATAATAATAATAATAATACAGTGGTACCTCAGGTTAAGTACTTAATTCGTTCCAGAGGTCCGTTCTTAACCTGAAACTGTTCTTAACCTGAAGCACCACTTTAGCTAATGGGGCCTCCTGCTGCTGCCGCACCAGCAGAGCACGATTTCTGTTCTCATCCTGAAGCAAAGTTCTTAACCTGAAGCACTATTTCTGGGTTAGCGGAGTATGTAACCTGAAGCATATATAACCTGAAGCGTATGTAACCCGAGGTACCACTGTATATTTATACCCCATCCATCTGGCTGGGTTTCTCCAGCCACTCTGGGTGGCTTCCAACAGAATATTAAAATTCTGTTAAACATTAAAGGCTTCCCTAAACAGGGCTGCCTTCAGATGTCTTCAAAAAGTCTGGTAGTTGTTGTTCTCTTTGACATCTGGTGGGAGGGTGTTCCACAGGGCAGGTGCCACTACTGAGAAGGCCCTCTGCCTGGTTCCCTGTAACTTGGCTTCTTGCAGCAAGGGAACTGCCAGAAGGCCCTTGGCAGTGGACCTCATTCTTCAGGTTTCTCAAATGCTTTGTGCTATGCCCAAATAAACATGTGCTTCAGGTTTCAGTGCATTCTGTATGCAACAAACTCTTTGTTCCTCATTATAATGAGAACTGGGGGGGGGGGGGCGGATATAGAGAAGGGTATAGAAAGTCTAAGCAACACAGCAAAAACTCAGTGAGTAAATCAGACTACCATATGGGGTGTAGTAGGAAAGGGGGATAAATAAGCAAACAGAGAATTAAACCAGTCTTGATTTGAACAAAAATAAAACAAAAGTGGGAGGAGGAAAAACCAAGCAAAAAGTCAAGTAAATTAAGGCAAACTGAAGAGACAGCAAAAAGGAGGAACTTTACAATATAGCCCTTAAAGCTTTGTTTGTTGGTAAATGCCTGTAAAGTGATTAGAAAAACTGGAGGAGGGAGGTGCCCTCTGCCTGTAAGACTACAGGGAGCATAAAAAATAAAACTTTGCAAAGTCAGAGAACCACGTGCAGCAAACTTGTTTTATTTCTATCGACAGCCTCCCCTGTGAACACGGTGACTGAAGAGGGAAAAACCACAACAGCTCTGGCTGAAAGCTGGAGCTCTCCATTAAAACAAGGGATCTGCTTCCCCACTTGGGGGGGTGGCATTTCCCTGGCTTATGATTGGTTTCTCTTGCAAAGAAGCAAAACCCTACTGCAGCGTTCCAGCAGTTATTGAGGCACCATGATGGGTCCCTGATCCAACTCGCCCGAATTATTGTCATTGCGCTTTGATTGAGGGAAGTGGAGGAAGCACCTCAAATCCCCCCACCCTTGCTCACCGTCATTTACTTAGCAACAATGACTCTGAGCTCCTGCATGGCTGATTTCACAATTTCCATTATTTGCAGACAAACAGTACAGGGAAGAGTTCCTCTTGCAGAGATGTTAGGGGTTTAGTGCAGGGGTTTTTCCCCCCATCAACAAGCCAACAACTTCGAAGCATTTCGTTTAGAGTGATTTAGATCAACTAAGTCAGCGCTATCACTCAGCCTCACTCATTTCCTCAAGCGCAAGAGATCTGTTCACAATCAAGGTCATCCAGACTGATGAAGGCTGTCTGTGCTGCTCCAATCTTCACAGACAGGATGCAATGTCAGCAGCTGCTGTGCAACTACATTTCATGATGCAGCAGATAAAGTCAATGCATTGGATAGACCATGGGTAGGCAAACTAAGGCCTGGGGGCTGGATCCAGCCTAATCGCCTTCTAAATCCAGCCCGCGGATGGTCTGGGAATCAGTGTGCTTTTACATGAGTAGAATGTGTGTTTTTATTTAAAATGCATCTCTGGCTTATTTGTGGGGCACAGGAATTGGTTCACCCCCCCAAAAAAAAATAGACCGGCCCCCCACAAGGTCTGAGAGACAGTGGACCGGCCCCCTGCTGAAAAAGTTTGCTGACCCCTGGGATAGACCCAGCTGATGTTGGGAGCTGGTGCAGTGTAGTGGCCAATAGACTGAGCTATGAATCAAGGCCCTTAATAAGGATGGGCAAATCTCTCAAATTCCATTCCTCCCCCCCCCCCCGAATCTTATATTCAATTCTTCACAATGTCACATCAGCTTGTGATTATTATTATTAAAAAAATGAAAAAGTCCTTGTGAAAGTTCATTCATTTTAGTGCAAACTATGAACAGATTTTTGTATGCAAAATATACACATATACACATTTTTGTAAGGCAATTTCCTCCAGTACAATGCTTTGTTTCCTGTTATTTTCACCATTACATGCATTTAATATTAACACTTTACCCTAGCATATACACTCTTGTATACATTACTTGACTGGAGAATTGCATTGCAATGTTTTGAGAATTTTCATTTAGCTTCACATATTGTTTTGGAAAGTCTGCTTACCTTGATCGGTGGGTGGTGTTATGGCCAGGAATTGGGCGCCACAGTAATCTGGCTGGGAACAAAGCCTGACGCCCTCTTCATCACTTCTGGCCATGTTGCCAGCACTAGTCAGACAGCCCAATCAGCGCCGGTGGGGTGTGGCCACATGAAATTTAAGCAGCGGCGCGGCCAGGAGCCCATCTTCTTGTGCCCTTCGCCAGATCTCCCACCCACCCTCTTTTATGCTTTGCTGTGATACGACCTTGCTATGGACAAATGTTGGCCGCCATATTTTTGGGGCAGGGCAGGAATTGTTTCCACTGGGCAAATTAGCTCCATCCACTTGGTTTTCGCCTAACTCGTAGCAATCGTCACAACTTTGTGAGGTTAGGCATTGGGTAAGCCTTTGTTTTGGATGGAGGGGAGGTTGTAGCCTCCATCTGCCCCTCCTCAAAAAGGGTATCCTATTAAAGGGGTCCGGGGGAGTGGATTCTGTCAGATGCCCGGACGTGTGCTAGGGCCATACCACAACCCCAACAGGGACCTCTCAGGGTGCCCCTATTTGATATAAGTCATAGGGCTCCCCCTCTTGGTGGTCTACTCTTAGTTAGGCTCCCTGCAGATGGGCGGGAGTCAAGATATAGTCTGGCTTCACCCAATGCCTAAGCCAAACCGCTCACATCTACAACCAATAAAGTTGTAGCCTAAAAAGATAAAGGTAAAGGTAAAGGACAGTTAAGTCCAGTCGTGAACGACTCTGGGGTTGCAGCATCTCAATTTACTGGCCAAGAAAGCCAGTGTTTGTCCGCAGACAATTTTTCTGGGTCATGTGGCCAGCATAACTAAGCCGCTTCTGGTGAAACCAGAGCAGCGCACGGAAATGCCGTTTACCTTCCTGCCAGAGTGGTGCCTATTTATCTACTTGCACTTTGACATGCTTTCGAACTGCTATGTTGGCAGGAGCTGGGACCGAGCAATGGGAGCTCACCCCGTCGTGGGGATTCGAACCGTCGATCTTCCGATCAGCAAGCCCTAGGCTCTGTGGTTTAGACCACAGTGCCACCCGCGTCCGAACCCATAAATCAAAATTCACTTGTCTGTGTGTTTATTTATCCACTAGGGAATTGCAGGTCACGGGGCCTTGGCACTCAAAGGCAAATTAGGTAAGGTCACCTTTACATGCAAACTGAGTTCATTTTCTCTCCCATCCCTGGTCCCTAGTTTGAATCTCGCTTCAGCCATGAAGTCACTAGGTAGCCTTAGGAAAATCACTTTCCCTCAGCCTCCTATCTGCAATATGGAGGATACTTAATTATCCTGACTTACCTTGTTGTAAAGATTACACCTACATGATGGATTTGAACTTCTTTGAACACTTGAAAGTGTTGTACAAATGTCAAGGATTATCCCCCCCCCACTAAATAGCAGTTACTCAACTTGAGGCGATAGATTCCAAACATGCATTTTGTGTGCCTGTACCTGGACAGACTGGGTACAGCAGGACCCATTTCAAATTATCTGGATTTAGCTTTTATGCAAAAATATAATTAAAATGGGGGCCCAAATCCAAAGCTCATGAACAAAACCACTATTTCTTAGTCAAATAATGTGACACCCTCCTCCTGGTGACTTCTTCCCCGGAATGAAGTGATAGTGACATTTTTATCTATGTATTTGAACTAGTTTTTTATCTCCTCCTCTCCATCTTTGCCAACATAACAATCTCATTGACATTCAGGAAGGAAGTTACGACTTGCTGGATTCTACAGGAGGTTCCTCTAATGATGTGAATGTGGTCAATCCAACTTTCTCTCAGAAACCGGATAATGCCTTGGAATGTCATTAGATTAAAATAATGCAAAGACTTAAACCTTTGAAAATGTCACCTATGTGCGTGTGCGGATGTGCAAGCATGGGTGTGTAATGAGAGGGCATTTTCCTTTTTTAGTTTAACTTGATCCAGCACCTGAATATACAAAGCTATTAGGGGCACGCAACCAGGCACAGTAAGTAGCATGACAGTGAGAACGTTCTAGAAAACCAATTTGCTCACAGGTCACTGTCTTTCTTCAGCAGAGGAGGTGACAGATTCCTCCACTCAAAGATGCTCAACTTTCTTGTGGGAGCCTAAGTAGACTGCCAAAGTGCATGTACATGGTAAATGGAGTTTGTTTCACAATTTTTCTCCTCACGGGATTTTATCCCCAGTATGCCTGAAGGAGTGTCTCCACCCCTATCGTTCTGCCCGGACACTGAGGTCCAGCGCCGAGGGCCTTCTGGCGGTTCCCTCACTGCGAGAAGCAAAGCTACAGGGAACGAGGCAGAGGGCCTTCTCGGTAGTGGCACCCGCCCTGTGGAACGCCCTCCCATCAGATGTCAAAGTGATATACAACTACCTGACATTCAGAAGACATCTTAAGGCATCCCTGTTCAGGGAAGTTTTTAATGTGTGACATTTTAGTGTATTTTTGGTCTCTGTGGTAGCCGCTCAGAGTGGCTGGGGAAACCCAGCCAGATGGGCAGGGAATAAATAATAAATTATTATTATTATTATTATTATTATTAGTCTGTTAGAAAATGAGAAGGCAGATCCCCTTCAACTGATACACTTCCTAGTCCCCCACCAACTCTGAAACCAACTCAATAAGATGTGGGTGAGGCAGAAAGTGATTGAATGGGGGCCATTCTTGGCAAACTTAAGAGTAACCACATATGAGCTTCGTTTTCCATTGGGAGGAATGCAGAAAGGAAGCGAGAGTGTATCAAATGCTGATAAATGCTTCAAAATGGAGTCTGCAAACCACATGGAGTTTGAAAATAAGATACCGTTTATAAGATCCTGAGTTTAAGACACATGCATACAAATGATGAATAGGTCTCTTGGATCATGTTGCTGTATTTTTCATGAATGTTTTCCACAGCATAGGTGTACAGTTCTCTCCTTTTTTTCCCCTTTCCGCCCCCTTTGTTTTCAATAAAATCAATCTATCTTGGTATTAATGCATGTTTCACCCAAGAAGCTCCTAGAACCCTGAAGTAGGATTTCATTCTTCAGAAACTGAAACAAATGTTTGCCTGGAGGAAAAAATTGTTCTTGCTGAGAGATGAATCAATGGTGTTTTGCTAACAGATGAACTCACCTAAACAATTGTTCCACCTGACTCTACTCTGCCAAAAGGAGGACTTTGCTGCAGAAGAGGACACCTCTGTACCCACCTCAGGTGGCAAGAGCAAGAACAGCAGCGGATCAAGCCTCCAGTGTCTGCTGCTGCCACCTTAGTATCAGTATCATCTCCTTGGCAGCCCCCATCTAATCCTGCCTTTACAGCAGCCTCTTAGAGAATAGGAGGTTGCTGGTCTCCTCCCACCCTCCTTCCTGATGTAGATCTTTACTTACTCTGTCTTCCATGGCAAGGCGGGGTTGTCATTTTGTGGTTCGCCTCAGGTGCCAAAATGTCTTGGGCCACCCCTGGTGCCCACTGAAAGCTACTTTTGGTGGTAACCAGTGGAAGCACCTGAAACAGGGTGCTTCTGGGGAAGGGATGGGGAAGGGATATACAGTGATACCTCGGGTTACATACGCTTCAGGTTACAGACTCCGCTCACCCAGAAATATTACCTCGGGTTAAGAACTTTGCTTCAGGATGAGAATAGAAATCATGCAGTGGTGGTGCAGTGGCAGCAGGAGGCCCCATTAGCTAAAGTGGTGCTTCAGGTTAAGAACAGTTTCAGGTTAAGAATAGACCTCCAGAACGAATTAAGTTCGTAACACGAGGTACCACTGTAGTTGGGCAGGCCAAAGATCTGCTGGATTCTAAGCCGCTCCAGCTACTGGCAATGGATAAAACTACCTGCCCACCTTCTGCCCAGCATTGTTGAGAGGGCTTTAGGTGTGACAGTGGCTCATCACTGTGCAACTCACAGAAAAAGGGACATGGGTGGCGCTGTGGTCTAAACCACGGAGGCTCTTGGGCTTGCCATTTGGAATGTCGGCAGTTTGAATCCCTGCGACAGGGTGAGCTCCCATTGCTCTTTCACAGTTCCTGCCAACCTAGCAGTTCGAAAGCACACCAGTGCAAGTAGATAAATAGGTACCGCTGTGGCTACTTTTGGTGGTAAACCACCAAGGTAAACAGCATTTCCACGCACTATGATTTCCATCACTGTGTCCTGTTGTGCTGGAAGCGGTTTAGTCCTGCTCGCCACATGACCCGGAAAGCTGTCTGTGGACAAACGCTGGCTCCCTTGGCCTGAAAGCAAGATGAGCACTGCAACCCCATAGTTGTCTTTGACTGGTCTTAACTGTCCAGGGGTCCTTTACCTTCTTCTTTTTTAATCCATAGTTCTGTATGGTACACCAGAAGAGGGGCCTGAAGATTTGCACTTAGGACTTTCAGAATATGTCTTATGCTTGCAATCATTATGTCATGCTAGCTTTCTGCAACCTTTGTATGTACATTGCTGTGTTCTGGGTGCAGTGTTGATTCTCCACTGAAGTTTGCACTACTGGCTTCCTTCTCAATCTGTACATTTGTAACTAAACAAATTTTCAGGGACTGTGTACAACTCCAGTCCTCTTGTTTGAAAGCTATCTTTCGAAGGCTACTGTGAACTCCCTACCGCTTACAAAGACCACTGGAAAAGTGTGTTGTTTCAGCCTTGTGTTTTTAATTCCATCCCTCTCGCTTTGCACTGTCAAATTCCATTTGCTCTCGACTCAGTGTATGTGCGGGGGGCACATTGACTTGCTGAACGATTTCCATTGAGCTAGCCACAGTTTTGCCTGGCCTTTTAAATTAAGTTGTTCCAGTCAATTTAGAAGTCGCTCACGCACATGCAACCATGTACGTGACAAATTGGATTTCGTCTGACCTCAAGCTGCCCCGGATAATCAGTGCTCTTAGGTTTCCTAAAATTTCTTTTGTTTACATATCGATAATTTAGAGCAATCTGGTAGAAATGTGCAAAATACCATACACAAACAATGCTATGTATCCTCATGAATTACCATAAAAAGATTTATCAATGGTCATTAGCCATGATAGCTAAATAAAACTCAGAGGCAAACAGTCTCTGAATTCCACTTGCTGGAGGGAAAACAATAGTGGAATAACTCATTGCATTTATGCTCTGCTTGAGTGTTTTCCAGAGCCATCTGATGGGACACTAACCATGAAGTAGACTAGATAATTAATTAATTAATTAATTAATTGTATATACTGCCCTATACCCACAGGTCTGGTCTAAGTGTTCCAGATGGACCCAGATCCTGAAAAAGTCTCATTAGGTCCTCTCACTCGAATGTGTGTTTTAATTTTTTTTATAAAAAAAAATTAGGTCAGGTATTGGGAACTTCTGGCCCCCATTATCATGCACAAATTACAAAAATTAGGAGTGTGATCCTAAAGGGGTTCTTTGTCTAATCGCACTCCAGTTCAGAATTTGCAACCCAAATAATGTCCACAAAGCTTTCATCTGTATTTTAAATAAAACTGATCTAATTTACCTATCCCAGGTCCGTATGCAGATAGGAATGCAGTTATCAGTCAGATTGCACACTTCTCTGAATTTTGCAATGTCCTTTCAGTTTATAAAATGGATACAAAAATGCTTCTCTTTAGGAAAAGAATGTAAACAAATGCATACTTTAGAGGGAAATGTGTACAATTTAAATGCAAATACTTTGTGCTATTTTTTTTTTCTTTTTAAAGACCCTTTGCAAGAAACAGGACAAAATGGCCTTTAGATGCATGCAAAACTGGAACAGAACAGAAATTAACTGATCCATCCATCCCAGTACTACAAAGATGATTCAGCAG
Organism: Podarcis raffonei; assembly: GCF_027172205.1. Classification (NCBI taxonomy): domain Eukaryota; kingdom Metazoa; phylum Chordata; class Lepidosauria; order Squamata; family Lacertidae; genus Podarcis; species Podarcis raffonei. The sequence continues at coordinate 18,126,502 of NC_070603.1, forward strand.
TTCTGGCTTATGGGGAGGTTGGAAAGATGAGATTTCTGGCTGTAAAGGCATGGGGTGGAGGCAGGATTTATTGAGGGATGCAGTTTGCTTAAACTACAACCCTGGATTAGGTATAATTTGGTATAAAGAATGACGAGTAGGTGGGTTCCCATGAGGCAATACACAGTGACAACAGCAAGAACCTTTATTGAACTAACAGAACTGGACAACGGGGGCAAAGCAACTGCTTATATACATTTTTGAAGGCCTGGGCCACTCCCACTCCCAACGTGATTGGTTGTCTAAACTTCTAAGCTGCGAATCATGACTCAGAGTTAAAGGGCCAATGGCAAAGGCCCAAATCCTGAAATCTTCTGTGATTGGATATCATGTATCAAATCAGAACACAGGGGCATAGAATCCTTAGTCCAGACTCAAGCTCAGGCAAACACAGACCACTGAATACATAGCAAATGTATCTGAAGAAGTGTGCATGCACACAAAAGCTTATACAGTGGTAACTCAGGTTAAGAACTTAATTTGTTCTGGAGGTCTGTTCTTAACCTGAAACTGTCCTTAACCTGAGACACCACTTTAGCTAATAGGGCCTTCCACTGCTGCTGCACGATTTCTCTTCTCATCCTGAAGCAAAGTTCTTAACCCGAGGTGCTATTTCTGGGTTAGCGGAGTCTGTAACCTGAAGCATCAGTAACCCAAGGTACCACTGTACCAAGAGCAAATTTAGTTGGTCTCTAAGGTGCAACTGGACAATTTATTTATTTATATATATATTTCAACTGCATCAGACCAACACGGCTACTTACCTGAATCTAGATACATAGCAAAGAACGCAGATATTTATTTTGTTTTGTTCTTCCTTATTTCATAGGGACTATTTGTGGCCACCGTATTTAAACCAGCAAGTAGTTTGGCCAGATAATAAGGCCCATCCACCTCCCTGCCCTAAAATGCTTAAATGCATAGTGAATAGTTCACAGTCTATTTCATAATTAATCTCTCTAACACTGTAAGAAATATCATCTGAGAGAATGAACAGGAACCTTGAAGCAATCTAAAAATCCCTTAGTATAATGGAAATGATTAAATCATTACAGGTGAGGAGCTAAAGCACTGGGGGCTTTACGCAATGAGCAAAAATCTTAAATCTTGCAGCTGAGAAATATACCGGTTTCAGCAGAGATTTGGATGCCTTATACATTTGAGTCTCCCAGGAACAGCTTTAGGAAGGGCTGACACTCAGCAGAAAAGTAGGTCAGGGCAAGAATAGTTGTATTAATTACAGATATAATCTCTGATGGCCCATTCTTCAAAGCTATAGATAGAAAGGTAAGATAGATCAGTGAATCCAGGAGGGGAAACCCCCACACCACCTTGATTAATGCTTTCTTCAGCTGCATTATATTTAGTTATATTATACAATAACTAACTGTGGCCTTTGTCAAAGAAAAAGCCCAATTGACTGCAGTGATCTGCAACTGTTTCTTTGAGCCAGATATAATCCCATGAATATCGATTGGGTCGTGTTCAATTATTATTTTCACCCCGTGGGGTTTATGTGGAGCAACTATTGACAAAGTGGGATAGGAAGGTACAGATCTAGTATGCTGGAACTGCAGTTCTCTAGACTGGGCTTGTTGATATAAGAGGTTTTCTGACTGTATCTTATCTGGGTTTCCACAGGAATGCTTTGCCTTTCTTGTTTGCTTCTCATTATCTAGAGAAAAGTACATCACCAAGTATGCTCAGGGGAAGATAAGCCACACAGGAGTCCATATAATCAGCTTGTCATTAATCTAGGAATCTAGGATTAAGAATTAGGTATGAGGGAACGGAGCTATCACTGGATGACAAGGGTGGCTGTGTTTCCCTTCACGTATTGTTTAGAAAAGTGAGAATTTGGTTGATTTGCCTTCCTCCAACCCTATTCAGGGGACACTTCTGAGAGGAAGGGGAAACATGATAGTCTCCTAACTGGCAACCAATAAGAGAATCAATAATGCAACTGTTGCCACCAGAAGGTTAATTTGCCACCACCTGAAAGTCACCTCATAACCATGATAGATTGGTGTAGTGGATAAAGTGTCGGACTAGGAGACCAGGGTTCAAAGCCCCACTTGGCCATGAATGTCATGGGCCAGGAGTTGGCTTCTCCTGCTGAACTGCAGCCTGAAGGGGGAGAAGGTCAGGTGATCCACCTTCAAAGAGGAGAAGACACCAATGAGAACCAGATGGCACTGACCTTCTTAAACAGAGCTCTCAGCAGCAGCCAGAAGCTGGAAACAATGCCTGATCGCAATCTGCTGTCAGAAGTCCAGGTTTCCAGCTTGATAACACAGTAAGTGTAGCTAATTTAAAAGGTGGATTTATTGCAAAAACAAACAGATAGCTCCAGACGGCTCTAACAAAGCCTCTGGCACCATTACTCAAGATGAATCTTCTGAAGACTACTTCTGGTGTTGACAGAAGATATTGACCTTACGAACCTTACGTCTCTTGTTTTGCTTCCTATCAAGCAGCCCTCCCATTCGCTGACTTCTCAGACTTAGTTGATCAGCTCCCACCTCTTCCTTTTCTGAGAGGCTGTCTCTGAGTTTGTTCATGCCTGTTTGTGCTTCCAGCGAGCTTTGGCTGCATTCTAGCCTGCTGTCAGCTACTGCTTTATCAGCCTGCCCGTCAAAGTCAGGAAGAAACAAACTCGGCAGCTGCCACCTCTCCCCTGCCTGACTAACATCAAAGCCTCTCTGTTCCTGGCTGCTTTCTGCAGTTGGCTGCAAACCTTTGCTTGGAGCTGGCTCATTCCTCACATCTGGACTCTTGGCTCTGTGACTATCTTGATTCCCTGACCTTTGGACTGGACCCTTGGCTCTATGATCATCTGGGTTCCCTGACCTCTGGACTGTCTGACTTCATATGTGGATTCTGCTCTCAGGCAAGAATTCCTCAGAGACTTCTACCCCCTTCTTGATTGACAACAGGACTCAGACAGGGCTGCAACAATGAAGCTCACTGGGTGACCTGGGCCAGTGATTTCCTCTCAGCCACTCATTGGGTTCTTTTGAGCAATAAACAAGAAGGGGCAGAAGCATGTATGCCATCTTGACCTCCTTGGAGAAAAGGGTGGGATAAAAATGCAAATAAATCAATAAGATCATATATGCTGATCATTCTTCACTACACATATTCAGTTATAAATCTAGATCTGTCCTAGGTGCACTCATTGGTGGTTATTATCATTGAATTCTGTGAAGGTGACTTCTGAGGAAATACATTTAGGCTCAGGTTGCACAGAAAGGCACCTATATTTGTCACAAAAAGCTCAATGCGATGTGCTCCCCCTCCTTCCCCATTCTCAATTATTTCTATAGTACTTAACGGGCACTCAACACTTGACAACAGATGAAAATTCACCAATTTCTGCAAGATTCTCCCTCCCCTTAGTGAATTCAATTTGTTAAAGGTTTAACAGAGCAAAACGGCATCTGCTTGCTCGGTGTTCCATTAATATTAGTTATGCAGCATGAAGACCTTGCCTGCTTAATAATATCCAGTTTGTGGTGTGGCTGCGGTAGATAAATAAAATGTATCAGTTTTCTTTTTTACCTGAGCTCTGCGTGTTTAGCTAATCATTATGTTTGTATTGGTATTCAAAATGCTGTTTTGATGCACCATGTGACATGATAAATGAATGAAGTTGATTGGAAGGTACTTTGCTGGTTTCTTGCAGCTGATGCCAAGCGGATAGACAAGGTAAAGTTAAAGAACCCCTGAACAGTTAAGCCCAGTCAAAGGCAACTATGGGGTTGCGGCGCTTATCTTGCTTTCAGGCCAAGGGAGCCGGCGTTTGTCTACAGACAGCTTTCTGGGTCATGTGGCCAGCATGACTAAACCACTTCTGGCACAACGTAACACCATGACAGAAGCAAGATTAAATAACGCCAGCTCAGGGGTCTCGCATAGTGTGTCAGGATCAGTCTTGCGGAGTGAGTCTGTCTGGAAGTGTTGAGCTGCAGTCTGTGTTACATCTTGAATTGCTGGAGTAGCAGAGATGCTTTGTACTTGTGCATGTACAGTCGTACCTTGGAAATCGAACGGAATCTGTTCCGGAAGTCCGTTGGACTTCCATAACGTTCGAAAACCAAATTGCGGCTTCTGATTGCCTGCAGGAAGCTCCTGAAGCCAATCAGAAACCACAGAAGCCCCTTTGGACATTTGGCTTCCAAAAATAGTTCGCAAACTGAAACAGGTTTGCGACGTTTGGGAGCCAAAACGTTTGGGAACTAAGCTGTTTGAAAATCAAGGTATGACTGTATCTGTATTTGCAAAGCCTACAAGTTGTATGTACAAATAAATATCTGGAAGCATATTACTGAAGCCTTATCTTCTGCCACAGTAAACAGTTTTGGACCTTATGCTGCCTCTGTGTGGTTACTAGAACTGAGGGCAACTTCTGCTACGTGGGTATGTCACCTCAGATTCCCAATAGAAAACTTCTTGTTGCAACAAGCTTTGCCAGACATGTAATGTTTTGTGTGGGCTTTTATCTGCTGAGCCTGTCTTTGTTTTGCATTGTTTTTGTTTGTAAATTGTTCTTTTATTATGGGATATTTTAATTGTTCTGCACTCCTCTGAATAATGCAAATGCATTACAAACTTCTGAATGAATGAATAAATAAACTAAATGTAAGAATGAACTATGAACATTCTTCTGCCACTTTATGGTACATATGCCGATTTGTAAGGAAACATTGGTCTTCCAACCTAAATGCATTTTATTGAATCACAAAGATATTTGTAATTTTAGAACCCATTATATTTCTGTTGACCTATACACAGAACTTAATTAGGAATGATCAAGAATTACTCTCTTACATTATTGCTGCAGCAATTACAGTTAAATAGTAGGGATTAAGAAAAAGTACTCAAAACGGAAGAATGGGAAAAGAAAGTACACAAAGATGCTGTTCTAGCTAAATTGACTCATTATATAAGTACAAAAGAAGCCAGATGACAATGGTTTAATTAAACATTGGTTTAATGAAGGGCCTTTTTTATACTTCAAACGTAAAACACATCTAACTGTGAACAGAGGCTATGCATATCAGTTAATACCTTGATGCCAAATGTCTAAAAGATGCATGCCTCTCACTCATAGTCTAGGTGTTGGCTGCTGGTGTATCACATAGCAAGCACAATCACAAATGGAGATGCTCATATACTTCTACATTTCCATTGAGATTTATTACCCATCTATTGATATCATCAGAAATAATTTTCTTCATGAGTGAAGCTGGCCTCATAAGGAGCACCAGAACCATTCTAACACAGTGCTGTCCTCTCCCAATATCTGGAGACTGTCATGAAGCTTTCTGTGGTCAACAATATCAAAAGCTTTTGAGAGACCAAGAAGAGCAACAGGGCTGTGTTCCCCTTGTCCCTCTCCCAAAGAAGGTCATCCACCAGGATGACCAAGGCAGATTCTGTCTCAAAACTGGACCTGAACTCAGACTGAAATGGGTCAGGGTAATCAGTTTCCTTCAAGTTGATTTTCACATTGAGTAGTTTGCCCCACTGTCAGGGACTGGGCAGAGGAAGAATGGTGGAGACTGCGTCCCCAGCCTGACCCTTCCAGAGAAGAAGACAGTTCAGAATTACAACAGGGGTTTGAGGGAGGTCACAGCTCAGAGGCAGACGAGGGGAAATAATGGGAGAGAAGGAAGAAGAAGAAGCACCAGAGGGAGAGACAGCTGAGGGATACAGTGTCTTTAGAAAGCATTCCAGACCCCCCTCCATCCCAGAACCCGGCGAGCATTGAAAGTAGGAGAGCAGAGAGCTCAGAGGCAGAAGGCACTTCTCAGCACCCATAGTGATGACACATGAAGGGAGAGAGGGAGGGGGTGGAGACTCATTGGGGCCAATGCCATTATTCCAAGAGACTGCCTTTCCAAGCCTCTCTCTGTGAATACTGAATAAAAAAACAGTTGGTAAGAACTTTTCCTGGTCTTATCTGTTCCTGGTGATCTGCCGTGGGGGTTGGATCCACTGCCGCTTGACACCCACATTGCTGGGTTATTGTCAGCTTCGTTCCGGAGCTGACAGAGGCTGGGAATGAGGCCAGACAAAGAGAGATAAGAACATTGGAATGTGGGAAGGAGGAGGGCCAGCCTAGCTGCCTGACAGAGAACAGAGAGCAGGCAACAGATGGCTACAGTAACCTGATCCCTGAGCATAGTGGACAAGGGAGACCAGAGCAGAGATACACAAACTAGCAGTTTGAGCTCAGAAACAGAGGGAGGGAGGCCAGGAATTTTTGTTGTTGTTTAGTCGTGACCGACTCTTCATGACCCCATGGACCCCATGGAGCATGCCAGGCACTCCTGTCTTCCACTGCCTCCCGCAGATTAGTCAAACTCATGCTGGTAGCTTCGAGAACACTGTCGAACCATCTCCTCCTCTGTCGTCCCCTTCTCCTGGTGCCCTCCATCTTTCCCAACATCAGGGTCTTTTCCAGGGAGTCTTCTCTTCTCATGAGGTGGCCAAAGTATTGGAGTCTCAGCTTCAGGATCTGTCCTTCCAGTGAGCACTCAGTGCTGATTTCCTTAAGAATGGATAGGTTTGATCTTCTTGCAGTCCATGGGACTCTCAAGAGTCTCTTCCAGCACCATAATTCAAAAGCATCAATTCTTCGCCGGCCAAAAACTCGAAGGCGCAAAAGGGTCAGTGAGAGGAGGGGAAAAGAGAGAAAGTGAAAGGGCTTTTTCCCTGTTGGAGGAAGAGGAAGGGGTGGAATTTAGACTTGCCAACTGTGAACTTGGAGTCAGACACGGAGTGAAGGAGCTCTGGAGTGATTTATGTGTTTGAGCAATAAACCTGAGATAATTACTACCGTTGTCTCGCTTCAGTGGGAGAGCCAAGCCATTGCAGTTGCTGGGGTAGAGAAGATAACTTTGGAGATTGGAGTCACATGCTTTAAAGTCATTTCAAGTACTCTCTGTAGCATCTGCTCCCCTTTTTATGGTGAACTACAATAGCACTTCCACTTCATTGTCTCACCTCTTCCTCACCCTTTCTGTTTTGGTGGAGGACCCTTCTCAGACCAAGAAGAGGATTCCACCATGGCCTGCACTCCTTTGCTTCAGCAACTACTCAGTCAGTCTCAGTGGCATAGCATGGGTTGTCAGCACCCGGGGCAAGGCAAGTAATTTGCGCCCCCTAACCCGTGGATTTGCGCCCCCTAACCCTAACCCCCAGATGTTGCGCCCGGTGCGGCCGGCCCCCCCTGCACCCCCCACGCTACGCCACTGGTCAGTCTGTGGGAGATGGGAGGATTCAGGAGAAGGGCGATAAAGTAGTGGAAAACTGCAGGGTGATGGGGTGGGTGGATGGGACATCCTTTTTATAGATGTATTGATTTTAGACAGGCATATTGGAATTTTGTATATTAAGGAATGATCTGTTGTAGTCATTAAATAACATTTTGCTAGTTGCGCTGAACAATGTGGGGAAATGTAGAGTAGAAATATTTAAATTGTAAGTCTTTTTTTAGAAGATGAAAAGGTGTGTTGTACACACTGGGAATATTTGCACAAAGAAACTGGAGTTCTTAAAGGGGTGTGTGGAATGGAATTGTTGTCAATTTGTGGACAAGTCTGCCTCTGAGAATGTGCTGCGTGCCAAATGCAGTGAATAACAGTGGAAAAAGAATAATTTCCATAAACTTGGGAAATGAAATTAGGATACAATTCTAAATCACAAGGACTTCAGATGAACGCTGAAGGTGGGGATATTAATGTAAATTGTACTGTTATTTCTCTTTGCAGAAATCTAGCATGATGTGGTACAAAGCTTGCCCCATCCCCTGAAGGACATATTGTCCCTTCTATGACCTGCCCGGGCTCCTACCTCACTACCAGTGCTGCCGGTGCTCTGAATGTGTCACATAGATCTGATTTTCACTGTGCAAATCTGTCTATAAAATGGAGGTGACAGGGAGCTATGCATAGAGACGTACACTTTGCCTAAATTTTTGAGAGAGCTGTGAGAGAGCTGAGAGAGTTTCTCTCTTTGAGAGAGCTGAGAGAGTTTCAGATGCAAACTTTATCAAAGAGTACAGTTTGGGACATGCTAAGTATCATGGGGGGGGGATGCGGGTGGCACTGTGGGTTAAACCACAGAGCCTAGGACTTGCCGATCAGAAGGTTGGCAGTTCGAATCCCTGCGACGGGGTGAGCTCCCATTGCTCAGTCCCTGCTCCTGCCAACCTAGCGGTTTGAAAGCACGTCAAAGTGCAAGTAGATAAGTAGGTACCGCTCCGGCGGGAAGGTAAATGGTGTTTCCATGAGCTGCTCTGGTTCGCCAGAAGCAGCTTAGTCATGCTGGCCACATGACCTGGAAGCCCTTGGCCAATAAAGCGAGATGAGCGCCGCAACCCCAGAGTCGGCTACGACTGGACCTAATGGTCAGGGGTCCCTTTACATTTAAGTATCATGGATGATTATGAGGGGGTTAATGATTGTAATGGATTTGCGATCAACCACTTAAAAAAAAAATCATTTGTTGTTGTCCTGCAGCAATAAAGCCAACTCTTGTTAAAGCTGGTTTTGATTGTCTCGGTAAGTCGTAGGGTGTCATTCAGCTCATTTTTATGCACTCATATTTTATTATGTAGAAGCTTCCTTATAGCCATGCAAAAATGACAAAAATTAGTCGGGGAGGAGGCAACGGATGGGGCTGCGGACCCCAGGGCACGTTCAGCAGAGCCCCAGGGCATCAGTAAATCATAATATGGGACGCGGGTGGCGCTGTGGGTTAAACCACAGAGCCTAGGACTTGCCGATCAAAAGGTCAGCAGTTTGAATCCACGTGACGGTTTGAGCTCCCGTTGCTCAGTCCCTGCTCCTGCCAACCTCGCAGTTCGAAAGCACGTCAAAGTGCAAGTAGATAAATAGGTACCGCTCCGGTGGGAAGGTAAATGGCGTTTCCGTGCGCTGCTCTGGTTTGCCAGAAGCGGCTTAATTATGCTGACCACATGACCCGGAAGCTGTACGCCAGCTCCCTCTGCCAATAAAGCGAGATGAGCGCCGCAACCCCAGAGTCGGTCACGACTGGACCTAATGGTCAGGGGTCCCTTTACCTTTACCTTTTACACATACACTGGTAACACTCCCCCCCCCCCAAAGGCTTGATGAAATAGTATTTTATTGCTGCAAAGCTGTGTGTTTGCAGTCTGCAGGTGTGAAAAAGACAAAGGAGCTCAGGGAACTGAAACTGGGGCCTCTACAGTGCTTGGTACAAAATCTGGATATTAAAATAAATGAAGCAGTTGAGAGCTCCCAATGCATTGCAGCGGGTGGACGGACCTCAGTGATCTCAGTTCCTTGGATTGGGATGTTTATAAAATCCCCATTTGATTATAGTCAACCTTGTTGTTGTTGTTGTTGTTTAGTCGTTTAGTCGTGTCCGACTCTTCGTGACCCCATGGACCAGAGCACGCCAGGCACTTCTGTCCTCCACTGCCTCCCGCAGTTTGATCAAACTCATGCTGGTAGCTTCAAAAACACCATCCAACCATCTCATCCTCTGTCGTCCCCTTCTCCTTGTGCCCTCCATCTTTCCCAACATCAGGGTCTTTTCCAGGGAGTCTTCTCTTCTCATGAGGTGGCCAAAGTATTGGAGCCTCAGCTTCACGATCTGTCCTTCCAGTGAGCACTCAGGGCTGATTTCCTTCAGAATGGATAGGTTTGATCTTCTTGCAGTCCATGGGACTCTCAAGAGTCTCCTCCAGCACCATAATTCAAAAGCATCAATTCTTCGGTGATCAGCATTCTTTATGGTCCAGCTCTCACTTCCATACATCACTACTGGGAAAACCATAGCTTTAACTATACGGACCTTTGTCAACCTTACTTTGATACAAATTCACTTAAGGGCACAGCCCTAGCTGCTTTTAAATGTGGTGTGTTTATGCATTAATTACTACCGGGAAACAGCAATGAGCTTTTCACAGGGAACGTTAATTTTCAGTTCTGGCAATTTCACTCGACTCACCTCTGCTCTTAACAACCTAGCACGGTGGGTGTCTGCTGATAAAAAGAAAGCAAATGGAACTGGGAGACATTGGAAGGGATTATGTTTTAAGTGGACATTAAATGAGGGGTGGATTTCATCTTTTAAAATATGCACTCATTCTAATTTAGGAGTGGCAGGAACAGTGGAAGATGCAGTAATAGTTTCCTTTATTTGGGATACTAGCCTTACCTGGGAATGCCAGGAATTGGACTGTGGACCTTCTGCATGCATAACATGTGTTCTGTCACTGAGGTATAGCCAACAGTAGCAGCAGAGCAATCTATCCTGATCTGTCTGACTGTTAACGGCAAATGCTGAACTCAGTCATGTTTAACTAGAAATCAACAACTTCCTCAAGTGGGGGGGGGGGGAGAGGTAGAAAGATACTGAAATATTTGATGTTTTCCACTTCGACAAAGGTCCTATAATCTCTGAAATGTATTCCACTATATATTCAGATTCAAAAGCAATGATGCAATGAGCCAAAATGTACTGCAGCAATTTTGAACTCTGGGAGCCTGTAGCTAAAGATTCTAAATTACCTATCCAAATTTGATCAAGTTATGCGGTGTTGAGTAGATATTGCATTAATCATTGTCCGGATAAAACTAACTCTCCAGCAGAGACGACAAAATGAAAGGAAATGAGTTGTGAACAGCAAAGTTACAGAACTGACACAGGGTTAAAAAGAAATGGAGGAGAACAGACATTTTGTGCTATATAGTGAAGGTGGGGGGAAAGGAAAAATGGCTTTGGTTGCCCTTCCAAAGGATGCATACTTGGACCCCTTATAAAGGCCATCTCCAACTCCTCAAAAGATTCCATCAATGGTGTCTCTGACAATCTTTACACATCACTTGGGAAGACAGGCGAACTCATGCCAGTGTACTGGAAGAAGCAAAGATCACCAGTGTTAAAGCAATGATTCTTCAACATCAACTTCGTTGGACTGGTCATGTTGTGTGGATGCCTGATTATCATCTTCCAAAGCAACAGAAGAGGTTTAAAGACTCTCTCAAGGCATATCTAAAAAAAGGTAGTATAAACACCAACAACTGGGAAACACTGGCCTGCAAGCGCTCTATTTGGGGAACAGACTTTACCAAAGGTGTCGTGGGCTTTGAAGATGCTCAAACTTAGGACGAAAGGGAGAAACGTGCTAAGAGGAAAGCACATTTGGCAAACCCTCATTGTGATCAGCTCCTGCCTGGAAACCTCTGTCTCCACTGTGGAAGGACATGTGGATCCAGAATTGGCCTCTACAGTCACTTACGGACTCATTGTTAAAACCGTGTTTATGGAAGAGAATCTTACTTGGCTATGAGTGATCACCAAAGAAAAAGAAGACATGTGGAGTAGTCAAGACCACGTACATGAAGCCCTTCCACAGAGGAATGTAAACCCCTCCAATCACATGGGAAATGCAAGTGTGGGAGGTTTAATCCAGATTTGGGGGCAGGGGAGGAAGGGAAAATCCACTCCCATAACATAGGCTATCACCATATACAGTGGTACCTCGGGTTAAGTATTTAATTCGTTCTGGACGTCCGTTCTTAACCTGAAACTGTGCTTAACCTGAAGCACCACTTTAGCTAATGGGGCCTCCTGCTGCTGCCACGCCGCCAGAGCATGATTTCTGTTCTCAACCTGAAGCAAAGTTCTTAACCCGAGGTAATATTTCTGGGTTAGCGGAATCTGTAACCTGAAGCGTATGTAACCTGAAGCGTATGTAACCTGAGGTACCACTGTAGTATCAGGTAGTCTCCAAAGGTTAGTACCTCTTACAGACTTCTCACCCAATGATAACCAGAAGTGCAATGTTTGTCATGGATAGAGCACGCAATGAGGTGCAGATCCTAACAATTCTTCAAATTTATTTTCAGCCAAGAAAAATGATGTCTGCTTTGTGTTACTTTAATTATCTCTCCTTTCGTCGTATTTTAATTGTTTTCATTTCTATATTTTTACATTGTTTTAACTCATTGTGCCTGCTTGTGGAGAGCAACAGAATATAAATGCTATTATGAATATATATAAGCAAACAAACCATGGGAATGAACTGATGCACAGTCAGGCATACCTTTATACAACAGAAGAAATGGCTGGAATGTTATCTTAAAATACTAGAAGAGGAAAGATTATCTGACGAAGTTAAGAGAGGCCTCTTAACACCAAGAGCTTGATAAGCTTTTATATATGGATTTCTTTAATCTAGATTTGGATGTTTTTATTTCCATAGGGAGGTATTAAAGTTGGTAAGTATGAAGCAAAGGAGCGCTTATTTTGTATAGCGAAACAATTTCCCCCTGTATTCTGTAATGAAGCAATAATAATCAAGGCACATTAAATGACTGCTTGGAAAAGTTCACTGGCCTGGGCCATTAAACCTAGTATGATTATTAATTTCCCAGAGGACGCCTTGCACTGATGAGGTCATTAATGCTGTTCTGAACTACAGAAAGAATAAACATCTAAGATACATAAATGTCGTATTCTGCATGTGCCACAAGGATATGCTTATTCACAGGTCCCAACATGGATACCAGTTTAGCTTTTGGAAGCTTTGTACTACTATTCCAAATATTTTCTTATGGATAATAATATTTTAAAATCTAATTGAATATATTTAAACAAAGCAACAAGTGTGTTCTCCTGCCAACCCAGCAGCTCGAAAGCACATCAAAGTGCAAGTAGATAAATAGGTACCACTCCGGCGGGAAGGTAAACGGCGTTTCCGTGCACTGCTCTGGTTTGCCAGAAGCAGCTTAGTCATGCTGGCCACATGACCCAGAAGCTGTACGCCGGCTCCCTCGGCCAGTAAAGCGAGATGAGCGCCACAACCCCAGAGTCGGCCGCGACTGGACCTAATGGTCAGCGGTCCCTTTACCTTTACCTTACAAGTGTGTTAATCACCAACTTTAGAAAAGAGTTTTACAAATTCATGGAGCATAAAACTACCTATGGCTATTAGCCACAATTACTATGTTCTACCAGCGGGACGCACGTGGTGCAGTGGTCTAAACCACTGAGCCTCTTGGGCTTGCCGATCGGGAGGTTGGTGGTTTGAATCCACCGACAGGGTGTGCTCCTGTTGCCCCAGCTCCTGCCAACCTAGCAGTTCCAAAGCACGCCAGTGCAAGTAGATAAATAGGTACTGCTGTGGCAGGAAGATAAACTGTGTTTCTGTGTGCTGTGGTTTCCATCACGGTGTCCTGTTGTGCCAGAAGCAGTTTAGTCATGCTGGCCACATGACCTAGAAAGCTGTCTGTGGACAAATGCCAGCTCCTTTGGCCTGAAAGTGAGATGAGCACCGCAACCCCATAGTTGCCTTTGACTGGACTTAACCAGGATCTGGTGCTCTCTAGATGTTGCTGCACCCATAGTCCTTGACCAAAGGCCATGCTGGCTGAACTTGCTGAAGGGAAGTCATCAACATCTAGAGCAGCAGTTCTCAACCTGTGGGTCCCCAGATGTTGTCGGACTACAAATCCCATCATCCCTGAGCTCTGGCCTTGCTAGCTAGGGATGATGGGAGTTGTAGTCCAACAACATCTGGGGACCCACAAGTTGAGAAAGGCTCATCTAGAGGGTCACAGTGTGGTGTAGTGGTTAAGAGCGGTAGACTTGTAATCTGGTGAACTGGGTTCGCATCTCCGCTCCTCCACATGCAGCTGCTGGGTGACCTTGGGCCAGCCGCACTTTTTTGAAGTCTCTCAGCCCCACTCACCTCACAGAGTGTTTGTTGTGGGGGAGGTAGGGAAAAGAGAATGTTAGCCACTTTGAGACTCCTTCGGGTAATGATAAAGTGGGATATCAAATCCAAACTCCTCCTCCTCCTCCTCCTCTTCTGCTTCTTTTTCTTCTTCTTCTTCTTCTTCTTCTTCCCCCAGATTAAATATGTGACACAATTTCTTATGTTGGACATGCATATACCTCGGTCTGCTACTATTTATCTAGCAAATCCCCTTGGGCTTTTTTGTTTCTTTGTTTATTTTTAGAGTGGAGAATCAAATGCCACGAGATACTCTGATATTTTTAAATGCATTAAGTGTGTTGTGCTAGTATTCTTTGAGAGAAACATCATAAGGATTCGAACCAAGAGCTTCAAGTTACAAGGAAAATTTCCACTAAACATCAGGAAAAAAACTTTCTGACATTAAGAGCTGTTCAGCAGTGGAACAGTCTCCCTCTGGAGGTTGCAGACTCTCCTTTGGAGGTTTTAAAGCAGAGGTTGGATGGCTGTCTGTCAAATCCACAACTAGTACATTAGACACTGAGTGGTAGTGGAATGTTATTGAAAAGAGTGTGTGAATTAGCCTTTCTCTCAAGTTGGTGTCCTTTGTTTTTTATCTGTCTAGATATGCAAATATAATTACCAAGAAGCAAGCTCCAGTAGCGTATCAAATCACATTTTATACTAATAGCACCATCAAATACCACTCATTTTTGGCAGATAACAACCAAAAAAATGCAATTAGCACATTAAAGTTCTGAAATACAGCATAGGCTGCCTGCAACTGCCTTTGAAATACAGATATGTTTCTGCTTTAATCCCGGAAAGGAAACCTTGGCTTTTAATTTCCATAGAAATTAGATTCTCATCCAGGTGGCAGCCTCACCTCTCAATTTCTAATGATAGAGGAGGAAAGGGTTCTCTCCCATTTAGTGAAAGTTTAACTGAATTCAAAAGCGATTCTTCATACTGTGTCTGCAAATGAGTGGTTCTGGGCCGCTCTTCCTCCCCACTAACCTTCTTTCTTTCTGCATTTGCTTTGGAGCACCTTCCTTCTTTGACCTTCCAGGGAACAGATTTTGAGAATAATCTCTCTCTCCCCCTCTTCCAAATAAGATGGATGAGTGCCACCAACCTTTGACCGAGACCTTCTGGCTTTCTCCTTCCACAAGGGTTTGTCAGCATCACTCCTCTCCAGTTCCCAGAGTGCCTCCCCCCGGCTCCTTCTAAGGTATGATTTCTTATTCAAAATACATCAATTTCTTGCTCAGATCTGGATTACGATACGCTACATCTATGGTTCCTGGTTAGAATTTCATTTCTATGGAGATGAGATTGGACTCTGTAGCCAGGAATAAAACACACTAATGCATTTGTTCTTTCAAGGACTACAGGATGCTGGAACTCTCTTGCTGTGAGTCAAGATTTTAGCACACTCATGTGTACTGCGTGTGCTACTACTGCAGATGGGAACAAACTGCTTGTGTGATTCCTAGTCTTCATTGACTGTGTAGTAATTAAACAGAGATGGCTATTTTAATTTCCTTTTAGCCTTTACCCTTTGTTCTTCCTCCTCCTCTCCATTTCAGTGTTTGCCATATGCATTTAGGGGCAAGGCTTAATAGGAAAGAGATACCTCTGAATTCTGGATCACTTGATTGATATTCAGTGATGCTACAGGACTCATTGCAAGGCCAGGTTTCATTTTTGTTCTGTTTTATCATCTTCTTTTCATCCTGGTACATTTTTTTCACATTGAGGGGAGATAATCTGTTTACAGTGAGAAGCTTCCTTCTAACAGAAGTTTCAGTGTGCTGAAGCACAGCTAGCTTTGCTGCTGGTCCCCCATAACATGCATATACAGCTGCAAACAATTAACAAATTGAACAGAACAGGGAAACAGTGCAAATTCCTTGCATATAAAAGAAGAAGTCAATTTCCAGCTGCAGCCATTGCTTTGACAGCTATGTAATTATGTGGGCCATGAATTACATTTGGTAATAATTTTATTCACTGAAAAATATCTGTGTAATAAAGCTATTTTTTTATTATTAGAACGGGACACATAATGGTGAACTGTTCACTTGTATATGGGTGGTTAACATGGTGACCTCCAGATGTTGTGGACTTCATCAGTCTCAGTCAGTATGGCCAATGGTCAGAGATTGTGGCGGCTGGAGTCCAAACCATACGGTGGGCACAATGTTAACTACCTCTCCATTGGGGAAGTAAACAGTGGGAAAGAGACCATGACTACCCATCCAGCGTGGGAGAGACAGTGATAAATTGTTCTCTAGGCTCTGTTGCTCTTCATCAGGCTTCTGATGGAATGGGAAAAACCTGGTGAACATCAAGGAAGCCAACATCACTTTTGTAAACCACTGAACTCTGAATGAATAACGCCACCTGCCAAACTTGGACATGGCTCTCATTTCTTTAACAGCTCCAAATAAAGGAGACATCAACTCACTACCTATTGGTTGTCATGGGCCGTGCTGAGGAGGGCTGCACTGAGGAAGAATGGTGGGAGCCACCCCCTCCCCCTGCTCTTGCTCCTGAATCTTCCCAGGAACAGGAGGACAGTATAGATTTGGAACAGTGGTTT
The DNA here is from genome assembly GCF_027172205.1 of Podarcis raffonei. Lineage (NCBI taxonomy): Eukaryota > Metazoa > Chordata > Lepidosauria > Squamata > Lacertidae > Podarcis > Podarcis raffonei. The sequence goes on from NC_070603.1 coordinate 18,142,905, forward strand.
CCAGAGGGGCATAGTTGAGAAGGCAGAAGCTAGGAAATACTGGATGGGCAACAGCTAGCAGAAGAAACACTGGAAGAGTTGTCATCAGCATCCTGATGCTCTGTGACGGAAGTTATGGTAACCTTACTCTTTGCTTTCAGCCTACTCAGATTAAAGAGCTTTCTATCTTTCGATATATCATTTCTACTCTGTTGGGGAGTTTCCCTTTGACAAAGTATAGGATCATGGCAATGAAAATAATAAATAGAGTTGGAGCGATAACACAACCCTGTTTAACACCTGATCCCACTGTGAATGTTTCACTTTGAGAGCCATTGTTAACTGTGATTATTGCTGTCATATTATCATGGAGGAGCCGAAGGATGTTCACAAATTTATCTGAGCAGCCAATTTTCAGAAAGACAGTCCACATGGCATTAGGATTTACAGTGCCAAAGGTCCCACCTATTTGCCATCTGGCCCATAGCCTTTGTTTTCTTAGTAGCTCATCTCCTTAGGCATTTACTCATCAGGAAACTTTTCTGGATAATTTAGTTTTTAACACTTTCTAGATCCAGGGATTAAGTGTCTGGTACCCACTAACTCATAACACAGGAGAGCCAAGCACCCACAAATTCTTATCACTATATAAATCCCACAAAAAAGACCTTCTAAAGACATAAGTGGGAATCAAGAGAACAGGCTCTTTGTACTGGAGTTTGTAGCTAAGCCATAGGCCTGCATTCTAGTCTGAATTCCTGAAAATACCAGGAAGACTGCCAGTTGTTATAGTGCTTTCCTAAGAGTTATGGTACTTAGAAAAAGAGAGAGTTCTTATTTTGTTATTCAATTGAAACATATTATTATGACTTTGCAAATTGACTCATGTCACATCAACGTACTTTGCCATGATTACCTTAAGCTACTTTCCCCACAGCAAGGGTACTTGTTAAAGCTATTTGGATGGCAATTTGTGGCCTAGTCATCCATTTGGTTTAACAGAACTACGTGCCAGTAAACAGGTTGTCGATCACAGCTCAGCAAAATATATGCACAGGGCGTGGAATGTTGGTGCAGAGGATGAACAGCAAAGACACAGCTATAAAATTGAAGTTGAAGAGATAGCACTTCCATTGGACCACAGCAGGAGTATTCCTGTTTGTCCAAGTATTTAATTTGTCTAAAAAACATTCTGTTCCAGAGTCTCGAATACTGCTACTATGTTACAGTTACTGTATTATTTTGTAAATCATTGTTTTAATTTTGTTTCTATGTTGTATTTCATAAATGCTGTTTGCTGCCCTGGGCTCAGTGTGAGAAGGGCTTGGACACAAGAAAATAATAAGAATAATGATGATGAAACTAGGCAGAAAACAATAATAACCACAGGATTATGTCTGATTTTAGACATGTTGTAGAATAATTCTGTATGGGCCAGAACATTGTACCCAAACATGATAATAATGAGTATTTTTAATTATTGTTCATTAGTCTGAAAAAACAGAGGAAGACCCTCCAATTGACCCTGTCTTTCAGGGACACCCCGAGGTGTCCCCATAAAGGCTGTGACATGATCCTAGCCCAGGTCCAGGCATCGGACAGAATCCTCATCACCAGATCCCTTTAACAGGATACCCTTACTGCGGAAGGGCAGGCGAAGGCTACAACCACCCCTCCATCCAAACAAAAGCTTACCCAACGCCTAACCACGCAAAGGTTAGGCAAAAACCGAATTGTCGGTGCCAATTTGCCCAAGTGGGAAAAATATCCTACCAGGCCCCAACAATATGGCGACCGACAATTGTCCACAGCAAGGTTGTATTTGAGCAAAGCATGAAAAGAGGGTGAGTGGGTTGGGTGAGCCAGTGATGGGGCAAGAGAGAAGGTGCAGGCTGGCCACACCATGGTTAAATCATCCGTGGCCTGAAAGCTGATTGGCTGAGGCTGTCCCACAGGTGGAAGAATGCCAGCAATGATGACGTGGCAGCAAGATGCAAGGGAGAGACAGCCTCCCTCCACCCCTTATAATAAACAAACAAACAAAAATTTATTATGTATACCCTCTGTGGGTTAAACCACTGAGCTTAGGGCTTGCCGATAAGAAGGTCGGTGGTTCGAATCCCCGCAACAGGGTGAGCTCCCGTAGCTCGGTCCCTGCTCCTGCCAACCTAGCAGTTTGAAAGCACGTCAAAGTGCAAGTACATAAATAGGTACCACTTGGGCAGGAAGGTAAATGGCGTTTCCGTGCACTGCTCTGGTTCGCCAGAAGTGGGTTAGTCATGCTGGCCACATGACCCGGAAACTGTACACCGGCTCCCTCGGCCAATAAAGCGAGATGAGTGCCGCAACCCCAGAGTCGGTCACGACTGGATCTAATAATCAGGGGTCCTTTACCTTTACCTTTACCTTTACCCATCCGGCTGGGTTTCCCCAGCCACTCTGGGCATCTCCCAACAGATTAAAAACAGAATCAAACATCAAACATTAAAAACTTCCCTAAACAGGGCTGCCTTCAGAAGTCATCTAAAAGTTAGATGGTTGTTTATTCCCTTGACATCTGATGGGAGGGTATTCCACAGAGCTGGTGCCACCACCAATAAAGCCTGTCTAGGCCAGTAAGCTGTTGTGTCCTGGCCGCCCGGCCGCAATGTCACCCACCGGGAAAAGGTGAGAGGACTCCTCCTCCTTTGCAAAGAAATTCCAGAGGGAATTTGGGAGGGAGGGTACAGGGTGTGTGTAGGAGGAGTGGGGAGAGTCCCATTGCACAAGCAAAAATCCTTGCGTTGACAGAATGTGATAGTTGCATCCTAATATAAATATGATATTAAAAGGTGTTATGATTTTAATTCAGTTTCTGATACCTAGATAGCTGCTGCTGGACTTGCAAAAGAGTAGGAAATATTTCAATTTGTAGAAGTAGCATATCTTATTAATAAAGTGCTTGAATGCAGCTGGGCCACACACTTTTCTTCTCAAACTCTGAAATGGCAGTTAATTAACAAAACCCTGTTCCAGAACTCTGCTACCAACATCAATAATGCTGGTGAACAAACAAAGAAATTATCCACTCCATTTCTAACAGTTCTATCTGGCTGAATCACCTCCTGGGAATGCTCTGCCACCAATTAGACCAGTTTCGAAAAGCAATTGAGACTTCATGGTATTGTGGAGGAAGACAAATGGTTAAAGTAGTTAAAGAGGCATGAATTTTAGCTTCAACTTGAGACTGAGATGGGATGGGGAATCAGCAAGTCAAAGATATCCGGCTAATACCTGTCATATGTATTGTGTGGAGGAGATATACAAATAACTAAACAGCTAGCAATAAGAACCTGCTCGTGATTTGTAGATTACTTAGCAATTTCCATATGAAAATTGTTTGTTTGAGCCATCTTGTGAAAATTACGTTTATTTTTATCATTTTGGTTGTTCTTGTTTTTTTTTATAAAAAATAATCATTTTCTCTGTTGCAGAAAACATTTGAAAGAAAAACATGGAAGGTAACTTTTAATGACATTTTCCATTTCAGACAAGCAGGATTCCTCTTGGAATCTGATGGTGAAATGGGCATTTTTGAGTCCATTCTTTATCAATAGCTCCAGGCCTAGAGAGTTTTTTGGGTGGGGTGGGGGGTGAAAAGAAACAGAGAGCTTCCTTTCCCCACCTCCACCTCCTAATTCAATCCCCCAACTTCTCTACCTCTATCTACCAGAGAAAGTTAGCCCTGTTACCTCTCAGTGGTGCTCCAGTCACAAACCCCTGTAGTAAACTGTAACCAAGAACTCAGCTGGCCTACCTAAGCTTCTCCTTCATTTGCATAGCCCTTGGTCCAGTTTCTTGTTCCTCTACATATGATGGAATGGTAGAAACTGTGGTGGAATGTTGAGAAGCCTCTTTGCACATTATTTGCATGTCCTGTTCCTGTGCTTCCCTTTGATTGCAAAAGAAAAAAGGGGTTTATGATGAGCCTGTGACGTGGTGGGTGGATTGCATTTGGCTTGGTGTATCACAAGTTGTGTAAGCCTGTTCTATGAAACCCAGAACACGGTGTGACACAGGCAGAGAATTGTAGAAGTGCATGCAATAGTTCTGAGGAAGAAAGGAAACAAGCTTATGCCAGGCTTCGGGGAATCTGATTACTCCCACAGTGGCAGCCAAGAAGCAGATAGACAATAAAAGTTCTTATCAATTAATTTATTCAACATTCACAGCGAGAGACGAAGGAATGCAGTCTCCCCTAAATAATGGTGTTGCTCCAAGTACAGTCCCACCCCCTATGTCTCGCCTATAAAACGTTACTCCTGAGTTGGCTACTCTGAGCTTCCTGCTTCTGAACTCTCTGTTCTAATACCATCAATGCCTGCCTGGTTCTGGGAGGGGGGGCAGGAATGATTTCCAGAGACACTGCATCTGTCATCTGTCTCTCCCCTGGTGCTTCTTCTTTCTGCTATTTCTCTCCCAGTATTTCCCAGCTTTCCCTCTCTGCAGCCTCTGAACTATGTCCTTCTGCAAACCACTGTTCTAAATCTATACTGCCCTCCTGTTCTCGGGAAGGTTCAGGAGAAGAGGGGGATGGCCCCTGCCATTCCTCCTCAGTCCAGCCTTGTGAAGCACAAAACAAGATTTCTAGCTAATATGACCTGGGGTGGATCTACACACAGGAAATAAATGCTATAAATAAGTCAGAAAATAAATAAATATATCAAGAGGGGGGAAATGCTATGGAAAATCTCAAAGAAATTTTTCTTTGCTCTCCAATGCCCTCTGGTGTTGCATGTTTATAACACATTCAAAACGCTGTTTTTTGACAAATGTAGCTGAGTCCCTGGGCTGAGGATTTCTTCCCTGTCATATTCTGAGCTTCAGCAAAGCTCACTTCATCTACTTTCTCCTCCATTGACAACTTTGTAGAGCACAACTTCATACTATCTTAACAGCTGTCCCTGCTTCAGCTGAGATGGATGGAATGGGTTTGATTAGAATTCTTATTATACAAGTATATGATTGCAGCATTAATGTGCTCATAAATGCCTACTAACTGATGGCTGTGTGTCCAGCAATTAAATTGCTTCATCAATTGTAATTTTAAATGTCCATACTTGTGGCAAACAGGTACATTTTTCTACAGTCAAAACACATTTCATGTTTGGCTGAATCCAAACTGATTGGAAAGAGTTCAGCCTAGAAAATGTCATCAGTACTATGCCACAGCATGTTTATTTTTCTTATATGTCAATATGGAAAGTCTGCTTTGACTTAAGGCTAATTATCATTTATTGTACCATATGTCAGATGTCAGAAGAAAGAACAAGAACATTTGTCACCCATTCCATTGAGTCTCATGGCGCAAATATTTTGTTTTAATGTGAGCAAACTAAGCGGACTTGAGAGAAGATAGCAGGTCCCCCACAGATCAGTAGCTGGTGAAAATAAGGGGGGTGGGGGCACAAAGGATAGGAACAAAATATAGAGACGCAGCCACTGTGGTCTCTAAGCATCTATACAGTGGTACCTCGGGTTACATACGCTTCAGGTTACATACGCTTCAGGTTACATACGCTTCAGGTTACAGACTCCGCTAACCCAGAAATAGTGCTTCAGGTTAAGAACTTTGCTTCAGGATGAGAACAGAAATCATGCTGTGGCGGCGCGGCGGCAGCAGGAGGCCCCATTAGCTAAAGGTTAAGAACAGTTTCAGGTTAAGAACGGACCTCCGGAACGAATTAAGTACTTAACCTGAGCTACCACTGTATTGGGACCAGTGCCAGGGAAGATTCATAAAAAACTGGGAGACAAGTCTGCTCTGCAGATAATGCCAACTTATTTGGGATACTGAAAATTCAAAGTATGAGAGCGCCAAAAAAATCTCATCAAACTGGCTGAGTGGACAGCAAATGGCAAATGAGATTCAATATAAATCAGGATAGTGTGAGGCACCTTGTGCAGGGGAAAAATACAGCTACTTCAGATGTGTACTCATGAAGTTTGAACTGAAAATGGCAAATGAAGAAAGATACATTTGCAGCCTGATTTATGGTTTAGTGAGGTCATCAGTTCAGCATGAGATGGTGGTAAACCAACAAGCAAACCTCAATTAGTTGCTCTTGGCTTATCTTACCTCAGATTACTCTCCTTATACTTTCTTTAAAAACGTGTAAATTATGGGAAGATTTCTGTCCACTCAGCTGGAATTTTTCCTCTGTCTGTATTGCCCTCCCTACCTCCATCTGCCTCTTTAATAAATAAATCCTCTTGAAGTCAAATCAGCTCAATACATAATTCAATACATAAGCCCTGAATTAATGTAGCTTGGCTTTACTGGCTTGTGGATCGTAATCTTGCTTTCACATTCCCAATGAATTTCTTTTATAGACGATTCCATCCACCAGGACTGACAATGGCAGGCCTTTTGATAAGAGGGCTGCTTAAGAACATAAGATCCATCCTTCTGGGTTAAAGTAGCATTTTGTCTTTAACAGTGGATAGCCAGATGCCTCCGGAATGGTCACAAACAAGCCAGAAGATCCCCTCTTGTTTTATGAGTGCTTTGCCCAATCCCAAGCACTGGGAGATCCTCAGAGACTGGATTAGGAAGAAGTCTGGACTACCTGGGTATCTGACCTACAGGGACTAGATGAGGAGCCAAACCGGGCTGCCCCAGCTTGGTGTGTCCCAGCTGCTAGGACAGCTCTGTACAGCCTGCCTACCTGGGGGTGTGGCCACTCCTAAAGGGGTGGCACCAATGGGGTGTCATCCCTTTGGTGGTGTCACTTTGGGGTGGAATGAGAGCGTGGGCCAGCCCCCTTGCGTTAAAATTATTGTTTTAACAGGGGTGGTTTTTTTTAACTTGGGTGGGGTTTTATTTGAAGGGTGGAGATGTTTTAAATGGTTGTTGTGGATCGAGGGCCCGACCCCCGCTATGTGAAATAAACACACAAGGACACGTGATATAAGGTTAATGGGCAAGAAAAGGCCACAACTTTATTGATTACAGCAGTGAAAAGGTATTGGCTTAGGCATTGGATGACTATAGGAGGTGGGTTTATTCAACAGTAGGTGGAGCCTGTTGATGCTCATCCAACTATAGGCTCACCCCTGATGTCACCGAGGGTCGTGCCATGGCCTCCCGCCAAGCAGGCATCGGACGGAATACACGACCGCCAGATTCCTTTAACAGAATAACCCACGGTAGATAGCATAGGCGATGGCCACACCTAGCCCTTGACACACATGAATCCAATGCCTAACCTACCCACCACAAAAGTTGTGACGATTGCTACGAGGTAGGCGAAAAAACCAAAAAGCCTAATGCCAAATGGAAAAATTACTACCAGGCCCCCCAGACAACCGGGGTGACCAACCTAAGGTCCATAGCAAGGCCAAAAAACCTAGACCCTGAGCTAAATGGGAGTGGAGGGTGGGTGACTCGCTGCGGGACAACGACGACTGAGGAGGAGGAGGAGCTGGAGCCGCAGCATTCAGCTGCTAAACACGCCCCCCGGAGACACCTGGTTGGCTGCCTCCGGTGGGCGTGGGTGCCAGCCAGGTGAGGAGGGGCGGGGGTTAAGGCCCCCGGCCAGGGGCGGAGCTCGGGCTCCCGCCCACAACCACTCCCCTCTCTTCCAGGGATGAGAGTCTTTAACTGTTATATGTTAATTTGGATTTTTGCATTATTTGTGGGTTGGAGTATTGCTTAGGGGCTTTTGTTGGGGAGTGTATTGGTTATTAGTGGGCATACATTAGTATTGTTAATTGTTTTCATTTTTGATTATTTTGATTGTGTATTTTGATTTTTTTATTATGTATTTTGTGCTTTGTATATTGTAACTTTGTGCTGTCTGAAACAACACGACAATGCAAACCAGTACAGTCAAACACCGCTCACAGAACTGTCCCACCAAAAATACACCCCACGGTGGCAAACCAACCTCAACCAAATCAACCAAACCTACATACCATAGACTGACAACTCTGCAACAACAACCGCAGCTGAATGAAGCAACCAAAAATCACCTCAATGGACTGGTGACCTCCCCTCCTTCTTTCCTCTCCCCCCATGCCATTAATATTGCCAACACCACCAATATCCCCCCTGCCCCACACTTCCATAGAGATCCCCCACTCCCATCCCCAACCCAATACCAACCCAGACGATATCAAATCACACGCCCCACTCCTCAACTACCTCAACAACCCACAACCCACACTCTCAGCGCCCCCCACCTCAAAGGACTCTACCCATAACACAAAAAGGACCATACATACAAAATAGCCCCCCCAACCTCTCCATCTCCTTCTTCACCACACAAAGGCAAAAAACAAAATAAGCAGGCAACTCTGTGTTTTGAGCTGCCCTGAGAACTACAGGTATAGGGTGACATACAAATAATAATAATAATAATAATAATAATAATAATAATAATAATAGCAGCCACAGTTTGCCAGGAGGCATGGTTCAGCAAGGGAGCTGTCCAGTGCATGCTTTAGCAAAGCTATTCAAGGAACTTCCTCATAGAGTTGTCTCATAAGCAACTGGCATACTGAGATTGATGAACTTCATGAGGACCTAGGTAGCTTCATTCTTCTTCAGCAGGATCCTGATCTGGAGCACATATCAATGCTTGCTTTGACCTCCAGAGTAAGAGTGAAGGAGAAGGAGGCATTGGGCTGCCGAATAGGCCCTGCATCTATGGTTCTGCACCAGACACATAAGCCAAACTGTCTGTTGTCCAAAAAAGCTGAATTTGACCTGCAAGCTTTTACAATCTCTACCATGTCATGGGAAACCAACGAGCTGTCTTGGGGGAGACATCAAAGCCCTGAGATCCTTTTAATGTCTGACTTCCAGTAGCTCATCAGCAATAGCTAAATCAAAGCTCCTGTACATCGTTTTCTAGTTTCAGTCTGGGTGGCTTTTTAAAAATACATTCATTATGTGCAGTGTGAAAAATTGCTTTGTCTGTCTAGAACCTAGTGCCAGTCAATTAAACTGGATGATGCTATGCTTACATTACTGAATACACACTAGTGTCATAATAAGATGAATATTGATTTCACAGGGGCTCTGTTTTTGGTCTGCACAAATTTCCAAGACACTTGTGTTAAGATTGCTGTGAGGGAGAGCGGCAGGCAGAGTTAGCTGCTTCAGGTTGCCTTGACTTCCCCCTTGTGATTGGCCAGTTTGTATGAAACACCTTCAGCTGCAAAGAAGACAGCTGTTGGGAGCAAAAGAAGCAATTGTTGGCTTGAATTGCTCCTGTTTTGAGGATCTATGGCTTGACAAAAGGAATGCAGGTATAAGGGATGGAGGGGGAGAATCTTGCTCAGAGGAGATAAAAGATCATGGAAGAAGCAGGTGGAAACTAAAGGGAGTAGAATTACACAAAGGGGAGGAGGGCTGGCCAATAAACTCCGTGTAGCTGGGGATTAATGAGATTTTTTTTTAAGACAGAGAGCCATCGAGAGAGAACCTGTGATGAGAAGGGTCTCTCTCATCATTGGAAGCTAGAGACCCACCAGGGAAGTAAGGGCATGTTGTGAGGCCTCTCATTACAGCAGAAAACTATGATTTATAAAATCTTACAGAAGGATCCAAGGAAGAGTGTTGGACCTGTGGAATCTGGATGCTCTTGTTAGTTTCAAAGACGAGACATGGTGGCTCTAAAAGCAGGCTATATGTGGAGTCAAGCACATGGCCTTTTGTCAAATGATTGTTTACCACAATGCACACATACCCATCAAGTATTGAGTGTTTATTGTTCTGCCAAGCACTGTGGAAAATCTTACCATAGTTCTGTATATGATTGAAAATGAAATTCAGGAAATAATTTCCTCTCACCTCCATATGAAAATATGGATATAATAATACTTTTTTTTAGATTTGCCATGAGAGAATCTTTAAACCTCTTTTGTTGACCACCACCATTAAGCTTTCCATTTTTAAGTTTGGAATAGAGTTTGAATCGAGTCTGTGTATATAGTAACTTGTACAAAGCTGTGCTATACTCTGTATACAGTGGTACCTCGGGTTAAGAACTTAATTCGTTCTGGAGGTCCGTTCTTAACCTGAAACTGTTCTTAACCTGAATCACCACTTTAGCTAATGGGGCCTCCCGCTGCCGCCATGCAACCGCCGTGCGATTTCTGTTCTCATCCTGAAGCAAAGTTCTTAACCCGAGGTACTATTTCTGGGTTAGCAGAGTCTGTAAACTGAAGCGTTTGTAACCTGAAGTGTCTGTAACTAGAGGTACCACTGTAATCAGACATCTGAAAACATGACCAGTCCAACAAAGTTGATGTTGAAGAATCATTGCTTCAACACTGTCAAGCTTTCCTTCTTCCAATATACTGCATATCCTTGATTAAAAGATTAAGGAATTTGTGACCCTTTAAATCTCAAGAGCTGTCTAGTGTTTTCATTCTTGGGGGTGGAGGCAAAGTGTATTTGGTGAAAGCCCCAACACGGAGGGATTTTGTAAAAAATAACAGCAGCTTTTCAAATCTGTATAGGAATGGAAGGATGATGGGACAGGAAGGCTCCAGTATGTGTGTGTTTAATGTTGCTGGATAAAACTGCAGACAGAAAGAGGAAGAATCTGTCCTTATATTGCTATCAGCGTTAACCTTCCCTCGCACCTATCTCCAACAGTGCTACTTACCATCACAGAGAAAGCTACTGTTTAATTTGAGATGGCATCCCACACAGGGCAAATTAGCAGTCTGTACTAACCTACGTCCTGACCTGCTTGAAGCTAACGGAATAATAGCCACAACCAAAGCGTTCTTAAGACTAAGGACATTTTGTATTATATCTGCAAGAGATAATGAAACTCTAAGTGGCAGACCAATTCCAACATGAGTATATTGTAAGCCCCTCAGCATGTTCATTGTGTGAGTGCAAGTGTGTGGATTTCTTTAGCAAAATAAAAGACCTTGACTTCATAATATCCACACTAAGGAGGCATAAGAACACATTCCACTATGTGGTACTATCAGCAAGATGTCTTGCCCTGAATTATCCATGTTTGCTTTCAACTGCAAATGAAAAAGACAACCACGATTTCTTATTGAGTTACCTTTAAAAGAACAAAAACCCCACAATGGGTCTGTCCATGAATGCTGAGTTCACTTTGTATTACTGGAATAGAGTGGATTGTGTCCTTTCACTTTGGATTAGTTGTTGGGCTTCTCATCAGGAGATGATTTTCCGAGACCTCCGAGTATCCTGGCTCCCACACAGACCACAGTGATGAGGTGGAGAAGTGGTACAGGCTCGGCGGCAGGTAATGTGCCATAGTAGCTGCTACCCAGACTAGCAGGGTTGGAAGCACCAGTCCAAGTTCATGGAATCCAAGATAAGGGCAAAGGGTTCAGCACTGCCTCAACCAGAAGTCGGGCATTAAGCATTACAGTCATACCTTGTGTTGCGTTAGGTTCATGTTGCATCTTTTCGGCTTGCGAACACTTGTGCATTCGCAGAAGTGTTCTGTGCACTTCGCACATGCGCAGAAGTGCTCTATCATGCTCAGCGCTTGCGCAGAAGCACCACTCTGGCTGTGGACTTTTCGGGGTGTGAACGGCACCACAGATCGGATCGTGTCCACAACTAGAGGTACCACTGTACTGGTCTCATGCTGTGGAGTGCTTTTCCAGCAGAGATTCAGCAGCCTTCCTTCAAACTTTCAAACATTTCTTGAAGACCTTTTTTTTTAATGCTGACAACCATTTGTGACAATTTAATTCAACTTTAAAGAAAATATCCAGTTGCTTTAATGGTTATTCCTGTTGTTTTTAGTGGTACCTATTTATCTACTTGCACTTAAGGGTGCTTTCGAACTGCTAGGTGGGCAGGAGCTGGGACTGAAAGACGGGAGTTCACCCCGCCGCGGGGATTCGAACCGCCGACCATGCGATCGGCAAGCCCTAGGCACTGAGGTTTTACCCACAGCACCACCCGCGTCCATGTTTAGACATAGTCTGACATTATTATATAGTGTTTCTTCACCAGTCCTGTGTCCCAACTTATGTATGCCTTATGCTGTGTCTTATACAGGTGGCACTGTGGTGTAAACCACTGAGCCTCTTGGGCTTGCTGATTGGAAGGTCGGTGGTTCGAATCCCCGTGGCGGGGTGAGCTCCCGTTGCTCTGTCCCAGCTCCTGCCAACCTAGCAGTTCGAAAGCACGCCAGTGCAAGTAGATAAATAGGTATCGTGGCGGTGGGAAGGTAAACGGCGTTTCTGTGCGCTCTGGTTTCCATCACTGTGTCCTGTTGTGCTGGAAGCACTTTAGTCCTGCTGGCCACATGACCCAGGAAGCTGTCTGTGGACAAACGCAGACTCCCTCGGCCTGAAAGTGAGATGAGTGCCACAACCTCATAATCACCTTTGACTGGACTTAACTGTTCAGGGGTCCTTTACCTTTACCTTATGCTAAAATGATAATGCAAAGTCACCTTTGGGTTTAGGGCTTTGTTTTATTGGAATTTGATGTGAACATTCATTTATCAATCTATATACAGTGGTACCTCGGGTTACAGACGCTTCAGGTTACAGACACTTCGGGTTACAGACTCCGCTAACCCAGAAATAGTACCTCGGGTTAAGAACTTTGCTTCAGGATGAGAACAGAAATTGTGCGGCTGTGGCGTGGCAGCAACAGGAGGCCCCATTAGCTAAAGTGGTATCTCAGGTTAAGAACAGTTTCAGGCTAAGAACGGACCTCCAGAACAAATTAAGTTCTTAACTTGAGGTACCACTGTATACACACACAATGTGCCAACTGGGGCAAATTTGGGTCATGGGCCTAGAGCCCAGTTCCTTTAAGGCACTTAGTTGGTTCTCATTCCAGTCACTGTTTCAGCTAAACATGGTTAAGTTCCTCTTCCTCCAATTATGGCGAGCTGTTTCTGTTTGCAAGGTGAGCCATGCTCTGGGATGATAACAAGTACATCAGACTTCCTCCTGAGGGAGAAGACTGGAAGGAAAACAGATCTATACACCTTCTGAATGAAGCCTTTGCTATGTGTTGGCTTACTGGTGCTCTGCCGCAGTTGCGGTAAAAGGGTGTGAAGGGGGCACTGAAGGTGAATGGGCATGAGATGAAACCTGATTGATTTTCAAGATGATTCGTTTTAATCAGTCCTCCTTTCACTCTGAGGTGCGCTCTGAAAATCTTTTCTTTTCTTTCTTTCTTTTTTGGAAGCAATATATGCTTAGAAAAAAGAAAAGCCCTGGCAGATTGCAGGAGTCTCGTTTCATGTTTATGGATTACTGTCAAAGGTGTTTGGGCTCACTGTCAGTCTTGGGCTGTGGGCGAGGGCTTGCCATTGATAATAGTGAATCCGATGTTGCTTAATGAGACTCCTAAAGATCTTTGGAGTCCTTATTGGCATCCTCGGAACAAATTCATTCAGAGAGCACATGTGCTTCATTACCTTCCAGAATCATCCACTGTGTCCCATCACTGAAGAGATAAATCTGATGTTGGGGTTATCGTTTGTTAGTGTGATGGCTGTTCTCAGTTGAGAACAGGTAGAAGAGGCAGCACTGCTATTTTCAAGACAGCTGAAAAGGTCAGAGTGAAGATGATTTCCTCCACTTGCCAGGTGTGCCTCTAGATGTCACAAAAGATGCACTATGCCCAAGATGGTGAGTTTTAACATGGTTTAAGCCAGGATGCAAGCCTGAGTACCAGAGCTGCATTACCTTTGCTCACTCTGTCCCTTTTGCCACTGAAGCTTTCAAACATACACAGTTATCTGAACAATTCCTTTCTGAAACTGACACAGGGACAAATAGAAGATGCCTTCACCCTGGTATGATTCTCCTTTATCACATACACAGCTCAACAAGACAACAACAAGAATCTGCCGACAGCATACAAATCAATCTGGCTAACCTGTTCCAAACACACACACATACACACACACACCACTCTCACACAAAAACAAATCTCACAACAGCCAACCAAAGACAACCAACCACACCAAAGGCCACCCCCAATCTCTCTCGCCACCAAGGAAATACAACAAGCAAATGGTAAGAGAACCCACACAAGTGACGCTGACACAAAACCCTACACATACAAGTAAAATAGAAGCATTGTCACCCCACTCACCATCCCTCTCCCCCTCTTCCCCCATCTTTTCTTCCTAAGCTAACACTGTATACAATGTCTCAAAACTAATGAAACTGATCTGTAGAAAATGCAGCTTGAAAAAAGAGACAATGCAGGTATTTTGTAAACTAAGAAATCTTTAATAATTTTTTTAAGCCATTAAACAGTTCCGCTCACCACAAACAGGCAAAAAGGACAAATCGACAGCGTTTCAAAAAGCAATGGCAAAACTTTCAAGAAGGATCCCTACAATAAATCAGTACACAGTCCCCAAAGGCACTCGGGGTGGTGTGCAACAATATTATTCTGGTTAGTGAACTAATCATCTATTCAAACTAGGGAGGGGGAAGAGCTCTTTCACTGAACCTCACTAACATCAAAGAGATGCTCATAGAATATGTCACACAATTAAAAGGAAGGAATAGTAAAGTAGTGACAAAGGAAGGATTAGACACTGTCTGGTTTTCCTTTGCGGGGGAGCTTACCAAGGTATTTAAATGAGTAGCACCCTTTATCAGAAATGATCCTCAAGTAAACATATGAAGTGGTGGGATATGAAATTTATAGCTAAAGAACACTCACAATGACCTTGCTAAAGGGTTGGGTGGGAGGCTTGTGAATACATGATGCCTCCCTGTACAATTCACATTTCTTCTTAAGGAAGCTGACATCATTCTTTGAAAAAATAGACTCAAAGAATGTTTGAAGTTTCTGAGAAGGGGAATAGCTGTTTTGTTGTGTTGCCTGTCTGATTTTTGGGAGTATTGCACTGGGTGAACTGAAAGAAGCTAAGCCGGAATTGTATGCTTCTGTTGCATCATCGTCATCATCATTATCATAGTAATAATAATATTTATACCCCGCCCATCTGCCTGGGTTTTCCCAGCATATATCAGAACATACTAAAACATCGAACATTAAAAACTTCCTGATACAGGGCTGCCTTCAGATGTCTTCTAAAAGTCAGATAGTTGTTTATTTCCTTGAGATCTGAAGGGAGAGCGTTCCACAGGGTGGGTGTCACCACCAAGAAGGCCCTCTGCCTGGTTCCCTGTAACCTTGCTTCTCGCAGTGAGGAAACCAGCAGACCTGCTACCATGGTGGAATCTATCTCTTTCCAAATCCGAGCGAAGTTATCTGGAAAAAAACCCTTTGCAAAATCATTGCAGGAGATCTTGGGGTCCTCACCAGACCCCAATGTCAAAGGTGGTTCCATTAGATTGCAGACCACCTGAGTCTTCTGCTGCTGTTTTCTGCAGATGCAATAGAGGCGGAGAAGAAGGTACTCTTTGTCGTCGCTATTGCCACTTGATAGACTCGACGTTGAGCTCTGCCCCATGTTTGATCTGATTCAGAATGAGTTTTCCTCCCCAACGCTCTAGCTGTCTCAGCAATTGTTTCATTGCCCTCAGTTCTGGGTAAGACCGCAGGGCCATCCGGGCTCCATGCAACCAGAGAGGGCATTTCAGAGCCAGACAGGGAATCAGCTGAAAGGCCATCAACATGGGATAAAACATCCCCTACCACTCTTTGGAAATCATTTGGAGCCGGCGTTTGTCCACAGACAGTTTTCTGGATCATGTGGCCAGAATGACTAAACCATTTCTGGTGCAACGGAACACAGTGATGGAAACCAGAGCACACAGAAATGCTGTTTACCTTCCCACTGCAGTGGTACCTATTTATCTACTTGCACTGGCATGCTTTCAGACTTCAGGAGCTGGGACAGAGCAATGGGAGCTCACTCCGTCACGGGGATTCGAACCGCCAACCTTCTGATTGGAAAGCCCAAGAGACTCAGTGGTTTACACCACAGTGCCACCCATGTCCTGAAAAAAACTCCTGAAACTTTCTGAACACACTGGTGTATACATGGATGCGCACATATACCAATGAAACTGTACCGCATTTCTTTATGCTGTTTGAAGTCTTAAAAACAGCACTGATGAGAAGATCAATGTGCTGCATGAACTGATAGTCCTGATTGTCTTGGCAATTCAAGATGGTGGTGTCAGTGACAACCACTTCCACAAGAGGATTAGGAAATCATGATGTGATCGATGAGAACACAGGGAAGGTGACAGTGAATGAAATCCCCTGGTTAGACTCGGGCTTTCCTTAGATAGGACTGCCTTTCATTTTTTTTTTAAAAAAGTCTGTAGTGTTTCGTGGCCCAGTCATCATGTCATTGAAGTCAAGAGGGTGTCTGTGTCTGTCAGTCTCTGGAGGACTAGCCCAAAGCTTATTGAAGTCCTAGTGGGGGGGGGGACTCCTACTGATTTCAATGAGCTTTTGATCTTGCCTTTGGTTGTTGATGAGGAGGAAAGGAAAGCAAGAGAACATTGACATTGAGATAAAGGATGCCTTGGCTAATTATTACCCAAATTCTATTGGCTGGAAATTGTTCAATATGCTAATAGGAGACTGATTCACAGCATATCTGTGGAACAGAGGGAAACTTTTCAGGGATGGAAAATGTCATGCTAAATATATATACCCAAATACTTTATGTGGAATTGGTGAAATTGACAGGCAGACCATTCTTTAAAGCCCTATACGGCCATATAGGACCCTAGGAGAGCCAGTGTGGTGTAGTGGTTAAGAGCGGTAGTCTCGTAATCTGGGGAACTGGGTTCGCATCTCCGCTCCTCCACATGCAGCTGCTGGGTGACCTTGGGCCAGTCACACTTCTTTGAAGTCTTTCAGCCCCACTCACCTCTCAGAGTGTTTGTTGTGGGGGAGGAAGGGAAAGGAGATTGTTAGCCACTTTGAGACTCCTGAAGGGGAGTGAAAGGCGGGATATCAAATCCAAACTCTTCTTCTTCTTCCTTGTACCTACAAGACCGCCTCTCCTGGTATGTCCTACAGAGGACTTTACGGTCTTCAAATAAAAACATATTGGAAATCCTGGGCCACAGAGCCTGGGCTTTTTCGGCCGTGGCCCTGATGTGGTGGAACGCTCTGTCAGAAGATACTAGGGCCCTGCGGAACTTGACATCTTTCCGCAAGGCCTGCAAGACAGAGCTGTTCCACCAGGCCTTTGGCCAAGGCACATTCTGACCCCCTCTTTCCTTCTGTAATCCTCATAGAACTCTAGCCCAATGGTTGCCATTAATTTGATTCTGAATTGATTTTAGAATGTATTTCAATTAATTGACTGTGATTTTATGTAAATTGTGCTATTTTTACTGTTGCTAGCCTCTCTGAGCCCAGCTTTGGCTGGGGAGGGTGGGATATAAATATTTATTATTATTATTATTATTATTATTATTATTATTATTATTATTATTATTATCCCTGAAGTCATACACAATTCCAACCCTCTTCCCATGCCAAGAATAGGCTTCTCAATTTTTAAGAAAATTGGGGGGGGGGGGATTAGTGTTGGATGCATTAATAGCGTTAATGATAAAGAAATGTGAAAATCCAATATATTACAATGGCTTTGGCTATTAGTAGTTCTGTCCTGAATCCCCCAGCTTTTTGGAGGTTTTCTTCCCCCTCCACTTTTTCTGTCTCATCTTCAGGGCACATTAGAATTTCTTTAGAATTTTAGTGAGGTTTTTTGTTTTTGTTTTTAAGTTCATCTTATGGCTATGAAGCGGCAGAAGGTAGCACATAGGGATCGACGAAACACTCCATTTTGGTTTCTCTGTTTCTGATTCCCTCTTGCCCCCAAACTTAAATTCAGCTCTCCACATTTCTGCAGTAATAGCGAATATGAGCCAGAATTATTAGACCCATTAGGCAATTTGTTAAACTAATATACATTGGGATTCATTCATTTCTTGGGGAGGGGGTGTTGCTGGTGTTCGCTTTTTACTGGTGTTGCAATTTTTTTAGTTGCCTATAATTAATCAGCAATGTCCTTTTATTCCTACTGTAATGCAATGAGCCTGCAGACCAGTCCAAAAGATGCTGTAGCAACAGTGTGCAATTCGCTCATCCCCTAAACAACAACAACAAATTTAAAGAAGGAACACTCACATTGTTTTTGAATATTATAAATTATGAGCTTCATTGTGTAGAGAGGGGGAAAAATTAAATGCATAAATTAAAAACTATTGAAGAGTCAGTTCCCTATAATCTCACGTGTTACCTAGTAAACCAGCAAAACTAGGCAAAAATAACTATTATCATGAGCTTACAGACAGATATGTTCATGCTGGACAATCACACAATTAAGTGCAGAGTTTTCCATTTGAAATCGCCATCACAGATCAAACCCATGTGAAATATACTTGGAGTCGGGAGTGGATTTCATGCTCTTTATCCAGCTCATAGTGGTGAGGAGGAATGGAAGTTCCCCCAGGATGTTTGCTTTATATACATTATTTACACAATGGGCCCCACATGATTGGCTAATTCCAGGATTCTCCTGTAGGCCA
Organism: Podarcis raffonei; assembly: GCF_027172205.1. NCBI lineage: Eukaryota > Metazoa > Chordata > Lepidosauria > Squamata > Lacertidae > Podarcis > Podarcis raffonei. Next base: position 18,161,388 of record NC_070603.1, read on the forward strand.
ATCAGGTTGTGGATTCACTTCCACCTGGAGCTGGATTGGGTGGCTCCTGTGGACCAATCATACTGCTGCATTGTTCTAGGACCAATCAGACTGTTGCATTCTGAATCCTATTGTTCTAGGACCAATCAGACTGCTGCATTTTGGATCCTATTGTTCTAGGACCAATCAGACTGCTGCATTTTGGATCCTATTCAACTCAGTACATAACACCATGGTATCAGCTTTCCAATCATAAGGCAATATCTTAAAACACAACAGGTTGAGGTGTCTGCACATATGTGTGTTGTTGTATGTAATGTTTGGGAGGAAATGAGACGGTAAATAACAAATAACAAACTAAATATCAATGTATGTAATTCCCCCCCCCTTAATTACCGTATTTTTCCCTCTATTACACGCAGATTTTTTCTCCTAAAAAGTAAGGGGAAATGTCTGTGCGTGTTATTGAGCGAATGTGTGGTCCCTGGAGCTGACAAGCGCGAGTGAAGGCAAAAATCAGGCAAATATCAAATCGTCCGGAGAAGGGAAGCCTTGAAAGGAGGAAGCTCTGCCTCAGGGTCTTACTGCCCACCCGCTTCTGTTTCCTTACTGTGTTTGCTCAAACGGAACAAAGAGCAGAGAAAACCCCTCCCCTCCAGGCAAGCAGAGCGTCCTTCTAATTCCTCTCCGTGCGTCTGGGACTCGAAGGCAACATGCAGGTTGGGGGGGGAGAGAGAGAGCTGGTTGGCTTGTGGGGGGGGGGGACTTTTGCCTTCCTTTCCTCCCTCCGGTAAAACCCCTCTCCTGCATTCTTAGCCAGCTGCTTCTCTGCACACCCCTCTCCTTGTCGCTTCTATGTTTTTCCTTCCCTCCCTACTTAAAACATGGTTCCAATCACGGATCCACATGGATCCTCAGGATCTTTGCATTGAGTCACCCCAAATTCACCATCAGATCACATAGCAATGATCTGATGCAAAAACAGGGCTGCAATGGTGCAAAAACATGGTTACAAAGCACGGATCCACATGGATCCTCAGGATCTTTGCATTGGGTCACCCCAAATTCACCATCAGATCACATAGCATGTCCATGGCTACAGCCTGCACCAAAAAAATCACGCACCCACTGTTGCCTGGGGCTGCAATGGTGCAAAAACGTGGTTACAAAGCATGGATCCACATGGATCCTCAGGATCTTTGCATTGGGTCACCCCAAATTCACCATCAGATCACATAGCATGTCCATGGCTACAGCCTGCACCAAAAAAATCACGCACCCACTGTTGCCTGGGGCTGCAATGGTGCAAAAACGTGGTTACAAAGCATGGATCCACATGGATCCTCAGGATCTTTGCATTGGGTCACCCCAAATTCACCATCAGATCACATAGCATGTCCATGGCTACAGCCTGCACCAAAAAAATCACGCACCCACTGTTGCCTGGGGCTGCAATGGTGCAAAAACGTGGTTACAAAGCATGGATCCACATGGATCCTCAGGATCTTTGCATTGGGTCACCCCAAATTCACCATCAGATCACATAGCATGTCCATGGCTGCAGCCTGCACCAAAAAAATCACGCACCCACTGTTGCCTGGGGCTGCAATGGTGCAAAAACGTGGTTACAAAGCATGGATCCACATGGATCCTCAGGATCTTTGCATTGGGCTACCCCAAACTCACCATCAAATCACATGTCTGTGGCCGCAGCATGAAGCACAAAAATGATACATCCACTGTTTCATTCAGAATTTTTTTTTCTTGTTTTCCTCCTCTAAAAACTATGTGCGTGTTATGGTCAGGTGCGTGTTATCGAGCGAAAAATACGGTATATTTAGTGGTAGTATGACTGTATTGTTTTTTGTAACATAAAATCATTCAATAAAAATTATTTAAAAAACAACAACAACACAACTGGTTGAATGCAGAGTTCATTGCACGAGTGAAACAAGTTCCATTCATGCAACAGAACTTCCCTTCCCTCTCCTCCTTCCACACTCCCCTTGTACCCCCCATCCCAATATGCATCCAAGCGTTGGATACAAGCTGGACACAAAGCTAGGAACTGATCCCAAATCAGGAAGCACCAATGGAACAATAGGACAAAGGAATCCAGGAATGCATGGCTTATCTGCTAAGGACAAGCAAAGTTCCCTCATGCCTCTGAAGGCAACTTGCTATGAATGCTCTTCACAAGTGATGGATGAGTGCTATTGCACTCAGGTTCTGCTCAAAAGCTTCCCTAGGCAGCTGAGGCACAGCCTTTCACTTGAAAACTCTGGTGAATATTTTAAGGTTTCAGTAGGTACATATGGGGGGGGGGGTGTTAGCAATTTCACTCCTCCAATGCTGCAGATGAGATTATTGTAAATCACATGCCTGTCTGGGACGAGTCTGGGAAAGGAAGACAGTCTTATCTCTTCCGATGCGGGTACTATTACACTGTACTTTTGCTTTTATTTCTTTCTGTTTGTTCTCTCGGAGCTGGGGAGAATGGACGCCATGATGCTTTTGTCTGTACATAGTGTGTAAATAAGTAGCAGATTAGCTCTACGATGTGTCATGCTTCTTGCTACGTTCTGCCAGAAGATTAGTGTGTATATTGTTGTTGATTAGTTGTTGAGTCGTGTCCAAGTCTTCGTGACTCCATGGACCAGAGCATGCCAGGCACTCCTGTCTTCCACGTGTATATAGTAAACGTAAAGGTAAAGGTACCCCTGACCGTTAGGTCCAGTCGTGGACGACTCTGGGGTTGCAGCACTCATCTCACTTTACTGGCTGAGGGAGCCAGCGTTTGTCCACAGAGAGCTTCCGAGTCATGTGGCCAGCATGACTAAGCTGCTTCTGGTGAACCAGAGCAGCACACGGAAAGGCTGTTTACCTTCCCGCCGGAGCGGTACCTACTTATCTACTTGCACTTTGACGTGCTTTCGAACTGCTAGGTGGGTAGGAGCTGGGACCAAACAATGGGAGCTCACCCCACCGTGGGGATTCGAACCGCCAACCTTCTGATCTGCAAGCCCTAGGCTCTGTGGTTTAGACCACAGCGCCACCCGTGTCCCTAGTGTGCATATACCAGCTGCTATATGTCACTAGAAGCGCACTAGAAGAGAAGGGAGATGTCTTTTCCAGAGCTGCGCATACCAGAGGACGCTCAGAGATTCGGGGGCTTGCAGGCACCCCCAGGGCCTTTTTCCAACAGGGGGAAGGTCATCTTAAAAGTATCAGTTTGCATTTATTGGTGCAGAAAGTATTGATCTGATGTGTAGAGATCTTTCCTATTCTACTTAATTCAAGAGGGTTCTGGAAGCTTCTGGAAGCTTCTCTGTGTGAAAGAAACCTCATGATGTTTGGGTTATACCTTCAGAGAAGCTGAGTACGGCTGGCTTAAACTGGTTCTCTTATCTCTTCTATCAAGGTCATGCTGACTATAAAAGTAAGGCCAGAAGGAGCCTGGGTTTCACTTTCTCTCTCTCTCTCTCTCTCTCTCTCTCTCTCTCTCTCTCTCTCTCTCTCTTCCTTCTGATGTGGTGTTCTGTACATAGTATGCTTAGAGTTACGTTTAAGTCTCATTATAAGTAATTGTAAGTTTTATTGTAAGCGCTGCAACTGGATTTATTTAATGGACTGTGCCAATCCTGAATGTATTGGATTTGTGACCATTATGCTCATTTGCCTTCTGTAGCAGTAAAGCTCTGCTGGATGAAATATTAATTGCCTCTGGTCTATTTTTGGGGAACTCTGTGACATGTTTAAGTCATCCTCCTCCACGCAGCACGACAAAAAGTAATATCTGTTCCTAGCTCAGATCTTGAAAGATATACGAGTGAGCAGGGAAGATGTAGAGAACATCTCTTCCACATCAGTTCAGCAGTGGGAGGTGGTATCTCCTTCATCTTTGTCCCAGCTAGTTCACTTGTTTCTGCCTGCCTGAAATATCAATATGTTCTCATCCGGATGGGCGTAATAAGCCATATGGCAGCACCAAACATTTCCTTTCCTACACCTACACCTCATCAGGTAGCATAAACCCAGACCTCAAAACACCAGGAGAGAGTGAAAAGGAGAATTTGTGGTTACTTTGGCCAAATGAGCACGACGTTTTTCTTTCTACTAGAGTTTTGCTTTCTACTAGAGTACACACCAGTTGCCCAATGGCAGGAATTCTGGAAGTAAAGCTTGCTGTATCAGTGCATCTTTTGCTGGTAAGATTGCACGTATCGAATATTGGCATTCAGGTATGAGGCAGAGAGCCCCTGTCAGGGTAAAATGCAACAATCCTCTCCAGGGCCCGAGTTTATACTTTAGTCAATAGCAACACACCCTAATTATAAACGTAGACTATATTCCAACTAGGGACACAGGTGGCACTGTGGGTTAAGCCACAGAGCCTAGGACTTGCCGATCAGAAGGTCGGCGGTTCGAATCCCTGTGACGGGGTGAGCTCCCGTTGCTCGGTCCCAGCTCCTGCCAACCTAGCAGTTCAAAAGCACATCAAGTGCAAGTAGATAAATAGGTATCGCTCCAGTGAGAAGGTAAACGGCATTTCCGTGTGTTGCTCTGGTTCGCCAGAAGGGGCTTAGTCATGCTGGCCACATGACCCAGAAGCTGTACGCCGGCTCCCTCGGCCAATAAAGCGAGATGAGTGCCGCAACCCCAGAGTCAGTCACGACTGGACCTAATGGTCAGGGGTCCCTTTACCTTTACCTTTATATTCCAACTACTGATTCTGTAAGGTCACAGACTGCAAAGTAGACCCTTATTATCCATCTGGCAATTGTTATGAATTCCTCTTCTGTTCATTGTTCTTTCTTGTTCTTATTATTCTTTGACTACATGACAGGTTTTGTTTTTTTATCTTTCTAAGCTATATTCCACCCCCTGCCTTAAATCTAATCCTCTTCTTTGCCTTGACTGTGCCAACAGCACAGCCTTTATTTGAGTTTTCTTTATGTTTAAATTACACACACACACACACACACACACACACACACACACACAGATGCTGTAAGCATTTCATTGTATTGAACTGCCTTCCCGCCACCTTACTGTTATTCCCCCCCTTTGTCTCCTGTAAATTGAAATAACCACAAGTTTTGCATATTTATTTGTGTAGTAAAAGAGAAGAGGTTGGATTGATGAGTGTACGAAGAACTCTGATGTTCAAACTGAAAAATTTCAAGGGTTCAATATTATTTCTTTTTTTCCCCCTAGGCCATATGAGACAGCCTCTTTCTCACCACATTTCTTTCATAGAATGATGAATATTCAGTTCTTCTAGAAATGTGATATTTCTATACTCTCTCTGTGAGTGTACACACACACACATGTGAGTGAAATGCCAAGTTTCATTTAAATCCAAGGGCAAGCAAATCACTAAATTATTCACTGCAATTATTGTATAATATACACACACACGCAATGTATTTATACTGGTTTTCAACAAATGTTTCTAAACCAGTGCAGAAAGCATAGTGAGATATCAGTAGAAAGCACTATGAAACACAAATGGACAAAGTAAACACACAACCATAAGCAAAATAAGAAATCAGCCCTTGCCCTCAAATGACAATTACTTATGGGTGAGGATAGTCCCCTCAAGGGCAAGGTTTTTCCAGCTGCATCCTGAACATCAGACATACTTCAACAGTGGTACCTTGGTTGCGTGGCGATTCCCCCCCCCCCCACAGATAGAATAAATGAAGACACTGGACACCAGAATTTTAGGTTAATGGGCGAAAAATGGCCACAACTTTATTGATTACAGGCAAACCGCAGCTGGCTAAGAGAAAGAAAGGGGCGAGGATAGGCTGCGCCAACCTTAAATGACCTATCCTAACCCCGCCCCCGCAGCCAGCCGATTGGCTGGCATGGGGAATGATGAATCCTGGGATTCCCAAGTCCCACGGGGCTGCAGCCAGCCCCGCCCGGATGTAGGTGGGGAGTGAGCCCGCAACAACCCCCCCTCCTTAAGTCGGGAGTGGCTTTCTCAAACTTACTCCGTTCCAGATGTCGGTTCCAAAATCAAAGTGTTCCAAAACCAAGGTGCACTTTCCCATAGAATACTTACCATATTTTTCGCCCTATAGGACGCACTTTTTCCCCTCCAAAAATGAAGGGGAAATGTGTGTGCGTCCTATGGGGCGAATGCAGGCTTTCGCTGAAGCCTGGAGAGTGAGAGGGGTCGGTGCGCACCGACCCCTCTCGCTCTCCAGGCTTCAGGAAGCTATCTGCAAGCCTTGCAAGCCTGGCGGGAGTTCCCGTGGGCTCGCAAGGCTTGCGGGCAGCAGCCTGCAGCCCACAAGCTCGGGGGACAGCGGGGAGGCGCAGTGCGCCTTCCCGCTGTTCCCCAACCTGGTTTGGAGGCTGGCGCTGGGGAGAAGCGTGCTTCTCCCCAGCGCCAGCCCCACAAGCTCGGGGGACAGCGGGGAGGCGGAGCGCCGCCATCCCGCTGTTCCCCGACCTGGTTTGGATTCCCCAACCTGGTTTTGGGGGGGAAATAAAGGGGAATTTCCCCCCCTTTATTTCCCCCCCAAAAAGCTAGGTGCGTCCTATGGGCCAGTGCGCCCTATGGGACGAAAAATACGATAGAATACAAAATGGATCAATCCATTCCAGACTTTTAAAAACAACCCCCAGAACTGCAATTTAACATGAATTTTATTATCTAACGAGACCATTGATCCATAAAATGAAAGCAATAAGCAATGTACTGCAGTCACACAATCAATCAATCAATCAATCAATCAATCAATCAGTAGCTGAACTGGGTTCCACACAGGCAAAAGACAAAACAAAAAGAGCCACAAACATGTAAAATAAAAAGCAAAAACAGACAGACCTCAGCATAACACTCAAAACGGAAGTGTGGCACTCAAATCAGAAGTATAACACTCAAATCGGAAGTGTAACACTCTTATGGAGCACGTTCGGCTTCTGAAAAAAGTTCGCAAAGGAACACTTACTTACAGGTTTGCAGTGAGTGGGTTCCAAGTTGTTTGAGTACCAAGGCATTTGAGAACCAAGGTACCACTGTATTCAGATCTGGTATTCTGACAGTGGAGGTAGTTCTGCCCTTTGAGAAGAACCCTTTGTTGTTGTTTAGTCGTTTAGTTGTGTCCAACTCTTCATGACCCCATGGACCAGAGCACGCCAGCCACTTCTGTCTTCCACTGCCTCCAGCAGTTTGGTCAAACTCATGCTGGTAGCTTCGAAGACAGTATCCAACCACCTCGTCCTCTGTTGTCCCATTCTCCTTGTGCCCTCCATCTTTCCCAACATCAGAGTCTTTTCCAGGGAGTCTTCTCTTCTCATGAGGTGGCCAAAGTATTGGAGCCTCAGCTTCACGATCTGTCCTTTCAGTGAGCACTCAGGGCTGATTTCCTTCAGAATGGAGAGATTTGATCTTCTTGCAGTCCATGGGACTCTCAAGAGTCTCCTCCAGCACCATAATTCAAAAGCATCAATTCTTCGGCAATCAGCCTTCTTTATGGTCCAGCTCTCACTTCCATACATCACTACGGGGAAAACCATAGCTTTTACTATACGGACCTTTGTTGGCAAGGTGATGTCTCTACTTTTTAAGATGCTGTCTAGGTTTGTCATTGCTTTTCTCCCAAGAAGCAGTCGTCTCTTAATTTGAGAAGAACCCTTATCTTCTCTTAAATGCAGGAGATTGTGTAATACTCAGTATATACTTTGCAATTTAACCATGAACTTTAAGGTGAATTATCACCCCCTCTCCCCTTGCACCATCACTGAAAAGCAAAATGGCATTTCTTTCCTGCTTGTAACAACCCAGGACTATTTTCCCACAGCCTGGAGATTTTCTAAACAGAAATATAATTTTTATATTGCCTACTTTCCACCCCCACCGCCACACCCAGTCTTCTTTATTCTCAAAATTGCAGCTGTCTTTGGAGATTATAGGTCAAACTCCCACTGAAATGATGTTTGCACTCTGCCACAATAGTCAGTCCATGCTAATTTAATATGTACCCAGATAGCTATTCGGTGCCATCTTCCTAGTTAAACAAACGATTCAAACTTTTGTGTTGACAAAAAGACCGCATTCATGCAGTCTCACCTTTTGTAATGTCTCATCAATTACTTTCTACCTCAGATCACCTCTCTGTCCTACAGTTCATTAATTCCAGTCATCCCATTCTTTGTTGGCTTTACTCTCTAAACTACTACATCATTTACTCAGATAAATTAAATTGCCTGAAAGGGAGGGAATTGCAGGGTTTTTTAAAGAAAGAAAGAAAAAAGATGAACTATTCTGTCTCTTTGCCCCATTTCTGAGAGCTCAATTAGAAGGACTCCTTTGCACCAATCATGTATTAGTATGAATGAGCTTTGAGAACAGGAATTCCTAAATTTTGGTTATAGAAAGCTAAGTTTTCAGGAGATGTTTTTTAATGGAAATTGCAGGATGGGATTTATTTTATCCATCTTCCACATAGAGCATTTCCATCTAGCACTCACAAATTTGCTTGCCGATCAGATTGCAATGCCTAGTCAGATTATGTACTATTCTGAATTTTGCAAATTAGTTGATGTTTGCAAAAAACAACAACAAAACACCAAACCAAACCTATGGAAATTAGCCCAGTACTGGATCTGCTTTGCCATTGGGATCAAATTCCCTACCCCAATTTAAAAATGATTTTGAGACTGCCTGCTCATCCTACACACTTACATACAGTAATGGAACAAAACCTACCCTCAGTGTTATATTTCTGAATATACAGAACAAAATTTCCTACAGCCTAGTGGGAAACCACTCCAAATTTTGTTCTGCCTAACTTCCATCACCACCTTTTGTTCGACCTCACTGGAACATTGAGAGGTACTATGGCTGAACTGTGTATGTGATGGCACTTATTGGTATGTTTTGACCACTCTCCCTCCAACTCACCCTCCCCTTCTTGACACACACTAAAACAACCAGTTTGAACATGCTTTGGTCTGTCTCCATTCACCTTCAACAGAAGCTTGCATCTCGAGGCCCCAAGACCCACCCCAAAATAAATACACACGGACACTTATATTAGTTCAAGTTTTGGGGCAAATTTTTTGGCCACAAGTTTATTGAAATACAATCACGTGAGTGGTATTGGCTTAGGCATTGACTCCCCACTATAACTAGCTCCACCTCTCAGGGTGATCGTCAAATGGGGTAAACCAAACGAGGGAGCTAGGTTGATGAGGACCAATGTGAGCTCACCCCAGGGTTCCTGTGGTCCCGGCATGGCCCTAGCCCCTCAAGTGGACTTCGGACGAGATCCAGGACCCCCAGATTCCTTTAACGGAATACCCAGTTCCTGAAGGGGCAGGTGATGGCTGCACCTCCCCTCCCCACAATCCAACTGAGCCAATGCCTAACCACCACCTTACAAGTTGTGACAATTTGCTAAGGGGTAAGCGAAAACCAAATGGTTAAGCCAATCTGCCAAATGGAAAAATTCCTACCCAGCCCTTGTTCCAAAACAGGCGACCCAAACCAAAGCAAGGCCAAGCGACTCTACCTAAACTAGGGAGGGTGGGCGGGTGTTCAACAGTGTGAAGCAAGTGCCCCTCCTTGCATCACACTGCTGTTCTTAAAGCCCCTGGGATCACACCACCCACTGGCTATTGGGTAAAATCGCCTGGTGTGATCCCAGGGGAATGGCCAGGACTTCTTGCTCCTCCCCCCCATACTAACCCTATCAGGTGAGCTCTTGGGTCCCGTGCACAACCAGGACCCTCTGTTATGAGGATCCCATTTATCAGAATCAGGGGCCCAAGCTCCTCCCTAACCAATGAAGGCTGTAAGTCTATTGAAGTAAATTAGGATTGTGATAGTGTTAGCTTTAGTGTGAAAATTGCCAGTTTGATTTCCTTCTGTATAACAGCTCTCTTTCTGCTTACTTGGTGTGGAGTCCTTTCGGAAGCACACTTGAAAAGAGAAACCTGAAGATGACTGATTTGTCAGACAGCTAAGTCTTGTCTTACATGTTTCACATGTCTAACAGTCGTTTGGCAAGGAAAAATAGGTTAACGAAAAAGAGAATTCCCTGGATGCCAAGATCTAGATTTGGGGCAAGTACTCTTTGGTGAGAGAACCCCAGCAGAGATTTAAAATCACAAAATATGCAGCAATGTAAAGTGTGGAAATGTAGGTTGTTATACCTATTCCCTTAGCATAGAAAAAGACCACATGTTTGATAAGTTGAAATTGGTTTCCTTACGAACTTTCCAAAGGTCAGGTTCATGTGCTTTTCCTTACATCAGTCAGAAAATGGAGGTAGCAAAATGTAGCTCAGTTACAGTTGTGAAAGTTTCCAGATTATTGGTAGAGGAACACAATAATGGCTTGTAAGGGCCATTTGGTTTGAGCTTGGAGCAACCAGCTCAGACCTCTTCACACACTGAGCTTCTCATGTAGACTGAAGGAGCAAAGTCTTGATTACCTGGTCCCTCCCAAAGTGAGCTAAACATGGCAGACAGCTTACTCTATGGTCTTAGCCCCTTCATGCATTAATTAGACTTAAGTGTGTTGGTTTATATGAGGCTGGTTATCCTACACTAACCACCTTTGCTTTGTGTTAAATGTTGAGCTGTAAGCTGTATGGCAGTGATGGCCAAACTTGGCCCTCCAGCTGTTTTGGGACTACAACTCCCACCATCCCTAGCTAACTGGACCAGTGGTCAGGGATGATGGGAACTGTAATCCAAACACAGCTGGAGGGCCAAATTTGGCCCTCACAGATGTATGGGGATGACAGGGCTAGATCTAGCTGAGTCCTGTTTCCCTACCTTGAAGTGCCTTCAGAAGAATACTTAAGTTCTCATCTAGGATTCTGATTGGCATGTTTTCTGAGCTGTTCACAAAAGGGTCTAAGGATAGATGTTGAGATTAGAAGGGGCAGCTTTTAAAAGTGAAGGGAAACAGGGGAGGAACTGTGTTACAGACAGAACATATGCATACTGGGCCAGTCCTATCATCAAGCAGAATGAGGTGGCGGCCTTAGGGGACAGATACTATGAGGGGAGGTGGCCAAGTGTGGGAGGATATAGCTGTGTGCACCATGTGGTCTGTCATGTGCCTCCTAAACCAACCTACTGCCCTCAGATGTGCTAGAGCAGCGGTTCTCAAGCTGTGGGTCCCCAGATGTTGTTGGACTACAACTCCCATCATCCCTGAGCTCTGGCCTTGCTAGCTAGGGGTGATGGGAGTTATAGTTCAACAACATCTGGGGACCCACAGCTTGAGAAAGGCTGTGCTAGAGGATGCTGACAGTTAAATTAAGTTTCAAACTACCAGTTGATTCCTGTCCATTGATTGGTGGTACAGCCTTGTCTTTTGCCTCAAGAAGCAAATGCCTTTGGCCAGTTCTTCAGGCCTTGAAATTCCAGTGTAACGGACTTCCAAGAGCAGGCTGAAAATGGTCTCTGTCTGAGACACTATGGAGGGCAGCAGCCATGTAGGGGAGACAAAACTGAACTGGATGAGTCAATAGTCTGCATTGGTTCCTAAGGTTGCTCCCAATATACATTTTATTGTGTATTTGTGGTGATTTGCACTCATAATGATATCAGGGCATGTGATCCCATTTGCAATACAATTTTGACCTGCAAAAGTTTTACAGCACATGTACCACAACTTCCTGCTGCTGAAATCCTGCAACTTTTCATACCACAAATATTCCAGGTTCTCCCCCCTCCCCCATCACCCCACTTTTATTGCACTATAGTACAGCGTTGCCCCTTTACATGGGAGTAATGCTGTAACACTGAGGGTTCCGACCCAGTGGTTTTGCCCACCTGATAGCAATCGTCACAGCTTGGCTCAAGTCATTGTTTTGGATGGTGGTGAGGTTGTAGTCTCCGCCTGCCCCTCCAAACACTGGGGTATCCCGTTAAAGGGATCTGGGGGGAGTGGTTATCTCTGCGTGCCCAGGTGGGGCCAGGGCCGAAGGCACTCCCTCAGAGAGTGGTCCCTATGGGGGTCACCCTACATGATGTACGTCTTAGGAAACCCCTCCTGGATTGACCACACGTCACTTCCGAAGGGTGGGCCAGAAGTACTTTGATTGTCCCATGCCCAAGCCAAACCTCTTTCATCTGTATTCAATAAAGTTGTGGCCTGTTTTGATCCAAACCAGTCTTATTGCTCTTTTATTTATCCGGGTTGGGGTCCTGGACCTGCAACAACTAACAATGTGGAATGATGTGTTGACGGCCCAACATGAATCCATCACTAAGGCACCATTATTGCATCTTAATTCTCAGTTAGGATCACTTGCTCCATCACTGCACTTGGATTCCTTGAATAAACTTGTACCCTTTAAAATCTCCAGTGAATTAATCTATTCTTCCTCCATGCTGCTGCAAAACATGCACAGAATCACTTGATTATGCATTCAGCCGGCTATTATTGTTACCATTATGTTCTCCACTTTAATATTGATATTGCAGCAAGTTTAATTCATTCTTTTCTTTCATTATATGTGCACTTAACGACATTTGAGATGATAATGCACAGCAACAGAAAACATTGTTTGTATTCTCTAGGGGTGCAAGATTCTCCCATAATCCATATGTAGCTACATGAGAGATAACTTGTTTTATTTTACAGGCACGCACCTCTGCCAGGGATACACATCGAAAGATCTCTGTTTAGCTTCAAAGCCTCAAAGAAAATTGAAACACGCTGTTCAGTGGTTTCGTACCAATACAAAAGAATTAAGATGAAACAAAGTTATTATAGGATTTTCCATCATCGCTATAGTAACTCGCTTTCTCTGATTTTTTTCAAGGAACACATGCACTGATCTACATAATAAGTTATTGCTGTTTGGCTCTGTTGAAAGATCAAAATCTGAGGCCTGCCATGTGAATAGTATTAATCATATTTGTATCATATTCTTCCTTCAAGGAGCTTGGGATGGAGTGCTCCCCTTTTCACAACAATCCTATGAGGTCTGTTGGGCTGAGAGATCTTGACTGATTCCTTGTCCCTCAGTGAGTCATTTATTTATTTTCTTACATATGTTGTTGTTGTTTAGTCGTTTAGTCGTGTCCGACTCTTCGTGACCCCATGGACCAGAGCACGCCAGGCACCTCTGTCCCCCACTACCTCCCGCAGTTTGGTCAAACTCATGCTGGTAACCTCGAAAACACTATCCAACCATCTCGTCCTCTGTCGCCCCCTTCTCCTTGTGCCCTCCATCTTTCCCAGCATCAGTGTCTTCTCCAGGGAGTCTTCTCTTCTCATGAGGTGGCCAAAGTACTGGAGCCTCAGCTTCACGATCTGTCCTTCCAGTGAGCACTCAGGGCTGATTTCCTTAAGAATGGATGTGTTTGATCTTCTTGCAGTCCATGGGACTCTCAAGAGTCTTCTCCAACACCATAATTCAAAAGCATCAATTCTTCGGCGATCAGCCTTCTTTATGGTCCAGCTCTCACTTCCATACATCACTACTGGGAAAACCATGGCTTTAACTATACGTTTCTTACATATATATCCCATCTATTCTCCATCATGGGATGGTCATTCAGATGGTCCAGAGACATTCCCTTGGAGGAGTAATGGTGTCACTGGCCAAGTGCTTGTGGGACAAGAGAGATCGGGGAGAAAATGATATATTGGCCTTTCTGTTGACAAAGCAGACTCCCATAGAGTATATACAGTATACCTGAAGGAGCACCTCTGCCCCCATCGTTCAGCTTGGACATTGAGGTCCACCTCTGAGGGTCTCCTGGTGGTTCCCTCACTGCGAGACGTGAAGCTACAGGGAACCAGGCAGAAGGCCTTCTTGGTACTGGTGTATTCAGCCAAATGATGGGGATTTCCTCTAAGTGTGTAGCAGTTGCCAAGTTGGATTCGCTTCCTTTCCCACACTGGTTGAAAGTGTCTAAGTTTGCCACCACCTTCTCCTCTTTTGTCTTCTTTGGTTTGATTACAGTCATCCACTGGGATCCCCCAAAGTTGTCCCACTGGTTTTCCTCCCATCCCCTTTCTGAAAAGGACCAAAAATTGAAAATACTAGTGACACTTTAATAATCTTTCTCTTGTTTTAAGAGAAATTAGATGGTGGCTTTCCACTGTGTATTTGGCTCAGCTACCTCACAAAAGTGAATGCTCCTGCCCAGGTTTTTCACCTTTCTGGTTGTCTACATGCCCTCTTCAAAATTAATCAAGAAACTTAAAAAAACAAAACCTTGGCTTCTTGCAGGAACAGTTAGCAATCATCACTTTATATTCTGTTTAATTAAGTTTGGGAAACCTGCCTTTTCATTAAAGTTTGCTTCTACTTCACTTACACAGTAAACTCCTTCCCCAAGTTCCTCTCATTAACAACATGTGGGCAGCAGATTGCGCAAATGGAAATATGTATTGCAACAGCTGGAATTTGCCCTATGATGACCCTAACTTCTTTTTCAGTTATGAGTCATTATTTTCCAGTGCTATGGATTGGTGGCCCTTTTGTTGTTGTTTATTTTGGAATTATCTACTGTGGCCACAAGTTAACACAACTAGGTTCTTTTCCCTTGCGGATCTGTGTGGCTTAAATTCTCTCGGGCTGGTTCATTGGTTGGGTTACAGAAATAATGTACACGTCGTATTTCCTGGCAATGTGGAAATTGTACACTGTATTAGATTATCAGAGAGCTTTTCCTGTTAATGCCATCTGAATCACCACAGGTCGAATTCAGCTAAGTTATACAGTCGTACCTTGGAAGTCAAATGGAAACCATTCCGGAAGTCCGTTCAACTTCCAAAACATTCAGAAACCAAAGCGTGGCTTTTGATTGGCTGCAGGAAACTCAGAAGCCACAGGAACCCCATCAGACGTTTGGCTTCCGAAAATAGTTCACAAACTGGAACTGTTACTTCCAGGTTTGCGGTGTTCGAGAGCCAAAACGTTCGAGAACTAAGCTGTTCGAAAACCAAAGTACTACTGTACTATTGAAGTGCAGTGATTTAAACTAATAGAGCTACGTGAGTTATGATAATTCATTTTAATGGGTCTACTTTGAATGGGACTAATTTGGACACAACCCTAAGCTTGTCTGTGTCATGCCCCAGTGTCAGAACTTTTTAAAATCAAGAGTTGGTGATGCAAAAACGTAGGATGTTTGGACACATGTTACTCGAGGAACTTAAGGTCATGTGGTGCCTTGAGAACCGGCAAATTGAGAGAACAAATTCTTGAGAGAGACTCCCAATGATTCAGACTTATCTTCAATAGAGTGGCTGAAAACATCCCCCAAAGCTGTTGACAATATTGTGATATGAATTCCCCCCCCCAAAAAAAATCCAATATTTAGTAATATTTTACTTCATTATTACACTCTTTGGAAAAGTTTGTAAAATGTTGAAAGAGAATCCACTTCACTGTAACAAAGTGAGCAAGAAAGCAGAGCCTTGAAATATCATTCCATTTGGTTAATTTAGAAATTAATAAACTAAAAAATGGGAATAATTCATTAAAAGGGTGGATGTGCCATAAGAATTGCACTTAAATTGAAAATATTCCTGTTGTAATGGCTTAGTTGCAAATCACTGCCTTGTTCCGAATACTTTCCCATAAAACATGTGTTTGCCATCCCATCTTTATATTAAATATTAAAACAAAGGTCTCTGCAAACAGATCTGAAGTCATATATATAATGGACTCATTCCTTATATCAGCCAACCAGGAAACTGGAAAGTTCCAGGACGTGATCTGCATGGAGAAATCAAGGTATCCATAAGTCTGAGGAATGTGTTGTTTGCAATACAGGAAACATGTATATTTTAAAAGGGTTTGTTGCACATGGTCCCAGTGCATTAATAAAAAGATGATGAGATCACTTGAGTTACTATCCAGAGCTGCTGTTAAGGTTTTGTTCCTCAAACTTTTAGAAAGGCCATTCAGAAATGTGCTCTCTGAGGTCACTTGGTGGCCTTGGACAAATTCAGCATCTTGACAGCTGATTGCGTTCTGTGGCTGATGGAAAATAATGTATAGCCAGTTCAGGAAGTCAATAAAATATAGTATCTTTTCTCCCCCCCCCCTTTTTTCACTTAAACTCTTCAAGTTTATACATTTCAAATTTTACAATAATTTTGACATTTCAAAACTTGACTTCCTTCCCCCTCTTTCTGCGGTTCCTTAAATTTATTTTTAATATATTCTGCATATCTAAATTAACTTAATTTGCTCATTTCTTCATCTTCTTTAAATATACAGTGGGACTTTGGTTTTCGAACGTCTCTGCTGATGAACATTTCAGTTTTTTAATGTCTCCATTGATGAACATTTTGGTTTTTGAACATCTCACTTGACAAAATTATGGTTTTTGAATGCGGTAAACCTAGAAGTAAATGCTTCAGTTTTTGAACATGCCTCAGAAGTCAAACAGAAAACACGGCTTCCCTATTGAGTTTTCCCTATTGAGTTTTTGGTTTTCGAATGTTTCAGAACTCAAATGGTCTTCCGGAACGGATTACGTTTGAAAACCGAGGTACCACTGTATCCTCTTATGAATCTTCAGGTTATTACAATAATCCTGCCAATGTTTTTATCTGTTTACAATTTTTCTGTAAATATTCAATAAACCATTTCCATTCTTTTATTTAAACAATTTGTTACTTTGATTTCTTATTCTTCCGGTCACTTTTGCCATTTCTGCATATTCCATAAGTTTTTGTATCCATTCTTCCTTTGTTGCGATTTCTGCTTCTCTCCATTTTGGGACCAGTAACATTCTTGCCACTGTAGTACTATACATAAACGAATTTCTATACAGTTTAGGTAGTTCAAAAGGTTTAAGGCCCTAGATCACATTAATATATAGCTGTGAGTCCTGTAGGACCTGGTCCCTGCTTTCATTCTGGCCTGTTTCAACTTAGGAAATAGAGCTCTGCTTGACTTCAGCTACAAAGATTGCTGCTGATGGTGCCAGATTCCATCTAACTAGGAGTAAGGATGGGGAAGAAGTTCCATTCCCATTATAATGGACATCTACCTTATTTGCGTTATAATGTGAACCAACTTAATTTGAACTTCTTAAGACAATATGCGAATTGAAATATCTGAGCTATCCTTTATCATTCATACTTTTCAGAATTTTGTGATGCACATTCACACCCAAAGAAGTGTGCAGCAATGTGAGCATTAAGGGCAAGCATGCATAAAAATGCATATATTTGTGAAAATAACATACAAAAAGTAGTAGCACATTGGGAGAAACAGCTTGCAAAAATGTGTCTATTAAGACAAAAGAGCATATAAATGATATATTTCCACAAATGACTACCCTGGGTTTCAAGAGTGCCTATCTTGCCAGGTGACACTGGGATCTTCTTTTAAGGTGGAATCAAAACTATAATGGAGCAGGTACAAGGAATTAGCCATATAGTTTTCTGGAGCAGGAATCCTTGCATCCTCCTTCAAGGGTTGTGCTTCTCTCACAACAGGGTTTCCCAAACTTGGGTCACCAGCTGTTTTTGACCACTGGTCCTGGTAGCTAGGAATGAGTTGTAGTCCAAAAACAGCTGGAGACCCAAGTTTGGGAAACGCTGTCTTACAATATACTATTTTGCATTGAGACATGAGTGAGGGACGAGTGTAACCATGAGCCATCCATTAAGCAGCATTTTATGAAACTATTCATGAGCTTAGAAGTTGTTGTGCCATGAGTGTACCATGTTTCCCAAATAAAATGCTATTGTGTTTATAAGAGACTATCTATAAGACTATTGTGTTTATAAGAGATGCTGGTGGCGCTGTGGGTTAAACCACTGTGCCACTTGGGCTTGCCAATCGAAAGGTCAGTGGTTTGAATCCCTGTGATGGGGTGAGCTCCTGTTGTTCGGTCCCTGCTTCTGTCAACCCAGCAGTTCGAAAGCAGACAGTGGAAGTAGATAAATAGGTACCACTCCAGTGGGACGGTAAACGGCGTTTCCGTGTGCTGCTCTGGTTCCACCAGAAGTGGCTTAGTCATGCGGGCCACATGACCTGGAAAAACTGTCTGCGGAAGCGGACAAACTCCAGCTCCTTTGGCCTTTAAAGCAAGATGAGTGCCTCAACCCCAGAGTCGTTCACGACTGGACTTAACTGTCAAGGGTCCTTTACCTTTATCTAACCATAGGACAGTGATGAGGAGCTCAAAGTTTGTTGAACCAGGAGTGCCAACTTGGCCCCGCGACTGTGGGTGCCCTGGGGCCATGGGTGCCATGCAGCGTGCATGGCCCTGACACTGAAATTTGTGGGTGCCTGGTCCCTTTATGGGGAATTTTGTGGGTGCTTGGGCACCCAAGGAGTTGGCACCTATTTGCTGAACTACAAAGCCCATCACTCCTGACTATTGGTTGGTCTGATGGGGAGTCCAACAACATGGGTTAGGCCACAGGCTTTCTCATCTCTGCCTTAAAAGGAAGCATTTGCTTTTCATTCTGCAAAGCAACTCCAGCTAGGATCAGGCTGGATCAGGCTGGTGATAGCTGTACCTGTGTGGAAACATCTGTGAACGTGCCACGTCAATGCAGAAACAGCATGCATTTTCCTCTAGATGGGTTTTCAATAGATGCAGGCATTCATGGGGAAAATGTTCTGAACACCGAGTAAACAACCCAGACCCATATCTTATCTAAAGAGGGAAATGTGGATGCTATTAATTACTCCAGCAATAAAGTCAATCAGAGAAGTGTCTCTTGTTAGCTATCTTCTAAGGCTCGACTTAATGGCTCATTTGTTGCGAGTAAACAGTCAGGCTCATATCTCTTGTAGAACAGTACAAAGCAGTGAGTGAGACAGAGTGACATCAGCAGAAGCACATTCACCTGTTATTGCTTCCAAACATTCTTTTGTTTCCCCTACATGTACAGAAAATTCTGATTTTCCCCCTGTTGTAGAAGGGCTCTTTGGGAACAATGGAAGCTGCCTCCTATCAGATCAGACTATTTATCCATCTACCTTCAAGTGTAGACTATTTATTTGGTCTAGGCATAGCTAACTTTGGCCCTTCAGATGCAAAATTTCAACACTCAGTGATGCCTTAAGACAGCTGTGCATTTCCATCCGTTGAAAACGGCTTCCCTATGTGAACCAGGAAGTGACCTCTCCAGACAACAGAACAATTTTTTTTTCCTCTGTGGCTGAGACCTCCTGGGTGATGCAGATGCCTTTGGCAGTTTTATGTGCATGCTTACTCTGTTCGTTCCCCTCCCTCCCACCTCCTATCCATGTGGCCCCGGGAGCTGGCAAAGACACTATGTCCACAGCATTTCCCTGATCCACCAAGTTTGTAATTCCATAAAAAAAAAAAAGAAATCAGATTGGTCTCGCATGACTTATTTTTGAGAAACCCATGCTGTGACTTAGTAATCACAGCATCCTTTTCTAAATGCTCACAGACCGACTGTTAAATTATCTGTACCAGGATCTTCCCTGGTATAAATGTCAAGTTTTCCAGTCGGTAGTTACCTGGGTCTTGCTTTTTGTAGATGGGGACAACATTTGCCCGCCTCCAGTCTGTAGGGACCTCATCCATTTCCCAATATTTCTCAAAGATAATAGACAAACGCTCTGCGATTACATCTTCAGGCTCCTTTAGTACCCTTGGATGCAGCCCATCAGGCCATGGAGATCTGAATTCATTTAAAGCAGCTAGGTGTTCCAGTTTGACTGTACTGAATACTAAGATTACTAATAACCAAGGTGTGTTAATTTAAGCAAAACACTAATAAAAGGCTAGGTGCTAATACTGTAAATTTTGGAATGATTTCTATAACACAATGTGTGTTCACCTCACCACCAGCCCTCCCCGGCTTCACAGAAATTGCTGCATTTTAAAGCTACAGTCCAACCCTCCCTGTACCAAGGCAATGTTTTATATGCTAGCCTATTTTCTGTGCGGTAAATGAGCCCTATTGTGTTAACACTGAACAAGTGCTACAATTTTCCAGGTGGGCAACTTTGATTAGGCATCACTGTGGGTCTGCTCCTGCTCCAGACTCCAGGTGCTAAACAGCAGATCACATTAAATTGAAATAAAAGAGGCTGCTGCCCGACGCAACACACCAAAAAAGAAATAATAAGGCGATTTCTCTTTTTAAACTATCGGCTGTTCAGCAGGCACCCCTGGGGTTATGTCGAGTTGAGTCCATCGGGAAGCCAGTTGTGAAGGTCCATCTTACCATTTGGTAACAACTTTCCCTTTTATAGAGGAAAGAAGTTTAAGAGTTATGCAACAGGCCAGAAACCCAAGCCATGTTTTGGCTTCCCTGCCCACTCTTGGAACTACAGGTAGTGAGCACCTGTTGCATGTCAGTAGGTTTCACATTGTATGTCCCATTGCTCTGCTCCAGGTCCTGCCAACCTAGCAGTCTGAAAGCATGCCAGTGCAAGTAGATAAATAGGTACCGTGGCGGTGGGAAGGTAAACGGCTTTTCTGTGCGCTCTGGTTTCCATCACTGTGTCCTGTTGTAAGTAGATAAACAGGGAAACCCAGACAGACAGGTGGGGTATAAATAACTTCTTCTTCTTCTTCTTCTTCTTCTTCTTCTTCTTCTTCTTCTTCTTCTTCTTCTTCTTCTTCTTCTTCTTATTATTATTATTATTATTGTGGGTGGCAGCTGTGGAAACTCAGGCTCAATGATCTGTGTCTGCACTAAGAGACAGCCAAGATGGTTCAAAAATATATCATGATGTAAGAAAACATGTTGTTGTTGTTTTAAAATATATATATTTAAATGCTTAAATATGAATTTTGATGCAGGTTTTTAAGCATTACAAATTAATGCAGAAAGAGAATGGAACAGATTGATGTGCAGAGATGCAACAGTGGTAGGACGGAAATAGATGATTTCATCCATCCCTAGCCACAAACTCCTCAGTGCCCTTTGCTCAAAAAACATAAAAACTGGAAGCACAATAAACGACCTGCTGCATACACACAACACAAATGCACTCATTGTTCTCCCTTTTTATGGGATGCTAGGGGAAAACCGAAATACGTTGCTAACATCCAAGCCCTTTATATTTCCTAGCCTGCTACACATCCCAATGAAGGATCTAAGACACTGAAAATGCTGGTTAGCTAGGCGTATTTCTGTATTGCGGCTGAATGCTTCTGAGATACTTTGTTCTCTGCAATGAAGCTCCCCCTCCCCGTCCCTCAAAATAAATAAAGATGAATGGGATGAATAGCAAAGGAGGCCGTCAATAAGCCAGTTTGTTAGCTGCCTTGGGATTCACTTGAATGGAAAGTGGCGTAGAAATGCAATAAATCAAACTTCTCCGGGGAAGGGTCGTAGCTTATTTGCAGAGGATCTGCCTGCCATGCAAAGGGTCCCAAGCTGAATACCCAACATCTTCAAGTAGGACTGGGAATATCCCTGCCTTAGCACCCTTGAGAGCTGCTGCCAGACAATATGGAGTGAGATGGACCAATGGCTCGCCTTGATTTCCTATATTTCGATGTACCCCATCAAAGCAAATGCAGTCTCTATCAATCTGCTTTAAAGGTTTGTGAAGTGTGTCCTTTCTCCTCAGCCAGAGATGATGTTATTCCGTTCAAGCCAAACTTGGTGTATTATTATTTTATTTCTATTCTTCTGGAGGGAAATTAGCTTTCAAATTACATAGGAAAGAAAGAAAGAAATCTGTAAAACATAGTGTTGCTTGACAGTAAGGATTAACTGTTCCTACAGAGAATCATAGATTTGGAAGGGACCTCAAGGATCATCTAGCCGAACTCTCTGCAATGCAAGAATCTCACCTAAAGCATCCACAATGAATGGCCAACCAAACTCTACTTAAAAACCTCCAAGGAAGGAGAGTCCACAGCCTCCCAAGAGAGACAGTCAAACAGCTCTTTCTGCCAGAAAGTTCTTCCTGATGTTTAGTCAGAATCTCCTTTCTTGCAACTTGAAGCATAGGTTTGAGTCCTACCCTCGGAGCAGAAGAAAACAGGCTTGTTCCCTCTTCCTTGTGACAGCCCTTGTTGAGGTTTGTGAGAAAGACTCTCCTCCCTGGAAGAGAGGGGAGTGGTTGTGGGTGGGAGCCCGAGCTCCGCCCCTGGCCGGGGGCCTTAGCCCCCACCCCTCCTCACCTGGCTGGCGCCCACGCCCACCGGAGGCAGCCAACCAGGTGTCTCCGGGGGGCATGTTTAGCAGCTTAATGCTGCGGCTCCAGCTCCGCCTCCTCCTCAGTCGTCGTCATCCCACGCTCCACCTACTGTTGAATAAACCCACCTCCTATAGTCATCCAATGCCTAAGCCAATACCTTTTCACTGCTGTAATCAATAAAGTTGTGGCCTTTTCTTGCCCATTAACCTTATATCACGTGTCCTTGTGTGTTTATTTCACATAGCGGGGGTCGGGCCCTCGATCCACAAACTGCAGCTTTGAACTGGACAATTAGTGAGTTGGCAAGAAGCCAAGTTAAGTAAGAGTATGTGAGAAAGTCTGCTTGGAGATAAGGAAGCCTAGCAACAGGTGATGATTGGCTAAAAGTTTTCCCTTATAAGCAGCATGACACAGTAGTTTGGTGTTAATGGACTAAGCCACTCCCGAATTTAGGAGGGGGGGTGTTGCGGGCTCATGACCCCGCCCACACGCACTCTCGCGGGGCTGGTGTCAGCCCCGCGGGAACCAGGGATTCCCTCTTATTATTCATCTCCTGCAGCCTCAGCCAATCGGCTGGCAGCAGGGGCGGGCCGACCTAGGGGCACTTAAGGTCGGTGCAGCCCTTGGCTCGCCCCTTTTCCTCCTTCGCAGCAGCTGTGTTTTTGTTTCGCCGCGAGTCAACTGGATCCGCTGCTTGCAGGGAAGTATTTGCGTGACTCGGAAGCTGGGGGGGAGAGTGTGATCGTGCTTATTGGCCTTATTCTGCTGCTTCCTTTGCTGCTAGCATTCTCTCTCATTCCTGGCTTCCGCTTCTGTTTCTTTTCCTGACTCTAAATTGTGCTGCATTTTGCCCTCTCACCCCTAGCGCCAGATTATTTTCCTCTTTCTGAGCGGTGCCGCTTTGAATCGTTGTGTGTGTGCTGCTGTGGGCCGGTTACCGCAGCAGCTGTGCAGGCTGTTTTATTCACTTGGACCTCCAATTAATCACTCAGGGTGGGGGGCTGCGTTGGTATCTAGTCCAGAGCCGAGTCAGAAATCAGGAACACCAAAACTTTAATAAGGAGTGGGGACAATTTATAACTTATCTTAAAGACCATTGTAAACAGTTAAAATCATTAGTAGGATTGGAATATCACTTGTAGTTTAAGGTTGAATTCTGGACATATTGGAAGAGGTAAAGGATGTGGAGTATCACAAAAGATGTGGGAGGAAATGATTAATCCACAAAGGGGAGAATGGAAGTCCAGGAGATTCCTAGGAATCTTGTTTTTATTATTTATATTTGATATATATGATTGTAAAAATTTAATTTGCAATGCAAATTTGTAAAAGAAAGAAAGGAAAGACTTTCATTTCCTCTTTGTTTTTGTTTGTTGTCGCATGCGTAAATTACTGCTCCCATGCTTTCACTTCAAAAATATCACCCTGTGGTTATGTAGTTTCCTATTGACTCTTTATGTTGCTTCTTTTCTAAACACCTGCCACTTTCTTAGTACTAATCTCTCTCTCTCTCTCTCTCTCTCTCTCTCTCTCTCTCTCTCTCTCTGTGTGTGTGTGTGTAAATGAGTAGTAAGAAAGCAACAGGTGTTTAGAATGTATATATTCTCAGAATTCTTTCCACTTTCCCTTTAGTCTGATTAATTATTTTACTGAAATGAAACCGTCATTAATATTCCCTTCAAACAAGTCTTAAGGGTTTCCCAGATCCTGCCGATGATTTAGCAGATAGTGCATTAGCAGAGTGACTTCAATTAATTTTTTTCATTTTAATTTTCTCTTTTAATTCCGTGTTGTCATACAGATAATTGCTAAAGATCTGGGATCTCTTTTCTTGAGGACTTTTGTTTCCTCCCTCTAAAACAAGCGATAACATGTGAAATTTTTATTTGTTGGTGGTACATGTGTTTATTATGTATGGCTTTGTAAAAAATTATAATTATTAATCCACTCAGTTATGCATATTTAAGGCAGTGGGTTGTAGCCAGTATTAGTCTGCTCATTGTATACTTGCTGAAATTAATACGCATGACTCAATTATTCATTGTAATTGGTCTACTCTAAGTAGGACTTAGTTGGCTATGACCCAAATACTATTAGTAGGATGAACTGTACATAACTAATCTCATAATATTATGATTGATTTAGTTTTGTAAACAGTCACCTATTCTCACAGCTAATACTTTCAGGGTTGCCAGGAACTGTATCTTCAGCAATTAAATGCCAGACCAGGAACGTCTTTACATTCCTTAATGTTAGTAAAGAAGAAGAAGAGAGAGATACCACACCAAGTAGGTCGTTCCATAAACAGGAAACCACTACTGAGGAAGTCCTGTCATGGGTTTACATCAACTTGGTAGTGCCTTTCATTGGTGCCACCAATAGGGCCCCCCCAGCTAATTGTAGGGCCTGAGGTGGTTGATATTGGAAAAGAAATATGTGAAGAACAGAAGCAAGATACCGAGACATGAAAGGGAAACAAAAGGAGATTGACAAAGGGCACCAGGGCAAGCATAACCGAATCATTTCATTTCAGGGTTATAAGTCCCACCCCCACCCCCTTTTCTCCATTGCCTGTAATAACAACAGATAATTATAGCATCCCTTTTCGCCTCTTCAAAGAGCATGTGTGTGCTTCTGTAACATTCTATTCTTAATGGAGTAATTACGAAATCTCAATATAATTGGTTTCTCCCAATTTTATGTATGCATAACTTAATAGACTCTATTTGCTTCACAAGGCTCCTCGTCTCCTAGCTCAAGATATTCTGAAGGGGTTTCCCCCCCGCCTCGCTCAGGCATCTCAATTAAGCTGGATGAGAGCCAATAAACTGAGTCTGAACCCTGCTAAGACTGGGCAGGGATTGTGGGCAGTTGATTCCCAGCTCCAGGAACTGGGAAAGAGTTCCTGTTGTGGATGAGGTGGAATCAGATATTTGTGGACTTCGGCTCTAATCAATCCTGACCACTGGCCATGCCTGTTCCCCTATCCTTGCTTTGTAGGAATAGGTGCACAGTTCAAGCAAAGGGCTACTATGGCATGGAGCTCCTTTTGTCAGCTTTGAAAGGGGAAATCAGCAAAAACGATCCCTGGAGCCTGTCAACAGTGATCCATGTGTTGATAACATCAAGGCTGGGCTCAGAGCCAGTGCAGCCATTGAGCGTGTTGAGGCTGCCATCTCAGGAGCCAAAAACCCTCCAGGTGGTGCCCTGTCTGCCTCAATGCCTCCCTCCACCTCTGGCAGGGAAGCATCACCAGCATCAGTGTTGATTTCAGGTGAGATTGCACCGATTTCTGGCAAGGTCTCACCAAATTCAGGAGAGATCTGTTGGAGGAACTGGACATGGAGGAAGGGGTTAATTTCTTTCATGGGCACAAATCACCCTATGTATGAGATAAGCTATCAGGTGCATAGTCAGTCAAGCCAGTTGTGAGTTGAGAACCTGCCACCCACTTAGGGATAAATAAGACACAAGGACACAAGTATTTAGGTTAATGGGATAAATAAGGCCACAACTTTATTGGTCACAGCATGTGAGTGGTATTGGCTTAGGCATTGGATCAAACAACCTATAGATGACTCCACCCCGAGCAGCAGGGAGTCATTTGAGGGTTAACAACCAGTGGGAGGAGCTTGCAAATACAACTGAAAGCTTCCCCTGATGTCACCGGGGGTCGTGTCATGGCCCTAGCCACAACAGGGCATCAGACGGGATCCACAACCTCTAGATTCCTTTAACAGAATACCCTACCTCTTTCTCAAAGCAACTTCACTTCTGCTTTCTCAGAAATGAAGCAGCATAATCACATCCAATAAAAACATGAAAAACCAAAATAACTTTGCACACCAATGAGTCCAACTGGTTTGAGAGATCTCAATGTACCAGAGAACGTCTTCAGATTTGTAGATCTGCTTCTAAGCCATACATTTGGGCCTCCTGGGTTTTTCGCCATGTTTCCATGAATAATAGCCATCACATGCGTCTGTGTCGGATGTTCAAAAAGCAACATTCTTTGGAGGACAAATCTGACCCGAGTGGAAAGTCTTATGTGATTCTTCCCCTTCCATGACTGCTCTCAAATGACTCTTCTTCCTTTCAATTCACTTTTCCATTAACACTCCTGAATGAATAGCACAGGTTATTATTACATGTAGCACAGAACACCTTGCTCCTAAGGACAGGGAGTAGAGGAAAGATGCTGGCATCTTGCCAGCAGTCAAACAACTATGAAATCAGCAATTGTTTGAGGTTGTCATTCCTGAGTGCCTTCAGAAAGTCACCCGTTCTTTCCTGCATTGTGCCATAAATCATAAAAAAACCACAACCTTCTATCTTTCCTTACTGCTATTTCTCCCTCACTCGGGTCTTTCAATAGATGGTGAAGCAGTTCTACCAAGCACAATGCCATGCCAATTTGTTTAGTTGAAATGTGACAGTGTTTCTGCAAACTGTTAAAAAAAAAAAAGGTAAAGGACCCCTGGATAGTTAAGTCCAGTCAAAGGCAACTATGGGGTTGCGGCGCTCATCTCGCTTTCAGGTCGAGGGAGTGGGTGTTTGTCCACAGACAGCTTTCCAGGTCATGTGGGCAGCATGATTAGGCCTTATGCGGCCTAGGACCCACGTATCTATGGGACTGCCTCTCCTGGTATGCCCCGTGGAGGATCTTAAGGTCCACAAATGACAACGCTTTGGAGGTCCCAAGTCGCAAGGTGGTTAGATTGGTCTCAACTAGGGCCAGGGCCTTTTCAGTACTGGCCCTGACTTGGTGGAATGTTCTGTCACAAGAGACTAGGGCCCTGAGGGACTTGACATCTTTCCGCGGGGCCTGCAAGACACAGCTGTTCCACCTGGCCTTTGGTTTGGACTCAGTCTGACCCCTATGTTTCCCTCCCCTTATGGTTTTGATCTATGGGCTACTTTTAAAATGAGGCTGCATTTTAAATTGCATTTTAACCTGTATTTTAAGTTGCCCCCCCCCCATTTTGTTTTTACTGTAATTTTACTGGTGTTAGCTGCCCTGAGCCTGGCTCTGGGCGGGGAGGGCGGGGTATAAATAATTTTTTTATTATTAATGACTAAACCGCTTCTGGAGGATTTTAAGCAGATGTTGACTGTCCATCAGTCATGGATGCTTTAGCTGAGATTCCTGCATAGCAGGGGGCTGGACTAGATGATCCTTGTTTTTTCCCCAGCTCTATGATTCTATGAAATAGTGTTGGGAGGAGGGACCAGGAGAACCCTTGGAATAGCGTACAAGGGGAGGAGACATTGGACTTAAGAAGCTGAAATGTCTGATATGACAGAACGGCATGACATTGAATTCTAACCCAAGTGCTTTGTGAGGAGGGTAAATCCATCACAGGCTCCCACATTTTGAAAACATGCCCTTTATTTAGCCAATGACAAGAGATGAACTGGGGAAGAATTCGTGGCTTGCGTCCAAAGATCCCACTGCAAGAGCATAAAATCATAGAATCATAGAAAAATCTCTTGTTTCTTAGTGGTCCCGTCTTTGTTCCAGTTTTTTCAGCATCCACCACCTGAGCTCGCTGTTAGAGGGAGCAGTATTACATCGCTTGCTTTCCCCCAATTTTAAATGAAATAAAAAATAACATTGTTGATATATACATAGTAAGTTACATGACCCGAAGCTAGACCATGGGTCTACCTAGTTCAGGATTGACTGGCTTCAAGATTTCAGGCAGAAATTTCCCCCAGCCTTCTCTGGAGAAGCCAGGATTTGAACCCGGGACCGTTTTGCAGCAGGCTCCCTATCACTGAGCTACAGTCTGCATAGATGGCTCCTTTGCTAAAACTTTAACTTTACTCAGCCTCTTGAAACAAGAATAGTGGGAAGGGCAGCTGGGCTTTCTTTTCTTTCATTTTCTTTACCTTTTAAAGGGATCCTTGCTTTGATAGAAACGATGGCCAAAAATTAATTATAAGTAGAAGCTTATTCTCCTTCGACATTTCTTTTATGTGTGTTGAACAAATGAGGAGATAGGGCTTCTCCCAACACATCTTTATCAAGTTCCTCAGATAGGTTATTGCCTCCTCCTGGGGTTTACCCTCTTTTCAAGCTGTTTAGCAATCTCCTCCATTCATTCTTTCCTGGTGTTATGAGCCTTTAGTCACTGTGTTCAAAGTCAACTTCTCAAAGGGGAAATAAAAAGGAAGTACATGGAAACTGTTCCCACTTCTCCAAAACAGAGTATGTGATGTAGGATTAACACGCTTCTGCGTTTGGCAGGAGCTGCTTTTCCTATCACCCTCCTTGAGCAGCAAACATCGTGAGACTTGTTTGTTTGTTTCCGTGTCATTTATTTAAGGCATTTATACCCACCCTTTTCCTGCCAACCTAGCAGTTCAAAAGCATGTCAAGTGCAAGTAGACAAATACCGTATTTTTTGCACCACAACACTCACTTTTTTCCTCCCAAAAAGTAAGGGGAAATGTCTGTGCGTGTTATGGAGGGAATGCCTACGGGTTGCATGCCTACGGACTTTCCTCCTCTAAAAACTACGTGCGTATTATGGTCAGGTGCGTGTTATAGAGCGAAAAATACGGTAGGTACCGCTCTGGCAGGAAGGTAAACGGCGTTTCCGTGTGCTGCTTTGGTTCGTCAGAAGCGGCTTAGTCATGCTGGCCAGGTGACCCGGAAGCTGTACGCCTGCTCCCTTGGCCAGTAAAGCGAGATGAGCGCTGCAACCCCAGAGTCGGTCACGGGGTCAGGGGTCCCTTTACCTTTACCCACCCTTTAGCAAACAACAACAAACACCAAAAAAGTTCTCGGAGCAGCTTAGAAAAATTGGTGCCAAGAGAGAGTCCCTGCTCTCAGGTTTACAATCTAAAAGAAGAAGACATATATGAGGAAAGAGAAAGGGAAAGAGAGGAGGGGAAAGGAGGGGGAAGTTAAGCATAAGCAGTTAATGTCCTTCTAATGCAGTTTATAGTTCTCTCTGTGTAGATTCTGGCTGTCTAGATGAGCAGCAACTCCTGGCCAGTGTCAATTGGTGGTTCTGGCTACTTACCCAACTCTACAGTCAATGAAGGAATACCTAAAGATTGTAATATTACCAGCACTGAGATCTCATGTTCTGTATGCTCTGGTTTAGTAAGGGAAATACATTGTCCATAACTGTGTCTATATGTGTTGATTTGTCCTAGTTCTCAGTGGATGGAGGACTTGGATTTTGCTTTCTGCATCTGTAAAGGTCCGCATTCGCAAAGCAGAGAAAATTGCATTAGGCACAGAAGGTCTTACTCTAGGTGAATGTGGAAGGAAAGGCATGTGTTTTCTGTTTCCGTGTGTAGGCTAATAGATGATTAATTGCCATTATCCAGAGCTGCACATCTTGCACAGCGGGAAGCTGAAACCAGAGAACACAGTGTCTATGCCAGCAGTGGGGAATAAGCTTAGGATCTGTCTCTGGGACCAGAGAGAGGAAAGTTTGTTGAACTCTATTAAAAACTAAAAAGCAGATGGGACAACATTGCTAGTTTGATGAGCAATGTGTTACTTTGTATCTTGCAATGTTTAATTGTAAACGTTTAAGGCTATTTGCAGTACAGTGGTACCTCGGGTTAAGTACTTAATTCGTTCCGGAGGTCCGTACTTAACCTGAAACTGTTCCTAACCTGAGGTACCACTTTAGCTAATGAGGCCTCCTGCTGCTGCCGTGCCGCCGCCGCACAATTTCTGTTCTCATCCTGAAGCAAAGTTCTTAACCCAAGGTACTATTTCTGGGTTAGCAGAGTCTGTAATCTGAAGCATCTGTAACCCGAGGTACCACTGTAAAGCTTTGAAACTCATAGCCAATTTGTTTTCTACTCTGCACAAAGTCCAATTCAGTGATTCTGTTGCAGCAACTCTTAACACACTGCCCCTGCAGGTTGTGAACATAAGATGCTTCCATTTAAAGGATATGTCCATCTATCTGAGTATAAGCTACTCTGACTAGCAGCCAGAGGTCCTTTTAAATTAGGAATGCCAGGAAATGAACCTGGAACCATATACATGCAAAACATTTGCTTTCTCTCTGATCTGGGACCCTCTTTGGCAGGGGTACAGAGCATGCTGGCACCACATAATAATAATAATAATAATAATAATAATAATAATAATAATAATAATGATGATGATGTTCCTGTTGAACTCCAGCTGCCAGCAGCCCCAGCCAGCATGACCAAAGGTCAGGACTGATAACCCAACAAGATCTAGAGGGCAAAAGGTCCTCCAGCCCTCCTCTATGACATCGGGTTTCCAGCTGTAAGACCATCCCAAACTTTAGTGCACCCAAATATCTAATGAAGTGTTCTTATCAAATTTAGTTGCTTCAGACAAAGAAAGAACAATTAAAACCCATCCATAGTCAACACTAATAAAACACTGTAAAAGAGACCAGAGGGAGCAATGATAATACATTAACAAATTAAATGGTGGAGAGGTTAAGAAGCCATAATTAACCATGCAGAACTATACTATTGATCTCTTAATTTGAAAAAAAAAGTAAGACACAGAGAGATTCCTCTAGAGGCATGACCTGCAACAGAATAATATATCAAGCATCATTCCAAGAATAATCTTATTAAAACACAAAATGAAACTTTGAACCAAAATAGCCCTGCTGAGGATAGAACCTACCTTGACGGCTCAACGGCTGGGAATCACTGAGCAACTTCATTATGTGGTCAGCTGACGTTGATTGGGCAAAGATGCATACCGAAGGCTTCAGCCTACTCTCTCAGAGGTGATAACATAAATAACATTGGAGATACATAATTATGGAAATAATATGTAGGGTATTTTAAAACATTGCTTTCTAGGGACTGTTCTTTTATGGGCATGTCCTAATCACTGATTATTTGCTCTGTATATGGATCTATCTCCTTTTAACAGATCCTGAAGCTGAGGCTCCAGTACTTTGGCCACCTCATGAGAAGAGAAGACTCCCTGGAAAAGACCCTGATGTTGGGTAAGACTGAGGGCACAAGGAGAAGGGGACGAAAGAGGACAAGATGGTTGGACAGTGTTCTCGAAGCTACTAACATGAGTTTGACCAAACTGCAGGAGGCAGTGGAAGACAGGAGTGCCTAGCGTGCTCTGGTCCATGGGGTCATGAAGAGCCGGACATGACTAAACAACAACAACATTATGGGGTGCCACAAAGCACAATGCTACCCCTAATGCTATTTAACATTATCCGTAAGAGAACC
Organism: Podarcis raffonei; assembly: GCF_027172205.1. Lineage (NCBI taxonomy): Eukaryota > Metazoa > Chordata > Lepidosauria > Squamata > Lacertidae > Podarcis > Podarcis raffonei. The sequence goes on from NC_070603.1 coordinate 18,192,692, forward strand.
CATCCAGAATGCGGCAGCTAGACTGGTGACTGGAAGTGACCGCCGAGACCACATAACAGTGGACCTGAAAGACCTACATTGGCTCCCAGTACATTTCCAAGCACAATTCAAAGTGCTGGTGCTGACCTTTGAAGCCCTAAATGGCCTCTGCCCACTATACCTGAAGGAGCATCTCCACTCCCATCGTTCAGCCCGGACACTGAGGTCCATCTCCAAGGGCCTTCTGGCAGTTCCCTCACTGCAAGAACCAGGCAGAGAGCCTTCTTGGTAGTGGCGCTCGCCCTGTGGAACGCCCTCCCATCAGATGTCAAGGAAATAGACAACTACCTGACTTTTATTTTTTTAAAAAAAAATGATATTTATTAAGATTTTTCCATTTTAATACAACAGAAAATCAAAAAAAGACGAAACAAAAAAATTAAAAACACATAGAATTCAAAGTCCTTATTTTCAATGACATATTTCCCTGACTTCCCCACACCTCCCCCTCTTGTATTCCAATTCAAATTGTTGGTTCAACAAGTTCTTGTCCCCAATTTTTAACCTTTTTATATTTAATTCATTTTAGAAAAACCAATTTTAACTTATAAACATCAATATTTAAACAACAGTTCAACAAGTTCTTGTCCCTAATTTTTAACCTTTTTATGTTTTATATTTAGTTCATTTTGAAAAACCAATTTTGCCTTATAAACATCAATAATTATACATCCGTGCTTATTCTTAAAACCTTTTTCTAAAGTCGACCTAAATTCCCTTCCACAATTTCCTCAATTCTCATACAAATAACAAAACAAAATAAAAGCAAAACAAATTATAATTATACACCCTTTGGATTCCCAAGCTCCACCCCCCCCCTTTCCCGGTTCCAATCCCCAATAATCGCCCATCAGTCAATCTACTATCAGCCTGGAGACCTCACGTCCGAGGCTCTTAATTCTCTCTCAATTCCTCTCTGCCGGCTTTTTTGATAGTCCTTAGTATTAAACACCAAATCTCGGAGAAGCTCTAGTCCAATAAAGTCCATGTTTCTTCCAACCAGACCTCCATACTTAAAAGTAGAGCCTAAGTCTTGTTTCTTACTCCTTTCAAATCCAAATGTCTCCAAAGCTCCAACTTCCACCTTGATCAGATTTGTAATCCTTGGGTCTTCAGATCTCCACACAAGGAGATCTCGCCATTCTTCAGTCTCCAATTCAAACCAAATTTTCACCATCAAGTTCTTATTTTCCTTTGCAGCCATCATGTCAGGCCTCTGGCTCTCCTTTATCATCTGTAAAATTACAGCTCCTCCTTCCTTTTTCTCAGGAACAACCTGTATCTCTTTCTTCACACTCTCAAAGCTCTCAAGTTTCTCTTCTTGTTCAGCTACATGGGCTTCCTGAGTCAATTCCTTATCAGATTCAATGAGTTTGTTTACTGCTAAGTCCAGAGTTGTAACATTTGTAGCCAAAACATCAATTTGGCCTTGTAGCTTTCCCAAGAGAACAAAGACTCTGTCCAATTCAGCTTGGATTTCCCCTCCTTCAGCCATTCTTGTAATGTCCCAAAACCCCCTCTAGAGGGATTTTGGTTACTCAGTATTCTTTCCAGTTCAAATCCAAAAATCAAAGTAGTTTGTATCAGTTCTTCCTTGTTTTCAACAAAATATAGTCAGATTGTAACAAATATAGCCAGCAGAAGCAACAGAAACAAAGTTCTCTTTTTCCATCTTGACAGCTAATTTGACAGCTGTCAAACTCTTCAATACCTTCAACAGGCTCTCTCGCGGATCACTCCCGGGTCCGGGGGTGGCGGCACTCCAGCTCCCAAAATTAGCTCTTATCCTCCAGTAAGGTTTCTTCTAGTGCCAAATCGTGAAATTAATGTCTTTTGCCCAATAATAAAAGAAAAAATTATCTCGACCTTAGTTAGCAGGTCCTTGCTTTAGATTGTATACAGGAGGAGGAGGCAGACTTCCTGTTTACACCTCCCCCAATTGTACCTAATTCACTGAAAAATTTTCTTTAAAAATCCAATTTCCGTACTACTCACGGGTTGTTATTTTGAAGTCCAAATCACAAGAAGAAGTCAGCGCTCTCTGCCAATGGCAGCGTGGCTTCACTCCACAGGAGAAGCAGTCGACTCTCAGCACCGCGCCGCTCACCCCGTCCCCCGTTCCAAAGCCTTTAAAAAGGCTCCTTCGCAGGTCAGGGGGGCGCAAATGGTGCCCGCCGAGTCACCAGGTTCACAGGCTTCACCGCCTGTGATTTTTAAGGGTCTCCGCGTTGCCGCAGCGGTACGACCCTGATCCTGTGGAGCCGATTCCCTCCAGAGCTCGGAGGGAATCCGCCATTTGCCGCTGGCGCTAACCCGGAAGTCGACAACTATCTGACTTTTAGAAGACATCTGAAGGCAGCCCTGTTCAGGGAAGTTTTTAATGGTTGATGTTTTATTGTGTTTTTAATATTCTGTTGGGAGCTGCCCAGCCCCAGCCAGATGGGTGAGGTATAAATAATATATTATTATTATTATTATTATTATTATTATTATTATTATTCACATGAAACTGTTGGGAGTGGTCACTGGGTACCCAACTCTATTTCTCCATTGCATTTGAGTCAGGAAAGGCTGTGTAAGCTCTTGGGTAATGCCTGGATGTGGTGGTAGACTGGATGCGGGTGAATAAACTGGGAAGATTTGTAGCTTGCGAGGTCCAGCAAGGTTCAGCAAGGTATGCTCTGATCTTCTTATGGATCAGAAACTGGTTAAGGAAAATGAAGGAAAGAGCAGGAATAAATGGATAGTTCTGGAAGGATATAGAAAATAGAGAGGGTCTCCCACACACCAAATGTGAGGGGGCACCTGAGAAGTGTACCCGACCCCCGGCATGGTACTGAATTGAGAGAGATGCACTCCATAGTTTCCCCCTTTCTCTTTCTTCTGAGAGTTACTGTACTGGCCTGAATATAAGCCTCACTTTTTTTCCCTCCAAGTTTCAAACATGAAAAGTTAAAGTGCTGCTTAAATTCGCGACCTTACAAAAATCGGCTTTTACGTTATCACTGATGAAACAGACATACGGTAAACAGAGCAGGTTTGAGTGCCTGCGGAATTTTAAGGGAGCGGCTTATATCCAGGTATATTTCTCTCCCCCCCCCCCGAATTTTAAAGGTACGGCTTATATTCAGGTGCGGCTTATATCCAGGCCAATAGGGTAGCTTTGGAGAACAGCCCTTCATGATGTAGGTGCCCTTGAGTGATCACCAAGGCAGCTAAGACAAATCTCTTCCCTTCCTGCACTCCTTGGCAGCTGTGACAGACAATTCAATCGACCAAATCAAAAGTTCCTCCCCCATACAATCACCAATGATATGCAGTAGGTGAAATAAGACACGTTCAAGGCCACCCACAATTCCTATTCTGTATACACTGATATTAGACTGATATATGCTCACACTGTCATAAACAGATGAGAGTGAGGGATGCCATGCTTCATAACAAAGAGGTGTGCGGCCACCTTTTAACATTGCTCTTGCATCACTTTAGGTACAGTACCTCCAGACTGTCAGTATTTTGTGGGCGAGTTCAAAGAGAATACTGGAATTTAAGGCTTGTGCATTTACAGTGGTACCTTGGGTTAAGAACTTCATTCGTTCCGGAGGTCCGTTCTTAACCTGAAACTGTTCTTCACCTGAGGTACCACTTTAGCTAATGGGGCCTCCCGCTGCTGCTGCGCCACCGCCGCACGATTTCTGCTCTCATCCTGAAGCAAAGTTCTTAACCTGAGATACTTTTTCTGGGTTAGCGGAGTCTGTAACTGAAGCGTCTGTAACCTGAAGTGTCTGTAACCTGAGGTACCACTGCAATACAGATTAGGGTGCCCTATTGCCCTAGTTTTATTATTTATATTTTTTTATATCCCACTTTTCCCTTGGAACTAAAAGCAGCTTACACAAATTAAAATAGTAAAGGTAAAGGTACCCCTGACCATTAGGTCCAGTCACGCACGATCCTGGGGTTGCGCGCTCATCTCGCTCTATAGGCCGAGGGAGCCAGTGTTTCTCCGCCAGCATGACTAAGCAACTTCTGGCAAACCAGAGCAGCACACGGAAACACCATTTATCTTCCCGCCGCAGCGGTACCTATTTCTCTATTTGCACTTTGACGTTCTTTTGAACTGCTAGGTTGGCAGGAGCAGGGACCGAACAACAGGAACTCACCCCGTGGCGGGATTCAAACCACCGACCTTCTGATCGGCAAGCCCTAGGATCTTTGGTTTAGACCATAGCGCAACCCGCGTCCCCATAGTAAAGGTAGCGCAGGACTATTTAAAAGCCCTTCTGTTTTTTTATAAATTCAGTCCCTTGTCACAATAAAATAGCATTCAGAAGGACAACACAGAGCTGAGTGACACTGCCAATAAAGTTAATTGGCATAAAGAATGCAGCGTGTATTACCACCAACCATACGTGGAGGATCATTTCATGTTTATATCTCATCCGAGAGAAGAGCAATGGAGTCGACATTTAACAGCTCGCTGTGCTGAAGGAGCCCTCTTTAAAACGTTGGAGGTAAGCTGTGGGCACGAAGATAACATAAAGCAAGTATTAAATGCGGGGTGAGGGGAAAAAACATATTTGTGCAGTGCATGATGATCATAGAGAGATAATTTACTTTTACTCATACATTTTTCCTCCATAATAATGTTATATTTAGAAGCCCATTTATAATAATGCTTATCTATCTGGTGTTAAACTAGGCATGACACAGCTAGTCCTGCCAGACTGTAATGTTGGAAAGCAGTTTACCAGCACAGTCAAAGCAGTGAGAAGCCAATTTCCCCCCCTTCTGAATTAATTAGATTACTAAAAGGAGTATATGTAGGAATGTAGGAAGCTGTCTTATATTAAAGACGATTCTCCCCTCCCCCATTATTATTTTATTTTAGCAAAGTAATAATCATAAATAGGTAAGAATAAAAATGTGCACCCCACCACTGAGCTCATTCCATTGTAACTATACAACCTTTCAAAATTTCAACACCTCTTGCGATGGTGTGACCCCTTTCTGTTTTAACAGTACAAATTCTACACACACCTTCCATATCTACTTGAAATAATTTCTCCTGCATATTCCCCATCTTACCTTAATGGCACATGTTAATCTATCATTAATAGCTATATCCCACACCTCTTTATACCATCCTTCCATTTTATATTCTGTTTGCCCCTTCTGCTTTCTAGCTATCATAATTCATGCAGCTGTCAATAAATTTGTGAGCAAGTCCTTCATAGCCTGTATTCCAGCATGACAATGACCCAAAACACACGGCCAAGGCAACAAAGGAGTGGCTCAAGAAGAAGCACATTAAGGTCCTGGAATAGCCTAGCCAGTCTCCAGACCTTAATCCCATCGAAAAATCTGTGGAGGGAGCTGAAGGTTCAAGTAGCTACACAACAGCTTCGAAATCTTACTGACTTGGAGAGGATCTGCAAAGAGGAGTGGGACAAAATACCTCCTGAGATGTGTGCAAACCTGGTGGCCACCTACAAGGAACGTCTGACCTCTGGAATTGCCAACAAGGGTTTTGCCACCAAGTACTAAGTCATCTTTTGCAAAGGGATCAAATACTTATTTCACTCGTTGTTGTTATTGTTGTTGTTTAGTCGTTTAGTCGTGTCCGGCTCTTCGTGACCCCATGGACCAGAGCACGCCAGGCTCATTATAATGCACATCAATCTCTGACTTTTGTCTTCTGGGTTTCTGGGGGTTTTCCTATTGTTATTCTGTCTCTCACAGCTACAATAAACCTACCATTAAAATTATGGACGGTCATTTCTTCGTCAGAGGGCAAAGGGGCAAATTTAGCAGGGGATCAAATACTTTCCCCCCTCACTGTATGTACACCCCCACCACATGTGAACATAATTCCCTGTTTTCTGGCATCCCCTCCAACATAGCCCCGAATATTCCTTGTTTATTTGATTTAATCTGAATGCTGTTAAATACCATCTCCAAACTAATTCATAATAATTTTCTTTTTTTCATCCATTGAGCATGGCATGGCATTGTCTTCATACAGGTACACATGTAAAGGTGTGGGGGGACGGGGCAGGTTGGTCTATTTGTTAATAGTTTGTGTGTGTGGAGAGACAGACAGACAGACAGACAGACAGACAGACAGAGTGAGATTGTGCCGGAATGCCCAATGAAACTCACTGCTTAAGGTGGGTTTTAAATTGACTGATACACGTTGATCAGACACATTTATTTCCAATGGAGGCCAGCTTAAGATTGGTTGAAGCACTGGAGCTGTACTAATTTGCCAGGGGTCTGTGTGTGTGTTCCAGAAAGCACAATCATCTATAGAACAGAGTTGCATCAGTCTGGTTAAAGGAACCAAAATGTGATGTATATGATATAAGCACTGTTCCCTTTTGCAGCCATTTTATACCCTGTTCTGCATTTTCTCAACAGCCATGCAGTGAAGGTTAGGCTGAGAGTTGGTGACTTGCTCAATCCAGAGAGCAAATCTGAAATATACTCAGAGTCGAGAGTGGATTTCATGCTCTTTATTCAGCTCATAGTGGTGAGAATGGAATGAAAGTTTCCCCAAAGTATCTGCATTATATACATTATTTGCACAATGGGCTGCACGTGATTGGCTAATTCCGGAATTCTCCTGTAGGCCAATCAGGTTGTGGATTCACTTCCATCTGGAGCTGGATTGGGTGGCTCCTGCAGACCAATCATACTGCTGCATTGTTCTAGGACCAGTAAGACTGCTGCATTCTGAATCCTATTGTTCTAGGACCAATCAGACTGCTGCATTTTGGATCCTATTCAACTCAGTACCTAACAAAAACCAATACTGAGTTAAGTGCACATCCTTCAAGTATCTACCCTTCTATCTATCTTGGCAAAAAAACAAAAAAAGTTAGCCATTTGCTAAGAGTTGTGGAACTGCTTGTGATCAGTGTTCTTTTTGTGGTCCATGAAAGCTTAAAGGTAAAGGTACCCCTGACCGTTCAGTCCAGTCATGGACGACTCTGGGGTTTTGGCGCTCATCTCGCTCTATAGGCTGAGGGGGGCGGCATTTGTCTGCAGACAGCTTCCGGGTCATGTGGCAAGCATGACTAAGCTGCTTCTGGCGAACCAGAGCAGCGCACAGAAACGCCGTGGTACCTATTTATCTACTTGTACTGGTGTGCTTTCGAACTGCTAGGTGGGCAGGAGCTGCGACCAAGCAAAGGGAGCTCACCCCATCGCGGGGATTCGAACCGCCGACCAACTGCACCAGGGCCCCCCAACATTTTCATCTGGCCTTGCTCCAGAACCTTATGGTTCATATCTGTGGAAGTCTTAAATCCTTCATTGACAAAGCAATTCAGAGGCAAGTTCACTATTTCACATATCTTTCTTTATTTGTGTTTCTGTAGCTTGATAAATCCTTAGCAAGTCCTGGGCTTCCCCCTCAAAGGCTGATGCTGGCACAAGCTCCATTAGCCTGAGCAGGTCTCCCAGTAACTGCATTCATTTCGTTTTTAATTTTTATTTTATTTTATTTAGGCCTGAGGTTACCATTTTGATCCTCATGCTAATGAGGAGAACTGGAGAGGGAAAGAGAGAGAGAGAAAGAAACAGAAAGGAGTTTCCTTAATTGATAATTTTCTAGCTGACAGTCATTCAGAGTCCCCGGTGGAATATTCTGACAGAAAATATGCAGAGAAGAAAGCAGTAAAATAATTTCAATAAAGCAGAGCTGTGTTTTTGCTGGAGGAGTTATTAGCGAGAGATGGGCTCTAGGATGCCGTTTCATGAAGCAGCTACCAAACAAGAAATTATGCTGTGAGTCCTTGTCAAATGTTTTGGAAAATGTGAATAACAAGTACTGTTACATTTTAAATGTTCCATTCCCTCCTCTCTCTCTCTCTCTCTCTCTCTCTCTCTCTCTCTCTCTCTCTCGTATGTGTGTGTGTGTGTGTGTTTTCAGACAACAGGAAAAGTTGCACCAGAAGGATGGGGTCCTATGGCCACCAGGCTTCCTTACCAGTATGAGTTCTTTAGAGTTCTCAGTTGCTGTGCACCCCTCTAATTTATATATTCATTACATTTATATCCCATGTTTTCTTTAAGAAGCTCAAGGCGATGTATGTTATCGTAACTCAGACTCTATAAAGTGACCATTTGCTTTTTGCTAAACTTATACTTTCTTGGCCCAATCTGGTGGTTTACAAAAGTGATGCAATCTCTTTCAATCTTCCTGACAGTGTTGCAAGCATCACTTCAATCACGGATATTGTTATTTACAGTTCTGCCATTGATATTCATTTTCCAAAAAAAAAAAAAAAACAGCTATGTGCAAGCCTCGAGGAGTATTGTGATCTGTCTGTCTCATGGTGCCACATTAATTTTGACATATCCCTTTCTTCTTTCAACTTTTTTAAAAAGGACTTTAATGAGGCTTGCATGTGAAGCTGAACAAAGTACTTTGTTTTGCTGTTTATAATGTTTACTCAATAAACTGTTTTAAGACTGCATGTTATATTGCTGTAACCTACTCTGAGACCTTCTGGTGAAATGTGGGTAACGAATCTAATAATAATAATAATAATAATAATAATAATAATAATAATAATGGTACCTTTATTGTCAATGTACAACCTGTGTACAATGAAATCATCATCATCCATCCTCTGTTGTGCTATTAACCCTGTTTGTTTGTTTGTTTTTAAATTGTCATTATAGTTTTACTTTAAGCATGTTTGTAAAAAATGCTTTTCTTAAAAAAGGAAGAAATCCTTTTCTTTTTAAAAAAATAAGGATTCAGTTCAAACTACTCAATCAATATGCTGCAAATAAGCAATATTAAAATATTTTAAGTTAGATTCAGGTTTTAAGTGTAAATGTTCAAACATTTAAAAATATAAATCTTCCCCTGTGTACAAGGTTCAGGGCTGTGGGATTGTAATAGGCTCTGTTTGTCCTTCAAATGTCCAACTGCTTCTCCATGGAAAAAAATATTCTGCATTGTTCCCTTTTCTATATGAGAAATAGATGAAAACATAATATTAATATATGAGGAACTGAAGAGGAGAGATGAGGAGACTAAATAAAAGGTGTGTAATTCAGAATGACCTCAGTTTTGTACAATGCGTGAGACTGTGTGACATTTCGAGAATCTCGGAGAATCATTCTTTGTTTTAAAAATTATTTGCTTATGTATTTATAAAGCTACTCATGCCACTAAGGATTCTTACTGTACCCCTCTCCCGGCTCCACACACAGTCATGCAATAGGTAGTTATATAAGGGGAAAGGATAACAAATGAATGTTAGTGACTACCATCATCACCTCAATAAAACAATTCAAGGGAATATGCATTTTAGCACATTGGATCAGAAGGTAATCTGCACCAATGACAACGAACAAAGCACTGTTAGTACAATAGGCTGGGTTCAAGAACACTGTCATTACATTTATTCTTTTCTTTAAAAAATTAATGTGCCATTAAATATCACTGAAACCATTATCAGCTCATATGGTCAGCGAATGAGTGAACAGCACAGAGCTCATATTAAAGTTGTAAAATTATCCATCTCACCTCCATGTGACCAGGATTATACTGAGAAAAGGTGGAAAGATAGAGGACCTGGATGGTTAAGTCCAGTCAAAGGCGACTATGGGGTTGTGGCGCTCATCTGGCTTTCAGGCCGAGGGAGCTGGGTGTTTGTCCACAGACAGCTTTCTGGGACATGTGGCCAGCATGACTAAACCGCTACTGGTGCAACGGAACACCGTGACGGAAACCAGAGTGCACGAAAATGCCATTTACTTTCCTGCCACAGTGGTGCCTATTTATCTACTCGCACTCGCGTGCTTTCGAACTGCTAGGTTGGCAGGAGCCGGGACAGAGCAATGGGAGCTCACTCCCTCGTGGGGATTCGGACCGCCGACCTTCCGATCGGCAAGCCCAAGAGGCTCAGTGGTTTAGACCACAGTGCCACCCGCATCAGTGACTGGCTCAAGGTCATCTAGTGGCTGAGTGGGTACTTGAACCCTGGTCTTCCAACACTCTGATATACTGCTGTAGTCCTGTTATTGTTTCCTAATTGTTGGTTACACTGTAGTTTCAACTTTTCTGGTATACGATTACAATGATTCTGTATGTACTCTGTCCTGGGCTTCATGGTGAAGGGCAGGTTATAAGTATTCAGAAGAAAGAAAGAAAGAAAGAAAGAAAGAAAGAAAGAAAGAAAGAAAGAAAGAAGCATAACTCTGACAGCAGCTTCAGGGGTGAGGTATTTTGAGTTAGCGCTATTGGGTGACAACAGGAATTGTGTGTCTCTGTGTGTTTTAACCTTCATATTTAAAATGGTCACCACATGCCATTCTCAGTTACTGCCAAGGTGGAGACAGGTGGAACAACCTGCCTCTGTCACCCTTGCCCCGACTGGTTTGCTGCCTCACCCTTTCTCTGCCCCTATTCTAGAATGGTCCCAGTTTACCACCCACTATTAGTCCTGATGTTGCTCTCTGGCTCCCACAAAGCTGTGGGATGACAGCTTGTTGAATTGGTGTATTGTCGAACCAAAAAAATGACAGCTGACATTCTGACCAAGCTACTGCCAAAAGACAATTTTGAGAACCTTCAAGTCGAGATTGGACTTTGGGTTGTTCATTAATAGTGCAGCGATTGTTATATTTGCCTGAGAAGGGGTTTGTGAGATAACCAGCCTCATATAACAAACATGCTTAAATCTAATTAATGCATGAGGGGGTTAATGCCTTAGGTCCTGAGAGATCTGCATTGGCTCCCAGTACGTTTGCAAGCACAATTCAAAGTGTTGGTGCTGACCTTTAAAGCCCTAAACGGCCTCGGTCCTGAAGGCGTGTCTCTACTCCCATTGTTCAACCCGGACACTGAGATCCAGCGCCGAGGGCCTTCTGGTGGTTCCCTCATTGCGAGAAGTGAAGTTACAGGGAACCAGACAGAGGGCCTTCTCGGTAGTGGCACCCTCCCTTCAGATGTGAAGGAAATAAGTAGCTATCCTCTCTTTAAAAGACATTTGAAGGCAGCCCTGTTTAGGGAAGTTTTTAATATTTAATGCTGTATTGTTTTTAAAACTCGATTGGGAGCTGCCCAGAGTGGCTGGGGAAACTCAGCCAGATGGGCAGGGTATAAATAATAAATTATTATTATTATTATTATTATTATTATTATTATTATTATTAGAGTAAGCTGTCCTGCCAGGATTAACTAGGTCACTTTGGGAGGAAGGCAATCAAGCCTATTGTTCTGCCTGAGAAGCTCAGTGTGTAAAGAGGTCTGAGCTGCTTGCTCCAAACTCAGACCTCATGGCTCTTACAAGCCATTTTTGTGTTCCTATACAAATAATTTAGGAACTTTCACCACTGTTAACGATGCTAGGTTTTCCTGCCTGTGTTTTCTGACTGATGTATGGGAAAGCACATGAACCTGAAAGAGTATGTAAGTAAACCATTTTTAACTTACCAAACGTGTGGTCTTTTCTATGCTAAGGGAAAAGGGAAGTTTTGGAATTCACAAAGGCATATTTTAAATGCCCAGCAGCCTGTGCTTTACTTTGCTGCAGATTTTGTGATTTTAAATCTCTCTTGGGGGTTCTCTCACCAAAGAGTACTTGCTCCAAACCTCAATCTTGGTATTCAGGGAATCCTCCTTCTTCAACCTATTTTTCCTTGCCACCAACAAAGGCACCAACATGGGCTCATCATCAAAGCACAAGTAACTAAATGTCCAGGCCGTTTCAATCACTGTAAATTCCAGATCCTTTTGCATTTCACACAAGGGGGTCTGTCTCTGGGCTGTGCCCTCCCTAACTCCCTGATTTGTCCAATATTAGCTTTCCTTTTTCAACCGCAGATGCTCTCTGTGTGTCTGCATAGCAATGATTGATTCCTATCGACACTTCCTTTAGCTTCCCTTGTGCTACTTGCTACAGTGCAATTTAAAAGCCTGCTGAAATTCATGGCCGGCATAGCGGAGCATGACATCTCATAAATGGAATTGCCACTTAGGCTTAATCTATCTGCCCTTCTCCCTTTATGTGGAAGAACACTGTCAGGAGGTGGGCCACAGCACCCAACACTGGGACGTATAAATTGTGTGCATTCTCCAGGTGTTTTCCCCTTAATTGGAGTTCATCTTTCAGTTGGGTGTTTGTTGTAGGATCTGTCCTTTGTATGCTACTGCAGAATGAGCACTTACAGTTAATGTTAATTAACTTTTTAGCATATATCAGTTTGGTATTGAATGCTTTTTAAAATGATAATAAAAAGTTACCA